>NC_133149.1:7462048-8095881 GCF_048418815.1 Hemitrygon akajei | reverse complement strand
GTGGTGGATGATGTGTTGAATGTAGAGGATGATGTATTGGATGTGGAGTATGATGTGTTGGATGTGGAGGAGAAGTGTTGGATGCGCCAGATGACGTGTTAGATGTGGGGGATGATGTTTTGGATGTGGAGGATGATCTTTTGGATGCGCAGGAAGATGTTTTGGATGCGCCCAATGATGTGTTGGATGCGCAGGATGATGTTTTCGATGTTGAGGAAGATGATTTGGATGCGCAGGATGATGTTTTGGATGAGCAGAATGATGAGTTCAATGTGGGGAATGATATGTTATATGTGAACGGTGATGTGTTGAATGTGAAGGATGTTTTGGATGTGGAGGAAGATGTGTTGAATGTGGAGGATGATGTGTTGGATGCGCAGGATGATGTTTTGGACGTGAAGGATGATGTGGTCGATGCGAAGGATGATGTTTTCGATGCGCAGGATGATGTGTTGGATGTGGAGGATGATGTTTAGGATGCACTGGATGATGATTAAGATTCGGAGGTTGATGTTTTTGATGCACAGTATGTTGTTTTGGATGCGCAGGATGATGTGTGGAATGTCAAGGATGTGGTGTTGGATGTGGTGGATGATGTGTTGAATGTGGAGGATGATGTACTGGATGTGGAGGATGATGTGTTGAATGTGGAGGACGATGCGTTGGATGTGAAGGATGATGTGTTGGATGTGAAGGATGATGTGTTAGATGCGGAAAATGAAGTTTTGGATGCGCAGGATGATGTGCTGGATGTGGAGGATGATGTGTTGGATGCACAGTATGAAGTTTTGGATGTGCAGGATGATGTTTCGGATGCGCAGGATGATGTGTTGAATGTCAAGGATGTTGTGTTGGATGTGAAGGATGTTGTGTTGGATCTTGTGGATGATGTGTTGAATGTGGAGGATGATGTGTTGAATGTGGAGGACGATGTGTTGGATGTGAAGGATGATGTGTTGGATGTGAAGGATGATGTGTTAGATGCGGAAAATGAAGTTTTGGATGCGCAGGATGATGTGTTGGATGCGCAGGAAGATGTGCTGGATGTGGAGGATGATGTGTTGAATGTCAAGGATGTTGTGTTGGATGTGAAGGATGTTGTGTTGGATCTTGTGGATGATGTGTTGAATGTGGAGGATGATGTATTGGATGGGGAGGATGATGTGTTGAATGTGGAAGATGATGTGTTGGATGCACAGCATGAAGTTTTGGATGTGCAGGATGATGTTTTGGATGCGCAGGATGATGTGTTGAATGTCCAGAATGTTGTGTTGGATGCGAAGCATATTGTGTTGGATGTGGAGGATGATGTTTTGGATGCGCAGGATGATGCGTTGGATGCGCAGGATGATGTGCTGGATGTGCAGGAAGATGTGTTGAATGTGGAGGATGATGTGTTGGATATGAAGGATGATGTGTTGAATGTGCAGGATGATGTTTTGGATGCGCAGAATGATGTGTTGAATGTCAAGGATGTTGCGTTGGATGTGAAGGATGTTGTGTTGGATGTGGAGGATGATGTGTTGAATGTGAAGGATGTTGTGTTGGATGTGGTGGATGATGTGTTGAATGTGGAGGATGATGTATTGGATGAGGAGGATGATGTGTTGAATGTGGAGGATGATGTGTTGGATGCGCAGGATGATGTGCTGGATGTGGAGGATGATGTGTTGGATGCACAGTATGAAGTTTTGGATGTGCAGGATGATGTGTTGGATGCGCAGGATGATGTGCTGGATGTGCAGGATGATGTGTTGAATGTCAAGGATGTTGTATTGGATGTGGTGGATGATGTGTTGAATGTGGAGAATGATGTATTGGATGTTTAGGATGATGTGTTATATGTGGAGGATGATATGCTGGATGCGGAGTATGATGTTCTGGATGAGCAGTATGATGTGTTGGATGTGGAGGAGAAGTGTTGGATGCGCCAGATGATGTGTTGGATGCGCAGGATGATGTTTTGTATGTGGAGAATGATGTTTTGGATGCGCAGGAAGATGTTTTGAATGCGGAGGATGATGATTTGAATGCGCAGGATGATGTGTTCAATGTCAAGGATGTTGTGTTGAATGTGGTGGATGATGTGTTGAATGTAGAGGATGATGTATTGGATGTGGAGTATGATGTGTTGGATGTGGAGGAGAAGTGTTGGATGCGCCAGATGACGTGTTAGATGTGGGGGATGATGTTTTCGATGTGGAGGATGATCTTTTGGATGCGCAGGAAGATGTTTTGGATGCGCCCAATGATGTGTTGGATGCGCAGGATGATGTTTTCGATGTTGAGGAAGATGATTTGGATGCGCAGGATGATGTTTTGGATGAGCAGAATGATGAGTTCAATGTGGGGAATGATATGTTGTATGTGAACGGTGATGTGTTGAATGTGAAGGATGTGTTGGATGTGGAGGAAGATGTGTTGAATGTGGAGGATGATGTGTTGGATGCGCAGGATGATGTTTTGGACGTGAAGGATGATGTGGTCGATGCGAAGGATGATGTTTTCGATGCGCAGGATGATGTGTTGGATGTGGAGGATGATGTTTAGGATGCACTGGATGATGATTAAGATTCGGAGGTTGATGTTTTTGATGCGCAGTATGTTGTTTTGGATGCGCAGGATGATGTGTGGAATGTCAAGGATGTGGTGTTGGATGTGGTGGATGATGTGTTGAATGTGGAGGATGATGTACTGGATGTGGAGGATGATGTGTTGAATGTGGAGGACGATGCGTTGGATGTGAAGGATGATGTGTTGGATGTGAAGGATGATGTGTTAGATGCGGAAAATGAAGTTTTGGATGCGCAGGATGATGTGCTGGATGTGGAGGATGATGTGTTGGATGCACAGTATGAAGTTTTGGATGTCCAGGATGATGTTTCGGATGCGCAGGATGATGTGTTGAATGTCAAGGATGTTGTGTTGGATGTGAAGGATGTTGTGTTGGATCTTGTGGATGATGTGTTGAATGTGGAGGATGATGTGTTGAATGTGGAGGACGATGTGTTGGATGTGAAGGATGATGTGTTGGATGTGAAGGATGATGTGTTAGATGCGGAAAATGAAGTTTTGGATGCGCAGGATGATGTGTTGGATGCGCAGGAAGATGTGCTGGATGTGGAGGATGATGTGTTGAATGTCAAGGATGTTGTGTTGGATGTGAAGGATGTTGTGTTGGATCTTGTGGATGATGTGTTGAATGTGGAGGATGATGTATTGGATGGGGAGGATGATGTGTTGAATGTGGAAGATGATGTGTTGGATGCACAGCATGAAGTTTTGGATGTGCAGGATGATGTTTTGGATGCGCAGGATGATGTGTTGAATGTCCAGAATGTTGTGTTGGATGCGAAGCATATTGTGTTGGATGTGGAGGATGATGTTTTGGATGCGCAGGATGATGTGTTGGATGCGCAGGATGATGTGCTGGATGTGCAGGAAGATGTGTTGAATGTGGAGGATGATGTGTTGGATATGAAGGATGATGTGTTGAATGTGCAGGATGATGTTTTGGATGCGCAGAATGATGTGTTGAATGTCAAGGATGTTGCGTTGGATGTGAAGGATGTTGTGTTGGATGTGGAGGATGATGTGTTGAATGTGAAGGATGTTGTGTTGGATGTGGTGGATGATGTGTTGAATGTGGAGGATGATGTATTGGATGAGGAGGATGATGTGTTGAATGTGGAGGATGATGTGTTGGATGCGCAGGATGATGTGCTGGATGTGGAGGATGATGTGTTGGATGCACAGTATGAAGTTTTGGATGTGCAGGATGATGTGTTGGATGCGCAGGATGATGTGCTGGATGTGCAGGATGATGTGCTGAATGTCAAGGATGTTGTATTGGATGTGGTGGATGATGTGTTGAATGTGGAGAATGATGTATTGGATGTTTAGGATGATGTGTTATATGTGGAGGATGATATGCTGGATGCTGAATATAATGTTTTGGATGTGGAGGATGATCTTTTGGATGCGCAGGAAGATGTTTTGAATGCGCAGGATGATGTGTTGGATGCACAGAATGATGTTTTGGATGTGGAGGAAGATGATTTGGATGCGCAGGATGATGTTTTGGATGAGCAGGATGATGAGTTGAATGTGGGGAATGATATGTTGAATAAGAACGGTGATGTGTTGAATGTGAAGGATGTTGTGTTGGATGTGGAGGAAGATGTGTTGAATGTGCAGGATGATTTGTTGGATGTGGACGAAGAAGAGTTGGATTAGCAGGATGATGTTTTGGATGCGCAGGATGATGTGTTGGACGTGGAGGAAGAAGTCTTGGATGCGCAGGATGATGTGTTGAATGTCAAGGATGTTGTGTTGGATGTGGTGGATGATGTTTTGGATGCGCCGTATGATGTTTTGGATGTGCAAGATGATGTTCTCGATGCGCAGGATGATATTTTGGATATGCACGATGATATTTCGGATGCGCAGGATGATGTGCTGGATGTGGAGGATGATGTGTTGAATATGGAAGATGATATGGTGGATGTGAAAGGTGATGTGTTGAATATGAAGGATGTTGTGTTGGATGAGGAGGATGATGTTTTGAATGTGGAGGATGATGTGTTGAATGTGGAGGATTATGTGTTGGATGTGAAGGATGATGTGTTGGATGTGAAGGAAGATGTTTTGGATGCGCAGGATGATGTGTTGGATGTGGAGGATGATGTTTAGGATGCACTGGATGATGTTTAAGATACGGAGGATGATGTTTTGGATGCGCAGTATGATGTGTTGGATGCGCAGGATGATGTGCTGGATGTGGAGGATGATGTGTTGAATGTGAAGGATGTTGTGTTGGATGTGGAGGAAGATGTGTTGAATGTGCAGGATGATGTGGTTGATGTGGACGAAGAAGAGCTGGATTAGCTGGATGATGTTTTGGATGCGCAGGATGATGCGTTGGATGTGGAGGAAGATGTTTTGGATGCGCAGGATGATGTGTTGAACGTCAAGGATGTTGTGTTGGATGTGGGGGATGATGTTTTGGATGCGCTGTATGATGTTTTGGATGTGCACTATGATGTTCACGATGCGCAGGATGATGTGTTGAATGTGGAGGATGATATGGTGGATGTGAAGGGTGATGTGTTGAATATGAAGGATGTTGTGTTGGATGTGGTGGAAGATGTGTTGATTGTGGTGGATGATGTGTTGGATGCGCCGGATGATGTGCTGGATGTGGAGGATGATGTTTTGGATGCGCAGGATGATGTGTTGGATGCGGAGCATGATGCTTGGGAAGCACAGGATGATGTGCTGGATGTGCTGGAAGATGTGATGAATGTGGAGGATGATGTGTTGCTTGTGAAGGATGATGTGTTGGATGTGCAGGATGATGTTTTGGATGTGGAGGAAGATGTTTAGGATGCGCAGGATGATGTGTTGGATGCGCAGGATGATGAGTTGAATGTGGGGAATGATATGTTGTATGTGACCGGTGATGTGTTGACTGTGAAGGATGTTGTGTTGGATGTGGTGGATGATGAGTTGAATGTGGAGGATGATATGGTGGATGTGAAGGGTGATGTGTTGAATATGAAGGATGTTGTGTTGGATGTGGAGGAGAAGTGTTGGATGTGCCGGATGATGTGCTGGATGTGGAGGATGATGTTCTGGGTGTGCTGAATGATGTTTAGGATGAGCAGGATGATGTTTTAGATGTGGAGGATGATGTTTTGGATGTGGAGGATGATGTTTCGGATGCGCAGGAAGATGTTTTGGATGCGCAGGATGTTGTGTTGGATGTGGAGCATGATGATTGGGAAGCACAGGATGATGTGCTGGATGTGCAGGAAAATGTGTTGAATGTGGAGGATGATGTGTTGAATATGGAGGATGATGTGTTGAATGTGGAGGATTATCTGTTGGATGTAAAGGATGATGTGTTGGATGAGCAGTATGAAGTTTTGGATGCGCAGGATGATGTGCTGGATGTGGAGGATGATGTGTTGAATGTGAAGGATGTTGTGTTGGATGTGGAGGAAGATGTGTTGAATGTGCAGGATGATGTGTTGGATGTGGAGGAAGATGTTTTGGATGCGCTGTATGATGTTTTGGATGTGCAAGATGATGTTCCCGATGCGCAGGATGATATTTTGGATATGCAGGATGATTTGTTGGATGTGGAGCATGATGATTGGGAAGCACAGGATGATGTGCTGGATGTGCAGGTAGATGTGTTGAATGTGGAGGATGATGTGTTGGATGTAAAGGATGATGTGCTGGATGTGCAGGATGATGTGTTGGATGCGCAGGATGATGTTTTGGATGTGGAGGAAGATGTGTTTAATGTGAAGGATGATGTGTTGGATGTGCAGGATGATGTGTTGGATGCGCAGGAAGATGTTTTGGATGCGCAGGATGATGTTTTGGAAGAGCAGGATGATGAGTTGAATGTGGGGAATTATATGTTGTATGTGAACGGTGATGTGTTGAATGTGAAGGATGTTGTGTTTGATGTGGTGGATGATGTGTTGAATGTGGAGGATGATGTGTTGGATGCGCAGGATGATGTTTTGGACGTGATGGATGATGTGTTCGAAGCGAAGGATGATGTATTGGATGCGCAGGTTGATGTGTTGGATGTGGAGGATGATGTTTACGATGCACTGGATGATGTTTAAGATTCGGAGGATGATGTTTTTGATGCACAGTATGAAGTTTTGGATGTGCAGGATGATGTGCTGGATGTGGAGAATGATGTGTTGAATGTGGAGGATGATATTGTGGATGTGAAGGGTGATGTGTTGTATATGAAGGATGTTGTGTTGGATGTGGGGGATGATGTGTTGAATGTAGGATGATGTATTGGATGTGGAGGATGATGTGTTAGATGAGTAGGATGATGTGTTGGATGAGGGGGAGAAGTGTTGGATGCGCCGGATGATGAGTTGGATGTGGAGGATGATGTTGTGGTTGTGCTGAATGATATTTAGGATGCGCAGGATGATGTTTTGTATGTGGAGAATGATGTTTTGGATGCGCAGGAAGATGTTTTGAATGCGGAGGATGATGATTTGAATGCGCAGGATGATGTGTTCAATGTCAAGGATGTTGTGTTGAATGTGGTGGATGATGTGTTGAATGTAGAGGATGATGTATTGGATGTGGAGTATGATGTGTTGGATGTGGAGGAGAAGTGTTGGATGCGCCAGATGACGTGTTAGATGTGGGGGATGATGTTTTGGATGTGGAGGATGATCTTTTGGATGCGCAGGAAGATGTTTTGGATGCGCCCAATGATGTGTTGGATGCGCAGGATGATGTTTTCGATGTTGAGGAAGATGATTTGGATGCGCAGGATGATGTTTTGGATGAGCAGAATGATGAGTTCAATGTGGGGAATGATATGTTGTATGTGAACGGTGATGTGTTGAATGTGAAGGATGTGTTGGATGTGGAGGAAGATGTGTTGAATGTGGAGGATGATGTGTTGGATGCGCAGGATGATGTTTTGGACGTGAAGGATGATGTGGTCGATGCGAAGGATGATGTTTTCGATGCGCAGGATGATGTGTTGGATGTGGAGGATGATGTTTAGGATGCACTGGATGATGATTAAGATTCGGAGGTTGATGTTTTTGATGCACAGTATGTTGTTTTGGATGCGCAGGATGATGTGTGGAATGTCAAGGATGTGGTGTTGGATGTGGTGGATGATGTGTTGAATGTGGAGGATGATGTACTGGATGTGGAGGATGATGTGTTGAATGTGGAGGACGATGCGTTGGATGTGAAGGATGATGTGTTGGATGTGAAGGATGATGTGTTAGATGCGGAAAATGAAGTTTTGGATGCGCAGGATGATGTGCTGGATGTGGAGGATGATGTGTTGGATGCACAGTATGAAGTTTTGGATGTGCAGGATGATGTTTCGGATGCGCAGGATGATGTGTTGAATGTCAAGGATGTTGTGTTGGATGTGAAGGATGTTGTGTTGGATCTTGTGGATGATGTGTTGAATGTGGAGGATGATGTGTTGAATGTGGAGGACGATGTGTTGGATGTGAAGGATGATGTGTTGGATGTGAAGGATGATGTGTTAGATGCGGAAAATGAAGTTTTGGATGCGCAGGATGATGTGTTGGATGCGCAGGAAGATGTGCTGGATGTGGAGGATGATGTGTTGAATGTCAAGGATGTTGTGTTGGATGTGAAGGATGTTGTGTTGGATCTTGTGGATGATGTGTTGAATGTGGAGGATGATGTATTGGATGGGGAGGATGATGTGTTGAATGTGGAAGATGATGTGTTGGATGCACAGCATGAAGTTTTGGATGTGCAGGATGATGTTTTGGATGCGCAGGATGATGTGTTGAATGTCCAGAATGTTGTGTTGGATGCGAAGCATATTGTGTTGGATGTGGAGGATGATGTTTTGGATGCGCAGGATGATGTGTTGGATGCGCAGGATGATGTGCTGGATGTGCAGGAAGATGTGTTGAATGTGGAGGATGATGTGTTGGATATGAAGGATGATGTGTTGAATGTGCAGGATGATGTTTTGGATGCGCAGAATGATGTGTTGAATGTCAAGGATGTTGCGTTGGATGTGAAGGATGTTGTGTTGGATGTGGAGGATGATGTGTTGAATGTGAAGGATGTTGTGTTGGATGTGGTGGATGATGTGTTGAATGTGGAGGATGATGTATTGGATGAGGAGGATGATGTGTTGAATGTGGAGGATGATGTGTTGGATGCGCAGGATGATGTGCTGGATGTGGAGGATGATGTGTTGGATGCACAGTATGAAGTTTTGGATGTGCAGGATGATGTGTTGGATGCGCAGGATGATGTGCTGGATGTGCAGGATGATGTGCTGAATGTCAAGGATGTTGTATTGGATGTGGTGGATGATGTGTTGAATGTGGAGAATGATGTATTGGATGTTTAGGATGATGTGTTATATGTGGAGGATGATATGCTGGATGCGGAGTATGATGTTCTGGATGAGCAGTATGATGTGTTGGATGTGGAGGAGAAGTGTTGGATGCGCCAGATGATGTGTTGGATGCGCAGGATGATGTTTTGTATGTGGAGAATGATGTTTTGGATGCGCAGGAAGATGTTTTGAATGCGGAGGATGATGATTTGAATGCGCAGGATGATGTGTTCAATGTCAAGGATGTTGTGTTGAATGTGGTGGATGATGTGTTGAATGTAGAGGATGATGTATTGGATGTGGAGTATGATGTGTTGGATGTGGAGGAGAAGTGTTGGATGCGCCAGATGACGTGTTAGATGTGGGGGATGATGTTTTGGATGTGGAGGATGATCTTTTGGATGCGCAGGAAGATGTTTTGGATGCGCCCAATGATGTGTTGGATGCGCAGGATGATGTTTTCGATGTTGAGGAAGATGATTTGGATGCGCAGGATGATGTTTTGGATGAGCAGAATGATGAGTTCAATGTGGGGAATGATATGTTGTATGTGAACGGTGATGTGTTGAATGTGAAGGATGTTTTGGATGTGGAGGAAGATGTGTTGAATGTGGAGGATGATGTGTTGGATGCGCAGGATGATGTTTTGGACGTGAAGGATGATGTGGTCGATGCGAAGGATGATGTTTTCGATGCGCAGGATGATGTGTTGGATGTGGAGGATGATGTTTAGGATGCACTGGATGATGATTAAGATTCGGAGGTTGATGTTTTTGATGCACAGTATGTTGTTTTGGATGCGCAGGATGATGTGTGGAATGTCAAGGATGTGGTGTTGGATGTGGTGGATGATGTGTTGAATGTGGAGGATGATGTACTGGATGTGGAGGATGATGTGTTGAATGTGGAGGACGATGCGTTGGATGTGAAGGATGATGTGTTGGATGTGAAGGATGATGTGTTAGATGCGGAAAATGAAGTTTTGGATGCGCAGGATGATGTGCTGGATGTGGAGGATGATGTGTTGGATGCACAGTATGAAGTTTTGGATGTGCAGGATGATGTTTCGGATGCGCAGGATGATGTGTTGAATGTCAAGGATGTTGTGTTGGATGTGAAGGATGTTGTGTTGGATCTTGTGGATGATGTGTTGAATGTGGAGGATGATGTGTTGAATGTGGAGGACGATGTGTTGGATGTGAAGGATGATGTGTTGGATGTGAAGGATGATGTGTTAGATGCGGAAAATGAAGTTTTGGATGCGCAGGATGATGTGTTGGATGCGCAGGAAGATGTGCTGGATGTGGAGGATGATGTGTTGAATGTCAAGGATGTTGTGTTGGATGTGAAGGATGTTGTGTTGGATCTTGTGGATGATGTGTTGAATGTGGAGGATGATGTATTGGATGGGGAGGATGATGTGTTGAATGTGGAAGATGATGTGTTGGATGCACAGCATGAAGTTTTGGATGTGCAGGATGATGTTTTGGATGCGCAGGATGATGTGTTGAATGTCCAGAATGTTGTGTTGGATGCGAAGCATATTGTGTTGGATGTGGAGGATGATGTTTTGGATGCGCAGGATGATGTGTTGGATGCGCAGGATGATGTGCTGGATGTGCAGGAAGATGTGTTGAATGTGGAGGATGATGTGTTGGATATGAAGGATGATGTGTTGAATGTGCAGGATGATGTTTTGGATGCGCAGAATGATGTGTTGAATGTCAAGGATGTTGTGTTGGATGTGGAGGATGATGTGTTGAATGTGAAGGATGTTGTGTTGGATGTGGTGGATGATGTGTTGAATGTGGAGGATGATGTATTGGATGAGGAGGATGATGTGTTGAATGTGGAGGATGATGTGTTGGATGCGCAGGATGATGTGCTGGATGTGGAGGATGATGTGTTGGATGCACAGTATGAAGTTTTGGATGTGCAGGATGATGTGTTGGATGCGCAGGATGATGTGCTGGATGTGCAGGATGATGTGCTGAATGTCAAGGATGTTGTATTGGATGTGGTGGATGATGTGTTGAATGTGGAGAATGATGTATTGGATGTTTAGGATGATGTGTTATATGTGGAGGATGATATGCTGGATGCGGAGTATGATGTTCTGGATGAGCAGTATGATGTGTTGGATGTGGAGGAGAAGTGTTGGATGCGCCAGATGATGTGTTGGATGCGCAGGATGATGTTTTGTATGTGGAGAATGATGTTTTGGATGCGCAGGAAGATGTTTTGAATGCGGAGGATGATGATTTGAATGCGCAGGATGATGTGTTCAATGTCAAGGATGTTGTGTTGAATGTGGTGGATGATGTGTTGAATGTAGAGGATGATGTATTGGATGTGGAGTATGATGTGTTGGATGTGGAGGAGAAGTGTTGGATGCGCCAGATGACGTGTTAGATGTGGGGGATGATGTTTTGGATGTGGAGGATGATCTTTTGGATGCGCAGGAAGATGTTTTGGATGCGCCCAATGATGTGTTGGATGCGCAGGATGATGTTTTCGATGTTGAGGAAGATGATTTGGATGCGCAGGATGATGTTTTGGATGAGCAGAATGATGAGTTCAATGTGGGGAATGATATGTTGTATGTGAACGGTGATGTGTTGAATGTGAAGGATGTTTTGGATGTGGAGGAAGATGTGTTGAATGTGGAGGATGATGTGTTGGATGCGCAGGATGATGTTTTGGACGTGAAGGATGATGTGGTCGATGCGAAGGATGATGTTTTCGATGCGCAGGATGATGTGTTGGATGTGGAGGATGATGTTTAGGATGCACTGGATGATGATTAAGATTCGGAGGTTGATGTTTTTGATGCACAGTATGTTGTTTTGGATGCGCAGGATGATGTGTGGAATGTCAAGGATGTGGTGTTGGATGTGGTGGATGATGTGTTGAATGTGGAGGATGATGTACTGGATGTGGAGGATGATGTGTTGAATGTGGAGGACGATGCGTTGGATGTGAAGGATGATGTGTTGGATGTGAAGGATGATGTGTTAGATGCGGAAAATGAAGTTTTGGATGCGCAGGATGATGTGCTGGATGTGGAGGATGATGTGTTGGATGCACAGTATGAAGTTTTGGATGTGCAGGATGATGTTTCGGATGCGCAGGATGATGTGTTGAATGTCAAGGATGTTGTGTTGGATGTGAAGGATGTTGTGTTGGATCTTGTGGATGATGTGTTGAATGTGGAGGATGATGTGTTGAATGGGGAGGACGATGTGTTGGATGTGAAGGATGATGTGTTGGATGTGAAGGATGATGTGTTAGATGCGGAAAATGAAGTTTTGGATGCGCAGGATGATGTGTTGGATGCGCAGGAAGATGTGCTGGATGTGGAGGATGATGTGTTGAATGTCAAGGATGTTGTGTTGGATGTGAAGGATGTTGTGTTGGATCTTGTGGATGATGTGTTGAATGTGGAGGATGATGTATTGGATGGGGAGGATGATGTGTTGAATGTGGAAGATGATGTGTTGGATGCACAGCATGAAGTTTTGGATGTGCAGGATGATGTTTTGGATGCGCAGGATGATGTGTTGAATGTCCAGAATGTTGTGTTGGATGCGAAGCATATTGTGTTGGATGTGGAGGATGATGTTTTGGATGCGCAGGATGATGCGTTGGATGCGCAGGATGATGTGCTGGATGTGCAGGAAGATGTGTTGAATGTGGAGGATGATGTGTTGGATATGAAGGATGATGTGTTGAATGTGCAGGATGATGTTTTGGATGCGCAGAATGATGTGTTGAATGTCAAGGATGTTGCGTTGGATGTGAAGGATGTTGTGTTGGATGTGGAGGATGATGTGTTGAATGTGAAGGATGTTGTGTTGGATGTGGTGGATGATGTGTTGAATGTGGAGGATGATGTATTGGATGAGGAGGATGATGTGTTGAATGTGGAGGATGATGTGTTGGATGCGCAGGATGATGTGCTGGATGTGGAGGATGATGTGTTGGATGCACAGTATGAAGTTTTGGATGTGCAGGATGATGTGTTGGATGCGCAGGATGATGTGCTGGATGTGCAGGATGATGTGTTGAATGTCAAGGATGTTGTATTGGATGTGGTGGATGATGTGTTGAATGTGGAGAATGATGTATTGGATGTTTAGGATGATGTGTTATATGTGGAGGATGATATGCTGGATGCGGAGTATGATGTTCTGGATGAGCAGTATGATGTGTTGGATGTGGAGGAGAAGTGTTGGATGCGCCAGATGATGTGTTGGATGCGCAGGATGATGTTTTGTATGTGGAGAATGATGTTTTGGATGCGCAGGAAGATGTTTTGAATGCGGAGGATGATGATTTGAATGCGCAGGATGATGTGTTCAATGTCAAGGATGTTGTGTTGAATGTGGTGGATGATGTGTTGAATGTAGAGGATGATGTATTGGATGTGGAGTATGATGTGTTGGATGTGGAGGAGAAGTGTTGGATGCGCCAGATGACGTGTTAGATGTGGGGGATGATGTTTTCGATGTGGAGGATGATCTTTTGGATGCGCAGGAAGATGTTTTGGATGCGCCCAATGATGTGTTGGATGCGCAGGATGATGTTTTCGATGTTGAGGAAGATGATTTGGATGCGCAGGATGATGTTTTGGATGAGCAGAATGATGAGTTCAATGTGGGGAATGATATGTTGTATGTGAACGGTGATGTGTTGAATGTGAAGGATGTGTTGGATGTGGAGGAAGATGTGTTGAATGTGGAGGATGATGTGTTGGATGTGGAGGATGATGTGTTGGATGCGCAGGATGATGTGCTGGATGTGGAGGATGATGTGTTGGATGCACAGTATGAAGTTTTGGATGTGCAGGATGATGTGTTGGATGCGCAGGATGATGTGCTGGATGTGCAGGATGATGTGCTGAATGTCAAGGATGTTGTATTGGATGTGGTGGATGATGTGTTGAATGTGGAGAATGATGTATTGGATGTTTAGGATGATGTGTTATATGTGGAGGATGATATGCTGGATGCGGAGTATGATGTTCTGGATGAGCAGTATGATGTGTTGGATGTGGAGGAGAAGTGTTGGATGCGCCAGATGATGTGTTGGATGCGCAGGATGATGTTTTGTATGTGGAGAATGATGTTTTGGATGCGCAGGAAGATGTTTTGAATGCGGAGGATGATGATTTGAATGCGCAGGATGATGTGTTCAATGTCAAGGATGTTGTGTTGAATGTGGTGGATGATGTGTTGAATGTAGAGGATGATGTATTGGATGTGGAGTATGATGTGTTGGATGTGGAGGAGAAGTGTTGGATGCGCCAGATGACGTGTTAGATGTGGGGGATGATGTTTTGGATGTGGAGGATGATCTTTTGGATGCGCAGGAAGATGTTTTGGATGCGCCCAATGATGTGTTGGATGCGCAGGATGATGTTTTCGATGTTGAGGAAGATGATTTGGATGCGCAGGATGATGTTTTGGATGAGCAGAATGATGAGTTCAATGTGGGGAATGATATGTTGTATGTGAACGGTGATGTGTTGAATGTGAAGGATGTGTTGGATGTGGAGGAAGATGTGTTGAATGTGGAGGATGATGTGTTGGATGCGCAGGATGATGTTTTGGACGTGAAGGATGATGTGGTCGATGCGAAGGATGATGTTTTCGATGCGCAGGATGATGTGTTGGATGTGGAGGATGATGTTTAGGATGCACTGGATGATGATTAAGATTCGGAGGTTGATGTTTTTGATGCACAGTATGTTGTTTTGGATGCGCAGGATGATGTGTGGAATGTCAAGGATGTGGTGTTGGATGTGGTGGATGATGTGTTGAATGTGGAGGATGATGTACTGGATGTGGAGGATGATGTGTTGAATGTGGAGGACGATGCGTTGGATGTGAAGGATGATGTGTTGGATGTGAAGGATGATGTGTTAGATGCGGAAAATGAAGTTTTGGATGCGCAGGATGATGTGCTGGATGTGGAGGATGATGTGTTGGATGCACAGTATGAAGTTTTGGATGTGCAGGATGATGTTTCGGATGCGCAGGATGATGTGTTGAATGTCAAGGATGTTGTGTTGGATGTGAAGGATGTTGTGTTGGATCTTGTGGATGATGTGTTGAATGTGGAGGATGATGTGTTGAATGTGGAGGACGATGTGTTGGATGTGAAGGATGATGTGTTGGATGTGAAGGATGATGTGTTAGATGCGGAAAATGAAGTTTTGGATGCGCAGGATGATGTGTTGGATGCGCAGGAAGATGTGCTGGATGTGGAGGATGATGTGTTGAATGTCAAGGATGTTGTGTTGGATGTGAAGGATGTTGTGTTGGATCTTGTGGATGATGTGTTGAATGTGGAGGATGATGTATTGGATGGGGAGGATGATGTGTTGAATGTGGAAGATGATGTGTTGGATGCACAGCATGAAGTTTTGGATGTGCAGGATGATGTTTTGGATGCGCAGGATGATGTGTTGAATGTCCAGAATGTTGTGTTGGATGCGAAGCATATTGTGTTGGATGTGGAGGATGATGTTTTGGATGCGCAGGATGATGTGTTGGATGCGCAGGATGATGTGCTGGATGTGCAGGAAGATGTGTTGAATGTGGAGGATGATGTGTTGGATATGAAGGATGATGTGTTGAATGTGCAGGATGATGTTTTGGATGCGCAGAATGATGTGTTGAATGTCAAGGATGTTGCGTTGGATGTGAAGGATGTTGTGTTGGATGTGGAGGATGATGTGTTGAATGTGAAGGATGTTGTGTTGGATGTGGTGGATGATGTGTTGAATGTGGAGGATGATGTATTGGATGAGGAGGATGATGTGTTGAATGTGGAGGATGATGTGTTGGATGCGCAGGATGATGTGCTGGATGTGGAGGATGATGTGTTGGATGCACAGTATGAAGTTTTGGATGTGCAGGATGATGTGTTGGATGCGCAGGATGATGTGCTGGATGTGCAGGATGATGTGCTGAATGTCAAGGATGTTGTATTGGATGTGGTGGATGATGTGTTGAATGTGGAGAATGATGTATTGGATGTTTAGGATGATGTGTTATATGTGGAGGATGATATGCTGGATGCGGAGTATGATGTTCTGGATGAGCAGTATGATGTGTTGGATGTGGAGGAGAAGTGTTGGATGCGCCAGATGATGTGTTGGATGCGCAGGATGATGTTTTGTATGTGGAGAATGATGTTTTGGATGCGCAGGAAGATGTTTTGAATGCGGAGGATGATGATTTGAATGCGCAGGATGATGTGTTCAATGTCAAGGATGTTGTGTTGAATGTGGTGGATGATGTGTTGAATGTAGAGGATGATGTATTGGATGTGGAGTATGATGTGTTGGATGTGGAGGAGAAGTGTTGGATGCGCCAGATGACGTGTTAGATGTGGGGGATGATGTTTTGGATGTGGAGGATGATCTTTTGGATGCGCAGGAAGATGTTTTGGATGCGCCCAATGATGTGTTGGATGCGCAGGATGATGTTTTCGATGTTGAGGAAGATGATTTGGATGCGCAGGATGATGTTTTGGATGAGCAGAATGATGAGTTCAATGTGGGGAATGATATGTTGTATGTGAACGGTGATGTGTTGAATGTGAAGGATGTTTTGGATGTGGAGGAAGATGTGTTGAATGTGGAGGATGATGTGTTGGATGCGCAGGATGATGTTTTGGACGTGAAGGATGATGTGGTCGATGCGAAGGATGATGTTTTCGATGCGCAGGATGATGTGTTGGATGTGGAGGATGATGTTTAGGATGCACTGGATGATGATTAAGATTCGGAGGTTGATGTTTTTGATGCACAGTATGTTGTTTTGGATGCGCAGGATGATGTGTGGAATGTCAAGGATGTGGTGTTGGATGTGGTGGATGATGTGTTGAATGTGGAGGATGATGTACTGGATGTGGAGGATGATGTGTTGAATGTGGAGGACGATGCGTTGGATGTGAAGGATGATGTGTTGGATGTGAAGGATGATGTGTTAGATGCGGAAAATGAAGTTTTGGATGCGCAGGATGATGTGCTGGATGTGGAGGATGATGTGTTGGATGCACAGTATGAAGTTTTGGATGTGCAGGATGATGTTTCGGATGCGCAGGATGATGTGTTGAATGTCAAGGATGTTGTGTTGGATGTGAAGGATGTTGTGTTGGATCTTGTGGATGATGTGTTGAATGTGGAGGATGATGTGTTGAATGTGGAGGACGATGTGTTGGATGTGAAGGATGATGTGTTGGATGTGAAGGATGATGTGTTAGATGCGGAAAATGAAGTTTTGGATGCGCAGGATGATGTGTTGGATGCGCAGGAAGATGTGCTGGATGTGGAGGATGATGTGTTGAATGTCAAGGATGTTGTGTTGGATGTGAAGGATGTTGTGTTGGATCTTGTGGATGATGTGTTGAATGTGGAGGATGATGTATTGGATGGGGAGGATGATGTGTTGAATGTGGAAGATGATGTGTTGGATGCACAGCATGAAGTTTTGGATGTGCAGGATGATGTTTTGGATGCGCAGGATGATGTGTTGAATGTCCAGAATGTTGTGTTGGATGCGAAGCATATTGTGTTGGATGTGGAGGATGATGTTTTGGATGCGCAGGATGATGTGTTGGATGCGCAGGATGATGTGCTGGATGTGCAGGAAGATGTGTTGAATGTGGAGGATGATGTGTTGGATATGAAGGATGATGTGTTGAATGTGCAGGATGATGTTTTGGATGCGCAGAATGATGTGTTGAATGTCAAGGATGTTGTGTTGGATGTGGAGGATGATGTGTTGAATGTGAAGGATGTTGTGTTGGATGTGGTGGATGATGTGTTGAATGTGGAGGATGATGTATTGGATGAGGAGGATGATGTGTTGAATGTGGAGGATGATGTGTTGGATGCGCAGGATGATGTGCTGGATGTGGAGGATGATGTGTTGGATGCACAGTATGAAGTTTTGGATGTGCAGGATGATGTGTTGGATGCGCAGGATGATGTGCTGGATGTGCAGGATGATGTGCTGAATGTCAAGGATGTTGTATTGGATGTGGTGGATGATGTGTTGAATGTGGAGAATGATGTATTGGATGTTTAGGATGATGTGTTATATGTGGAGGATGATATGCTGGATGCGGAGTATGATGTTCTGGATGAGCAGTATGATGTGTTGGATGTGGAGGAGAAGTGTTGGATGCGCCAGATGATGTGTTGGATGCGCAGGATGATGTTTTGTATGTGGAGAATGATGTTTTGGATGCGCAGGAAGATGTTTTGAATGCGGAGGATGATGATTTGAATGCGCAGGATGATGTGTTCAATGTCAAGGATGTTGTGTTGAATGTGGTGGATGATGTGTTGAATGTAGAGGATGATGTATTGGATGTGGAGTATGATGTGTTGGATGTGGAGGAGAAGTGTTGGATGCGCCAGATGACGTGTTAGATGTGGGGGATGATGTTTTGGATGTGGAGGATGATCTTTTGGATGCGCAGGAAGATGTTTTGGATGCGCCCAATGATGTGTTGGATGCGCAGGATGATGTTTTCGATGTTGAGGAAGATGATTTGGATGCGCAGGATGATGTTTTGGATGAGCAGAATGATGAGTTCAATGTGGGGAATGATATGTTGTATGTGAACGGTGATGTGTTGAATGTGAAGGATGTTTTGGATGTGGAGGAAGATGTGTTGAATGTGGAGGATGATGTGTTGGATGCGCAGGATGATGTTTTGGACGTGAAGGATGATGTGGTCGATGCGAAGGATGATGTTTTCGATGCGCAGGATGATGTGTTGGATGTGGAGGATGATGTTTAGGATGCACTGGATGATGATTAAGATTCGGAGGTTGATGTTTTTGATGCACAGTATGTTGTTTTGGATGCGCAGGATGATGTGTGGAATGTCAAGGATGTGGTGTTGGATGTGGTGGATGATGTGTTGAATGTGGAGGATGATGTACTGGATGTGGAGGATGATGTGTTGAATGTGGAGGACGATGCGTTGGATGTGAAGGATGATGTGTTGGATGTGAAGGATGATGTGTTAGATGCGGAAAATGAAGTTTTGGATGCGCAGGATGATGTGCTGGATGTGGAGGATGATGTGTTGGATGCACAGTATGAAGTTTTGGATGTGCAGGATGATGTTTCGGATGCGCAGGATGATGTGTTGAATGTCAAGGATGTTGTGTTGGATGTGAAGGATGTTGTGTTGGATCTTGTGGATGATGTGTTGAATGTGGAGGATGATGTGTTGAATGGGGAGGACGATGTGTTGGATGTGAAGGATGATGTGTTGGATGTGAAGGATGATGTGTTAGATGCGGAAAATGAAGTTTTGGATGCGCAGGATGATGTGTTGGATGCGCAGGAAGATGTGCTGGATGTGGAGGATGATGTGTTGAATGTCAAGGATGTTGTGTTGGATGTGAAGGATGTTGTGTTGGATCTTGTGGATGATGTGTTGAATGTGGAGGATGATGTATTGGATGGGGAGGATGATGTGTTGAATGTGGAAGATGATGTGTTGGATGCACAGCATGAAGTTTTGGATGTGCAGGATGATGTTTTGGATGCGCAGGATGATGTGTTGAATGTCCAGAATGTTGTGTTGGATGCGAAGCATATTGTGTTGGATGTGGAGGATGATGTTTTGGATGCGCAGGATGATGCGTTGGATGCGCAGGATGATGTGCTGGATGTGCAGGAAGATGTGTTGAATGTGGAGGATGATGTGTTGGATATGAAGGATGATGTGTTGAATGTGCAGGATGATGTTTTGGATGCGCAGAATGATGTGTTGAATGTCAAGGATGTTGCGTTGGATGTGAAGGATGTTGTGTTGGATGTGGAGGATGATGTGTTGAATGTGAAGGATGTTGTGTTGGATGTGGTGGATGATGTGTTGAATGTGGAGGATGATGTATTGGATGAGGAGGATGATGTGTTGAATGTGGAGGATGATGTGTTGGATGCGCAGGATGATGTGCTGGATGTGGAGGATGATGTGTTGGATGCACAGTATGAAGTTTTGGATGTGCAGGATGATGTGTTGGATGCGCAGGATGATGTGCTGGATGTGCAGGATGATGTGTTGAATGTCAAGGATGTTGTATTGGATGTGGTGGATGATGTGTTGAATGTGGAGAATGATGTATTGGATGTTTAGGATGATGTGTTATATGTGGAGGATGATATGCTGGATGCGGAGTATGATGTTCTGGATGAGCAGTATGATGTGTTGGATGTGGAGGAGAAGTGTTGGATGCGCCAGATGATGTGTTGGATGCGCAGGATGATGTTTTGTATGTGGAGAATGATGTTTTGGATGCGCAGGAAGATGTTTTGAATGCGGAGGATGATGATTTGAATGCGCAGGATGATGTGTTCAATGTCAAGGATGTTGTGTTGAATGTGGTGGATGATGTGTTGAATGTAGAGGATGATGTATTGGATGTGGAGTATGATGTGTTGGATGTGGAGGAGAAGTGTTGGATGCGCCAGATGACGTGTTAGATGTGGGGGATGATGTTTTCGATGTGGAGGATGATCTTTTGGATGCGCAGGAAGATGTTTTGGATGCGCCCAATGATGTGTTGGATGCGCAGGATGATGTTTTCGATGTTGAGGAAGATGATTTGGATGCGCAGGATGATGTTTTGGATGAGCAGAATGATGAGTTCAATGTGGGGAATGATATGTTGTATGTGAACGGTGATGTGTTGAATGTGAAGGATGTGTTGGATGTGGAGGAAGATGTGTTGAATGTGGAGGATGATGTGTTGGATGCGCAGGATGATGTTTTGGACGTGAAGGATGATGTGGTCGATGCGAAGGATGATGTTTTCGATGCGCAGGATGATGTGTTGGATGTGGAGGATGATGTTTAGGATGCACTGGATGATGATTAAGATTCGGAGGTTGATGTTTTTGATGCACAGTATGTTGTTTTGGATGCGCAGGATGATGTGTGGAATGTCAAGGATGTGGTGTTGGATGTGGTGGATGATGTGTTGAATGTGGAGGATGATGTACTGGATGTGGAGGATGATGTGTTGAATGTGGAGGACGATGCGTTGGATGTGAAGGATGATGTGTTGGATGTGAAGGATGATGTGTTAGATGCGGAAAATGAAGTTTTGGATGCGCAGGATGATGTGCTGGATGTGGAGGATGATGTGTTGGATGCACAGTATGAAGTTTTGGATGTCCAGGATGATGTTTCGGATGCGCAGGATGATGTGTTGAATGTCAAGGATGTTGTGTTGGATGTGAAGGATGTTGTGTTGGATCTTGTGGATGATGTGTTGAATGTGGAGGATGATGTGTTGAATGTGGAGGACGATGTGTTGGATGTGAAGGATGATGTGTTGGATGTGAAGGATGATGTGTTAGATGCGGAAAATGAAGTTTTGGATGCGCAGGATGATGTGTTGGATGCGCAGGAAGATGTGCTGGATGTGGAGGATGATGTGTTGAATGTCAAGGATGTTGTGTTGGATGTGAAGGATGTTGTGTTGGATCTTGTGGATGATGTGTTGAATGTGGAGGATGATGTATTGGATGGGGAGGATGATGTGTTGAATGTGGAAGATGATGTGTTGGATGCACAGCATGAAGTTTTGGATGTGCAGGATGATGTTTTGGATGCGCAGGATGATGTGTTGAATGTCCAGAATGTTGTGTTGGATGCGAAGCATATTGTGTTGGATGTGGAGGATGATGTTTTGGATGCGCAGGATGATGTGTTGGATGCGCAGGATGATGTGCTGGATGTGCAGGAAGATGTGTTGAATGTGGAGGATGATGTGTTGGATATGAAGGATGATGTGTTGAATGTGCAGGATGATGTTTTGGATGCGCAGAATGATGTGTTGAATGTCAAGGATGTTGCGTTGGATGTGAAGGATGTTGTGTTGGATGTGGAGGATGATGTGTTGAATGTGAAGGATGTTGTGTTGGATGTGGTGGATGATGTGTTGAATGTGGAGGATGATGTATTGGATGAGGAGGATGATGTGTTGAATGTGGAGGATGATGTGTTGGATGCGCAGGATGATGTGCTGGATGTGGAGGATGATGTGTTGGATGCACAGTATGAAGTTTTGGATGTGCAGGATGATGTGTTGGATGCGCAGGATGATGTGCTGGATGTGCAGGATGATGTGCTGAATGTCAAGGATGTTGTATTGGATGTGGTGGATGATGTGTTGAATGTGGAGAATGATGTATTGGATGTTTAGGATGATGTGTTATATGTGGAGGATGATATGCTGGATGCTGAATATAATGTTTTGGATGTGGAGGATGATCTTTTGGATGCGCAGGAAGATGTTTTGAATGCGCAGGATGATGTGTTGGATGCACAGAATGATGTTTTGGATGTGGAGGAAGATGATTTGGATGCGCAGGATGATGTTTTGGATGAGCAGGATGATGAGTTGAATGTGGGGAATGATATGTTGAATAAGAACGGTGATGTGTTGAATGTGAAGGATGTTGTGTTGGATGTGGAGGAAGATGTGTTGAATGTGCAGGATGATTTGTTGGATGTGGACGAAGAAGAGTTGGATTAGCAGGATGATGTTTTGGATGCGCAGGATGATGTGTTGGACGTGGAGGAAGAAGTCTTGGATGCGCAGGATGATGTGTTGAATGTCAAGGATGTTGTGTTGGATGTGGTGGATGATGTTTTGGATGCGCCGTATGATGTTTTGGATGTGCAAGATGATGTTCTCGATGCGCAGGATGATATTTTGGATATGCACGATGATATTTCGGATGCGCAGGATGATGTGCTGGATGTGGAGGATGATGTGTTGAATATGGAAGATGATATGGTGGATGTGAAGGGTGATGTGTTGAATATGAAGGATGTTGTGTTGGATGAGGAGGATGATGTTTTGAATGTGGAGGATGATGTGTTGAATGTGGAGGATTATGTGTTGGATGTGAAGGATGATGTGTTGGATGTGAAGGAAGATGTTTTGGATGCGCAGGATGATGTGTTGGATGTGGAGGATGATGTTTAGGATGCACTGGATGATGTTTAAGATACGGAGGATGATGTTTTGGATGCGCAGTATGAAGTTTTGGATGCGCAGGATGATGTGTTGGATGCGCAGGATGATGTGCTGGATGTGGAGGATGATGTGTTGAATGTGAAGGATGTTGTGTTGGATGTGGAGGAAGATGTGTTGAATGTGCAGGATGATGTGGTTGATGTGGACGAAGAAGAGCTGGATTAGCTGGATGATGTTTTGGATGCGCAGGATGATGCGTTGGATGTGGAGGAAGATGTTTTGGATGCGCAGGATGATGTGTTGAACGTCAAGGATGTTGTGTTGGATGTGGGGGATGATGTTTTGGATGCGCTGTATGATGTTTTGGATGTGCACTATGATGTTCACGATGCGCAGGATGATGTGTTGAATGTGGAGGATGATATGGTGGATGTGAAGGGTGATGTGTTGAATATGAAGGATGTTGTGTTGGATGTGGTGGAAGATGTGTTGATTGTGGTGGATGATGTGTTGGATGCGCCGGATGATGTGCTGGATGTGGAGGATGATGTTTTGGATGCGCAGGATGATGTGTTGGATGCGGAGCATGATGCTTGGGAAGCACAGGATGATGTGCTGGATGTGCTGGAAGATGTGATGAATGTGGAGGATGATGTGTTGCTTGTGAAGGATGATGTGTTGGATGTGCAGGATGATGTTTTGGATGTGGAGGAAGATGTTTAGGATGCGCAGGATGATGTGTTGGATGCGCAGGATGATGAGTTGAATGTGGGGAATGATATGTTGTATGTGACCGGTGATGTGTTGACTGTGAAGGATGTTGTGTTGGATGTGGTGGATGATGAGTTGAATGTGGAGGATGATATGGTGGATGTGAAGGGTGATGTGTTGAATATGAAGGATGTTGTGTTGGATGTGGAGGAGAAGTGTTGGATGTGCCGGATGATGTGCTGGATGTGGAGGATGATGTTCTGGGTGTGCTGAATGATGTTTAGGATGAGCAGGATGATGTTTTAGATGTGGAGGATGATGTTTTGGATGTGGAGGATGATGTTTCGGATGCGCAGGAAGATGTTTTGGATGCGCAGGATGTTGTGTTGGATGTGGAGCATGATGATTGGGAAGCACAGGATGATGTGCTGGATGTGCAGGAAAATGTGTTGAATGTGGAGGATGATGTGTTGAATATGGAGGATGATGTGTTGAATGTGGAGGATTATCTGTTGGATGTAAAGGATGATGTGTTGGATGAGCAGTATGAAGTTTTGGATGCGCAGGATGATGTGCTGGATGTGGAGGATGATGTGTTGAATGTGAAGGATGTTGTGTTGGATGTGGAGGAAGATGTGTTGAATGTGCAGGATGATGTGTTGGATGTGGAGGAAGATGTTTTGGATGCGCTGTATGATGTTTTGGATGTGCAAGATGATGTTCTCGATGCGCAGGATGATATTTTGGATATGCAGGATGATTTGTTGGATGTGGAGCATGATGATTGGGAAGCACAGGATGATGTGCTGGATGTGCAGGTAGATGTGTTGAATGTGGAGGATGATGTGTTGGATGTAAAGGATGATGTGCTGGATGTGCAGGATGATGTGTTGGATGCGCAGGATGATGTTTTGGATGTGGAGGAAGATGTGTTTAATGTGAAGGATGATGTGTTGGATGTGCAGGATGATGTGTTGGATGCGCAGGAAGATGTTTTGGATGCGCAGGATGATGTTTTGGAAGGGCAGGATGATGAGTTGAATGTGGGGAATTATATGTTGTATGTGAACGGTGATGTGTTGAATGTGAAGGATGTTGTGTTTGATGTGGTGGATGATGTGTTGAATGTGGAGGATGATGTGTTGGATGCGCAGGATGATGTTTTGGACGTGATGGATGATGTGTTCGAAGCGAAGGATGATGTATTGGATGCGCAGGTTGATGTGTTGGATGTGGAGGATGATGTTTACGATGCACTGGATGATGTTTAAGATTCGGAGGATGATGTTTTTGATGCACAGTATGAAGTTTTGGATGTGCAGGATGATGTGCTGGATGTGGAGAATGATGTGTTGAATGTGGAGGATGATATTGTGGATGTGAAGGGTGATGTGTTGTATATGAAGGATGTTGTGTTGGATGTGGGGGATGATGTGTTGAATGTAGGATGATGTATTGGATGTGGAGGATGATGTGTTAGATGAGTAGGATGATGTGTTGGATGAGGGGGAGAAGTGTTGGATGCGCCGGATGATGAGTTGGATGTGGAGGATGATGTTGTGGTTGTGCTGAATGATATTTAGGATGCGCAGGATGATGTTTTGTATGTGGAGAATGATGTTTTGGATGCGCAGGAAGATGTTTTGAATGCGGAGGATGATGATTTGAATGCGCAGGATGATGTGTTCAATGTCAAGGATGTTGTGTTGAATGTGGTGGATGATGTGTTGAATGTAGAGGATGATGTATTGGATGTGGAGTATGATGTGTTGGATGTGGAGGAGAAGTGTTGGATGCGCCAGATGACGTGTTAGATGTGGGGGATGATGTTTTGGATGTGGAGGATGATCTTTTGGATGCGCAGGAAGATGTTTTGGATGCGCCCAATGATGTGTTGGATGCGCAGGATGATGTTTTCGATGTTGAGGAAGATGATTTGGATGCGCAGGATGATGTTTTGGATGAGCAGAATGATGAGTTCAATGTGGGGAATGATATGTTGTATGTGAACGGTGATGTGTTGAATGTGAAGGATGTGTTGGATGTGGAGGAAGATGTGTTGAATGTGGAGGATGATGTGTTGGATGCGCAGGATGATGTTTTGGACGTGAAGGATGATGTGGTCGATGCGAAGGATGATGTTTTCGATGCGCAGGATGATGTGTTGGATGTGGAGGATGATGTTTAGGATGCACTGGATGATGATTAAGATTCGGAGGTTGATGTTTTTGATGCACAGTATGTTGTTTTGGATGCGCAGGATGATGTGTGGAAGGTCAAGGATGTGGTGTTGGATGTGGTGGATGATGTGTTGAATGTGGAGGATGATGTACTGGATGTGGAGGATGATGTGTTGAATGTGGAGGACGATGCGTTGGATGTGAAGGATGATGTGTTGGATGTGAAGGATGATGTGTTAGATGCGGAAAATGAAGTTTTGGATGCGCAGGATGATGTGCTGGATGTGGAGGATGATGTGTTGGATGCACAGTATGAAGTTTTGGATGTGCAGGATGATGTTTCGGATGCGCAGGATGATGTGTTGAATGTCAAGGATGTTGTGTTGGATGTGAAGGATGTTGTGTTGGATCTTGTGGATGATGTGTTGAATGTGGAGGATGATGTGTTGAATGTGGAGGACGATGTGTTGGATGTGAAGGATGATGTGTTGGATGTGAAGGATGATGTGTTAGATGCGGAAAATGAAGTTTTGGATGCGCAGGATGATGTGTTGGATGCGCAGGAAGATGTGCTGGATGTGGAGGATGATGTGTTGAATGTCAAGGATGTTGTGTTGGATGTGAAGGATGTTGTGTTGGATCTTGTGGATGATGTGTTGAATGTGGAGGATGATGTATTGGATGGGGAGGATGATGTGTTGAATGTGGAAGATGATGTGTTGGATGCACAGCATGAAGTTTTGGATGTGCAGGATGATGTTTTGGATGCGCAGGATGATGTGTTGAATGTCCAGAATGTTGTGTTGGATGCGAAGCATATTGTGTTGGATGTGGAGGATGATGTTTTGGATGCGCAGGATGATGTGTTGGATGCGCAGGATGATGTGCTGGATGTGCAGGAAGATGTGTTGAATGTGGAGGATGATGTGTTGGATATGAAGGATGATGTGTTGAATGTGCAGGATGATGTTTTGGATGCGCAGAATGATGTGTTGAATGTCAAGGATGTTGCGTTGGATGTGAAGGATGTTGTGTTGGATGTGGAGGATGATGTGTTGAATGTGAAGGATGTTGTGTTGGATGTGGTGGATGATGTGTTGAATGTGGAGGATGATGTATTGGATGAGGAGGATGATGTGTTGAATGTGGAGGATGATGTGTTGGATGCGCAGGATGATGTGCTGGATGTGGAGGATGATGTGTTGGATGCACAGTATGAAGTTTTGGATGTGCAGGATGATGTGTTGGATGCGCAGGATGATGTGCTGGATGTGCAGGATGATGTGCTGAATGTCAAGGATGTTGTATTGGATGTGGTGGATGATGTGTTGAATGTGGAGAATGATGTATTGGATGTTTAGGATGATGTGTTATATGTGGAGGATGATATGCTGGATGCGGAGTATGATGTTCTGGATGAGCAGTATGATGTGTTGGATGTGGAGGAGAAGTGTTGGATGCGCCAGATGATGTGTTGGATGCGCAGGATGATGTTTTGTATGTGGAGAATGATGTTTTGGATGCGCAGGAAGATGTTTTGAATGCGGAGGATGATGATTTGAATGCGCAGGATGATGTGTTCAATGTCAAGGATGTTGTGTTGAATGTGGTGGATGATGTGTTGAATGTAGAGGATGATGTATTGGATGTGGAGTATGATGTGTTGGATGTGGAGGAGAAGTGTTGGATGCGCCAGATGACGTGTTAGATGTGGGGGATGATGTTTTGGATGTGGAGGATGATCTTTTGGATGCGCAGGAAGATGTTTTGGATGCGCCCAATGATGTGTTGGATGCGCAGGATGATGTTTTCGATGTTGAGGAAGATGATTTGGATGCGCAGGATGATGTTTTGGATGAGCAGAATGATGAGTTCAATGTGGGGAATGATATGTTGTATGTGAACGGTGATGTGTTGAATGTGAAGGATGTGTTGGATGTGGAGGAAGATGTGTTGAATGTGGAGGATGATGTGTTGGATGCGCAGGATGATGTTTTGGACGTGAAGGATGATGTGGTCGATGCGAAGGATGATGTTTTCGATGCGCAGGATGATGTGTTGGATGTGGAGGATGATGTTTAGGATGCACTGGATGATGATTAAGATTCGGAGGTTGATGTTTTTGATGCACAGTATGTTGTTTTGGATGCGCAGGATGATGTGTGGAATGTCAAGGATGTGGTGTTGGATGTGGTGGATGATGTGTTGAATGTGGAGGATGATGTACTGGATGTGGAGGATGATGTGTTGAATGTGGAGGACGATGCGTTGGATGTGAAGGATGATGTGTTGGATGTGAAGGATGATGTGTTAGATGCGGAAAATGAAGTTTTGGATGCGCAGGATGATGTGCTGGATGTGGAGGATGATGTGTTGGATGCACAGTATGAAGTTTTGGATGTGCAGGATGATGTTTCGGATGCGCAGGATGATGTGTTGAATGTCAAGGATGTTGTGTTGGATGTGAAGGATGTTGTGTTGGATCTTGTGGATGATGTGTTGAATGTGGAGGATGATGTGTTGAATGTGGAGGACGATGTGTTGGATGTGAAGGATGATGTGTTGGATGTGAAGGATGATGTGTTAGATGCGGAAAATGAAGTTTTGGATGCGCAGGATGATGTGTTGGATGCGCAGGAAGATGTGCTGGATGTGGAGGATGATGTGTTGAATGTCAAGGATGTTGTGTTGGATGTGAAGGATGTTGTGTTGGATCTTGTGGATGATGTGTTGAATGTGGAGGATGATGTATTGGATGGGGAGGATGATGTGTTGAATGTGGAAGATGATGTGTTGGATGCACAGCATGAAGTTTTGGATGTGCAGGATGATGTTTTGGATGCGCAGGATGATGTGTTGAATGTCCAGAATGTTGTGTTGGATGCGAAGCATATTGTGTTGGATGTGGAGGATGATGTTTTGGATGCGCAGGATGATGTGTTGGATGCGCAGGATGATGTGCTGGATGTGCAGGAAGATGTGTTGAATGTGGAGGATGATGTGTTGGATATGAAGGATGATGTGTTGAATGTGCAGGATGATGTTTTGGATGCGCAGAATGATGTGTTGAATGTCAAGGATGTTGCGTTGGATGTGAAGGATGTTGTGTTGGATGTGGAGGATGATGTGTTGAATGTGAAGGATGTTGTGTTGGATGTGGTGGATGATGTGTTGAATGTGGAGGATGATGTATTGGATGAGGAGGATGATGTGTTGAATGTGGAGGATGATGTGTTGGATGCGCAGGATGATGTGCTGGATGTGGAGGATGATGTGTTGGATGCACAGTATGAAGTTTTGGATGTGCAGGATGATGTGTTGGATGCGCAGGATGATGTGCTGGATGTGCAGGATGATGTGCTGAATGTCAAGGATGTTGTATTGGATGTGGTGGATGATGTGTTGAATGTGGAGAATGATGTATTGGATGTTTAGGATGATGTGTTATATGTGGAGGATGATATGCTGGATGCGGAGTATGATGTTCTGGATGAGCAGTATGATGTGTTGGATGTGGAGGAGAAGTGTTGGATGCGCCAGATGATGTGTTGGATGCGCAGGATGATGTTTTGAATGCGGAGGATGATGATTTGAATGCGCAGGATGATGTGTTCAATGTCAAGGATGTTGTGTTGAATGTGGTGGATGATGTGTTGAATGTAGAGGATGATGTATTGGATGTGGAGTATGATGTGTTGGATGTGGAGGAGAAGTGTTGGATGCGCCAGATGACGTGTTAGATGTGGGGGATGATGTTTTGGATGTGGAGGATGATCTTTTGGATGCGCAGGAAGATGTTTTGGATGCGCCCAATGATGTGTTGGATGCGCAGGATGATGTTTTCGATGTTGAGGAAGATGATTTGGATGCGCAGGATGATGGTTTGGATGAGCAGAATGATGAGTTCAATGTGGGGAATGATATGTTGTATGAGAACGGTGATGTGTTGAATGTGAAGGATGTGTTGGATGTGGAGGAAGATGTGTTGAATGTGGAGGATGATGTGTTGGATGCGCAGGATGATGTTTTGGACGTGAAGGATGATGTGGTCGATGCGAAGGATGATGTTTTCGATGCGCAGGATGATGTGTTGGATGTGGAGGATGATGTTTAGGATGCACTGGATGATGATTAAGATTCGGAGGTTGATGTTTTTGATGCACAGTATGTTGTTTTGGATGCGCAGGATGATGTGTGGAATGTCAAGGATGTGGTGTTGGATGTGGTGGATGATGTGTTGAATGTGGAGGATGATGTACTGGATGTGGAGGATGATGTGTTGAATGTGGAGGACGATGCGTTGGATGTGAAGGATGATGTGTTGGATGTGAAGGATGATGTGTTAGATGCGGAAAATGAAGTTTTGGATGCGCAGGATGATGTGCTGGATGTGGAGGATGATGTGTTGGATGCACAGTATGAAGTTTTGGATGTGCAGGATGATGTTTCGGATGCGCAGGATGATGTGTTGAATGTCAAGGATGTTGTGTTGGATGTGAAGGATGTTGTGTTGGATCTTGTGGATGATGTGTTGAATGTGGAGGATGATGTGTTGAATGTGGAGGACGATGTGTTGGATGTGAAGGATGATGTGTTGGATGTGAAGGATGATGTGTTAGATGCGGAAAATGAAGTTTTGGATGCGCAGGATGATGTGTTGGATGCGCAGGAAGATGTGCTGGATGTGGAGGATGATGTGTTGAATGTCAAGGATGTTGTGTTGGATGTGAAGGATGTTGTGTTGGATCTTGTGGATGATGTGTTGAATGTGGAGGATGATGTATTGGATGGGGAGGATGATGTGTTGAATGTGGAAGATGATGTGTTGGATGCACAGCATGAAGTTTTGGATGTGCAGGATGATGTTTTGGATGCGCAGGATGATGTGTTGAATGTCCAGAATGTTGTGTTGGATGCGAAGCATATTGTGTTGGATGTGGAGGATGATGTTTTGGATGCGCAGGATGATGTGTTGGATGCGCAGGATGATGTGCTGGATGTGCAGGAAGATGTGTTGAATGTGGAGGATGATGTGTTGGATATGAAGGATGATGTGTTGAATGTGCAGGATGATGTTTTGGATGCGCAGAATGATGTGTTGAATGTCAAGGATGTTGCGTTGGATGTGAAGGATGTTGTGTTGGATGTGGAGGATGATGTGTTGAATGTGAAGGATGTTGTGTTGGATGTGGTGGATGATGTGTTGAATGTGGAGGATGATGTATTGGATGAGGAGGATGATGTGTTGAATGTGGAGGATGATGTGTTGGATGCGCAGGATGATGTGCTGGATGTGGAGGATGATGTGTTGGATGCACAGTATGAAGTTTTGGATGTGCAGGATGATGTGCTGGATGTGCAGGATGATGTGCTGAATGTCAAGGATGTTGTATTGGATGTGGTGGATGATGTGTTGAATGTGGAGAATGATGTATTGGATGTTTAGGATGATGTGTTATATGTGGAGGATGATATGCTGGATGCGGAGTATGATGTTCTGGATGAGCAGTATGATGTGTTGGATGTGGAGGAGAAGTGTTGGATGCGCCAGATGATGTGTTGGATGCGCAGGATGATGTTTTGTATGTGGAGAATGATGTTTTGGATGCGCAGGAAGATGTTTTGAATGCGGAGGATGATGATTTGAATGCGCAGGATGATGTGTTCAATGTCAAGGATGTTGTGTTGAATGTGGTGGATGATGTGTTGAATGTAGAGGATGATGTATTGGATGTGGAGTATGATGTGTTGGATGTGGAGGAGAAGTGTTGGATGCGCCAGATGACGTGTTAGATGTGGGGGATGATGTTTTGGATGTGGAGGATGATCTTTTGGATGCGCAGGAAGATGTTTTGGATGCGCCCAATGATGTGTTGGATGCGCAGGATGATGTTTTCGATGTTGAGGAAGATGATTTGGATGCGCAGGATGATGTTTTGGATGAGCAGAATGATGAGTTCAATGTGGGGAATGATATGTTGTATGTGAACGGTGATGTGTTGAATGTGAAGGATGTTTTGGATGTGGAGGAAGATGTGTTGAATGTGGAGGATGATGTGTTGGATGCGCAGGATGATGTTTTGGACGTGAAGGATGATGTGGTCGATGCGAAGGATGATGTTTTCGATGCGCAGGATGATGTGTTGGATGTGGAGGATGATGTTTAGGATGCACTGGATGATGATTAAGATTCGGAGGTTGATGTTTTTGATGCACAGTATGTTGTTTTGGATGCGCAGGATGATGTGTGGAATGTCAAGGATGTGGTGTTGGATGTGGTGGATGATGTGTTGAATGTGGAGGATGATGTACTGGATGTGGAGGATGATGTGTTGAATGTGGAGGACGATGCGTTGGATGTGAAGGATGATGTGTTGGATGTGAAGGATGATGTGTTAGATGCGGAAAATGAAGTTTTGGATGCGCAGGATGATGTGCTGGATGTGGAGGATGATGTGTTGGATGCACAGTATGAAGTTTTGGATGTGCAGGATGATGTTTCGGATGCGCAGGATGATGTGTTGAATGTCAAGGATGATGTGTTGAATGTCAAGGATGTTGTGTTGGATGTGAAGGATGTTGTGTTGGATCTTGTGGATGATGTGTTGAATGTGGAGGATGATGTGTTGAATGGGGAGGACGATGTGTTGGATGTGAAGGATGATGTGTTGGATGTGAAGGATGATGTGTTAGATGCGGAAAATGAAGTTTTGGATGCGCAGGATGATGTGTTGGATGCGCAGGAAGATGTGCTGGATGTGGAGGATGATGTGTTGAATGTCAAGGATGTTGTGTTGGATGTGAAGGATGTTGTGTTGGATCTTGTGGATGATGTGTTGAATGTGGAGGATGATGTATTGGATGGGGAGGATGATGTGTTGAATGTGGAAGATGATGTGTTGGATGCACAGCATGAAGTTTTGGATGTGCAGGATGATGTTTTGGATGCGCAGGATGATGTGTTGAATGTCCAGAATGTTGTGTTGGATGCGAAGCATATTGTGTTGGATGTGGAGGATGATGTTTTGGATGCGCAGGATGATGCGTTGGATGCGCAGGATGATGTGCTGGATGTGCAGGAAGATGTGTTGAATGTGGAGGATGATGTGTTGGATATGAAGGATGATGTGTTGAATGTGCAGGATGATGTTTTGGATGCGCAGAATGATGTGTTGAATGTCAAGGATGTTGCGTTGGATGTGAAGGATGTTGTGTTGGATGTGGAGGATGATGTGTTGAATGTGAAGGATGTTGTGTTGGATGTGGTGGATGATGTGTTGAATGTGGAGGATGATGTATTGGATGAGGAGGATGATGTGTTGAATGTGGAGGATGATGTGTTGGATGCGCAGGATGATGTGCTGGATGTGGAGGATGATGTGTTGGATGCACAGTATGAAGTTTTGGATGTGCAGGATGATGTGTTGGATGCGCAGGATGATGTGCTGGATGTGCAGGATGATGTGTTGAATGTCAAGGATGTTGTATTGGATGTGGTGGATGATGTGTTGAATGTGGAGAATGATGTATTGGATGTTTAGGATGATGTGTTATATGTGGAGGATGATATGCTGGATGCGGAGTATGATGTTCTGGATGAGCTGTATGATGTGTTGGATGTGGAGGAGAAGTGTTGGATGCGCCAGATGATGTGTTGGATGCGCAGGATGATGTTTTGTATGTGGAGAATGATGTTTTGGATGCGCAGGAAGATGTTTTGAATGCGGAGGATGATGATTTGAATGCGCAGGATGATGTGTTCAATGTCAAGGATGTTGTGTTGAATGTGGTGGATGATGTGTTGAATGTAGAGGATGATGTATTGGATGTGGAGTATGATGTGTTGGATGTGGAGGAGAAGTGTTGGATGCGCCAGATGACGTGTTAGATGTGGGGGATGATGTTTTGGATGTGGAGGATGATCTTTTGGATGCGCAGGAAGATGTTTTGGATGCGCCCAATGATGTGTTGGATGCGCAGGATGATGTTTTCGATGTTGAGGAAGATGATTTGGATGCGCAGGATGATGTTTTGGATGAGCAGAATGATGAGTTCAATGTGGGGAATGATATGTTGTATGTGAACGGTGATGTGTTGAATGTGAAGGATGTGTTGGATGTGGAGGAAGATGTGTTGAATGTGGAGGATGATGTGTTGGATGCGCAGGATGATGTTTTGGACGTGAAGGATGATGTGGTCGATGCGAAGGATGATGTTTTCGATGCGCAGGATGATGTGTTGGATGTGGAGGATGATGTTTAGGATGCACTGGATGATGATTAAGATTCGGAGGTTGATGTTTTTGATGCACAGTATGTTGTTTTGGATGCGCAGGATGATGTGTGGAATGTCAAGGATGTGGTGTTGGATGTGGTGGATGATGTGTTGAATGTGGAGGATGATGTACTGGATGTGGAGGATGATGTGTTGAATGTGGAGGACGATGCGTTGGATGTGAAGGATGATGTGTTGGATGTGAAGGATGATGTGTTAGATGCGGAAAATGAAGTTTTGGATGCGCAGGATGATGTGCTGGATGTGGAGGATGATGTGTTGGATGCACAGTATGAAGTTTTGGATGTGCAGGATGATGTGTTGGATGTGCAGGAAGATGTGCTGGATGTGGAGGATTATGTGTTGGATGCACAGTAAGAAGTTTTGGATGTGCAGGATTATGTTTTGGATGCGCAGGACGATGTGTTGAATGTCAAGGATGTTGCGTTGGATGTGAAGGATGTTGTGTTGGATGTGGTGGATGATGTGTTGAATGTGGAGGATGATGTATTGGATGAGGAGGATGATGTGTTGAATGTGGAGGATGATGTGTTGAATGTGGAGGACGATGTGTTGGATGTGAAGGATGATGTGTTGGATGTGAAGGATGATGTGTTAGATGCGGAAAATGAAGTTTTGGATGCGCAGGATGATGTGTTGGATGCGCAGGAAGATGTGCTGGATGTGGAGGATGATGTGTTGAATGTCAAGGATGTTGTGTTGGATGTGAAGGATGTTGTGTTGGATCTTGTGGATGATGTGTTGAATGTGGAGGATGATGTATTGGATGGGGAGGATGATGTGTTGAATTTGGAAGATGATGTGTTGGATGCACAGCATGAAGTTTTGGATGTGCAGGATGATGTTTTGGATGCGCAGGATGATGTGTTGAATGTCCAGAAGGTTGTGTTGGATGCGAAGCATATTGTGTTGGATGTGGAGGATGATGTTTTGGATGCGCAGGATGATGTGTTGGATGCGCAGGATGATGTGCTGGATGTGCAGGAAGATGTGTTGAATGTGGAGGATGATGTGTTGGATATGAAGGATGATGTGTTGAATGTGCAGGATGATGTTTTGGATGCGCAGAATGATGTGTTGAATGTCAAGGATGTTGCGTTGGATGTGAAGGATGTTGTGTTGGATGTGGAGGATGATGTGTTGAATGTGAAGGATGTTGTGTTGGATGTGGTGGATGATGTGTTGAATGTGGAGGATGATGTATTGGATGAGGAGGATGATGTGTTGAATGTGGAGGATGATGTGTTGGATGCGCAGGATGATGTGCTGGATGTGGAGGATGATGTGTTGGATGCACAGTATGAAGTTTTGGATGTGCAGGATGATGTGTTGGATGCGCAGGATGATGTGCTGGATGTGCAGGATGATGTGTTGAATGTCAAGGATGTTGTATTGGATGTGGTGGATGATGTGTTGAATGTGGAGAATGATGTATTGGATGTTTAGGATGATGTGTTATATGTGGAGGATGATATGCTGGATGCGGAGTATGATGTTCTGGATGAGCAGTATGACGTGTTGGATGTGGAGGAGAAGTGTTGGATGCGCCAGATGATGTGTTGGATGTGGGGGATGAAGTTTTGGATGTGCTGAATAACGTTTAGGATGCGCAGGATGATGTTTTGGATGTGGACGATGATGTTTTGGAGGTGGAGGATGATCTTTTGGATGCGCAGGAAGATGTTTTGGATGCGCAGGATGAAGTGTTGGATGCGCAGGATGATGTTTTCGATGTTGAGGAAGATGTTTTGGATGCGCAGGATGATGTTTTGGATGAGCAGAATGATGAGTTGAATGTGGGGAATGATATGTTGTATGTGAACGGTGATGTGTTGAATGTGAAGGATGATGTGTTGGATGCGCAGGATGATGTTTTGGACGTGAAGGATGATGTGTTCGATGCGAAGGATGATGTTTTCGATGCGCAGGATTTTGCGTTGGATTTGGAGGATGATGTTTAGGATGCACTGGATGATGATTAAGATTCGGAGGATGATGTTTTTGATGCACAGTATGATGTTTTGGATGTGGTGGATGATGTGTTGAATGTGGAGGATGATGTATTGGATGTGGAGGATGATGTGTTATATGTGGAGGATGATGTGCTGGATGCGGAGTATAATGTTTTGGTTGTGGAGGAAGATGTTTTGGATGCGCAGGAGGATGTGTTGAAAGCGCAGAATGATGTTTCGGATGTGGAAGAATATGCTTTGGATGCGCAGGATGATGTTTTGTATGAGCAGGATGATGAGTTGAATGTGGGGAATGATATGTTGTATGAGAACGGTGATGTGTTGAATTTGAAGGATGTTGTGATGTATGTGGAAGAAGATGTGTTGAATGTGCAGGATGATGTGTTGGATGTGGACGAAGAAGAGTTGGATTAGCAGGATGATGTTTTGGATGCACAGGATGATGTGTTGAATGTCAAGGATGTTGTGTTGGATGTGGGGGATGATGCTTTGGATGCGCCGCATGATGTTTTGGATGTGCAAGATGATGTTCTCGATGCGCAGGATGATATTTTGGATATGCAGGATGATATTTTGGATGCGCAGGAAGATGTGCTGGATGTGGAGGATGATGTGTTGAATATGGAAGATGATATGGTGGATGTGAAGGGTGATGTGTTGAATATTAAGGATGTTGTGTTGGATGAGGAGGATGATGTTTTGAATGTGGAGGATTATGTGCTGGATGTGAAGGATGATGTGTTGGATGTGAAGGATGATGTTTTGGATGCGCAGGATGATGTGTTGGATGTGGAGGATGATGTTTAGGATGCACTGGATGATGTTTAAAAATCGGAGGATGATGTTCTGGATGCGCAGTATGAAGGTTTGGATGCGCAGGATGATGTGTTGGATGCGCAGGATGATGTGCTGGATGTGGAGGATGATGTGTTGAATGTGCAGGATGAAGTGGTGGATGTGGACGAAGAAGAGCTGGATTAGCGGGATGATGTTTTTGATGCGCAGGATGATGTGTTGGATGTGGAGGAAGATGTTTTGTATGCGCAGGATGATGTGTTGAACGTCAAGGATGTTGTGTTGGATGTGGGGGATGATGTTTTGGATGCGCAGTATGATGTTTTGGATGTGCAAGATGATGTTCTCGATGCGCAGGATGATGTGTTGAATGTGGAGGATGATATGGTGGATGTGAAGGGTGATGTGTTGAATATGAAGGATGTTGTGTTGGATGTGGTGGAAGATGTGTTGAATGTGCTGGATGATGTGTTGGATGCGCCGGATGATGTGCTGGATGTGGTGAATGATGTTTGGGATGCGCAGGATGATGTTTTGGATGTGGAGGATAATGTTTTGGATCCGCAAGATGCTGTTTTGGATGCACAGGATGATGTTTTGGATGAGCAGGATGATGTGCTGGATGTGGAAGATGATGTGCTCGATGTGAAGCATATTCTGTTGGATGCGCAGGATGATGTGTTGGATGTTGAAGATGATGTGTTGGATGCGCAGGATGATGGGATGAATGTGGATGATGATATTTTGTAGGCGCAGGATGATGTTTTGGATGGGCAGGATGATGTGCTCGATGTGGTGAATGATGTTTTGGATGCGCAGGATGATTTTTTGGATGTGGAGGATAATGCTTTGGATCAGCAAGATGCTGTTTTGGATGCACAGGATGATGTTTTGGATGAGCAGAATGATGTGCTGGATGTGGAAGATGATGTGCTCGATGTGAAGCATATTGTGTTGGATGTGAAGGATGTTGTGTTGGATTTTGTGGATGATGTGTTGAATGTGGAGGATGATGTATTGGATGGGTAGAATGATGTGTTGAATGTGCAGGATGATGTTTTGGATGCGCAGGATGATGTGTTGAATGTCCAGGATGTTGTGTTGGATGCGAAGCATATTGTGTTGGATGTGGAGGATGATGTGTTGAATGTGGAGGATGATGTTTTGGATGCGCAGGATGATGTGTTGGATGCGCAGGATGATGTGCTGGATGTGCAGGAAGATGAGTTGAATGTGGAGGATGATGTGTTGGATATGAAGGATGATGTGCTGGATGTGGAGGATGATGTTTTGGATGCGCAGGATGATGTTTTGGATGTAGAGGAAGATGTTTAGAATGCGGAGGAAGATGATTTGAATGCGCAGGATGATGTGGTGGATATGAAGAATAATGTGTTGGATGCGCAGTATGATCAGTTGGATGTGCAGGAAGATGTTTTGGATGTTGAGGATGATGTTTTGGATGCGCAGAATGATGATTTGGATGCGGAGTATGATCTGTTGAATGCGGAGAATGATGTTTCGGATGCACAGGATGGTGGTTTGCATGCGCAGGATGATGTGTTGGATGTGGAGGATGATGTTTACGATGCACTGGATGATGTTTAAGATTCGGAGGATGATGTTTTTGATGCACAGTATGAAGTTTTGGATGTGCAGGATGATGTGTTGGATGCGCAGGATGATGTGCTGGATGTGGAGAATGATGTGTTGAATGTGGAGGATGATATGGTGGATGTGAAGGGTGATGTGTTGAATATGAAGGATGTTGTGTTGGATGTGGGGGATGATGTGTTGAATGTAGGATGATGTATTGGATGTGGAGGATGATGTGTTAGATGATGTGTTAGATGAGTAGGATGATGTGTTGGATGAGGGGGAGAAGAGTTGGATGCGCCGGATGATGAGTTGGATGTGGAGGATGATGTTGTGGTTGTGCTGAATGATATTTAGGATGCGCAGGATGATGTTTTGTATGTGGAGAATGATGTTTTGGATGCGCAGGATGATCTGTTGAATGTGGAGGATGATGTGTTGGATGCACAGTATGAAGTTTTGGATGTGAAGGATGATGTTTTGGATGCTCAGGATGATGTGTTCAATGTCAAGGATGTTGTGTTGAATGTGGTGGATGATGTGTTGAATGTAGAGGATGATGTATTGGATGTGGAGTATGATGTGTTGGATGTGGAGGAGAAGTGTTGGATGCGCCAGATGATGTGTTGGATGTGGGGGATGATGTTTTGGATGTGGAGGATGATCTTTTGGATGCGCAGGAAGATGTTTTGGATGCGCCCAATGATGTGTTGGATGCGCAGGATGATGTTTTCGATGTTGAGGAAGATGATTTGGATGCGCAGGATGATGTTTTGGTTGAGCAGAATGATGAGTTGAATGTGGGGAATGATATGTTGTATGTGAACGGTTATGTGTTGAATGTGAAGGATGTGTTGGATGTGGAGGAAGATGTGTTGAATGTGGAGGATGATGTGTTGGATGCGCAGGATGATGTTTTGGACGTGAAGGATGATGTGGTCGATGCGAAGGATGATGTTTTCGATGCGCAGGATGATGTGTTGGATGTGGAGGATGATGTTTAGGATGCACTGGATGATGATTAAGATTCGGAGGTTGATGTTTTTGATGCACAGTATGTTGTTTTGGATGCGCAGGATGATGTGTGGAATGTCAAGGATGTTGTGTTGGATGTGGTGGATGATGTGTTGAATGTGGAGAATGATGTACTGGATGTGGAGGATGATGTGTTATATGTGGAGGATGATATGCTGGATGCGGAGTATAATGTTTTGGATGTGGAGGATGATCTTTTGGATGCGGAGGAAGATGTTTTGAATGCGCAGGATGATGTGTTGGATGCGCAGAATGATGTTTTGGATGTGGAGGAAGATGATTTGGATGCGCAGGATGATGTTTTGGATGAGCAGGATGATGAGTTGAATGTGGGGAATGATATGTTGAATAAGAACGGTGATGTGTTGAATGTGAAGGATGTTGTGTTGGATGTGGTGGATGATGTGTTGAATGTGGAGGATGATGTATTGGATGTGGAGGATGATGTGTTATATGTGGAGGATGATGTGCTGGATGCGCAGGATGATGTGTTGAATGTCAAGGATGTTGTGTTGGATGTGGTGGATGATGTGTTGATTGTGGAGAATGATGTATTGGATGTTTAGGATGATGTGTTATATGTGGAGGATGATATGCTGGATGCGGAGTATGATGTTCTGGATGAGCAGTATGATGTGTTGGATGTGGAGGAGAAGTGTTGGATGCGCCAGATGATGTGTTGGATGTGGAGGAGAAGTGTTGGATGTGCCGGATGATGTGCTGGATGTGGAGGATGATGTTTTGGGTGTGCTGAATGATGTTTAGGATGAGCAGGATGATGTTTTAGATGTGTAGGATGATGTTTTGGATGTGGAGGATGATGTTTTGGATGCGCAGGAAGATGTTTTGGATGCGCAGGATGTTGTGTTGGATGTGGAGCATGATGATTGGGAAGCACAGGATGATGTGCTGGATGTGCAGGAAAATGTGTTGAATCTGGAGGATGATGTGTTGGATGTGAAGGATGATGTGTTGGATGTGCAGGATGATGTTTTGGATGTGGAGGAAGATGTTTATGATGCGCAGGATGATGTGGTGGATGCGCAGGATGATGTTTTGGATGTGCAGGAAGATGTTTTGGATGCGCAGGATGATGTTTTGGAAGAGCAGGATGATGAGTTGAATGTGGGGAAAGATATGTTGTATGTGAACGGTGATGTATTGAATGTGAAGGATGTTGTGTTGGATGTGGAGGAAGATGTGTTGAATGTGGAGGATGATGTGTTGAATGCGCAGGATGATGTTTTGGACGTGAAGGATGATGTGTTGGATGTGGAGGATGATGTTTACGATGCACTGGATGTTGTTTAAGATTCGGAGGATGATGTTTTTGATGCACAGTATGAAGTTTTGGATGTGCAGGATGATGTTTTGGATGCGCAGGATGTTGTGTTGAATGTCAAGGACTTTGTGTTGGATGTGAAGGATGTTGTGTTGGATGTGGTGGATGATGTGTAGAATGTGGAGGATGATGTATTGGATGTTGAGGATGATGCGTTAGGTGTGCAGTATGATCTGCTGGATGCGGAGGCTGAAGTTTGGATGAGCAGGATGATGTGTTGCATGTGGAAGATGATGTTTAGGATGCACTGGATGATGTTTAAGATTCGGTGGATTATGTTTTGGATGCGAAGTATGAAGTTTTGGATGCGCAGGATGATGTGTTGGATGCGCAGGATGATGTGCTGGATGTGGAGGATGATGTGTTGAATGTGGAGGATGATATGGTGGATGTGAAGGGTGATGTGTTGAATATGAAGGATGTTGTTTTGGATGTGGGGGATGATGTGTTGAATGTAGGATGATGCATTGGATGTGGAGGATGATGTGTTATATGTGGAGGATGATGTGCTGGATGCGTGGTATGATGTTTTGGATGAGCATGATGATGTGTTGGATGTGGAGGAGTAGTGTTGGATGCGCCGGATGATGTGTTGGATGAGGAGGATGATGTTTTGGGTGTGCTGAATGATGTTTAGGATGCACAGGATGATGTTTTGTATGTGAAGAATGATGTTTTGGATGCGCAGGAAGATGTTTTGGATTCGAAGAATGATGTGTTGGATGTGGAGCAAGATGTTTGGGAAGCACAGGTTGATGTGCTGGATGTGCAGGAAGATGTGTTGAATGTGGAGGATGATGTGTTGGCTATGAAGGATGTTGTGTTGGATGTGGAGGATGATGTTTTCGATGCGAAGGATGATGTTTTGGATGTAGAGGAAGATTTTTTGAATGCGGAGGATGATGATTTGAATGCGCAGGATGATGTGATGGATATGAAGAATAATGTGTTGGATGCGCTGTATGATGTGTTGGATGCGAGGTATGATCGGTTTAATGCGGAGATTGATGTTTGGGATGTACAGGATGGTGTTTTGCATGCTCAGGATGATGTGTTGGAAGTGAAGGAAGTTGTGTTCGATGCGTAGGATGATGATTTCGAGGTGCAGGATGATGTGTTGGATGTGGAGGAAGAAGATTTGGATAAGCAGGATGATGTTTCGGATGCGCAGGATGATGTGTTGGATGTTGAAGATGATGTGTTGGATGGGCAGGATGATGTGCTCGATGTGGTGAATGATGTTTGGGATGCGCAGGATGATGTTTTGGATGCACAGGATGATGTTTTGGATGAGCAGGATGATGTGCTGGATGTGGAAGATGATGTGTTCGATGTGAAGCATATTGTGTTGGATGTGGAGTATGATTTGTTGAATGTGGAGGACGATGTGTTGGATGTGAAGGATGATGTGTTGGATGTGAAGGATGATGTGTTAGATGCGGAAAATGAAGTTTTGGATGCGCAGGGTGATGTGTTGGATGCGCAGGATGATGTGCTGGATGTGGAGGATGATGTGTTGGATGCACAGTATGAAGTTTTGGAAGTGCAGGATGATGTTTCGGATGCGCAGGATGATGTGTTGAATGTCAAGGATGTTGTGTTGGATGTGAAGGATGTTGTGTTGGATCTTGTGGATGATGTGTTGAATGTGGAGGATGATGTGTTGAATGTGGAGGACGATGTGTTGGATGTGAAGGATAATGTGTTGGATGTGAAGGATGATGTGTTAGATGCGGAAAATGAAGTTTTGGATGCGCAGGATGATGTGTTGGATGCGCAGGAGGATGTGCTGGATGTGGAGGATGATGTGTTGGATGCACAGTATGAAGTTTTGGATGTGCAGGATGATGTTTCGGATGCGCAGGATGATGTGTTGAATGTCAAGGATGTTGTGTTGGATGTGAAGGATGTTGTGTTGGATCTTGTGGATGATGTGTTGAATGTGTAGGATGATATATTGGATGGGGAGGATGATCTGTTGAATGTGGAGGATGATGTGTTAGATGCACAGCATGAAGTTTTGGATGTGCAGGATGATGTTTTGGATGCGCAGGATGATGTGTTCAATGTCCAGGATGTTGTGTTGGATGCGAAGCATATTGTGTTGGATGTGGAGGATGACGTTTTGGATGCGCAGGATGATGTGCTGGATGTGCTGGAAGATGTGCTGGATGTGGAGGATTATGTGTTGGTGCACAGTAAGAAGTTTTGGATGTGCAGGATGATGTTTTGGATGCGCAGGACGATGTGTTGAATGTCAAGGATGTTGCGTTGGATGTGAAGGATGTTGTGTTGGATGTGGTGGATGATGTGTTGAATGTGGAGGATGATGTATTGGATGAGGAGGATGATGTGTTGAATGTGGAGGATGATGTGTTGGATGCACAGTATGAAGTTTTGGATGTGCAGGATGATGTTTTGGATGTGCAGGATGATGTGTTGAATGTCCAGGATGTTGTGTTGAATGCGAAGCATATTGTGTTGGATGTGGAGGATCATGTGTTGAATGTGGAGGATGATGTTTTTGATGCGCAGGATGATGTGATGGATATGAAGAATAATGTGTTGGATGCGCTGTTTGATGTGTTGAATGCGAGGTATGATCGGCCTAATGCGGAGATTGATGTTTGGGATGTACAGGATGGTGTTTTGCATGCGCAGGATGATGTGTCGGATGTGGAGGAAGAAGATTTGGATAAGCAGGATGATGTTTCGGATGCGCAGGATGATGTGTTGGATGTTGAAGATGATGTGTTGGATGCGCAGGATGACGGGATGGATGTGGAGGATGATATTTTGGATGCGCAGGATGATGTTTTGGATGGGCAGGATGATGTGCTCGATGTGGTGAATGATGTTTGGTATGCGCAGGATGATGATTTGGATGCACAGGATGATGTGCTCGATGTGGTGAATGATGTTTCGGATGCGCAGGATGATGTTTTGGATGCACAGGATGATGTTTTGGATGAGCAGGATGATGTGGTGGATGTGGAAGATGATGTGTTCAATGTGAAGCATATTGTGTTGGATGTGGAGTATGATGTGTTGAATGTGGAGGATGATGTGTTGGATGTGAAGGATGTTGTGTTGGATGTGAAGGATGTTGTGTTGGATCTTGTGGATGATGTGTTGAATGTGGAGGATGATATATTGGATGGGGAGGATGATGTGTTGAATGTGGAGGATGATGTGTTGGATGTACAGCATGAAGTTTTGGATGTGAAGGATGATGTTTTGGATGCGCAGGATGATGTGTTGAATGTCAAGGATGTTGCGTTGGATGTGAAGGATGTTGTGTTGGATGTGGTGGATGATGTGTTGAATGTGGAGGATGATGTATTGGATGAGGAGGATGATGTGTTGAATGTGGAGGATGATGTGTTGGATGCACAGTATGAAGTTTTGGATGTGCAGGATGATGTTTTGGATGTGCAGGATGATGTGTTGAATGTCCAGGATGTTGTGTTGAATGCGAAGCATATTGTGTTGGATGTGGAGGATCATGTGTTGAATGTGGAGGATGATGTTTTTGATGCGCAGGATGATGTGATTGATATGAAGAATACTGTGTTGGATGCGCTGTATGATGTGTTGAATGCGAGGTATGATCGGTCTAATGCGGAGATTGATGTTTGGGATGTACAGGATGGTGTTTTGCATGCGCAGTATGATGTGTTGGAAGTGAAGGAAGTTGTGTTCGATGCGCAGGATGATGATTTGGAGGTGCAGGATGATGTGTTGGATGTGCAGGAAGAAGATTTGGATAAGCAGGATGATGTTTCGGATGCGCAGGATGATGTGTTGGATGTTGAAGATGATGTGTTGGATGCGCAGGATGACGGGATGGATGTGGAGGATGATATTTTGGATGCGCAGGATGATGTTTTGGATGGGCAGGATGATGTGCTCGATGTGGTGAATGATGTTTGGGATGCGCAGGATGATGATTTGGATGCACAGGATGATGTGCTCGATGTGGTGAATGATGTTTCGGATGCGCAGGATGATGTTTTGGATGCACAGGATGATGTTTTGGATCAGCAGGATGATGTGGTGGATGTGGAAGATGATGTGTTCAATGTGAAGCATATTGTGTTGGATGTGGAGTATGATGTGTTGAATGTGGAGGATGATGTGTTGGATGTGAAGGATGTTGTGTTGGATGTGAAGGATGTTGTGTTGGATCTTGTGCATGATGTGTTGAATGTGGAGGATGATATATTGGATGGGGAGGATGATGTGTTGAATGTGGAGGATGATGTGTTGGATGCACAGCATGAAGTTTTGGATGTGCAGGATGATGTTTTGGATGCGCAGGATGATGTGCTGGATGTGCAGGAAGATGTGCTGGATGTGGAGGATTATGTGTTGGATGCACAGTAAGAAGTTTTGGATGTGCAGGATTATGTTTTGGATGCGCAGGACGATGTGTTGAATGTCAAGGATGTTGCGTTGGATGTGAAGGATGTTGTGTTGGATGTGGTGGATGATGTGTTGAATGTGGAGGATGATGTATTGGATGAGGAGGATGATGTGTTGAATGTGGAGGATGATGTGTTGGATGCACTGTATGAAGTTTTGGATGTGCAGGATGATGTTTTGCATGTGCAGGATGACGGGATGGATGTGGAGGAATGTATTTTGGATGCGCAGGATGATGTTTTGGATGGGCAGGATGATGTGCTCGATGTGGTGAATGATGTTTCGGATGCGCAGGATGATGTTTTGGATGAGCAGGATGATGTGGTGGATGTGGAAGATGATGTGTTCGATGTGAAGCATATTGTGTTGGATGTGGAGTATGATGTGTTGAATGTGGAGGACGATGTGTTGGATATGAAGGATGATGTGTTGGATGTGGAGGATGATGTTTTGGATGCGCAGGATGATATGTTGGATGCGCAGGATGATGTGCTGGATGTGGAGGATTATGTGTTGGATGCACAGTAAGAAGTTTTGGATGTGCAGGATGATGTTTTGGATGCGCAGGATGATGTGTTGAATGTCAAGGATGTTGCGTTGGATGTGAAGGATGTTGTGTTGGATGTGGTGGATGATGTTTTGAACGTGGAAGATGATGTATTGGATGAGGAGAATGATGTGTTGAATGTGGAGGATGATGTGTTGGATGCACAGTTTGAAGTTTTGGATGTGCAGGATGATGTTTTGGATGTGCAGGATGATGTGTTGAATGTCCAGGATGTTGTGTTGGATGCGAAGCATATTGTGTTGGATGTGGAGGATCATGTGTTGAATGTGGAGGATGATGTTTTGGATGCGCAGGATGATGTGTTGCATGCGCAGGATGATGTGTTGCATGCGCAGGATGATGTGCTGGATGTGCAGGATGATGTGTTGAATGTCAATGATGTTGTGTTATATGTGGAGGATGATATGCTGGATGCGGAATATGATGTTCTGGATGAGCAGTATGATGTGTTGGATGTGGAGGAGAAGTGTTGGATGCGCCAGATGATGTGGTGGATGTGGGGGATGATGTTTTGGATGTGCTGAATAACGTTTAGGATGCGCAGGATGATGTTTTGGATGTGGACGATGATGTTTTGGATGTGGAGGATGATCTTTTGGATGCGCAGGAAGATGTTTTGGATGCGCAGGATGATGTGTTCGATGCGCAGGATGATGTTTTCGATGTTGAGGAAGATGTTTTGGATGCGCAGGATGATGTTTTGGATGAGCAGAATGATGAGTTGAATGTGGGGAATGATATGTTGTATGTGAACGGTGATGTGTTGAATGTGAAGGATGTGTTGGATGTGGAGGAAGATGTGTTGAATGTGGAGGATGATGTGTTGGATGCGCAGGATGATGTTTTGGACGTGAAGGATGATGTGTTCGATGCGAAGGATGATGTTTTCGATGCGCAGGATGATGCGTTGGATTTGGAGGATGATGTTTAGGAAGCACTGGATGATGATTAAGATTCGGAGGATGATGTTTTTGATGCACAGTATGATGTTTTGGATGCGCAGGATGATGTGTGGAATGTCAAGGATGTTGTGTTGGATGTGGTGGATGATGTGTTGAATGTGGAGGATGATGTATTGAATGTGGAGGATGATGTATTGGATGAGGAGGATGATGTGTTGAATGTGGAGGATGATGTGTTGGATGCACAGTATGAAGTTTTGGATGTGCAGGATGATGTTTTGGATGTGCAGGATGACGGGATGGATGTGGAGGATGATATTTTGGATGCGCAGGATGATGTTTTGGATGGGCAGGATGATGTGGTGGATGTGGAAGATGATGTGTTCGATGTGAAGCATATTGTGTTGGATGTGGAGTATGATGTGTTGAATGTGGAGGACGATGTGTTGGATATGAAGGATGATGTGTTGGATGTGGAGGATGATGTTTTGGATGCGCAGGATGATATGTTGGATGCGCAGGATGATGTGCTGGATGTGGAGGATTATGTGTTGGATGCACAGTAAGAAGTTTTGGATGTGCAGGATGATGTTTTGGATGCGCAGGATGATGTGTTGAATGTCAAGGATGTTGCGTTGGATGTGAAGGATGTTGTGTTGGATGTGGTGGATGATGTTTTGAACGTGGAAGATGATGTATTGGATGAGGAGAATGATGTGTTGAATGTGGAGGATGATGTGTTGGATGCACAGTATGAAGTTTTGGATGTGCAGGATGATGTTTTGGATGTGCAGGATGATGTGTTGAATGTCCAGGATGTTGTGTTGGATGCGAAGCATATTGTGTTGGATGTGGAGGATCATGTGTTGAATGTGGAGGATGATGTTTTGGATGCGCAGGATGATGTGTTGCATGCGCAGGATGATGTGTTGCATGCGCAGGATGATGTGCTGGATGTGCAGGATGATGTGTTGAATGTCAATGATGTTGTGTTATATGTGGAGGATGATATGCTGGATGCGGAATATGATGTTCTGGATGAGCAGTATGATGTGTTGGATGTGGAGGAGAAGTGTTGGATGCGCCAGATGAAGTGGTGGATGTGGGGGATGATGTTTTGGATGTGCTGAATAACGTTTAGGATGCGCAGGATGATGTTTTGGATGTGGACGATGATGTTTTGGATGTGGAGGATGATCTTTTGGATGCGCAGGAAGATGTTTTGGATGCGCAGGATGATGTGTTGGATGCGCAGGATGATGTTTTCGATGTTGAGGAAGATGTTTTGGATGCGCAGGATGATGTTTTGGATGAGCAGAATTATGAGTTGAATGTGGGGAATGATATGTTGTATGTGAACGGTGATGTGTTGAATGTGAAGGATGTGTTGGATGTGGAGGAAGATGTGTTGAATGTGGAGGATGATGTGTTGGATGCGCAGGATGATGTTTTGGACGTGAAGGATGATGTGTTCGATGCGAAGGATGATGTTTTCGATGCGCAGGATGATGCGTTGGATTTGGAGGATGATGTTTAGGAAGCACTGGATGATGATTAAGATTCGGAGGATGATGTTTTTGATGCACAGTATGATGTTTTGGATGCGCAGGATGATATGTGGAATGTCAAGGATGTTGTGTTGGATGTGGTGGATGATGTGTTGAATGTGGAGGATGATGTATTGGATGTGGAGGATGATGTGTTATATGTGGAGGATGATGTGCTAGATGCGGAGTATAATGATTTGGATGTGGAGGAAGATGTTTTGGATGCGCAGGAGGATGTGTTGAAAGCGCAGAATGATGTTTCGGATGTGGAAGAAGATGTTTTGGATGCGCAGGATGATGTGTTGGACGTGGAGGAAGAAGTTTTGGATGCGCAGGATGATGTGTTGAATGTCAAGGATGTTGTGTTGGATGTGGGGGATGATGCTTTGGATGCGCCGCATGATGTTTTGGATGTGCAAGATGATGTTCTCGATGCGCAGGATGATATTTTGGATATGCAGGATGATATTTTGGATGCGCAGGATGATGTGCTGGATGTGGAGGATGATGTGTTGAATATGGAAGATGATATGGTGGATGTGAAGGGTGATGTGTTGAATATTAAGGATGTTGTGTTGGATGAGGAGGATGATGTTTTGAATGCGCAGTATGAAGTTTTGGATGCGCAGGATGATGTGTTGGATGCGCAGGATGATGTGCTGGATGTGGAGGATGATATTTTGAATGTGAAGGATGTTGTGTTGGATGTGGAGGAAGATGTGTTGAATGTGCAGGATGAAGTGGTGGATGTGGACGAAGAAGAACTGGATTAGCGAGATGATGTTTTTGATGCGCAGGATGATGTGTTGGATGTGGAGGAAGATGTTTTGTATGCGCAGGATGATGTGTTGAACGTCAAGGATGTTGTGTTGGATGTGGGGGATGATGTTTTGGATGCGCAGTATGATGTTTTGGATGTGCAAGATGATGTTCTCGATGCGCAGGATGATGTGTTGAATGTGGAGGATGATATGGTGGATGTGAAGGGTGATGTGTTGAATATGAAGGATGTTGTGTTGGATGTGGTGGAAGATGTGTTGAATGTGGTGGATGATGTGTTGGATGCGCCGGATGATGTGCTGGATGTGGTGAATGATGTTTGGGATGCGCAGGATGATGTTTTGGATGTGGAGGATAATGTTTTGGATCCGCAAGATGCTGTTTTGGATGCACAGGATTATGTTTTGGATGAGCAGGATGATGTGCTGGATGTGGAAGATGATGTGCTCGATGTGAAGCATATTCTGTTGGATGCGCAGGATGATGTGTTGGATGTTGAAGATGATGTGTTGGATGCGCAGGATGACGGGATGAATGTGGATGATGATATTTTGTAGGCGCAGTATGATGTTTTGGATGGGCAGGATGATGTGCTCGATGTGGTGAATGATGTTTTGGATGCGCAGGATGATGTGTTGAATGTCCAGGATGTTGTGTTGGATGCGAAGCATATTGTGTTGGATGTGGAGGATGATGTGTTGAATGTGGAGGATGATGTTTTGGATGCGCAGGATGATGTGTTGGATGCGCAGGATGATGTGCTGGATGTGCAGGAAGATGAGTTGAATGTGGAGGATGATGTGTTGGATATGAAGGATGATGTGCTGGATGTGGAGGATGATGTTTTGGATGCGCAGGATGGTGGTTTGCATGCGCAGGATGATGTGCTGGATGTGGAGGATGATGTTTACGATGCACTGGATGATGTTTAAGATTCGGAGGATGATGTTTTTGATGCACAGTATGAAGTTTTGGATGTGCAGGATGATGTGTTGGATGCGCAGGATGATGTGCTGGATGTGGAGAATGATGTGTTGAATGTGGAGGATGATATGGTGGATGTGAAGGGTGATGTGTTGAATATGAAGGATGTTGTGTTGGATGTGGGGGATGATGTGTTGAATGTAGGATGATGTATTGGATGTGGAGGATGATGTGTTAGATGATGTGTTAGATGAGTAGGATGATGTGTTGGATGAGGGGGAGAAGAGTTGGATGCGCCGGATGATGAGTTGGATGTGGAGGATGATGTTGTGGTTGTGCTGAATGATATTTAGGATGCGCAGGATGATGTTTTGTATGTGGAGAATGATGTTTTGGATGCGCAGGATGATCTGTTGAATGTGGAGGATGATGTGTTGGATGCACAGTATGAAGTTTTGGATGTGAAAGATGATGTTTTGGATGCTCAGGATGATGTGTTCAATGTCAAGGATGTTGTGTTGAATGTGGTGGATGATGTGTTGAATGTAGAGGATGATGTATTGGATGTGGAGTATGATGTGTTGGATGTGGAGGAGAAGTGTTGGATGCGCCAGATGATGTGTTGGATGTGGGGGATGATGTTTTGGATGTGGAGGATGATCTTTTGGATGCGCAGGAAGATGTTTTGGATGCGCCCAATGATGTGTTGGATGCGCAGGATGATGTTTTCGATGTTGAGGAAGATGATTTGGATGCGCAGGATGATGTTTTGGTTGAGCAGAATGATGAGTTGAATGTGGGGAATGATATGTTGTATGTGAACGGTGATGTGTTGAATGTGAAGGATGTGTTGAATGTGGAGGATGATGTGTTGGATGCGCAGGATGATGTTTTGGACGTGAAGGATGATGTGGTCGATGCGAAGGATGATGTTTTCGATGCGCAGGATGATGTGTTGGATGTGGAGGATGATGTTTAGGATGCACTGGATGATGATTAAGATTCGGAGGTTGATGTTTTTGATGCACAGTATGTTGTTTTGGATGCGCAGGATGATGTGTGGAATGTCAAGGATGTTGTGTTGGATGTGGTGGATGATGTGTTGAATGTGGAGAATCATGTACTGGATGTGGAGGATGATGTGTTATATGTGGAGGATGATATGCTGGATGCGGAGTATAATGTTTTGGATGTGGAGGATGATCTTTTGGATGCGGAGCAAGATGTTTTGAATGCGCAGGATGATGTGTTGGATGCGCAGAATGATGTTTTGGATGTGGAGGAAGATGATTTGGATGCGCAGGATGATGTTTTGGATGAGCAGGATGATGAGCTGAATGTGGGGAATGATATGTTGAATAAGAACGGTGATGTGTTGAATGTGAAGGATGTTGTGTTGGATGTGGTGGATGATGTGTTGAATGTGGAGGATGATGTATTGGATGTGGAGGATGATGTGCTATATGTGGTGGATGATGTGCTGGATGCGCAGGATGATGTGTTGAATGTCAAGGATGTTGTGTTGGATGTGGTGGATGATGTGTTGAATGTGGAGAATGATGTATTGGATGTTTAGGATGATGTGTTATATGTGGAGGATGATATGCTGGATGCGGAGTATGATGTTCTGGATGAGCAGTATGATGTGTTGGATGTGGAGGAGAAGTGTTGGATGCGCCAGATGATGTGTTGGATGTGGAGGAGAAGTGTTGGATGTGCCGGATGATGTGCTGGATGTGGAGGATGATGTTTTGGGCGTGCTGAATGATGTTTAGGATGAGCAGGATGATGTTTTGGATGTGGAGGATGATGTTTTCGCTGTGGAGGATGATGTTTTGGATGCGCAGGAAGATGTTTTGGATGCGCAGGATGTTGTGTTGGATGTGGAGGATGATGTTTACGATGCACTGGATGATGTTTAAGATTCGGAGGATGATGTTTTTGATGCACAGTATGAAGTCTTGTATGTGCAGGATGATGTGTTGGATGCGCAGGATGATGTGCTGGATGTGGCGAATGATGTGTTGAATGTGGAGGATGATATGGTGGATGTGGAGGGTGATGTGTTGAATATGAAGGATGTTGTGTTGGATGTGGGGGATGATGTGTTGAATGTAGGATGATGTATTGGATGTGGAGGATGATGTTTTGGATGTGCAGGATGATGTGTTGAATGTCCAGGATGTTGTGTTGGATGCGAAGCATATTGTGTTGGATGTGGAGGATCATGTGTTGAATGTGGAGGATGATGTTTTGGATGCGCAGGATGATGTGTTGGATGCGCAGGATGATGTGCTGGATGTGCAGGATGATGTGTTGAATGTCAAGGATGTTGTGTTGGATGTGGTGGATGATGTGTTGAATGTGGAGAATGATGTATTGGATGTTTAGGATGATGTGTTATATGTGGAGGATGATATGCTGGATGCGGAGTATGATGTTCTGGATGAGCAGTATGATGTGTTGGATGTAGAGGAGAAGTGTTGGATGCGCCAGATGATGTGTTGGATGTGGAGGAGAAGTGTTGGATGTGCCGGATGATGTGCTGGATGTGGAGGATGATGTTTTGGATGTGGAGGATGATGTTTTGGATGCGCAGGAAGATGTTTTGGATGCGCAGGATGTTGTGTTGGATGTGGAGCATAATGATTGGGAAGCACAGGATGATGTGCTGGATGTGCAGGAAAATGTGTTGAATGTGGAGGATGATGTGTTGGATGTGAAGGATGATGTGTTGGATGTGCAGGATGATGTTATGGATGTGGAGGAAGATGTTTATGATGCGCAGGATGATGTGTTGGATGCGCAGGATGATGTTTTGGATGTGGAGGAAGATGTTTTGGATGCGCAGTATTATGTTTTGGAAGAGCAGGATGATGAGTTGAATGTGGGGAAAGATATGTTGTATGTGAACGGTGATGTGTTGAATGTGAAGGATGTTGTGTTGGATGTGGAGGAAGATGTGTTGAATGTGGAGGATGATGTGTTGAATGCGCAGGATGATGTTTTGGACGTGAAGGATGATGTGTTGTATGTGGAGGATGATGTTTACGATGCACTGGATTTTTTTTTAAGATTCGGAGGATGATGTTTTTGATGCACAGTATTAAGTTTTGGATGTGCAGGATGATGTTTTGGATGCGCAGGATGTTGTGTTGAATGTCAAGGACTTTGTGTTGGATGTGAAGGATGTTGTGTTGGATGTGGTGGATGATGTGTAGAATGTGGAGGATGATGTATTGGATGTTGAGGATGATGTGTTAGGTGTGCAGTATGATGTGCTGGATGCGGAGGCTGAAGTTTGGATGAGCAGGATGATGTGTTGCATGTGGAAGATGATGTTTAGGATGCACTGGATGATGTTTAAGATTCGGTGGATTATGTTTTGGATGCAAAGTATGAAGTTTTGGATGCGCAGGATGATGTGTTGGATGCGCAGGATGATGTGTTGGATGCGCAGGATGATGTGCTGGATGTGGAGGATGATGTGTTGAATGTGGAGGATGATATGGTGGATGTGAAGGGTGATGTGTTGAATATGAAGGATGTTGTGTTGGATGTGGTGGAAGATGTGTTGAATGTGGTGGATGATGTGTTGGATGCGCCGGATGATGTGCTGGATGTGGTGAATGATGTTTGGGATGCGCAGGATGATGTTTTGGATGTGGAGGATAATGTTTTGGATGCGCAGGAAGATGTTTTGGATTCGAAGAATGATGTGTTGGATGTGGAGCAAGATGTTTGGGAAGCACAGGTTGATGTGCTGGATGTGCAGGAAGATGTGTTGAATGTGGAGGATGATGTGTTGGCTATGAAGGATGTTGTGTTGGATGTGGAGGATGATGTTTTCGATGCGAAGGATGATGTTTTGGAAGTAGAGGAAGATTTTTTGAATGCGGAGGATGATGATTTGAATGCGCAGGATGATGTGATGGATATGAAGAATAATGTGTTGGATGCGCTGTATGATGTGTTGGATGCGAGGTATGATCGGTTTAATGCGGAGATTGATGTTTGGGATGTACAGGATGGTGTTTTGCATGCTCAGGATGATGTGTTGGAAGTGAAGGAAGTTGTGTTCGATGCGTAGGATGATGATTTCGAGGTGCAGGATGATGTGTTGGATGTGGAGGAAGAAGATTTGGATAAGCAGGATGATGTTTCGGATGCGCAGGATGATGTGTTGGATGTTGAAGATGATGTGTTGGATGCGCAGGATGACGGGATGGATGTGGAGGATGATATTTTGGATGCGCAGGATGATGTTTTGGATGGGCAGGATGATGTGCTCGATGTGGTGAATGATGTTTGGGATGCGCAGGATGATGTTTTAACTGCACAGGATGATGTTTTGGATGAGCAGGATGATGTGGTGGATGTGAAGGATGATGTGTTAGATGCGGAAAATGAAGTTTTGGATGCGCAGGGTGATGTGTTGGATGCGCAGGATGATGTGCTGGATGTGGAGGATGATGTGTTGGATGCACAGTATGAAGTTTTGGAAGTGCAGGATGATGTTTCGGATGCGCAGGATGATGTGTTGAATGTCAAGGATGTTGTGTTGGATGTGAAGGATGTTGTGTTGGATCTTGTGGATGATGTGTTGAATGTGGAGGATGATGTGTTGAATGTGGAGGACGATGTGTTGGATGTGAAGGATGATGTGTTGGATGTGAAGGATGATGTGTTAGATGCGGAAAATGAAGTTTTGGATGCGCAGGGTGATGTGTTGGATGCGCAGGATGATGTGCAGGATGTGGAGGATGATGTGTTGGATGCACAGTATGAAGTTTTGGAAGTGCAGGATGATGTTTCGGATGCGCAGGATGATGTGTTGAATGTCAAGGATGTTGTGTTGGATGTGAAGGATGTTGTGTTGGATCTTGTGGATGATGTGTTGAATGTGGAGGATGATGTGTTGAATGTGGAGGACGATGTGTTGGATGTGAAGGATAATGTGTTGGATGTGAAGGATGATGTGTTAGATGCGGAAAATGAAGTTTTGGATGCGCAGGATGATGTGTTGGATGCGCAGGAGGATGTGCTGGATGTGGAGGATGATGTGTTGGATGCACAGTATGAAGTTTTCGATGTGCAGGATGATGTTTTGGATGCGCAGGATGATGTGTTGAATGTCAAGGATGTTGCGTTGGATGTGAAGGATGTTGTGTTGGATGTGGTGGATGATGTGTTGAATGTGGAGGATGATGTATTGGATGAGGAGGATGATGTGTTGAATGTGGAGGATGATGTGTTGGATGCACAGTATGAAGTTTTGGATGTGCAGGATGATGTTTTGGATGTGCAGGATGATGTGTTGAATGTCCAGGATGTTGTGTTGAATGCGAAGCATATTGTGTTGGATGTGGAGGATCATGTGTTGAATGTGGAGGATGATGTTTTTGATGCGCAGGATGATGTGATGGATATGAAGAATAATGTGTTGGATGCGCTGTATGATGTGTTGAATGCGAGGTATGATCGGTCTAATGCGGAGATTGATGTTTGGGATGTACAGGATGGTGTTTTGCATGCGCAGGATGATGTGTTGGAAGTGAAGGAAGTTGTGTTCGATGCGCAGGATGATGATTTGGAGGTGCAGGATGATGTGTTGGATGTGGCGGAAGAAGATTTGGATAAGCAGGATGATGTTTCGTATGCGCAGGATGATGTGTTGGATGTTGAAGATGATGTGTTGGATGCGCAGGATGACGGGATGGATGTGGAGGATGATATTTTGGATGCGCAGGATGATGTTTTGGATGGGCAGGATGATGTGCTCGATGTGGTGAATGATGTTTGGGATGCGCAGGATGATGATTTGGATGCACAGGATGATGTGCTCGATGTGGTGAATGATGTTTCGGATGCGCAGGATGATGTTTTGGATGCACAGGATGATGTTTTGGATCAGCAGGATGATGTGGTGGATGTGGAAGATGATGTGTTCAATGTGAAGCATATTGTGTTGGATGTGGAGTATGATGTGTTGAATGTGGAGGATGATGTGTTGGATGTGAAGGATGTTGTGTTGGATGTGAAGGATGTTGTGTTGGATCATGTGGATGATGTGTTGAATGTGGAGGATGATATATTGGATGGGGAGGATGATGTGTTGAATGTGGAGGATGATGTGTTGGATGCACAGCATGAAGTTTTGGATGTGAAGGATGATGTTTTGGATGCGCAGGATGATGTGTTGAATGTCAAGGATGTTGCGTTGGATGTGAAGGATGTTGTGTTGGATGTGGTGGATGATGTGTTGAATGTGGAGGATGATATATTGGATGAGGAGGATGATGTGTTGAATGTGGAGGATGATGTGTTGGATGCACAGTATGAAGTTTTGGATGTGCAGGATGATGTTTTGGATGTGCAGGATGATGTGTTGAATGTCCAGGATGTTGTGTTGAATGCGAAGCATATTGTGTTGGATGTGGAGGATCATGTGTTGAATGTGGAGGATGATGTTTTTGATGCGCAGGATGATGTGATGGATATGAAGAATAATGTGTTGGATGCGCTGTATGATGTGTTGAATGCGAGGTATGATCGGTCTAATGCGGAGATTGATGTTTGGGATGTACAGGATGGTGTTTTGGATGAGCAGGATGATGTGTTGGATGTGAAGGATGTTGTGTTGGATGTGAAGGATGTTGTGTTGGATCTTGTGGATGATGTGTTGAATGTGGAGGATGATATATTGGATGGGGAGGATGATGTGTTGAATGTGGAGGATGATGTGTTGGATGCACAGCATGAAGTTTTGGATGTGCAGGATGATGTTTTGGATGCGCAGGATGATGTGTTCAATGTCCAGGATGTTGTGTTGGATGCGAAACATATTGTGTTGGATGTGGAGGATGATGTTTTGGATGCGCAGGATGATGTGCTGGATGTGCAGGAAGATGTGCTGGATGTGGAGGATTATGTGTTGGATGCACAGTAAGAAGTTTTGGATGTGCAGGATTATGTTTTGGATGCGCAGGACGATGTGTTGAATGTCAAGGATGTTGCGTTGGATGTGAAGGATGTTGTGTTGGATGTGGTGGATGATGTGTTGAATGTGGAGGATGATGTATTGGATGAGGAGGATGATGTGTTGAATGTGGAGGATGATGTGTTGGATGCACAGTATGAAGTTTTGGATGTGCAGGATAATGTTTTGGATGTGCACGATGATGTGATGGATGTGCAGGATGATGTGATGTATATGAAGAATAATGTGTTGGATGCGCTGTATGATGTGTTGGATGCGAGGTATGATCGGTCTAATGCGGAGATTGATGTTTGGGATGTACAGGATGGTGTTTTGCATGCGCAGGATGATGTGTTGGAAGTGAAGGAATTTGTGTTCGATGCGCAGGATGATGATTTGGAGGTGCAGGATGATGTGTTGGATGTGGAGGAAGAAGATTTGGATAAGCAGGATGATGTTTCGGATGCGCAGGATGATGAGTTGAATGTGGGGAATGATATGTTGAATAAGAACGGTGATGTGTTGAATGTGAAGGATGTTGTGTTGGATGTGGAGGAAGATGTGTTGAATGTGCAGGATGATTTGTTGGATGTGGACGAAGAAGAGTTGGATTAGCAGGATGATGTTTTGGATGCGCAGGATGATGTGTTGGACGTGGAGGAAGAAGATTTGGATAAGCAGGATGATGTTTCGGATGCGCAGGATGATGTGTTGGATGTTGAAGATGATGTGTTGGATGCGCAGGATGACGGGATGGATGTGGAGGATGATATTTTGGATGCGCAGGATGATGTTTTGGATGGGCAGGATGATGTGCCCGATGTGGTGAATGATGTTTGGGATGCGCAGGATGATGTGCTCGATGTGTTGAATGATGTTTGGGATGCGCAGGATGATGATTTGGATGCACAGGATGATGTGCTCGAAGTGGTGAATGATGTTTCGGATGCGCAGGATGATGTTTTGGATGCACAGGATGATGTTTTGGATGAGCAGGATGATGTGGTGGATGTGGAAGATGATGTGTTCGATGTGAAGCATATTGTGTTGGATGTGGAGTATGATGTGTTGAATGTGGAGGATGATGTGTTGGATGTGAAGGATGTTGTGTTGGATGTGAAGGATGTTGTGTTGGATCTTGTGGATGATGTGTTGAATGTGGAGGATGATATATTGGATGGGGAGGATGATGTGTTGAATGTGGAGGATGATGTGTTGGATGCACAGCATGAAGTTTTGGATGTGCAGGATGATGTTTTGGATGCGCAGGATGATGTGTTCAATGTCCAGGATGTTGTGTTGGATGCGAAGCATATTGTGTTGGATGTGGAGGATGATGTTTTGGATGCGCAGGATGATGTGTTGGATGTGCAGGAAGATGTGCTGGATGTGGAGGATTATGTGTTGGATGCACAGTAAGAAGTTTTGGATGTGCAGGATTATGTTTTGGATGCGCAGGACGATGTGTTGAATGTCAAGGATGTTGCGTTGGATGTGAAGGATGTTGTGTTGGATGTGGTGGATGATGTGTTGAATGTGGAGGATGATGTATTGGATGAGGAGGATGATGTGTTGAATGTGGAGGATGATGTGTTGGATGCACAGTATGAAGTTTTGGATGTGCAGGATGATGTTTTGGATGTGCAGGATGACGGGATGGATGTGGAGGATGATATTTTGGATGCGCAGGATGATGTTTTGGATGGGCAGGATGATGTGCTCGATGTGGTGAATGATGTTTGGGATGCGCAGGATGATGATTTGGATGCACAGGATGATGTGCTCGATGTGGTGAATGATGTTTCGGATGCGCAGGATGATGTTTTGGATGAGCAGGATGATGTCGTGGATGTGGAAGATGATGTGTTCGATGTGAAGCATATTGTGTTGGATGTGGAGTATGATGTGTTGAATGTGGAGGACGATGTGTTGGATGTGAGGGATGATGTGTTGGATGTGAAGGATGATGTGTTAGATGCGGAAAATGAAGTTTTGGATGCGCAGGATGATGTGTTGGATGCGCAGGATGATGTGCTGGATGTGGAGGATGATGTGTTGGATGCACAGTATGAAGTTTTGGATGTGAAGGATGATGTTTCGGATGCGCAGGATGATGTGTTGAATGTCAAGGATGTTGTGTTGGATGTGAAGGATGTTGTGTTGGATCTTGTGGATGATGTGTTGAATGTGGAGGATGATGTGTTGAATGTGGAGGACGATGTGTTGGATTTGAAGGATGATGTGTTAGATGCGGAAAATGAAGTTTTGGATGCGCAGGATGATGTGTTGGATGCGCAGGAAGATGTGCTGGATGTGGAGGATGATGTGTTGGATGCACAGTATGAAGTTCTGGATGTGCAGGATGATGTTTCGGATGCGCAGGATGATGTGTTGAATGTCAAGGATGTTGTGTTGGATGTGAAGGATGTTGTGTTGGATCTTGTGGATGATGTGTTGAATGTGGAGGATGATGTATTGGATGGGGAGGATGATGTGTTGAATGTGGAGGATGATGTTTTGGATGCACAGCATGAAGTTTTGGATGTGCAGGATGATGTTTTGGATGCGCAGGATGATGTGTTGAATGTCCAGGATGTTGTGTTGGATGCGAAGCATATTGTGTTGGATGTGGAGGATGATGTTTTGGATGCGCAGGATGATGTGTTGGATGCGCAGGATGATGTGCTGGATGTGCAGGAAGATGTGTTGAATGTGGAGGATGATGTGTTGGATATGAAGGATGATGTGTTGGATGTGGAGGATGATGTTTTGGATGCGCAGGATGATATGTTGGATGCGCAGGATGATGTGCTGGATGTGGAGGATTATGTGTTGGATGCACAGTAAGAAGTTTTGGATGTGCAGGATGATGTTTTGGATGCGCAGGATGATGTGTTGAATGTCAAGGATGTTGCGTTGGATGTGAAGGATGTTGTGTTGGATGTGGTGGATGATGTTTTGAACGTGGAAGATGATGTATTGGATGAGGAGGATCATGTGTTGAATGTGGAGGATGATGTTTTGGATGCGCAGGATGATGTGTTGCATGCGCAGGATGATGTGTTGCATGCGCAGGATGATGTGCTGGATGTGCAGGATGATGTGTTGAATGTCAAGGATGTTGTGTTATATGTGGAGGATGATATGCTGGATGCGGAATATGATGTTCTGGATGAGCAGTGTGATGTGTTGGATGTGGAGGAGAAGTGTTGGATGCGCCAGATGATGTGTTGGATGTGGGGGATGATGTTTTGGATGTGCTGAATAACGTTTAGGATGCGCAGGATGATGTTTTGGATGTGGACGATGATGTTTTGGATGTGGAGGATGATCTTTTGGATGCGCAGGAAGATGTTTTGGATGCGCAGGATGATGTGTTGGATGCGCAGGATGATGTTTTCGATGTTGAGGAAGATGTTTTGGATGCGCAGGATGATGTTTTGGATGAGCAGAATGATGAGTTGAATGTGGGGAATGATATGTTGTATGTGAACGGTGATGTGTTGAATGTGAAGGATGTGTTGGATGTGGAGGAAGATGTGTTGAATGTGGAGGATGATGTGTTGGATGCGCAGGATGATGTTTTGGACGTGAAGGATGATGTGTTCGATGCGCAGGATGATGCGTTGGATTTGGAGGATGATGTTTAGGATGCACTGGATGATGATTAAGATTCGGAGGATGATGTTTTTGATGCACAGTATGATGTTTTGGATGCGCAGGATGATGTGTGGAATGTCAAGGATGTTGTGTTGGATGTGCTGGATGATGTGTTGAATGTGGAGGATGATGTATTGGATGTGGAGGATGATGTGTTATATGTGAAGGATGATGTGCTGGATGCGGAGTATAATGATTTGGATGTGGAGGAAGATGTTTTGGATGCGCAGGAGGATGTGTTGAAAGCGCAGAATGATGTTTCGGATGTGGAAGAAGATGTTTTGGATGCGCAGGATGATGTGTTGGACGTGGAGGAAGAAGTTTTGGATGCGCAGGATGATGTGTTGAATGTCAAGGATGTTGTGTTGGATGTGGGGGATGATGCTTTGGATGCGCCGCATGATGTTTTGGATGTGCAAGATGATGTTCTCGATGCGCAGGATGATATTTTGGATATGCAGGATGATATTTTGGATGCGCAGGATGATGTGCTGGATGTGAAGGGTGATGTGTTGAATATTAAGGATGTTGTGTTGGATGAGGAGGATGATGTTTTGAATGCGCAGTATGAAGTTTTGGATGCGCAGGATGATGTGTTGGATGCGCAGGATGATGTGCTGGATGTGGAGGATGATATTTTGAATGTGAAGGATGTTGTGTTGGATGTGGAGGAAGATGTGTTGAATGTGCAGGATGAAGTGGTGGATGTGGACGAAGAAGAGCTGGATTAGCGGGATGATGTTTTTGATGCGCAGGATGATGTGTTGGATGTGGAGGAAGATGTTTTGTATGCGCAGGATGATGTGTTGAACGTCAAGGATGTTGTGTTGGATGTGGGGGATGATGTTTTGGATGCGCAGTATGATGTTTTGGATGTGCAAGATGATGTTCTCGATGCGCAGGATGATGTGTTGAATGTGGAGGATGATATGGTGGATGTGAAGGGTGATGTGTTGAATATGAAGGATGTTGTGTTGGATGTGGTGGAAGATGTGTTGAATGTGGTGGATGATGTGTTGGATGCGCCGGATGATGTGCTGGATGTGGTGAATGATGTTTGGGATGCGCAGGATGATGTTTTGGATGTGGAGGATAATGTTTTGGATGCGCAGTATGATGAGTTGGATGTGCAGGAAGATGTTTTGGATGTGGAGGATGATGTTTTGGATGCGCAGAATGATGATTTGGATGCGGAGTATGATCTGTTGAATGCGGAGAATGATGTTTCGGATGCACTGGATGGTGGTTTGCATGCGCAGGATGATGTGTTGGAAGTGAAGGATGTTGTGTTCGATGCGCCGGATGATGATTTGGAAGTGCAGGATGATGTGTTGGATGTGGAGGAAGAAGATTTGGATAAGCAGGGTGATGTTTTCGATGCGCAGGATGATGTGTTGGATGTTGAAGATGATGTGTTGTATGCGCAGGATGACGGGATGAGTGTGGATGATGATATTTTGTACGCGCAGGATGATGTTTTGGATGGGCAGGATGATGTGCTCGATGTGGTGAATGATGTTTGGGATGCGCAGGATGATGTTTTGGATGTGGAGGATAATGTTTTGGATCCGCAAGATGCTGTTTTGGATGCACAGGATGATGTTTTGGATGAGCAGGATGATGTGCTGGATGTGGAAGATGATGTGCTCGATGTGAAGCATATTCTGTTGGATGCGCAGGATGATGTGTTGGATGTTGAAGATGATGTGTTGGATGCGCAGGATGACGGGATGAATGTGGATGATGATATTTTGTAGGCGCAGTATGATGTTTTGGATGGGCAGGATGATGTGCTCGATGTGGTGAATGATGTTTGGGATGCGCAGGATGATGTTTTGGATGTGGAGGATAATGCTTTGGATCAGCAAGATGCTGTTTTGGATGCACAGGATGATGTTTTGGATGAGCAGGATGATGTGCTGGATGTGGAAGATGATTTGCTCGATGTGAAGCATATTGTGTTGGATGTGAAGGATGTTGTGTTGGATTTTGTGGATGATGTGTTGAATGTGGAGGATGATGTATTGGATGGGTAGAATGATGTGTTGGATGCTCAGGATGATGTGCTGGATGTGCAGGAAGATGAGTTGAATGTGGAGGATGATGTGTTGGATATGAAGGATGATGTGCTGGATGTGGAGGATGATGTTTTGGATGCGCAGGATGATGTTTTGGATGTAGAGGAAGATGTTTAGAATGCGGAGGAAGATGATTTGAATGCGCAGGATGATGTGGTGGATATGAAGAATAAAGTGTTGGATGCGCAGTATGATCAGTTGGATGTGCAGGAAGATGTTTTGGATGTTGAGGATGATGTTTTGGATGCGCAGAATGATGATTTGGATGCGGAGTATGATCTGTTGAATGCGGAGAATGATTTTTCGGATGCACAGGATGGTGGTTTGCATGCGCAGGATGATATGTTGGATGTGGAGGATGATGTTTACGATGCACTGGATGATGTTTAAGATTCGGAGGATGATGTTTTTGATGCACAGTATGAAGTTTTGTATGTGCAGGATGATGTGTTGGATGCGCAGGATGATGTGCTGGATGTGGAGAATGATGTGTTGAATGTGGAGGATGATATGGTGGATGTGAAGGGTGATGTGTTGAATATGAAGGATGTTGTGTTGGATGTGGGGGATGATGTGTTGAATGTAGGATGATGTATTGGATGTGGAGGATGATGTGTTAGATGAGTAGGATGATGTGTTGGATGAGGGGGAGAAGAGTTGGATGCGCCGGATGATGAGTTGGATGTGGAGGATGATGTTGTGGTTGTGCTGAATGATATTTAGGATGCGCAGGATGATGTTTTGTATGTGGAGAATGATGTTTTGGATGCGCAGGATGATCTGTTGAATGTGGAGGATGATGTGTTGGATGCACAGTATGAAGTTTTTGATGTGAAGGATGATGTTTTGGATGCTCAGGATGATGTGTTCAATATCAAGGATGTTGTGTTGAATGTGGTGGATGATGTGTTGAATGTAGAGGATGATGTATTGGATGTGGAGTATGATGTGTTGGATGTGGAGGAGAAGTGTTGGATGCGCCAGATGATGTGTTGGATGTGGGGGATGATGTTTTGGATGTGGAGGATGATCTTTTGGATGCGCAGGAAGATGTTTTGGATGCGCCCAATGATGTGTTGGATGCGCAGGATGATGTTTTCGATGTTGAGGAAGATGATTTGGATGCGCAGGATGATGTTTTGGATGAGCAGAATGATGAGTTGAATGTGGGGAATGATATGTTGTATGTGAACGGTGATGTGTTGAATGTGAAGGATGTGTTGGATGTGTAGGAAGATGTGTTGAATGTGGAGGATGATGTGTTGGATGCGCAGGATGATGTTTTGGACGTGAAGGATGATGTGTTCGATGCGAAGGATGATGTTTTCGATGCGCAGGATGATGTGTTGGATGTGGAGGATGATGTTTAGGATGCACTGGATGATGATTAAGATTCGGAGGTTGATGTTTTTGATGCACAGTATGTTGTTTTGGATGCGCAGGATGATGTGTGGAATGTCAAGGATGTTGTGTTGGATGTGGTGGATGATGTGTTGAATGTGGAGGATGATGTATTGGATGTGGAGGATGATGTGTTATATGTGGAGGATGATATGCTGGATGCGGAGTATAATGTTTTGGATGTGGAGGATGATCTTTTGGATGCGCAGGAAGATGTTTTGAATGCGCAGGATGATGTGTTGGATGTGCAGAATGATGTTTTGGATGTGGAGGAAGATGATTTGGATGCGCAGGATGATGTTTTGGATGAGCAGGATGATGAGTTGAATGTGGGGAATGATATGTTGAATAAGAACGGTGATGTGTTGAATGTCCAGGATGTTGTGCTGGATGCGAAGCATATTGTGTTGGATGTGGAGGATCATGTGTTGAATGTGGAGGATGATGTTTTGGATGCGCAGGATGATGTGTTGGATGCGCAGGATGATGTGCTGGATGTGCAGGATGATGTGTTGAATGTCAAGGATGTTGTGTTGGATGTGGTGGATGATGTGTTGAATGTGGAGAATGATGTATTGGATGTTTAGGATGATGTGTTATATGTGGAGGATGATATGCTGGATGCGGAGTATGATGTTCTGGATGAGCAGTATGATGTGTTGGATGTGGAGGAGAAGTGTTGGATGCGCCAGATGATGTGTTGGATGTGGGGGATGATGTTTTGGATGTGCTGAATAACGTTTAGGATGCGCAGGATGATGTTTTGGATGTGGACGATGATGTTTTGGATGTGGAGGATGATCTTTTGGATGCGCAGGAAGATGTTTTGGATGCGCAGGATGATGTTTTCGATGTTGAGGAAGATGTTTTGGATGCGCAGGATGATGTTTTGGATGAGCAGAATGATGAGTTGAATGTGGGGAATGATATGTTGTATGTGAACGGTGATGTGTTGAATGTGAAGGATGTGTTGGATGTGGAGGAAGATGTGTTGAATGTGGAGGATGATGTGTTGGATGCGCAGGATGATGTTTTGGACGTGAAGGATGATGTGTTCGATGCGAAGGATGATGTTTTCGATGCGCAGGATGATGCGTTGGATTTGGAGGATGATGTTTAGGATGCACTGGATGATGATTAAGATTCGGAGGATGATGTTTTTGATGCACAGTATGATGTTTTGGATGAGCACGATGATGTGTGGAATGTCAAGGATGTTGTGTTGGATGTGCTGGATGATGTGTTGAATGTGGAGGATGATGTATTGGATGTGGAGGATGATGTGTTATATGTGGAGGATGATGTGCTGGATGCGGAGTATAATGATTTGGATGTGGAGGAAGATGTTTTGGATGCGCAGGAGGATGTGTTGAAAGCGCAGAATGATGTTTCGGATGTGGAAGAAGATGTTTTGGATGCGCAGGATGATGTTTTGGATGCGCAGGATGATGTGTTGAATGTCAAGGATGTTGTGTTGGATGTGGGGGATGATGCTTTGGATGCGCCGCATGATGTTTTGGATGTGCAAGATGATTTTCGCGATGCGCAGGATGATATTTTGGATATGCAGGATGATATTTTGGATGCGCAGGAAGATGTGCTGGATGCGGAGTATAATGTTTTGGATGTGGAGGAAGATGTTTTGGATGCGCAGGAGGATGTGTTGAAAGCGCAGAATGATGTTTCGGATGTGGAAGAAGATGTTTTGGATGCGCAGGATGATGTATTGTATGAGCAGGATGATGAGTTGAATGTGGGGAATGATATGTTGTATGAGAACGGTGATGTGTTGAATGTGAAGGATGTTGTGATGGATGTGGAGGAAGATGTGTTGAATGTGCAGGATGATGTGTTGGATGTGGACGAAGAAGAGTTGGATTAGCAGGATGATGTTTTGGATGCGCAGGATGATGTGTTGGACGTGGAGGAAGAAGTTTTGGATGCGCAGGATGATGTGTTGAATGTGGAGGATGATATGGTGGATGTGAAGGATGATGTGTTGAATATGAAGGATGTTGTGTTGGATGTGGTGGAAGACGTGTTGAATGTGGTGGATGATGTTTGGGATGCGCAGGATGATGTTTTGGATGTGGAGGATAATGTTTTGGATGAGCGGGATGATGTGCTGGATGTGGAAGATGATGTGCTCGATGTGAAGCATATTCTGTTGGATGCGCAGGATGATGTGTTGGATGTTGAAGATGATGTGTTGGATGCGCAGGATGACGGGATGAATGTGGATGATGATATTCTGTACGCGAGGATGATGTTTTGGATGGGCAGGATGATGTGCTCGATGTGGTGAATGATGTTTGGGATGCGCAGGATGATGTTTTGGATGGGGAGGATAATGCTTTGGATCAGCAAGATGCTGTTTTGGATGCACAGGATGATGTTTTGGATGAGCAGGATGATGTGCTGGATGTGGAAGATGATGTGCTCGATGTGAAGCATATTGTGTTGGATGTGAAGGATGTTGTGTTGGATTTTGTGGATGATGTGTTGAATGTGGAGGATGATGTATTGGATGGGTAGAATGATGTGTTGGATGCTCAGGATGATGTGCTGGATGTGCAGGAAGATGAGTTGAATGTGGAGGATGATGTGTTGGATATGAAGGATGATGTGCTGGATGTGGAGGATGATGTTTTGGATGCGCAGGATGATGTTTTGGATGTAGAGGAAGATGTTTAGAATGCGGAGGAAGATGATTTGAATGCGCAGGATGATGTGGTGGATATGAAGAATAATGTGCTGGATGCGCAGTATGATGAGTTGGATGTGCAGGAAGATGTTTTGGATGTTGAGGATGATGTTTTGGATGCGCAGAATGATGATTTGGATGTGGAGTATGATCTGTTGAATGCGGAGAATGATGTTTCGGATGCACAGGATGGTGGTCTGCATGCGCAGGATGATGTGTTGGATGTGGAGGATGATGTTTACGATGCACTGGATGATGTTTAAGATTCGGAGGATGATGTTTTTGATGCACAGTATGAAGTCTTGTATGTGCAGGATGATGTGTTGGATGCCCAGGATGATGTGCTGGATGTGGAGAATGATGTGTTGTATGTGGAGGATGATATGGTAGATGTGAAGGGTGATGTGTTGAATATGAAGGATGTTGTGTTGGATGTGGGGGATGATGTGTTGAATGTAGGATGATGTATTGGATGTGGAGGATGATGTGTTAGATGAGTAGGATGATGTGTTGGATGAGGGGGAGAAGAGTTGGATGCGCCGGATGATGAGTTGGATGTGGAGGATGATGTTGTGGTTGTGCTGAATGATATTTAGGATGCGCAGGATGATGTTTTGTATGTGGAGAATGATGTTTTGGATGCGCAGGATGATCTGTTGAATGTGGAGGATGATGTGTTGGATGCACAGTATGAAGTTTTGGATGTGAAGGATGATGTTTTGGATGCTCAGGATGATGTGTTCAATGTCAAGGATGTTGTGTTGAATGTGGTGGATGATGTGTTGAATGTAGAGGATGATGTATTGGATGTGGAGTATGATGTGTTGGATGTGGAGGAGAAGTGTTGGATGCGCCAGATGATGTGTTGGATGCGCAGGAAGATGTTTTGGATGCGCCCAATGATGTGTTGGATGCGCAGGATGATGTTTTCGATGTTGAGGAAGATGTTTTGGATGCGCAGGATGATGTTTTGGAAGAGCAGAATGATGAGTTGAATGTGGGGAATGATATGTTGTATGTGAACGGTGATGTGTTGAATGTGAAGGATGTGTTGGATGTGGAGGAAGATGTGTTGAATGTGGAGGATGATGTGTTGGATGCGCAGGATGATGTTTTGGACGTGAAGGATGATGTGTTCGATGCGAATGATGATGTTTTCGATGCGCAAGATGATGCGTTGGATTTGGAGGATGATGTTTAGGATGCACTGGAAGATGATTAAGATACGGAGGATGATGTTTTTGATGCACAGTATGATGTTTTGGATGCGCAGGATGATGTGTGGAATGTCAAGGATGTTGTGTTGGATGTGGTGGATGATGTGTTGAATGTGGAGGATGATGTGCTGGATGCGGAGTATAATGATTTGGATGTGGAGGAAGATGTTTTGGATGCGCAGGAGGATGTGTTGAAAGCGCAGAATGATGTTTCGGATGTGGAAGAAGATGTTTTGGATGCGCAGGATGATGTTTTGTATGAGCAGGATGATGAGTTGAATGTGGGGAATGATATGTTGTATGAGAACGGTGATGTGTTGAATGTGAAGGATGTTGTGTTGGATGTGGTGGAAGATGTGTTGAATGTGGTGGATGATGTGTTGGATGCGCAGGATGATGTTTTGGATGTGGAGGATAATGTTTTGGATCCGCAAGATGCTGTTTTGGATGCACAGGATGATGTTTTGGATGAGCAGGATGATGTGCTGGATGTGGAAGATGATGTGCTCGATGTGAAGCATATTCTGTTGGATGCGCAGGATGATGTGTTGGATGTTGAAGATGATGTGTTGGATGCGCAGGATGACGGGATGAATGTGGATGATGATATTTTGTACGCGCAGCATGATGTTTTGGATGGGCAGGATGATGTGCTCGATGTGGTGAATGATGTTTGGGATGCGCAGGATGATGTTTTGGATGTGGAGGATAATGCTTTGGATCAGCGAGATGCTGTTTTGGATGCACAGGATGATGTTTTGGATGAGCAGGATGATGTGCTGGATGTGGAAGATGATGTGCTCGATGTGAAGCATATTGTGTTGGATGTGAAGGATGTTGTGTTGGATTTTGTGGATGATGTGTTGAATGTGGAGGATGATGTATTGGATGGGGAGAATGATGTGTTGAATGTGCAGGATGATGTTTTGGATGCGCAGGATGATGTGTTGAATGTCCAGGATGTTGTGTTGGATGCGAAGCATATTGTGTTGGATGTGGAGGATGATGTGTTGAATGTGGAGGATGATGTTTTGGATGCGCAGGATGATGCGTTGGATGCGCAGGATAATGTGCTGGATGTGCAGGAAGATGAGTTGAATGTGGAGGATGATGTGTTGGATATGAAGGATGATGTGCTGGATGTGGAGGATGATGTTTTGGATGCGCAGGATGATGTTTTGGATGCAGAGGAAGATGTTTAGAATGCGGAGGAAGATGATTTGAATGCGCAGGATGATATGGTGGATATGAAGAATAATGTGTTGGATGCGCAGTATGATGAGTTGGATGTGCAAGAAGATGTTTTGGATGTTGAGGATAATGTTTTGGATGCGCAGAATGATGATTTGGATGCGGTGTATGATCTGTTGAATGCGGAGAATGATGTTTCGGATGCACAGGATGGTGTTTTGCATGCGCAGGAAGATGTGTTGGAAGGGAGGGATGTTGTGTTCGATGCGCCGGATGATGATTTGGAAGTGCAGGATGATGTGTTGGATGTGGAGGAAGAAGATTTGGATAAGCAGTATGATGTTTTCGATGCGCAGAATGATGTGTTGGATGTTGAAGATGATGTGTTGGATGCGCAGGATGACGGGATAAATGTGGATGATGATATTTTGTACGCGCAGCATGATGTTTTGGATGGGCAGGATGATGTGCTCGATGTGGTGAATGATGTTTGGGATGCGCAGGATGATGTTTTGGATGTGGAGGATAATGTTTTGGATCCGCAAGATGCTGTATTGGATGCACAGGATGATGTTTTGGATGAGCAGGATGATGTGCTGGATGTGGAAGATGATGTGCTCGATGTGAAGCATATTGTGTTGGATGTGGAGGATGATGTGTTGAATGTGGAGGATTATATGTTGGATGTGAAGGATGATGTGTTGGATGTGAAGGATGATGTTTACGATGCACTGGATGATGTTTAAGATTCGGAGGATGATGTTTTTGATGCACAGTATGAAGTTTTGGATGTGCAGGATGATGGTTTGCATGCGCAGGATGATGTGTTGGATGTGGAGGATGATGTTTACGATGCACTGGATGATGTTTAAGCTTCGGAGGATGATGTTTTTGATGCACAGTATGAAGTTTTGGATGTGCAGGATGATGTGTTGGATGCGCAGGATGATGTGCTGGATGTGGAGAATGATGTGTTGAATGTAGAGGATGATATGGTGGATGTGAAGGGTGATGTGTTGAATATGAAGGATGTTGTGTTGGATGTGGGGGATGATGTGTTGAATGTAGGATGATGTATTGGATGTGGAGGATGATGTGTTAGATGAGTAGGATGATGTGTTGGATGAGGGGTAGAAGTGTTCGATGCGCCGGATGATGAGTTGGATGTGCAGGATGATGTTGTGGTTGTGCTGAATGATATTTAGGATGCGCAGGATGATGTTTTGTATGTGGAGAATGATGTTTTGGATGCGCAGGATGATCAGTTGAATGTGGAGGATGATGTGTTGGATGCACAGTATGAAGATTTGGATGTGAAGGATGATGTTTTGGATGCTCAGGATGACGTGTTCAATGTCAAGGATGTTCTGTTGAATGTGGTGGATGATGTGTTGAATGTAGAGGATGATGTATTGGATGTGGAGTATGATGTGTTGGATGTGGAGGAGAAGTGTTGGATGCGCCAGATGATGTGTTGGATGTGGGGTATGATGTTTTGGATGTGGAGGATGATCTTCTGGATGCGCAGGAAGATGTTTTGGATGCGCCCAATGATGTGTTGGATGCGCAGGATGATGTTTTGGATGAGCAGAATGATGAGTTGAATGTGGAGAATGATATGTTGTATGTGAACGGTGATGTGTTGAATGTGAAGGAAGTGTTGGATGTGGAGGAAGATGTGTTGAATGTGGAGGATGATGTGTTGGATGCACAGTATGAAGATTTGGATGCGCAGGATGATGTTTTGGATGTGGAGGATAATGCTTTGGATCAGCGAGATGCTGTTTTGGATGCACAGGATGATGTTTTGGATGAGCAGGATGATGTGCTGGATGTGGAAGATGATGTGCTCGATGTGAAGCATATTGTGTTGAATGTGAAGGATGTGTTGGATGTGGAGGAAGATGTGTTGAATGTGGAGGGTGATGTGTTGGATGCGCAGGATGATGTTTTGGACGTGAAGGATGATGTGGTCGATGCGAAGGATGATGTTTTCGATGCGCAGGATGATGTGTTGGATGTGGAGGATTATGTTTTGGATGCTCAGGATGATGTGTTCAATGTCAAGGATGTTCTGTTGAATGTGGTGGATGATGTGTTGAATGTAGAGGATGTTGTGTTGGATGTGGAGGAAGATGTGTTGAATGTGCAGGATGAAGTGGTGGATGTGGACGAAGAAGAGCTGGATTAGCTGGATGATGTTTTTGATGCGCAGGATGATGTGTTGGATGTGGAGGAAGATGTTTTGTATGCGCAGGATGATGTGTTGAACGTCAAGGATGTTGTGTTGGATGTGGGGGATGATGTTTTGGATGCGCAGTATGATGTTTTAAATGTGCAAGATGATGTTCTCGATGCGCAGGATGATGTGTTGAATGTGGAGGATGATATGGTGGAAGTGAAGGGTGATGTGTTGAATATGAAGGATGTTGTGTTGGATGTGGTGAAAGATGTGTTGAATGTGGTGGATGATGTGTTGGATGCGCCGGATGATGTGCTGGATGTGGTGAATGATGTTTGGGATGCGCAGGATGATGTTTTGGATGTGGAGGATAATGTTTTGGATCCGCAAGATGCTGTTTTGGATGCACAGGATGATGTTTTGGATGAGCAGGATGATGTGCTGGATGTGGAAGATGATGTGCTCGATGTGAAGCATATTCTGTTGGATGCGCAGGATGATGTGTTGGATGTTGAAGATGATGTGTTGGATGCGCAGGATGACGGGATGAATGTAGATGATGATATTTTGTACGCGCAGGATGCTGTTTTGGATGTGCAGGATGATGTGCTCGATGTGGTGAATGATGTTTGGGATGCGCAGGATGATGTTTTGGATGTGGAGGATAATGCTTTGGATCAGCGAGATGCTGTTTTGGATGCACAGGATGATGTTTTGGATGAGCAGGATGATGTGCTGGATGTGGAAGATGATGTGCTCGATGTGAAGCATATTGTGTTGGATGTGAAGGATGTTGTGTTGGATTTTGTGGATGATGTGTTGAATGTGGAGGATGATGTATTGGATGGGGAGAATGATGTGTTGAATGTGCAGGATGATGTTTTGGATGCGCAGGATGATGTGTTGAATGTCCAGGATGTTGTGTTGGATGCGAAGCATATTGTGTTGGATGTGGAGGATGATGTGTTGAATGTGGAGGATGATGTTTTGGATGCGCAGGATGATGCGTTGGATGCGCAGGATGATGTGCTGGATGTGCAGGAAGATGAGTTGAATGTGGAGGATGATGTGTTGGATATGAAGGATGATGTGCTGGATGTGGAGGATGATGTTTTGGATGCGCAGGATGATGTTTTGGATGTAGAGGAAGATGTTTAGAATGCGGAGGAAGATGATTTGAATGCGCAGGATGATATGGTGGATATGAAGAATAATGTGTTGGATGCGCAGTATGATGAGTTGGATGTGCAGGAAGATGTTTTGGATGTTGAGGATGATGTTTTGGATGCGCAGAATGATGATTTGGATGCGGAGTATGATCTGTTGAATGCGGAGAATGATGTTTCGGATGCACAGGATGGTGGTTTGCATGCGCAGGATGATGTGTTGGAAGTGCAGGATGATGTGTTGGATGTGGAGGAAGAAGATTTGGATAAGCAGGATGATGTTTTCGATGGGCAGAATGATGTGTTGGATGTTGAAGATGATGTGTTGGATGCGCAGGATGACGGGATGAATGTGGATGATGATATTTTGTACGCGCAGCATGATGTTTTGGATGGGCAGGATGATGTGCTCGATGTGGTGAATGATGTTTGGGATGCGCAGGATGATGTTTTGGATGCGGAGGATAATGTTTTGGATCCGCAAGATGCTGTTTTGGATGCACAGGATGATGTGCTGGATGCGCAGGATGATGTGTTGAATGTCCAGGATGTTGTGTTGGATGCGAAGCATATTGTGTTGGATGTGGAGGATGATGTTTTGGATGCGCAGGATGATGTGTTGGATGCGCAGGATGATGTGCTGGATGTGCAGGAAGATGTGTTGAATGTGGAGGATGATGTGTTGGATATGAAGGATGATGTGTTGGATGTGGAGGATGATGTTTTGGATGCGCAGGATGATATGTTGGATGCGCAGGATGATGTGCTGGATGTGGAGGATTATGTGTTGGATGCACAGTAAGAAGTTTTGGATGTGCAGGATGATGTTTTGGATGCGCAGGATGATGTGTTGAATGTCAAGGATGTTGCGTTGGATGTGAAGGATGTTGTGTTGGATGTGGTGGATGATGTTTTGAACGTGGAAGATGATGTATTGGATGAGGAGGATGATGTGTTGAATGTGGAGGATGATGTGTTGGATGCACAGTATGAAGTTTTGGATGTGCAGGATGATGTTTTGGATGTGCAGGATGATGTGTTGAATGTCCAGGATGTTGTGTTGGATGCGAAGCATATTGTGTTGGATGTGGAGGATCATGTGTTGAATGTGGAGGATGATGTTTTGGATGCGCAGGATGATGTGTTGCATGCGCAGGATGATGTGTTGCATGCGCAGGATGATGTGCTGGATGTGCAGGATGATGTGTTGAATGTCAAGGATGTTGTGTTATATGTGGAGGATGATATGCTGGATGCGGAATATGATGTTCTGGATGAGCAGTATGATGTGTTGGATGTGGAGGAGAAGTGTTGGATGCGCCAGATGATGTGTTGGATGTGGGGGATGATGTTTTGGATGTGCTGAATAACGTTTAGGATGCGCAGGATGATGTTTTGGATGTGGACGATGATGTTTTGGATGTGGAGGATGATCTTTTGGATGCGCAGGAAGATGTTTTGGATGCGCAGGATGATGTGTTGGATGCGCAGGATGATGTTTTCGATGTTGAGGAAGATGTTTTGGATGCGCAGGATGATGTTTTGGATGAGCAGAATGATGAGTTGAATGTGGGGAATGATATGTTGTATGTGAACGGTGATGTGTTGAATGTGAAGGATGTGTTGGATGTGGAGGAAGATGTGTTGAATGTGGAGGATGATGTGTTGGATGCGCAGGATGATGTTTTGGACGTGAAGGATGATGTGTTCGATGCGAAGGATGATGTTTTCGATGCGCAGGATGATGCGTTGGATTTGGAGGATGATGTTTAGGATGCACTGGATGATGATTAAGATTCGGAGGATGATGTTTTTGATGCACAGTATGATGTTTTGGATGCGCAGGATGATGTGTTGGATGCGCAGGATGATGTGCTGGATGTGGAGGATGATATTTTGAATGTGAAGGATGTTGTGTTGGATGTGGAGGAAGATGTGTTGAATGTGCAGGATGAAGTGGTGGATGTGGACGAAGAAGAGCTGGATTAGCGGGATGATGTTTTTGATGCGCAGGATGATGTGTTGGATGTGGAGGAAGATGTTTTGTATGCGCAGGATGATGTGTTGAACGTCAAGGATGTTGTGTTGGATGTGGGGGATGATGTTTTGGATGCGCAGTATGATGTTTTGGATGTGCAAGATGATGTTCTCGATGCGCAGGATGATGTGTTGAATGTGGAGGATGATATGGTGGATGTGAAGGGTGATGTGTTGAATATGAAGGATGTTGTGTTGGATGTGGTGGAAGATGTGTTGAATGTGGTGGATGATGTGTTGGATGCGCCGGATGATGTGCTGGATGTGGTGAATGATGTTTGGGATGCGCAGGATGATGTTTTGGATGTGGAGGATAATGTTTTGGATGCGCAGTATGATGAGTTGGATGTGCAGGAAGATGTTTTGGATGTGGAGGATGATGTTTTGGATGCGCAGAATGATGATTTGGATGCGGAGTATGATCTGTTGAATTCGGAGAATGATGTTTCGGATGCACTGGATGGTGGTTTGCATGCGCAGGATGATGTGTTGGAAGTGAAGGATGTTGTGTTCGATGCGCCGGATGATGATTTGGAAGTGCAGGATGATGTGTTGGATGTGGAGGAAGAAGATTTGGATAAGCAGGGTGATGTTTTCGATGCGCAGGATGATGTGTTGGATGTTGAAGATGATGTGTTGTATGCGCAGGATGACGGGATGAGTGTGGATGATGATATTTTGTACGCGCAGGATGATGTTTTGGATGGGCAGGATGATGTGCTCGATGTGGTGAATGATGTTTGGGATGCGCAGGATGATGTTTTGGATGTGGAGGATAATGTTTTGGATCCGCAAGATGCTGTTTTGGATGCACAGGATGATGTTTTGGATGAGCAGGATGATGTGCTGGATGTGGAAGATGATGTGCTCGATGTGAAGCATATTCTGTTGGATGCGCAGGATGATGTGTTGGATGTTGAAGATGATGTGTTGGATGCGCAGGATGACGGGATGAATGTGGATGATGATATTTTGTAGGCGCAGTATGATGTTTTGGATGGGCAGGATGATGTGCTCGATGTGGTGAATGATGTTTGGGATGCGCAGGATGATGTTTTGGATGTGGAGGATAATGCTTTGGATCAGCAAGATGCTGTTTTGGATGCACAGGATGATGTTTTGGATGAGCAGGATGATGTGCTGGATGTGGAAGATGATGTGCTCGATGTGAAGCATATTGTGTTGGATGTGAAGGATGTTGTGTTGGATTTTGTGGATGATGTGTTGAATGTGGAGGATGATGTATTGGATGGGTAGAATGATGTGTTGGATGCTCAGGATGATGTGCTGGATGTGCAGGAAGATGAGTTGAATGTGGAGGCTGATGTGTTGGATATGAAGGATGATGTGCTGGATGTGGAGGATGATGTTTTGGATGCGCAGGATGATGTTTTGGATGTAGAGGAAGATGTTTAGAATGCGGAGGAAGATGATTTGAATGCGCAGGATGATGTGGTGGATATGAAGAATAATGTGTTGGATGCGCAGTATGATGAGTTGGATGTGCAGGAAGATGTTTTGGATGTTGAGGATGATGTTTTGGATGCGCAGAATGATGATTTGGATGTGGAGTATGATCTGTTGAATGCGGAGAATGATGTTTCGGATGCACAGGATGGTGGTTTGCATGCGCAGGATGATGTGTTGGATGTGGAGGATGATGTTTACGATGCACTGGATGATGTTTAAGATTCGGAGGATGATGTTTTTGATGCACAGTATGAAGTCTTGTATGTGCAGGATGATGTGTTGGATGCCCAGGATGATGTGCTGGATGTGGAGAATGATGTGTTGAATGTGGAGGATGATATGGTAGATGTGAAGGGTGATGTGTTGAATATGAAGGATGTTGTGTTGGATGTGGGGGATGATGTGTTGAATGTAGGATGATGTATTGGATGTGGAGGATGATGTGTTAGATGAGTAGGATGATGTGTTGGATGAGGGGGAGAAGAGTTGGATGCGCCGGATGATGCGTTGGATGTGGAGGATGATGTTGTGGTTGTGCTGAATGATATTTAGGATGCGCAGGATGATGTTTTGTATGTGGAGAATGATGTTTTGGATGCGCAGGATGATCTGTTGAATGTGGAGGATGATGTGTTGGATGCACAGTATGAAGTTTTTGATGTGAAGGATGATGTTTTGGATGCTCAGGATGATGTGTTCAATGTCAAGGATGTTGTGTTGAATGTGGTGGATGATGTGTTGAATGTAGAGGATGATGTATTGGATGTGGAGTATGATGTGTTGGATGTGGAGGAGAAGTGTTGGATGCGCCAGATGATGTGTTGGATGTGGGGGATGATGTTTTGGATGTGGAGGATGATCTTTTGGATGCGCAGGAAGATGTTTTGGATGCGCCCAATGATGTGTTGGATGCGCAGGATGATGTTTTCGATGTTGAGGAAGATGATTTGGATGCGCAGGATGATGTTTTGGATGAGCAGAATGATGAGTTGAATGTGGGGAATGATATGTTGTATGTGAACGGTGATGTGTTGAATGTGAAGGATGTGTTGAATGTGGAGGATGATGTGTTGGATGCGCAGGATGATGTTTTGGACGTGAAGGATGATGTGTTCGATGCGAAGGATGATGTTTTCGATGCGCAGGATTATGTGTTGGATGTGGAGGATGATGTTTAGGATGCACTGGATGATGATTAAGATTCGGAGGTTGATGTTTTTGATGCACAGTATGTTGTTTTGGATGCGCAGGATGATGTGTGGAATGTCAAGGATGTTGTGTTGGATGTGGTGGATGATGTGTTGAATGTGGAGGATGATGTATTGGATGTGGAGGATGATGTGTTATATGTGGAGGATGATATGCTGGATGCGGAGTATAATGTTTTGGATGTGGAGGATGATCTTTTGGATGCGCAGGAAGATGTTTTGAATGCGCAGGATGATGTGTTGGATGCGCAGAATGATGTTTTGGATGTGGAGGAAGATGATTTGGATGCGCAGGATGATGTTTTGGATGAGCAGGATGATGAGTTGAATGTGGGGAATGATATGTTGAATAAGAACGGTGATGTGTTGAATGTCCAGGATGTTGTGTTGGATGCGAAGCATATTGTGTTGGATGTGGAGGATCATGTGTTGAATGAGGAGGATGATGTTTTGGATGCGCAGGATGATGTGTTGGATGCGCAGGATGATGTGCTGGATGTGCAGGATGATGTGTTGAATGTCAAGGATGTTGTGTTGGATGTGGTGGATGATGTGTTGAATGTGGAGAATGATGTATTGGATGTTTAGGATGATGTGTTATATGTGGAGGATGATATGCTGGATGCGGAGTATGATGTTCTGGATGAGCAGTATGATGTGTTGGATGTGGAGGAGAAGTGTTGGATGCGCCAGATGATGTGTTGGATGTGGGGGATGATGTTTTGGATGTGCTGAATAACGTTTAGGATGCGCAGGATGATGTTTTGGATGTGGACGATGATGTTTTGGATGTGGAGGATGATCTTTTGGATGCGCAGGAAGATGTTTTGGATGCGCAGGATGATGTTTTCGATGTTGAGGAAGATGTTTTGGATGCGCAGGATGATGTTTTGGATGAGCAGAATGATGAGTTGAATGTGGGGAATGATATGTTGTATGTGAACGGTGATGTGTTGAATGTGAAGGATGTGTTGGATGTGGAGGAAGATGTGTTGAATGTGGAGGATGATGTGTTGGATGCGCAGGATGATGTTTTGGACGTGAAGGATGATGTGTTCGATGCGAAGGATGATGTTTTCGATGCGCAGGATGATGCGTTGGATTTGGAGGATGATGTTTAGGATGCACTGGATGATGATTAAGATTCGGAGGATGATGTTTTTGATGCACAGTATGATGTTTTGGATGCGCAGGATGATGTGTGGAATGTCAAGGATGTTGTGTTGGATGTGGTGGATGATGTGTTGAATGTGGAGGATGATGTATTGGATGTGGAGGATGATGTGTTATATGTGGAGGATGATGTGCTGGATGCGGAGTATAATGATTTGGATGTGGAAGAAGATGTTTTGGATGCGCAGGATGATGGTTTGGATGCGCAGGATGATGTGTTGAATGTCAAGGATGTTGTGTTGGATGTGGGGGATGATGCTTTGGATGCGCCGCATGATGTTTTGGATGTGCAAGATGATTTTCGCGATGCGCAGGATGATATTTTGGATATGCAGGATGATATTTTGGATGCGCAGGAAGATGTGCTGGATGCGGAGTATAATGTTTTGGATGTGGAGGAAGATGTTTTGGATGCGCAGGAGGATGTGTTGAAAGCGCAGAATGATGTTTCGGATGTGGAAGAAGATGTTTTGGATGCGCAGGATGATGTATTGTATGAGCAGGATGATGAGTTGAATGTGGGGAATGATATGTTGTATGAGAACGGTGATGTGTTGAATGCGAAGGATGTTGTGATGGATGTGGAGGAAGATGTGTTGAATGTGCAGGATGATGTGTTGGATGTGGACGAAGAAGAGTTGGATTAGCAGGATGATGTTTTGGATGCGCAGGATGATGTGTTGGACGTGGAGGAAGAAGTTTTGGATGCGCAGGATGATGTGTTGAATGTGGAGGATGATATGGTGGATGTGAAGGATGATGTGTTGAATATGAAGGATGTTGTGTTGGATGTGGTGGAAGACGTGTTGAATGTGGTGGATGATGTGTTGGATGCGCCGGATGATGTGCTGGATGTGGTGAATGATGTTTGGGATGCGCAGGATGATGTTTTGGATGTGGAGGATAATGTTTTGGATGAGCGGGATGATGTGCTGGATGTGGAAGATGATGTGCTCGATGTTAAGCATATTCTGTTGGATGCGCAGGATGATGTGTTGGATGTTGAAGATGATGTGTTGGATGCGCAGGATGACGGGATGAATGTGGATGATGATATTCTGTACGCGCAGGATGATGTTTTGGATGGGCAGGATGATGTGCTCGATGTGGTGAATGATGTTTGGGATGCGCAGGATGATGTTTTGGATGTGGAGGATAATGCTTTGGATCAGCAAGATGCTGTTTTGGATGCACAGGATGATGTTTTGGATGAGCAGGATGATGTGCTGGATGTGGAAGATGATGTGCTCGATGTGAAGCATATTGTGTTGGATGTGAAGGATGTTGTGTTGGATTTTGTGGATGATGTGTTGAATGTGGAGGATGATGTATTGGATGGGTAGAATGATGTGTTGGATGCTCAGGATGATGTGCTGGATGTGCAGGAAGATGAGTTGAATGTGGAGGATGATGTGTTGGATATGAAGGATGATGTGCTGGATGTGGAGGATGATGTTTTGGATGCGCAGGATGATGTTTTGGATGTAGAGGAAGATGTTTAGAATGCGGAGGAAGATGATTTGAATGCGCAGGATGATGTGGTGGATATGAAGAATAATGTGTTGGATGCGCAGTATGATGGGTTGGATGTGCAGGAAGATGTTTTGGATGTTGAGGATGATGTTTTGGATGCGCAGAATGATGATTTGGATGTGGAGTATGATCTGTTGAATGCGGAGAATGATGTTTCGGATGCACAGGATGGTGGTTTGCATGCGCAGGATGATGTGTTGGATGTGCAGGATGATGTTTACGATGCACTGGATGATGTTTAAGATTCGGAGGGTGATGTTTTTGATGCACAGTATGAAGTCTTGTATGTGCAGGATGATGTGTTGGATGCCCAGGATGATGTGCTGGATGTGGAGAATGATGTGTTGAATGTGGAGGATGATATGGTAGATGTGAAGGGTGATGTGTTGAATATGAAGAATGTTGTGTTGGATGTGGGGGATGATGTGTTGAATGTAGGATGATGTATTGGATGTGGAGGATGATGTGTTAGATGAGTAGGATGATGTGTTGGATGAGGGGGAGAAGAGTTGGATGCGCCGGATGATGAGTTGGATGTGGAGGATGATGTTGTGGTTGTGCTGAATGATATTTAGGATGCGCAGGATGATGTTTTGTATGTGGAGAATGATGTTTTGGATGCGCAGGATGATCTGTTGAATGTGGAGGATGATGTGTTGGATGCACAGTATGAAGTTTTTGATGTGAAGGATGATGTTTTGGATGCTCAGGATGATGTGTTCAATGTCAAGGATGTTGTGTTGAATGTGGTGGATGATGTGTTGAATGTAGAGGATGATGTATTGGATGTGGAGTATGATGTGTTGGATGTGCAGGATGATTTGTTGGATGTGGACGAAGAAGAGTTGGATTAGCAGGATGATGTTTTGGATGCGCAGGATGATGTGTTGGACGTGGAGGAAGAAGTTTTGGATGCGCAGGATGATGTGTTGAATGTCAAGGATGTTGTGTTGGATGTGGTGGATGATGTTTTGGATGCGCCGTATGATGTTTTGGATGTGCAAGATGATGTTCTCGATGCGCAGGATGATATTTTGGATATGCAGGATGATATTTTGGATGCGCAGGAAGATGTGCTGGATGTGGAGGATGATGTGTTGAATATGGAAGATGATATGGTGGATGTGAAGGGTGATGTGTTGAATATTAGGGATGTTGTGTTGGATGAGGAGGATGATGTTTTGAATGTGGAGGATGATGTGTTGAATGTGGAGGATTATGTCTTGGATGTGAAGGATGATGTGTTGGATGTGAAGGATGATGTTTTGGATGCGCAGGATGATGTGTTGGATGTGGAGGATGATGTTTAGGATGCACTTGATGATGTTTAAGATTCGGAGGATGATGTTCTGGATGCGCAGTATGAAGTTTTGGATGCGCAGGATGATGTGTTGGATGCGCAGGATGATGTGCTGGATGTGGAGGATGATGTGTTGAATGTGAAGGATGTTGTGTTGGATGTGGAGGAAGATGTGTTGAATGTGCAGGATGAAGTGGTGGATGTGGACGAAGAAGAGCTGGATTAGCGGGATGATGTTTTTGATGCGCAGGATGATGTGTTGGATGTGGAGGAAGATGTTTTGTATGCGCAGGATGATGTGTTGAACGTCAAGGATGTTGTGTTGGATGTGGGGGATGATGTTTTGGATGCGCAGTATGATGTTTTGAATGTGCAAGATGATGTTCTCGATGCGCAGGATGATGTGTTGAATGTGGAGGATGATATGTTGTATGTGACCGGTGATGTGTTGAATGTGAAGGATGTGTTGGATGTGGAGGAAGATGTGTTGAATGTGGAGGATGATGTGTTGGATGCGCAGGATGATGTTTTGGACGTGAAGGATGATGTGGTCGATGCGAAGGATGATGTTTTCGATGCGCAGGATGATGTGTTGGATGTGGAGGATGATGTTTAGGATGCACTGGATGATGATTAAGATTCGGAGGTTGATGTTTTTGATGCACAGTATGTTGTTTTGGATGCGCAGGATGATGTGTGGAATGTCAAGGATGTTGTGTTGGATGTGGTGGATGATGTGTTGAATGTGGAGGATGATGTATTGGATGTGGAGGATGATGTGTTATATGTGGAGGATGATATGCTGGATGCGGAGTATAATGTATTGGATGTGGAGGATGATCTTTTGGATGCGCAGGAAGATGTTTTGAATGCGCAGGATGATGTGTTGGATGCGCAGAATGATGTTTTGGATGTGGAGGAAGATGATTTGGATGCGCAGGATGATGTGCTGGATGTGGAGGATGATGTGTTGAATGTGAAGGATGTTGTGTTGGATGTGGAGGAAGATGTGTTGAATGTGCAGGATGAAGTGGTGGATGCGGACGAAGAAGAGCTGGATTAGCTGGATGATGTTTTTGATGCGCAGGATGATGTGTTGGATGTGGAGGAAGATGTTTTGTATGCGCAGGATGATGTGTTGAACGTCAAGGATGTTGTGTTGGATGTGGGGGATGATGTTTTGGATGCGCAGTATGATGTTTTGAATGTGCAAGATGATGTTCTCGATGCGCAGGATGATGTGTTGAATGTGGAGGATGATATGTTGTATGTGAACGGTGATGTGTTGAATGTGAAGGATGTGTTGGATGTGGAGGAAGATATGTTGAATGTGGAGGATGATGTGTTGGATGCGCAGGATGATGTTTTGGACGTGAAGGATGATGTGGTCGATGCGAAGGATGATGTGTTCGATGCGCAGGATGATGTGTTGGATGTGGAGGATGATGTTTAGGATGCACTGGATGATGATTAAGATTCGGAGGTTGATGTTTTTGATGCACAGTATGTTGTTTTGGATGCGCAGGATGATGTGTGGAATGTCAAGGATGTTGTGTTGGATGTGGTGGATGATGTGTTGAATGTGGAGGATGATGTATTGGATGTGGAGGATGATGTGTTATATGTGGAGGATGATATGCTGGATGCGGAGTATAATGTATTGGATGTGGAGGATGATCTTTTGGATGCGCAGGAAGATGTTTTGAATGCGCAGGATGATGTGTTGGATGCGCAGAATGATGTTTTGGATGTGGAGGAAGATGATTTGGATGCGCAGGATGATGTTTTGGATGAGCAGGATGATGAGTTGAATGTGGGGAATGATATGTTGAATAAGAACGGTGATGTGTTGAATGTGAAGGATGTTGTGTTGGATGTGGTGGATGATGTGTTGAATGTGGAGGATGATGTATTGGATGTGGAGGATGATGTGTTATATGTGGAGGATGATGTGCTGGATGCGGAGTATAATGATTTGGATGTGGAGGAAGATGTTTTGGATGCGCAGGAGGATGTGTTGAAAGCGCAGAATGATGTTTCGGATGTGGAAGAAGATGTTTTGGATGCGCAGGATGATGTATTGTATGAGCAGGATGATGAGTTGAATGTGGGGAATGATATGTTGTATGAGAACGGTGATGTGTTGAATGTGAAGGATGTTGTGATGGATGTGGAGGAAAATGTGTTGAATGTGCAGGATGATGTGTTGGATGTGGACGAAGAAGAGTTGGATTAGCAGGATGATGTTTTGGATGCGCAGGATGATGTGTTGGACGTGGAGGAAGAAGTTTTGGATGCGCAGGATGATGTGTTGAATGTCACGGAAGTTGTGTTGGATGTGGGGGATGATGCTTTGGATGCGCCGCATGATGTTTTGGATGTGCAAGATGATGTTCTCGATGCGCATGATGATATTTTGGATATGCAGGATGATAGTTTGGATGAGCAGGAAGATGTGCTGGATGTGGAGGATGATGTGTTGAATATGGAAGATGATATGGTGGATGTGAAGGGTGATGTGTTGAATATTAAGGATGTTGTGTTGGATGAGGAGGATGATGTTTTGAATGTGGAGGATGATGTGTTGAATGTGGAGGATTATGTGTTGGATGTGAAGGATGATGTGTTGGATGTGAAGGATGATGTTTTGGATGCGCAAGATGCTGTTTTGGATGCACAGGATGATGTTTTGGATGAGCAGGATGATGTGCTGGATGTGGAAGATGATGTGCTCGATGTGAAGCATATTCTGTTGGATGGGCAGGATGATGTGTTGGATGTTGAAGATGATGTGTTGGATGCGCAGGATGACGGGATGAATGTAGATGATGATATTTTGTACGCGCAGGATGCTGTTTTGGATGTGCAGGATGATGTGCTCGATGTGGTGAATGATGTTTGGGATGCGCAGGATGATGTTTTGGATGTGGAGGATAATGCTTTGGATCAGCGAGATGCTGTTTTGGATGCACAGGATGATGTTTTGGATGGGCAGGATGATGTGCTGGATGTGGAAGATGATGTGCTCGATGTGAAGCATATTGTGTTGGATCTGAAGGATGTTGTGTTGGATTTTGTGGATGATGTGTTGAATGTGGAGGATGATTTATTGGATGGGGAGAATGATGTGTTGAATGTGCAGGATGATGTTTTGGATGCGCAGGATGATGTGTTGAATGTCCAGGATGTTGTGTTGGATGCGAAGCATATTGTGTTGGATGTGGAGGATGATGTGTTGAATGTGGAGGATGATGTTTTGGATGCGCAGGATGATGCGTTGGATGCGCAGGATGATGTGCTGGATGTGCAGGAAGATGAGTTGAATGTGGAGGATGATGTGTTGGATATGAAGGATGATGTGCTGGAAGTGGAGGATGATGTTTTGGATGCGCAGGATGATGTTTTGGATGTAGAGGAAGATGTTTAGAATGCGGAGGAAGATGATTTGAATGCGCAGGATGATATGGTGGATATGAAGAATAATGTGTTGGATGCGCAGTATGATGAGTTGGATGTGCAGGAAGATGTTTTGGATGTTGAGGATGATGTTTTGGATGCGCAGAATGATGATTTGGATGCGGAGTATGATCTGTTGAATGCGGAGAATGATGTTCGGATGAACAGGATGGTGGTTTGCATGCGCAGGATGATGTGTTGGAAGTGAAGGATGATGTGTTCGATGCGCCGGATGATGATTTGGAAGTGCAGGATGATGTGTTGGATGTGGAGGAAGAAGATTTGGATAAGCAGGATGATGTTTTCGATGCGCAGAATGATGTGTTGGATGTTGAAGATGATGTGTTGGATGCGCAGGATGACGGGATGAATGTGGATGATGATATTTTGTACGCGCAACATGATGTTTTGGATGGGCAGGATGATGTGCTCGATGTGGTGAATGATGTTTGGGATGCGCAGGATGATGTTTTGGATGTGGAGGATAATGTTTTGGATCCGCAAGATGCTGTTTTGGATGCACAGGATGATGTTTTTGATGAGCAGGATGATGTGCTGGATGTGGAAGATGATGTGCTCGATGTGAAGCATATTGTGTTGGATGTGGAGGATGATGTGGTGAATGTGGAGGATTATGTGTTGGATGTGAAGGATGATGTGTTGGATGTGAAGGATGATGTTTACGATGCACTGGATGATGTTTAAGATTCGGAGGATGATGTTTTTGATGCACAGTATGAAGTTTTTTGATGTGCAGGATGATGGTTTGCATGCGCAGGATGATGTGTTGGATGTGGAGGATGATGTTTACGATGCACTGGATGATGTTTAAGCTTCGGAGGATGAAGTTTTTGATGCACAGTATGAAGTTTTGGATGTGCAGGATGATGTGTTGGATGCGCAGGATGATGTGCTGGATGTGGAGAATGATGTGTTGAATGTGGAGGATGATATGGTGGATGTGAAGGGTGATGTGTTGAATATGAAGGATGTTGTGTTGGATGTGGGGGATGATGTGTTGAATGTAGGATGATGTATTGGATGTGGAGGATGATGTGTTAGATGAGTAGGATGATGTGTTGGATGAGGGGTAGAAGTGTTGGATGCGCCGGATGATGAGTTGGATGTGGAGGATGATGTTGTGGTTGTGCTGAATGATATTTAGGATGCGCAGGATGATGTTTTGTATGTGGAGAATGATGTTTTGGATGCGCAGGATGATCAGTTGAATGTGGAGGATGATGTGTTGGATGCACAGTATGAAGTTTTGGATGTGAAGGATGATGTTTTGGATGCTCAGGATGATGTCTTCAATGTCAAGGATGTTGTGTTGAATGTGGTGGATGATGTGTTGAATGTAGAGGATGATGTATTGGATGTGGAGTATGATGTGTTGGATGTGGAGGAGAAGTGTTGGATGCGCCAGATGATGTGTTGGATGTGGGTGATGATGTTTTGGATGTGGAGGATGATCTTCTGGATGCGCAGGAAGATGTTTTGGATGCGCCCAATGATGTGTTGGATGCGCAGGATGATGTTTTGGATGAGCAGAATGATGAGTTGAATGTGGAGAATGATATGTTGTATGTGAACGGTGATGTGTTGAATGTGAAGGAAGTGTTGGATGTGGAGGAAGATGTGTTGAATGTGGAGGATGATGTGTTGGATGCGCAGGATGACGTTTTGGACGTGAAGGATGATGTGGTCGATGCGAAGGATGAAGTTTTCGATGCGCAGGATGATGTGTTGGATGTGGAGGATGATGTTTAGGATGCACTGGATGATGAGTAAGATTCTGAGGTTGATGTTTTTGATGCACAGTATGTTGTTTTGGATGCGCAGGATGATGTGTGGAATGTCAAGGATGTTGTGTTGGATGTGGTGGATGATGTGTTGAATGTGGAGGATGATGTATTGGATGTGGAGGATGATGTGTTATATGTGGAGGATGATATGCTGGATGCGGAGTATAATGTATTGGATGTGGAGGATGATCTTTTGGATGCGCAGGAAGATGTTTTGAATGCGCAGGATGATGTGTTGGATGCGCAGAATGAGGTTTTGGATGTGGAGGAAGATGATTTGGATGCGCAGGATGATGTTTTGGATGAGCAGGATGATGAGTTGAATGTGGGGAATGATATGTTGAATAAGAACGGTGATGTGTTGAATGTGAAGGATGTTGTGTTGGATGTGGAGGAAGATGTGTTGAATGTGCAGGATGATTTGTTGGATGTGGACGAAGAAGAGTTGGATTAGCAGGATGATGTTTTGGATGCGCAGAATGATGTGTTGGACGTGGAGGAAGAAGTTTTGGATGCGCAGGATGATGTGTTGAATGTCAAGGATGTTGTGTTGGATGTGGTGGATGATGTTTTGGATGCGCCGTATGATGTTTTGGATGTGCAAGATGATGTTCCCGATGCGCAGGATGATATTTTGGATATGCAGGATGATATTTTGGATGCGCAGGATGATGTGCTGGATGTGGAGCATGATGTGTTGAATATGGAAGATGATATGGTGGATGTGAAGGGTGATGTGTTGAATATGAAAGATGTTGTGTTGGATGAGGAGGATGATGTTTTGAATGTGGAGGATGATGTGTTGAATGTGGAGGATTATGTGTTGGATGTGAAGGATGATGTGTTGGATGTGAAGGAAGATGTTTTGGATGCGCAGGATGATGTGTTGGATGTGGAGGATGATGTTTAGGATGCACAGGATGATGTTTAAGATACGGAGGATGATGTTTTGGATGCGCAGAATGATGATTTGGATGCGGAGTATGATCTGTTGAATGCGGAGAATGATGTTTCGGATGCACAGGATGGTGGTTTGCATGCGCAGGATGATGTGTTGGAAGTGAAGAATGTTGTGTTCGATGCGCCGGATGATGATTTGGAAGTGCAGGATGATGTGTTGGATGTGGAGGAAGAAGATTTGAATAAGCAGGATGATGTATTCGATGCGCAGAATGATGTGTTGGATGTTGAAGATGATGTGTTGGATGTTGAAGATGATGTGTTGGATGCGCAGGATGACGGGATGAATGTGGATGATGATATTTTGTACGCGCAGCATGATGTTTTGGATGGGCAGGATGATGTGCTCGATGTGGTGAATGATGTTTGGGATGCGCAGGATGATGTTTTGGATGTGGAGGATAATGTTTTGGATCCGCAAGATGCTGTTTTGGATGCACAGGATGATGTTTTGGATGAGCAGGATGATGTGCTGGATGTGGAAGATGATGTGCTCGATGTGAAGCATATTGTGTTGGATGTGGAGGATGATGTGTTGAATGTGGAGGATTATGTGTTGGATGTGAAGGATGATGTGTTGGATGTGAAGGATGATGTTTACGATGCACTGGATGATGTTTAAGATTCGGAGGATGATGTTTTTGATGCACAGTATGAAGTTTTGGATGTGCAGGATGATGGTTTGCATGCGCAGGATGATGTGTTGGATGTGGAGGATGATGTTTACGATGCACTGGATGATGTTTAAGCTTCGGAGGATGATGTTTTTGATGCACAGTATGAAGTTTTGGATGTGCAGGATGATGTGTTGGATGCGCAGGATGATGTGCTGGATGTGGAGAATGATGTGTTGAATGTGCAGGATGATATGGTGGATGTGAAGGGTGATGTGTTGAATATGAAGGATGTTGTGTTGGATGTGGGGAATGATGTGTTGAATGTAGGATGATGTATTGGATGTGGAGGATGATGTGTTAGATGAGTAGGATGATGTGTTGGATGAGGGGTAGAAGTGTTGGATGCGCCGGATGATGAGTTGGATGTGGAGGATGATGTGGTTGTGCTGAATGATATTTAGGATGCGCAGGATGATGTTTTGTATGTGGAGAATGATGTTTTGGATGCGCAGGATGATCAGTTGAATGTGGAGGATGATGTGTTGGATGCACAGTATGAAGTTTTGGATGTGAAGGATGATGTTTTGGATGCTCAGGATGATGTCTTCAATGTCAAGGATGTTGTGTTGAATGTGGTGGATGATGTGTTGAATGTAGAGGATGATGTATTGGATGTGGAGTATGATGTGTTGGATGTGGAGGAGAAGTGCTGGATGCGCCAGATGATGTGTTGGATGTGGGGGATGATGTTTTGGATGTGGAGGATGATCTTTTGGATGCGCAGGAAGATGTGTTGGATGCGCCCAATGATGTGTTGGATGCGCAGGATGATGTTTTGGATGAGCAGAATGATGAGTTGAATGTGGGGAATGATATGTTGTATGTGAACGGTGATGTGTTGAATGTGAAGGATGTGTTGGATGCGGAGGAAGATGTGTTGAATGTGGAGGATGATGTGTTGGATGCGCAGGATGATGTTTTGGACGTGAAGGATGATGTGTTGGATGTGAAGGAAGATTTTTTGGATGCGCAGGATGATGTGTTGGATGTGGAGGATGATGTTTAGGATGCACTGGATGATGTTTAAGATACGGAGGATGATGTTTTGGATGCGCAATATGAAGTTCTGGATGTGGAGGATGATGTGTTGAATGTGAAGGATGTTGTGTTGGATGTGGAGGAAGATGTGTTGAATGTGCAGGATGATGTGGTTGATGTGGACGAAGAAGAGCTGGATTAGCTGGATGATGTTTTGGATGCGCAGGATGATGTGTTGGATGTGGAGGAAGATGTTTTGGATGCGCAGGATGATGTGTTGAACGTCAAGGATGTTGTGTTGGATGTGGGGGATGATGTTTTGGATGCGCAGTATGATGTTTCGGATGTGCAAGATGATGTTCTCGATGCGCAGGATGATGTGTTGAATGTGGAGGATGATATGGTGGATGTGAAGGGTGATGTGTTGAATATGAAGTATGTTGTGTTGGATGTGATGGAAGATGTGTTGGATGCGCCGGATGATGTGCTGGATGTGGAGGATGATGTTTTGGATGCGCAGGATGATGTGTTGGATGTGGAGCATAATGATTGGGAAGCACAGGATGATGTGCTGGATGTGCTGGAAGATGTGTTGTATGTGGAGGATGATGTGTTGCTTGTGAAGGATGATGTGTTGGATGTGCAGGATGATGTTTTGGATGTGGAGGAAGATGTTTAGGATGCGCAGGATGATGTGTTGGATGCGCAGGATGATGTTTTGGATGTGGAGGAAGATGTTTTGGATGCGCAGGATGATGTTTTGGAAGAGCAGGATGATGAGTTGAATGTGGGGAATGATATGTTGTATGTGACCGGTGATGTGTTGACTGTGAAGGATGTTGTGTTGGATGTGGTGGATGATGTGTTGAATGTGGAGGATGATGTGTTGGATGCGCAGGATGATGTTTTGGACGTGAAGGATGATGTGATCGAAGCGAAGGATGATGTATTGGATGCGCAGGATGATGTGTTGTATGTGGAGGATGATATGGTGGATGCGGAGTATAATGTATTGGATGTGGAGGATGATCTTTTGGTTGCGCAGGAAGATGTTTTGAATGCGCAGGATGATGTGTTGGATGCGCAGAATGATGTTTTGGATGTGGAGGAAGATGATTTGGATGCGCAGGATGATGTTTTGGATGAGCAGGATGATGAGTTGAATGTGGGGAATGATATGTTGAATAAGAACGGTGATGTGTTGAATGTGAAGGATGTTGTGTTGGATGTGGAGGAAGATGTGTTGAATGTGCAGGATGATTTGTTGGATGTGGACGAAGAAGAGTTGGATTAGCAGGATGATGTTTTGGATGCGCAGGATGATGTGTTGGACGTGGAGGAAGAAGTTTTGGATGCGCAGGATGATGTGTTGAATGTCAAGGATGTTGTGTTGGATGTGGTGGATGATGTTTTGGATGCGCCGTATGATGTTTTGGATGTGCAAGATGAAGTTCTCGATGCGCAGGATGATATTTTGGATATGCAGGATGATATTTTGGATGCGCAGGATGATGTGCTGGATGTGGAGCATGATGTGTTGAATATGGAAGATGATATGGTGGATGTGAAGGGTGATGTGTTGAATATGAAGGATGTTGTGTTGGATGAGGAGGATGATGTTTTGAATGTGGAGGATGATGTGTTGAATGTGGAGGATTATGTGTTGGATGTGAAGGATGATGTGTTGGATGTGAAGGAAGATGTTTTGGATGCGCAGGATGATGTGTTGGATGTGGAGGATGATGTTTAGGATGCACAGGATGATGTTTAAGATACGGAGGATGATGTTTTGGATGCGCAGAATGATGATTTGGATGCGGAGTATGATCTGTTGAATGCGGAGAATGATGTTTCGGATGCACAGGATGGTGGTTTGCATGCGCAGGATGATGTGTTGGAAGTGAAGGATGTTGTGTTCGATGCGCCGGATGATGATTTGGAAGTGCAGGATGATGTGTTGGATGTGGAGGAAGAAGATTTGGATAAGCAGGATGATGTTTTCGATGCGCAGAATGATGTGTTGGATGTTGAAGATGATGTGTTGGATGCGCAGGATGACGGGATGAATGTGGATGATGATATTTTGTACGCGCAGCATGATGTTTTGGATGGGCAGGATGATGTGCTCGATGTGGTGAATGATGTTTGGGATGCGCAGGATGATGTTTTGGATGTGGAGGATAATGTTTTGGATCCGCAAGATGCTGTTTTGGATGCACAGGATGATGTTTTGGATGAGCAGGATGATGTGCTGGATGTGGAAGATGATGTGCTCGATGTGAAGCATATTGTGTTGGATGTGGAGGATGATGTGTTGAATGTGGAGGATTATGTGTTGGATGTGAAGGATGATGTGTTGGATGTGAAGGATGATGTTTACGATGCACTGGATGATGTTTAAGATTCGGAGGATGATGTTTCTGATGCACAGTATGAAGTTTTGGATGTGCAGGATGATGGTTTGCATGCGCAGGATGATGTGTTGGATGTGGAGGATGATGTTTACGATGCACTGGATGATGTTTAAGCTTCGGAGGATGATGTTTTTGATGCACAGTATGAAGTTTTGGATGTGCAGGATGATGTGTTGGATGCGCAGGATGATGTGCTGGATGTGGAGAATGATGTGTTGAATGTGGAGGATGATATGGTGGATGTGAAGGGTGATGTGTTGAATATGAAGGATGTTGTGTTGGATGTGGGGGATGATGTGTTGAATGTAGGATGATGTATTGGATGTGGAGGATGATGTGTTAGATGAGTAGGATGATGTGTTGGATGAGGGGTAGAAGTGTTGGATGCGCCGGATGATGAGTTGGATGTGGAGGATGATGTTGTGGTTGTGCTGAATGATATTTAGGATGCGCAGGATGATGTTTTGTATGTGGAGAATGATGTTTTGGATGCGCAGGATGATCAGTTGAATGTGGAGGATGATGTGTTGGATGCACAGTATGAAGTTTTGGATGTGAAGGATGATGTTTTGGATGCTCAGGATGATGTCTTCAATTTCAAGGATGTTGTGTTGAATGTGGTGGATGATGTGTTCAATGTAGAGGATGATGTATTGGATGTGGAGTATGATGTGTTGGATGTGGAGGAGAAGTGTTGGATGCGCCAGATGATGTGTTGGATGTGGGGGATGATGTTTTGGATGTGGAGGATGATCTTTTGGATGCGCAGGAAGATGTTTTGGATGCGCCCAATGATGTGTTGGATGCGCAGGATGATGTTTTGGATGAGCAGAATGATGAGTTGAATGTGGGGAATGATATGTTGTATGTGAAGGGTGATGTGTTGAATGTGAAGGATGTGTTGGATGTGGAGGAAGATGTGTTGAATGTGGAGGATGATGTGTTGGATGCGCAGGATGATGTTTTGGACGTGAAGGATGATGTGGTCGATGCGAAGGATGATGTTTTCGATGCGCAGGATGATGTGTTGGATGTGGAGGATGATGTTTAGGATGCACTGGATGATGATTAAGATTCGGAGGTTGATGTTTTTGATGCACAGTATGTTGTTTTGGATGCGCAGGATGATGTGTGGAATGTCAAGGATGTTGTGTTGGATGTGGTGGATGATGTGCTGAATGTGGAGGATGATGTATTGGATGTGGAGGATGATGTGTTATATGTGGAGGATGATATGCTGGATGCGGAGTATAATGTATTGGATGTGGAGGATGATCTTTTGGATGCGCAGGAAGATGTTTTGAATGCGCAGGATGATGTGTTGGACGTGGAGGAAGAAGTTTTGGATGCGCAGGATGATGTGTTGAATGTCAAGGATGTTGTGTTGGATGTGGTGGATGATGTTTTGGATGCGCCGTATGATGTTTTGGATGTGCAAGATGATGTTCTCGATGGGCAGGATGATATTTTGGATATGCAGGATGATATTTTGGATGCGCAGGATGATGTGCTGGATGTGGAGGATGATGTGTTGAATATGGAAGATGATATGGTGGATGTGAAGGGTGATGTGTTGAATATGAAGGATGTTGTGTTGGATGAGGAGGATGATGTTTTGAATGTGGAGGATGATGTGTTGAATGTGGAGGATTATGTGTTGGATGTGAAGGATGATGTGTTGGATGTGAAGGAAGATGTTTTGGATGCGCAGGATGATGTGTTGGATGTGGAGGATGATGTTTAGGATGCACTGGATGATGTTTAAGATACGGAGGATGATGTTTTGGATGCGCAGTATGAAGTTCTGGATGTGGAGGATGATGTGTTGAATGTGAAGGATGTTGTGTTGGATGTGGAGGAAGATGTGTTGAATGTGCAGGATGATGTGGTTGATGTGGACGAAGAAGAGCTGGATTAGCTGGATGATATTTTGAATGCGCAGGATGATGTGTTGGATGTGGAGGAAGATGTTTTGGATGCGCAGGATGATGTGTTGAACGTCAAGGATGTTGTGTTGGATGTGGGGGATGATGTTTTGGATGCGCAGTATGATGTTTCGGATGTGCAAGATGATGTTCTCGATGCGCAGGATGATGTGTTGAATATGAAGGATGTTGTGTTGGATGTGGTGGAAGATGTGTTGAATGTGGTGGATGATGTGTTGGATGCGCCGGATGATGTGCTGGATGTGGAGGATGATGTTTTGGATGCGCAGGATGATGTGTTGGATGTGGAGCATAATGATTGGGAAGCACAGGATGATGTGCTGGATGTGCTGGAAGATGTGTTGTATGTGGAGGATGATGTGTTGCTTGTGAAGGATGATGTGTTGGATGTGCAGGATGATGTTTTGGATGTGGAGGAAGATGTTTAGGATGCGCAGGATGATGTGTTGGATGCGCAGGATGATGTTTTGGATGTGGAGGAAGATGTTTTGGATGCGCAGGATGATGTTTTGGAAGAGCAGGATGATGAGTTGAATGTGGGGAATGATATGTTGTATGTGACCGGTGATGTGTTGACTGTGAAGGATGTTGTGTTGGATGTGGTGGATGATGTGTTGAATGTGGAGGATGATGTGTTGGATGCGCAGGATGATGTTTTGGACGTGAAGGATGATGTGATCGAAGCGAAGGATGATGTATTGGATGCGCAGGATGATGTGTTGTATGTGGAGGATGATATGGTGGATGTGAAGGGTGATGTGTTGAATATGAAGGATGTTGTGTTGGATGTGGTGGATGATGTGTTGAATGTGGAGGATGATGTATTGGATGTGGAGGATGATGTGTTAGATGTGGAGGATGATGTGCTGGATGTGGAGGATGATATGGTGGATGTGAAGGGTGATGTGTTGAATATGAAGGGTGTTGTGTTGGATGTGGAGGAGAAGTGTTGGATGTGCCGGATGATGTGCTGGATGTGGCGGATGATGTTTTGGGTGTGCTGAATGATGTTTAGGATGAGCAGGATGATGTTTCGGATGTGGAGGATGATGTTTCGGATGTGGAGGATGATGTTTTGGATGCGCAGGAAGATGTTTTGGATGCGCAGGAAGATGTTTTGGATGCGCAGGATGTTGTGTTGGATGTGGAGCATGATGATTGGGAAGCACAGGATGATGTGCTGGATGTGCAGGAAAATGTGTTGAATGTGGGGGATGATGTGTTGGATGTGAAGGATGATGTGTTGGATGTGCAGGATGATGTTTTGGATGTGGAGGAAGATGTTTTGGATGCGCAGGCTGATGTTTTGGAAGAGCAGGATGATGAGTTGAATGTGGGGAAAGATATGTTGTATGTGAACGGTGATGTGTTGAATGTGAAGGATGTTGTGTTGGATGTGGAGGAAGATGTGTTGAATGTGGAGGATGATGTATTGAATGCGCAGGATGATGTTTTGGACGTGAAGGATGATGTGTTGGATGTGGAAGATGATGTTTACGATGCACTGGATGTTGTTTAAGATTCGGAGGATGATGTTTTTGATGCACAGTATGAAGTTTTGCATGTGCAGGATGATGTTTTGGATGCTCAGGATGTTGTGTTGAATGTCAAGGATTTTGTGTTCGATTTGAAGGATGTTGTGTTGGATGTGGTGGATGATGTGTAGAATGTGGAGGATGATGTATTGGATGTTGAGGATGATGTGTTAGGTGTGCCGTATGATGTGCTGGATGCGGAGGCTGATGTTTGGATGAGCAGGATGATGTGTTGCATGTGGAAGATGATGTTTAGGATGCACTGGATGATGTTTAAGATTCGGTGGATTATGTTTTGGATGCGCAGTATGAAGATTTGGATGCGCAGGATGATGTGTTGGATGCGCAGGATGATGTGCTCGATGTGAAGCATATTGTGTTGAATGTGGAGGATGATGTGTGAATGTGGAGGATTATGAGTTGGATGTGAAGGATGATGTTTTGGATGTGAAGGATGATGTTTACGATGCACTGGATGATGTTTAAGATTCGGAGGATGATGTTTTTGATGCACAGTATGAAGTTTTGGATGTGCAGGATGATGGTTTGCATGCGCAGGATGATGTGTTGGATGTGGAGGATGATGTTTACGATGCACTGGATGATGTTTAAGCTTCGGAGGATGATGTTTTTGATGCACAGTATGAAGTTTTGGATGTGCAGGATGATGTGTTGGATGCGCAGGATGATGTGCTGGATGTGGAGAATGATGTGTTGAATGTGGAGGATGATATGGTGGATGTGAAGGGTGATGTGTTGAATATGACGGATGTTGTGTTGGATGTGGGGGATGATGTGTTGAATGTAGGATGATGTATTGGATGTGGAGGATGATGTGTTAGATGAGTAGGATGATGTGTTGGATGAGGGGTAGAAGTGTTGGATGCGCCGGATGATGAGTTGGATGTGGAGGATGATGTTGTGGTTGTGCTGAATGATATTTAGGATGCGCAGGATGATGTTTTGTATGTGGAGAATGATGTTTTGGATGCGCAGGATGATCAGTTGAATGTGGAGGATGATGTGTTGGATGCACAGTATGAAGTTTTGGATGTGAAGGATGATGTTTTGGATGCTCAGGATGATGTGTTCAATGTCAAGGATGTTGTGTTGAATGTGGTGGATGATGTGTTGAATGTAGAGGATGATGTATTGGATGTGGAGTATGATGTGTTGGATGTGGAGGAGAAGTGTTAGATGCGCCAGATGATGTGTTGGATGTGGGGGATGATGTTTTGGATGTGGAGGATGATCTTTTGTATGCGCAGGAAGATGTTTTGGATGCGCCCAATGATGTGTTGGATGCGCAGGATGATGTTTTGGATGAGCAGAATGATGAGTTGAATGTGGGGAATGATATGTTGTATGTGAAGGGTGATGTGTTGAATGTGAAGGATGTGTTGGATGTGGAGGAAGATGTGTTGAATGTGGAGGATGATGTGTTGGATGCGCAGGATGATGTTTTGGACGTGAAGGATGATGTGGTCGATGCGAAGGATGATGTTTTCGATGCGCAGGATGATGTGTTGGATATGGAGGATGATGTTTAGGATGCACTGGATGATGATTAAGATTCGGAGGTTGATGTTTTTGATGCACAGTATGTTGTTTTGGATGCGCAGGATGATGTGTGGAATGTCAAGGATGTTGTGTTGGATGTGGTGGATGATGTGTTGAATGTGGAGGATGATGTGTTATATGTGGAGGATGATATGCTGGATGCGGAGTATAATGTATTGGATGTGGAGGATGATCTTTTGGATGCGCAGGAAGATGTTTTGAATGCGCAGGATGATGTGTTGGATGCGCAGAATGATGTTTTGGATGTGGAGGAAGATGATTTGGATGCGCAGGATGATATTTTGGATGAGCAGGATGATGAGTTGAATGTGGGGAATGATATGTTGAATAAGAACGGTGATGTGTTGAATGTGAAGGATGTTGTGTTGGATGTGGAGGAAGATGTGTTGAATGTGCAGGATGATTTGTTGGATGTGGACGAAGAAGAGTTGGATTAGCAGGATGATGTTTTGGATGCGCAGGATGATGTGTTGGACGTGGAGGAAGAAGTTTTGGATGCGCAGGATGATGTGTTGAATGTCAAGGATGTTGTGTTGGATGTGGTGGATGGTGTTTTGGATGCGCCGTATGATGTTTTGGATGTGCAAGATGATGTTCTCGATGCGCAGGATGATATTTTGGATATGCAGGATGATATTTTAGATGCGCAGGATGATGTGCTGGATGTGGAGGATGATGTGTTGAATATGGAAGATGATATGGTGGATGTGAAGGGTGATGTGTTGAATATGAAGGATGTTGTGTTGGATGAGGAGGATGATGTTTTGAATGTGGAGGATGATGTGTTGAATGTGGAGGATTATGTGTTGGATGTGAAGGATGATGTGTTGGATGTGAAGGAAGATGTTTTGGATGCGCAGGATGATGTGTTGGATGTGGAGGATGATGTTTAGGATGCACTGGATGATGTTTAAGATACGGAGGATGATGTTTTGGATGCGCAGTATGAAGTTTTGGATGTGGAGGATGATGTGTTGAATGTGAAGGATGTTGTGTTGGATGTGGAGGAAGATGTGTTGAATGTGCAGGATGATGTGGTTGATGTGGACGAAGAAGAGCTGGATTAGCTGGATGATGTTTTGGATGCGCAGGATGATGTGTTGGATGTGGAGGAAGATGTTTTGGATGCGCAGGATGATGTGTTGAACGTCATGGATGTTGTGTTGGATGTGGGGGATGATGTTTTGGATGCGCAGTATGATGTTTCGGATGTGCAAGATGATGTTCTCGATGCGCAGGATGATGTGTTGAATGTGGAGGATGATATGGTGGATGTGAAGGGTGATGTGTTGAATATGAAGGATGTTGTGTTGGATGTGGTGGAAGATGTGTTGAATGTGGTGGATGATGTGTTGGATGCGCCGGATGATGTGCTGGATGTGGAGGATGATGTTTTGGATGCGCAGGATGATGTGTTGGATGTGGAGCATAATGATTGGGAAGCACAGGATGATGTGCTGGATGTGCTGGAAGATGTGTTGTATGTGGAGGATGATGTGTTGCTTGTGAAGGATGATGTGTTGGATGTGCAGGATGATGTTTTGGATGTGGAGGAAGATGTTTAGGATGCGCAGGATGATGTGTTGGATGCGCAGGATGATGTTTTGGATGTGGAGGAAGATGTTTTGGATGCGCAGGATGATGTTTTGGAAGAGCAGGATGATGAGTTGAATGTGGGGAATGATATGTTGTATGTGACCGGTGATGTGTTGACTGTGAAGGATGTTGTGTTGGATGTGGTGGATGATGTGTTGAATGTGGAGGATGATGTGTTGGATGTGCAGGATGATGTTTTGGACGTGAAGGATGATGTGATCGAAGCGAAGGATGATGTATTGGATGCGCAGGATGATGTGTTGTATGTGGAGAATGATATGGTGGATGTGAAGGGTGATGTGTTGAATATGAAGGATGTTGTGTTGGATGTGGTGGATGATGTGTTGAATGTGGAGGATGATGTATTGGATGTGGAGGATGATGTGTTAGATGTGGAGGATGATGTGTTGGATGTGGAGGATGATATGGTGGATGTGAAGGGTGATGTGTTGAATATGAAGGATGTTGTGTTGGATGTGGAGGAGAAGTGTTGGATGTGCCGGATGATGTGCTGGATGTGGAGGATGATGTTTTGGGTATGCTGAATGATGTTTAGGATGAGCAGGATGATGTTTTGGATGTGGAGGATGATGTTTTGGATGTGGAAGATGATGTTTAAGATTCGGTGGATTATGTTTTGGATGCGCAGTATGAAGTTTTGGATGCGCAGGATGATGTGTTGGATGCGCAGGATGATGTGTTGGATGAGCAGGATGATGTGCTGGATGTGGAGGATGATGTGTTGAATGTGGAGGATGATATGGTGGATGTGAAGGGTGATGTGTTGAATATGAAGGATGTTGTGTTGGATGTGGGGGATGATGTGTTGAATGTAGGATGATGCATTGGATGTGGAGGATGATGTGTTAGATGTGGAGGATGATGTGCTGGATGCGGGGTATGATGTTTTGGATGAGCAGGATGATGTGTTGGATGTGGAGGAGTAGTGTTGGATGCGCCGGATGATGTGTTGGATGAGGAGGATGATGTTTTGGGTGTGCTGAATGATGTTTAGGATGCACAGGATGATGTTTTGTATGTGAATAATGATGTTTTGGATGCGCAGGAAGATGTTTTGGATTCGAAGGATGATGTGTTGGATGTGGAGCAAGATGTTTGGGAAGCACAGGTTGATGTGCTGGATGTGCAGGAAGATGTGTTGAATGTGGAGGATGATGTGTTGGGTATGAATGTTGATGTGTTGGATGTGGAGGAGGATGTTTTCGATGCGAAGGATGATGTTTTGGATGTAGAGGAAGATTTTTTGAATGCGGAGGATGATGATTTGAATGCGCAGGATGATGTGATCGATATGAAGAATAATGTGTTGGATGCGCTGTATGATGTGTTGGATGCGAGGTATGATCGGTTGAATGCGGAGATTGATGTTTGGGATGTACAGGATGGTGTTTTGCATGCGCAGGATGATGTGTTGGAAGTGAAGGAAGTTGTGTTCGATGCGCAGGATGATGATTTGGAGGTGCAGGATGATGTGTTGGATGTGGAGGAAGAAGATTTGGATAAGCAGGATGATGTTTCGGATGCGCAGAATGATGTGTTGGATGTTGAAGATGATGTGTTGGATGCGCAGGATGACGGGATGGATGTGGAGGATGATATTTTGGATGCGCAGGATGATGTTTTGGATGGGCAGGATGATGTGCTCGATGTGGTGAATGATGTTTGGGATGCGCAGGATGATGTTTTGGATGCACAGGATGATGTGCTCGATGTGGTGAATGATGTTTCGGATGCGCAGGATGATGTTTTGGATGCACAGGATGATGTTTTGGATGAGCAGGATGATGTGGTGGATGTGGAAGATGATGTGTTCGATGTGAAGCATATTGTGTTGGATGTGGAGTACGATGTGTTGAATGTGGAGGACGATGTGTTGGATGTGAAGGATGATGTGTTGGATGTGAAGGATGATGTGTTAGATGCGGAAAATGAAGTTTTGGATGCGCAGGATGATGTGTTGGATGCGCAGGATGATGTTCTGGATGTGCAGGATGATGTTTCGGATGCGCAGGATGATGTGTTGAATGTCAAGGATGTTGTGTTGGATGTGAAGGATGTTGTGTTGGATCTTGTGGATGATGTGTTGAATGTGGGGGATGATGTGTTGAATGTGGAGGACGATGTGTTGGATGTGAAGGATGATGTGTTGGATGTGAAGGATGATGTGTTAGATGCACAGTAAGAAGTTTTGGATGTGCGCGATGATGTTTTGGATGCGCAGGATGATGTGTTATATGTGGAGGATGATATGCTGGATGCGGAGTATAATGTATTGGATGTGGAGGATGATCTTTTGGATGCGCAGGAAGATGTTTTGAATGCGCAGGATGATGTGTTGGATGCGCAGAATGAGGTTTTGGATGTGGAGGAAGATGATTTGGATGCGCAGGATGATGTTTTGGATGAGCAGGATGATGAGTTGAATGTGGGGAATGATATGTTGAATAAGAACGGTGATGTGTTGAATGTGAAGGATGTTGTGTTGGATGTGGAGGAAGATGTGTTGAATGTGCAGGATGATTTGTTGGATGTGGACGAAGAAGAGTTGGATTAGCAGGATGATGTTTTGGATGCGCAGGATGATGTGTTGGACGTGGAGGAAGAAGTTTTGGATGCGCAGGATGATGTGTTGAATGTCAAGGATGTTGTGTTGGATGTGGTGGATGGTGTTTTGGATGCGCCGTATGATGTTTTGGATGTGCAAGATGATGTTCTCGATGCGCAGGATGATATTTTGGATATGCAGGATGATATTTTAGATGCGCAGGATGATGTGCTGGATGTGGAGGATGATGTGTTGAATATGGAAGATGATATGGTGGATGTGAAGGGTGATGTGTTGAATATGAAGGATGTTGTGTTGGATGAGGAGGATGATGTTTTGAATGTGGAGGATGATGTGTTGAATGTGGAGGATTATGTGTTGGATGTGAAGGATGATGTGTTGGATGTGAAGGAAGATGTTTTGGATGCGCAGGATGATGTGTTGGATGTGGAGGATGATGTTTAGGATGCACTGGATGATGTTTAAGATACGGAGGATGATGTTTTGGATGCGCAGTATGAAGTTTTGGATGTGGAGGATGATGTGTTGAATGTGAAGGATGTTGTGTTGGATGTGGAGGAAGATGTGTTGAATGTGCAGGATGATGTGGTTGATGTGGACGAAGAAGAGCTGGATTAGCTGGATGATGTTTTGGATGCGCAGGATGATGTGTTGGATGTGGAGGAAGATGTTTTGGATGCGCAGGATGATGTGTTGAACGTCATGGATGTTGTGTTGGATGTGGGGGATGATGTTTTGGATGCGCAGTATGATGTTTCGGATGTGCAAGATGATGTTCTCGATGCGCAGGATGATGTTTTGAATGTGGAGGATGATATGGTGGATGTGAAGGGTGATGTGTTGAATATGAAGGATGTTGTGTTGGATGTGGTGGAAGATGTGTTGAATGTGGTGGATGATGTGTTGGATGCGCCGGATGATGTGCTGGATGTGGAGGATGATGTTTTGGATGCGCAGGATGATGTGTTGGATGTGGAGCATAATGATTGGGAAGCACAGGATGATGTGCTGGATGTGCTGGAAGATGTGTTGTATGTGGAGGATGATGTGTTGCTTGTGAAGGATGATGTGTTGGATGTGCAGGATGATGTTTTGGATGTGGAGGAAGATGTTTAGGATGCGCAGGATGATGTGTTGGATGCGCAGGATGATGTTTTGGATGTGGAGGAAGATGTTTTGGATGCGCAGGATGATGTTTTGGAAGAGCAGGATGATGAGTTGAATGTGGGGAATGATATGTTGTATGTGACCGGTGATGTGTTGACTGTGAAGGATGTTGTGTTGGATGTGGTGGATGATGTGTTGAATGTGGAGGATGATGTGTTGGATGTGCAGGATGATGTTTTGGACGTGAAGGATGATGTGATCGAAGCGAAGGATGATGTATTGGATGCGCAGGATGATGTGTTGTATGTGGAGAATGATATGGTGGATGTGAAGGGTGATGTGTTGAATATGAAGGATGTTGTGTTGGATGTGGTGGATGATGTGTTGAATGTGGAGGATGATGTATTGGATGTGGAGGATGATGTGTTAGATGTGGAGGATGATGTGTTGGATGTGGAGGATGATATGGTGGATGTGAAGGGTGATGTGTTGAATATGAAGGATGTTGTGTTGGATGTGGAGGAGAAGTGTTGGATGTGCCGGATGATGTGCTGGATGTGGAGGATGATGTTTTGGGTATGCTGAATGATGTTTAGGATGAGCAGGATGATGTTTTGGATGTGGAGGATGATGTTTTGGATATGGAAGATGATGTTTAAGATTCGGTGGATTATGTTTTGGATGCGCAGTATGAAGTTTTGGATGCGCAGGATGATGTGTTGGATGCGCAGGATGATGTGTTGGATGAGCAGGATGATGTGCTGGATGTGGAGGATGATGTTTTGAATGTGGAGGATGATATGGTGGATGTGAAGGGTGATGTGTTGAATATGAAGGATGTTGTGTTGGATGTGGGGGATGATGTGTTGAATGTAGGATGATGCATTGGATGTGGAGGATGATGTGTTAGATGTGGAGGATGATGTGCTGGATGCGGGGTATGATGTTTTGGATGAGCAGGATGATGTGTTGGATGTGGAGGAGTAGTGTTGGATGCGCCGGATGATGTGTTGGATGAGGAGGATGATGTTTTGGGTGTGCTGAATGATGTTTAGGATGCACAGGATGATGTTTTGTATGTGAATAATGATGTTTTGGATGCGCAGGAAGATGTTTTGGATTCGAAGGATGATGTGTTGGATGTGGAGCAAGATGTTTGGGAAGCACAGGTTGATGTGCTGGATGTGCAGGAAGATGTGTTGAATGTGGAGGATGATGTGTTGGGTATGAATGTTGATGTGTTGGATGTGGAGGAGGATGTTTTCGATGCGAAGGATGATGTTTTGGATGTAGAGGAAGATTTTTTGAATGCGGAGGATGATGATTTGAATGCGCAGGATGATGTGATCGATATGAAGAATAATGTGTTGGATGCGCTGTATGATGTGTTGGATGCGAGGTATGATCGGTTGAATGCGGAGATTGATGTTTGGGATGTACAGGATGGTGTTTTGCATGCGCAGGATGATGTGTTGGAAGTGAAGGAAGTTGTGTTCGATGCGCAGGATGATGATTTGGAGGTGCAGGATGATGTGTTGGATGTGGAGGAAGAAGATTTGGATAAGCAGGATGATGTTTCGGATGCGCAGAATGATGTGTTGGATGTTGAAGATGATGTGTTGGATGCGCAGGATGACGGGATGGATGTGGAGGATGATATTTTGGATGCGCAGGATGATGTTTTGGATGGGCAGGATGATGTGCTCGATGTGGTGAATGATGTTTGGGATGCGCAGGATGATGTTTTGGATGCACAGGATGATGTGCTCGATGTGGTGAATGATGTTTCGGATGCGCAGGATGATGTTTTGGATGCACAGGATGATGTTTTGGATGAGCAGGATGATGTGGTGGATGTGGAAGATGATGTGTTCGATGTGAAGCATATTGTGTTGGATGTGGAGTACGATGTGTTGAATGTGGAGGACGATGTGTTGGATGTGAAGGATGATGTGTTGGATGTGAAGGATGATGTGTTAGATGCGGAAAATGAAGTTTTGGATGCGCAGGATGATGTGTTGGATGCGCAGGATGATGTTCTGGATGTGGAGGATGATGTGTTGGATGCACAGTATGAAGTTTTGGATGTGCAGGATGATGTTTCGGATGCGCAGGATGATGTGTTGAATGTCACGGATGTTGTGTTGGATGTGAAGGATGTTGTGTTGGATCTTGTGGATGATGTGTTGAATGTGGGGGATGATGTGTTGAATGTGTAGGACGATGTGTTGGATGTGAAGGATGATGTGTTGGATGTGAAGGATGATGTGTTAGATGCACAGTAAGAAGTTTTGGATGTGCGCGATGATGTTTTGGATGCGCAGGATGATGTGTTATATGTGGAGGATGATATGCTGGATGCGGAGTATAATGTATTGGATGTGGAGGATGATCTTTTGGATGCGCAGGAAGATGTTTTGAATGCGCAGGATGATGTGTTGGATGCGCAGAATGAGGTTTTGGATGTGGAGGAAGATGATTTGGATGCGCAGGATGATGTTTTGGATGAGCAGGATGATGAGTTGAATGTGGGGAATGATATGTTGAATAAGAACGGTGATGTGTTGAATGTGAAGGATGTTGTGTTGGATGTGGAGGAAGATGTGTTGAATGTGCAGGATGATTTGTTGGATGTGGACGAAGAAGAGTTGGATTAGCAGGATGATGTTTTGGATGCGCAGGATGATGTGTTGGACGTGGAGGAAGAAGTTTTGGATGCGCAGGATGATGTGTTGAATGTCAAGGATGTTGTGTTGGATGTGGTGGATGATGTTTTGGATGCGCCGTATGATGTTTTGGATGTGCAAGATGATGTTCTCGATGCGCAGGATGATATTTTGGATATGCAGGATGATATTTTGGATGCGCAGGATGACGTGCTGGATGTGGAGGATGATGTGTTGAATATGGAAGATGATATGGTGGATGTGAAGGGTGATGTGTTGAATATGAAGGATGTTGTGTTGGATGAGGAGGATGATGTTTTGAATGTGGAGGATGATGTGTTGAATGTGGAGGATTATGTGTTGGATGTGAAGGATGATGTGTTGGATGTGAAGGAAGATGTTTTGGATGCGCAGGATGATGTGTTGGATGTGGAGGATGATGTTTAGGATGCACTGGATGATGTTTAAGATACGGAGGATGATGTTTTGGATGCGCAGTATGAAGTTTTGGATGTGGAGGATGATGTGTTGAATGTGAAGGATGTTGTGTTGGATGTGGAGGAAGATGTGTTGAATGTGCAGGATGATGTGGTTGATGTGGACGAAGAAGAGCTGGATTAGCTGGATGATGTTTTGGATGCGCAGGATGATGTGTTGGATGTGGAGGAAGATGATTTGGATGCGCAGGATGATGTGTTGAACGTCAAGGATGTTGTGTTGGATGTGGGGGATGATGTTTTGGATGCGCAGTATGATGTTTCGCATGTGTAAGATGATGTTCTCGATGCGCAGGATGATGTGTTGAATGTGGAGGATGATATGGTGGATGTGAAGGGTGATGTGTTGAATATAAAGGATGTTGTGTTGGATGTGGTGGAAGATGTGTTGAATGTGGTGGATGATGTGTTGGATGCGCCGGATGATGTGCTGGATGTGGAGGATGATGTTTTGGATGCGCAGGATGATGTGTTGGATGTGGAGCATAATGATTGGGAAGCACAGGATGATGTGCTGGATGTGCTGGAAGATGTGTTGTATGCGGAGGATGATGTGTTGCTTGTGAAGGATGATGTGTTGGATGTGGAGGATGATATGGTGGATGTGAAGGGTGATGTGTTGAATATGAAGGATGTTGTGTTGGATGTGGAGGAGAAGTGTTGGATGTGCCGGATGATGTGCTGGATGTGGAGGATGATGTTTTGGGTATGCTGAATGATGTTTAGGATGAGCAGGATGATGTTTTGGATGTGGAGGATGATGTTTTGGATGTGGAAGATGATGTTTAAGATTCGGTGGATTATGTTTTGGATGCGCAGTATGAAGTTTTGGATGCGCAGGATGATGTGTTGGATGCGCAGGATGATGTGTTGGATGAGCAGGATGATGTGCTGGATGTGGAGGATGATGTGTTGAATGTGGAGGATGATATGGTGGATGTGAAGGGTGATGTGTTGAATATGAAGGATGTTGTGTTGGATGTGGGGGATGATGTGTTGAATGTAGGATGATGCATTGGATGTGGAGGATGATGTGTTAGATGTGGAGGATGATGTGCTGGATGCGGGGTATGATGTTTTGGATGAGCAGGATGATGTGTTGGATGTGGAGGAGTAGTGTTGGATGCGCCGGATGATGTGTTGGATGAGGAGGATGATGTTTTGGGTGTGCTGAATGATGTTTAGGATGCACAGGATGATGTTTTGTATGTGAATAATGATGTTTTGGATGCGCAGGAAGATGTTTTGGATTCGAAGGATGATGTGTTGGATGTGGAGCAAGATGTTTGGGAAGCACAGGTTGATGTGCTGGATGTGCAGGAAGATGTGTTGAATGTGGAGGATGATGTGTTGGGTATGAATGTTGATGTGTTGGATGTGGAGGAGGATGTTTTCGATGCGAAGGATGATGTTTTGGATGTAGAGGAAGATATTTTGAATGCGGAGGATGATGATTTGAATGCGCAGGATGATGTGATCGATATGAAGAATAATGTGTTGGATGCGCTGTATGATGTGTTGGATGCGAGGTATGATCGGTTGAATGCGGAGATTGATGTTTGGGATGTACAGGATGGTGTTTTGCATGCGCAGGATGATGTGTTGGAAGTGAAGGAAGTTGTGTTCGATGCGCAGGATGATGATTTGGAGGTGCAGGATGATGTGTTGGATGTGGAGGAAGAAGATTTGGATAAGCAGGATGATGTTTCGGATGCGCAGAATGATGTGTTGGATGTTGAAGATGATGTGTTGGATGCGCAGGATGACGGGATGGATGTGGAGGATGATATTTTGGATGCGCAGGATGATGTTTTGGATGGGCAGGATGATGTGCTCGATGTGGTGAATGATGTTTGGGATGCGCAGGATGATGTTTTGGATGCACAGGATGATGTGCTCGATGTGGTGAATGATGTTTCGGATGCGCAGGATGATGTTTTGGATGCACAGGATGATGTTTTGGATGAGCAGGATGATGTGGTGGATGTGGAAGATGATGTGTTCGATGTGAAGCATATTGTGTTGGATGTGGAGTACGATGTGTTGAATGTGGAGGACGATGTGTTGGATGTGAAGGATGATGTGTTGGATGTGAAGGATGATGTGTTAGATGCGGAAAATGAAGTTTTGGATGCGCAGGATGATGTGTTGGATGCGCAGGATGATGTTCTGGATGTGGAGGATGATGTGTTGGATGCACAGTATGAAGTTTTGGATGTGCAGGATGATGTTTCGGATGCGCAGGATGATGTGTTGAATGTCACGGATGTTGTGTTGGATGTGAAGGATGTTGTGTTGGATCTTGTGGATGATGTGTTGAATGTGGGGGATGATGTGTTGAATGTGGAGGACGATGTGTTGGATGTGAAGGATGATGTGTTGGATGTGAAGGATGATGTGTTAGATGCACAGTAAGAAGTTTTGGATGTGCGCGATGATGTTTTGGATGCGCAGGATGATGTGTTATATGTGGAGGATGATATGCTGGATGCGGAGTATAATGTATTGGATGTGGAGGATGATCTTTTGGATGTGCAGGAAGATGTTTTGAATGCGCAGGATGATGTGTTGGATGCGCAGAATGAGGTTTTGGATGTGGAGGAAGATGATTTGGATGCGCAGGATGATGTTTTGGATGAGCAGGATGATGAGTTGAATGTGGGGAATGATATGTTGAATAAGAACGGTGATGTGTTGAATGTGAAGGATGTTGTGTTGGATGTGGAGGAAGATGTGTTGAATGTGCAGGATGATTTGTTGGATGTGGACGAAGAAGAGTTGGATTAGCAGGATGATGTTTTGGATGCGCAGGATGATGTGTTGGACGTGGAGGAAGAAGTTTTGGATGCGCAGGATGATGTGTTGAATGTCAAGGATGTTGTGTTGGATGTGGTGGATGATGTTTTGGATGCGCCGTATGATGTTTTGGATGTGCAAGATGATGTTCTCGATGCGCAGGATGATATTTTGGATATGCAGGATGATATTTTGGATGCGCAGGATGACGTGCTGGATGTGGAGGATGATGTGTTGAATATGGAAGATGATATGGTGGATGTGAAGGGTGATGTGTTGAATATGAAGGATGTTGTGTTGGATGAGGAGGATGATGTTTTGAATGTGGAGGATGATGTGTTGAATGTGGAGGATTATGTGTTGGATGTGAAGGATGATGTGTTGGATGTGAAGGAAGATGTTTTGGATGCGCAGGATGATGTGTTGGATGTGGAGGATGATGTTTAGTATGCACTGGATGATGTTTAAGATACGGAGGATGATGTTTTGGATGCGCAGTATGAAGTTTTGGATGTGGAGGATGATGTGTTGAATGTGAAGGATGTTGTGTTGGATGTGGAGGAAGATGTGTTGAATGTGCAGGATGATGTGGTTGATGTGGACGAAGAAGAGCTGGATTAGCTGGATGATGTTTTGGATGCGCAGGATGATGTGTTGGATGTGGAGGAAGATGTTTTGGATGCGCAGGATGATGTGTTGAACGTCAAGGATGTTGTGTTGGATGTGGAGCATAATGATTTGGAAGCACAGGATGATGTGCTGGATGTGCTGGAAGATGTGTTGTATGCGGAGGATGATGTGTTGCTTGTGAAGGATGATGTGTTGGATGTGCAGGATGATGTTTTGGATGTGGAGGAAGATGTGTAGGATGCGCAGGATGATGTGTTGGATGCGCAGGATGATGTTTTGGATGTGGAGGAAGATGTTTTGGATGCGCAGGATGATGTTTTGGAAGAGCAGGATGATGAGTTGAATGTGGGGAATGATATGTTGTATGTGACCGGTGATGTTTTGGACGTGAAGGATGATGTGATCGAAGCGAAGGATGATGTATTGGATGCGCAGGATGATGTGTTGTATGTGGAGGATGATATGGTGGATGTGAAGGGTGATGTGTTGAATATGAAGGATGTTGTGTTGGATGTGGTGGATGATGTGTTGAATGTGGAGGATGATGTATTGGATGTGGAGGATGATGTGTTAGATGTGGAGGATGATGTGTTGGATGTGGAGGATGATATGGTGGATGTGAAGGGTGATGTGTTGAATATGAAGGATGTTGTGTTGGATGTGGTGGAAGATGTGTTGAATGTGGTGGATGATGTGTTGGATGCGCCGGATGATGTGCTGGATGTGGAGGATGATGTTTTGGATGCGCAGGATGATGTTTTGGACGTGAAGGATGATGTGATCGAAGCGAAGGATGATGTATTGGATGCGCAGGATGATGTGTTGTATGTGGAGGATGATATGGTGGATGTGAAGGGTGATGTGTTGAATATGAAGGATGTTGTGTTGGATGTGTTGGATGATGTGTTGAATGTGGAGGATGATGTATTGGATGTGGAGGATGATGTGTTAGATGTGGAGGATGATGTGTTGGATGTGGAGGATGATATGGTGGATGTGAAGGGTGATGTGTTGAATATGAAGGATGTTGTGTTGGATGTGGTGGAAGATGTGTTGAATGTGGTGGATGATGTGTTGGATGCGCCGGATGATGTGCTGGATGTGGAGGATGATGTTTTGGATACGCAGGATGATGTGTTGGATGTGGAGCATAATGATTGGGAAGCACAGGATGATGTGCTGGATGTGCTGGAAGATGTGTTGTATGCGGAGGATGATGTGTTGCTTGTGAAGGATGATGTGTTGGATGTGCAGGATGATGTTTTGGATGTGGAGGAAGATGTGTAGGATGCGCAGGATGATGTGTTGGATGCGCAGGATGATGTTTTGGATGTGGAGGAAGATGTTTTGGATGCGCAGGATGATGTTTTGGAAGAGCAGGATGATGAGTTGAATGTGGGGAATGATATGTTGTATGTGACCGGTGATGTGTTGACTGTGAAGGATGTTGTGTTGGATGTGGTGGATGACGTGTTGAATGTGGAGGATGATGTGTTGGATGCGCAGGATGATGTTTTGGTCGTGAAGGATGATGTGATCGAAGCGAAGGATGATGTATTGGATGCGCAGGATGATGTGTTGGATGTGGAGGAAGATGTTTTGGATGCGCAGGATGATGTGTTGAACGTCAACGATGTTGTGTTGGATGTGGAGCATAATGATTGGGAAGCACAGGATGATGTGCTGGATGTGCTGGAAGATGTGTTGTATGCGGAGGATGATGTGTTGCTTGTGAAGGATGATGTGTTGGATGTGCAGGATGATGTTTTGGATGTGGAGGAAGATGTGTAGGATGCACTGGATGATGTTTAAGATACGGAGGATGATGTTTTGGATGCGCAGTATGAAGTTTTGGATGTGGAGGATGATGTGTTGAATGTGAAGGATGTTGTGTTGGATGTGGAGGAAGATGTGTTGAATGTGCAGGATGATGTGGTTGATGTGGACGAAGAAGAGCTGGATTAGCTGGATGATGTTTTGGATGCGCAGGATGATGTGTTGGATGTGGAGGAAGATGTTTTGGATGCGCAGGATGATGTGTTGAACGTCAAGGATGTTGTGTTGGATGTGGAGCATAATGATTGGGAAGCACAGGATGATGTGCTGGATGTGCTGGAAGATGTGTTGTATGCGGAGGATGATGTGTTGCTTGTGAAGGATGATGTGTTGGATGTGCAGGATGATGTTTTGGATGTGGAGGAAGATGTGTAGGATGCGCAGGATGATGTGTTGGATGCGCAGGATGATGTTCTGGATGTGGAGGAAGATGTTTTGGATGCGCAGGATGATGTTTTGGAAGAGCAGGATGATGAGTTGAATGTGGGGAATGATATGTTGTATGTGACCGGTGATGTGTTGAATATGAAGGATGTTGTGTTGGATGAGGAGGATGATGTTTTGAATGTGGAGGATGATGTGTTGAATGTGGAGGATTATGTGTTGGATGTGAAGGATGATGTGTTGGATGTGAAGGAAGATGTTTTGGATGCGCAGGATGATGTGTTGGATGTGGAGGATGATGTTTAGGATGCACTCGATGATGTTTAAGATACGGAGGATGATGTTTTGGATGCGCAGTATGAAGTTTTGGATGTGGAGGATGATGTGTTGAATGTGAAGGATGTTGTGTTGAATGTGGAGGAAGATGTGTTGAATGTGCAGGATGATGTGGTTGATGTGGACGAAGAAGAGCTGGATTAGCTGGATGATGTTTTGGATGCGCAGGATGATGTGTTGGATGTGGAGGAAGATGTTTTGGATGCGCAGGATGATGTGTTGAACGTCAAGGATGTTGTGTTGGATGTGGTGGATGATGTTTTGGATGCGCAGTATGATGTTTCGGATGTGCAAGATGATGTTCTCGATGCGCAGGATGATGTGTTGAATGTGGAGGATGATATGGTGGATGTGAAGGGTGATGTGTTGAATATGAAGGATGTTGTGTTGGATGTGGTGGAAGATGTGTTGAATGTGGTGGATGATGTGTTGGATGCGCCGGATGATGTGCTGGATGTGGAGGATGATGTTTTGGATGCGCAGGATGATGTGTTGGATGTGGAGCATAATGATTGGGAAGCACAGGATGATGTGCTGGATGTGCTGGAAGATGTGTTGTATGCGGAGGATGATGTGTTGCTTGTGAAGGATGATGTGTTGGATGTGCAGGATGATGTTTTGGATGTGGAGGAAGATGTGTAGGATGCGCAGGATGATGTGTTGGATGCGCAGGATGATGTTTTGGATGTGGAGGAAGATGTTTTGGATGCGCAGGATGATGTTTTGGAAGAGCAGGATGATGAGTTGAATGTGGGGAATGATATGTTGTATGTGACCGGTGATGTGTTGACTGTGAAGGATGTTGTGTTGGATGTGGTGGATGACGTGTTGAATGTGGAGGATGATGTGTTGGATGCGCAGGATGATGTTTTGGACGTGAAGGATGATGTGATCGAAGCGAAGGATGATGTATTGGATGCGCAGGATGATGTGTTGTATGTGGAGGATGATATGGTGGATGTGAAGGGTGATGTGTTGAATATGAAGGATGTTGTGTTGGATGTGGTGGATGATGTGTTGAATGTGGAGGATGATGTATTGGATGTGGAGGATGATGTGTTAGATGTGGAGGATGATGTGTTGGATGTGGAGGATGATATGGTGGATGTGAAGGGTGATGTGTTGAATATGAAGGATGTTCTGTTGGATGTGGAGGAGAAGTGTTGGATGTGCCGGATGATGTGCTGGATGTGGAGGATGATGTTTCGGGTGTGGAGGATGATCTTTTGGATACGCAGGAAGATGTTTTGGATGCGCCCAATGATGTGTTGGATGCGCAGGATGATGTTTTGGATGAGCAGAATGATGTTTAGGATGAGCAGGATGATGTTTTGGATGTGGAGGATGATGTTTTGGATGTGGAAGATGATGTTTAAGATTCGGTGGATTATGTTTTGGATGCGCAGTATGAAGTTTTGGATGCGCAGGATGATGTGTTGGATGCGCAGGATGATGTGTTGGATGAGCAGGATGATGTGCTGGATGTGGAGGATGATGTGTTGAATGTGGAGGATGATATGGTGGATGTGAAGGGTGATGTGTTGAATATGAAGGATGTTGTGTTGGATGTGGTGGATGATGTGTTGAATGTGGAGGATGATGTATTGGATGTGGAGGATGATGTGTTAGATGTGGAGGATGATGTGTTGGATGTGGAGGATGATATGGTGGATGTGAAGGGTGATGTGTTGAATATGAAGGATGTTGTGTTGGATGTGGTGGAAGATGTGTTGAATGTGGTGGATGATGTGTTGGATGCGCCGGATGATGTGCTGGATGTGGAGGATGATGTTTTGGATGCGCAGGATGATGTTTTGGACGTGAAGGATGATGTGATCGAAGCGAAGGATGATGTATTGGATGCGCAGGATGATGTGTTGTATGTGGAGGATGATATGGTGGATGTGAAGGGTGATGTGTTGAATATGAAGGATGTTGTGTTGGATGTGGTGGATGATGTGTTGAATGTGGAGGATGATGTATTGGATGTGGAGGATGATGTGTTAGATGTGGAGGATGATGTGTTGGATGTGGAGGATGATATGGTGGATGTGAAGGGTGATGTGTTGAATATGAAGGATGTTGTGTTGGATGTGGTGGAAGATGTGTTGAATGTGGTGGATGATGTGTTGGATGCGCCGGATGATGTGCTGGATGTGGAGGATGATGTTTTGGATACGCAGGATGATGTGTTGGATGTGGAGCATAATGATTGGGAAGCACAGGATGATGTGCTGGATGTGCTGGAAGATGTGTTGTATGCGGAGGATGATGTGTTGCTTGTGAAGGATGATGTGTTGGATGTGCAGGATGATGTTTTGGATGTGGAGGAAGATGTGTAGGATGCGCAGGATGATGTGTTGGATGCGCAGGATGATGTTTTGGATGTGGAGGAAGATGTTTTGGATACGCAGGATGATGTTTTGGAAGAGCAGGATGATGAGTTGAATGTGGGGAATGATATGTTGTATGTGACCGGTGATGTGTTGACTGTGAAGGATGTTGTGTTGGATGTGGTGGATGACGTGTTGAATGTGGAGGATGATGTGTTGGATGCGCAGGATGATGTTTTGGACGTGAAGGATGATGTGATCGAAGCGAAGGATGATGTATTGGATGCGCAGGATGATGTGTTGGATGTGGAGGAAGATGTTTTGGATGCGCAGGATGATGTGTTGAACGTCAAGGATGTTGTGTTGGATGTGGAGCATAATGATTGGGAAGCACAGGATGATGTGCTGGATGTGCTGGAAGATGTGTTGTATGCGGAGGATGATGTGTTGCTTGTGAAGGATGATGTGTTGGATGTGCAGGATGATGTTTTGGATGTGGAGGAAGATGTGTAGGATGCGCAGGATGATGTGTTGGATGCGCAGGATGATGTTTTGGATGTGGAGGAAGATGTTTTGGATGCGCAGGATGATGTTTTGGAAGAGCAGGATGATGAGTTGAATGTGGGGAATGATATGTTGTATGTGACCGGTGATGTGTTGAATATGAAGGATGTTGTGTTGGATGAGGAGGATGATGTTTTGAATGTGGAGGATGATGTGTTGAATGTGGAGGATTATGTGTTGGATGTGAAGGATGATGTGTTGGATGTGAAGGAAGATGTTTTGGATGCGCAGGATGATGTGTTGGATGTGGAGGATGATGTTTAGGATGCACTGGATGATGTTTAAGATACGGAGGATGATGTTTTGGATGCGCAGTATGAAGTTTTGGATGTGGAGGATGATGTGTTGAATGTGAAGGATGTTGTGTTGGATGTGGAGGAAGATGTGTTGAATGTGCAGGATGATGTGGTTGATGTGGACGAAGAAGAGCTGGATTAGCTGGATGATGTTTTGGATGCGCAGGATGATGTGTTGGATGTGGAGGAAGATGTTTTGGATGCGCAGGATGATGTGTTGAACGTCAAGGATGTTGTGTTGGATGTGGAGCATAATGATTGGGAAGCACAGGATGATGTGCTGGATGTGCTGGAAGATGTGTTGTATGCGGAGGATGATGTGTTGCTTGTGAAGGATGATGTGTTGGATGTGCAGGATGATGTTTTGGATGTGGAGGAAGATGTGTAGGATGCGCAGGATGATGTGTTGGATGCGCAGGATGATGTTTTGGATGTGGAGGAAGATGTTTTGGATGCGCAGGATGATGTTTTGGAAGAGCAGGATGATGAGTTGAATGTGGGGAATGATATGTTGTATGTGACCGGTGATGTGTTGAATATGAAGGATGTTGTGTTGGATGAGGAGGATGATGTTTTGAATGTGGAGGATGATGTGTTGAATGTGGAGGATTATGTGTTGGATGTGAAGGATGATGTGTTGGATGTGAAGGAAGATGTTTTGGATGCGCAGGATGATGTGTTGGATGTGGAGGATGATGTTTAGGATGCACTCGATGATGTTTAAGATACGGAGGATGATGTTTTGGATGCGCAGTATGAAGTTTTGGATGTGGAGGATGATGTGTTGAATGTGAAGGATGTTGTGTTGAATGTGGAGGAAGATGTGTTGAATGTGCAGGATGATGTGGTTGATGTGGACGAAGAAGAGCTGGATTAGCTGGATGATGTTTTGGATGCGCAGGATGATGTGTTGGATGTGGAGGAAGATGTTTTGGATGCGCAGGATGATGTGTTGAACGTCAAGGATGTTGTGTTGGATGTGGTGGATGATGTTTTGGATGCGCAGTATGATGTTTCGGATGTGCAAGATGATGTTCTCGATGCGCAGGATGATGTGTTGAATGTGGAGGATGATATGGTGGATGTGAAGGGTGATGTGTTGAATATGAAGGATGTTGTGTTGGATGTGGTGGAAGATGTGTTGAATGTGGTGGATGATGTGTTGGATGCGCCGGATGATGTGCTGGATGTGGAGGATGATGTTTTGGATGCGCAGGATGATGTGTTGGATGTGGAGCATAATGATTGGGAAGCACAGGATGATGTGCTGGATGTGCTGGAAGATGTGTTGTATGCGGAGGATGATGTGTTGCTTGTGAAGGATGATGTGTTGGATGTGCAGGATGATGTTTTGGATGTGGAGGAAGATGTGTAGGATGCGCAGGATGATGTGTTGGATGCGCAGGATGATGTTTTGGATGTGGAGGAAGATGTTTTGGATGCGCAGGATGATGTTTTGGAAGAGCAGGATGATGAGTTGAATGTGGGGAATGATATGTTGTATGTGACCGGTGATGTGTTGACTGTGAAGGATGTTGTGTTGGATGTGGTGGATGACGTGTTGAATGTGGAGGATGATGTGTTGGATGCGCAGGATGATGTTTTGGACGTGAAGGATGATGTGATCGAAGCGAAGGATGATGTATTGGATGCGCAGGATGATGTGTTGTATGTGGAGGATGATATGGTGGATGTGAAGGGTGATGTGTTGAATATGAAGGATGTTGTGTTGGATGTGGTGGATGATGTGTTGAATGTGGAGGATGATGTATTGGATGTGGAGGATGATGTGTTAGATGTGGAGGATGATGTGTTGGATGTGGAGGATGATATGGTGGATGTGAAGGGTGATGTGTTGAATATGAAGGATGTTCTGTTGGATGTGGAGGAGAAGTGTTGGATGTGCCGGATGATGTGCTGGATGTGGAGGATGATGTTTTGGGTGTGGAGGATGATCTTTTGGATACGCAGGAAGATGTTTTGGATGCGCCCAATGATGTGTTGGATGCGCAGGATGATGTTTTGGATGAGCAGAATGATGTTTAGGATGAGCAGGATGATGTTTTGGATGTGGAGGATGATGTTTTGGATGTGGAAGATGATGTTTAAGATTCGGTGGATTATGTTTTGGATGCGCAGTATGAAGTTTTGGATGCGCAGGATGATGTGTTGGATGCGCAGGATGATGTGTTGGATGAGCAGGATGATGTGCTGGATGTGGAGGATGATGTGTTGAATGTGGAGGATGATATGGTGGATGTGAAGGGTGATGTGTTGAATATGAAGGATGTTGTGTTGGATGTGGGGGATGATGTGTTGAATGTAGGATGATGCATTGGATGTGGAGGATGATGTGTTAGATGTGGAGGATGATGTGCTGGATGCGGGGTATGATGTTTTGGATGAGCAGGATGATGTGTTGGATGTGGAGGAGTAGTGTTGGATGCGCCGGATGATGTGTTGGATGAGGAGGATGATGTTTTGGGTGTGCTGAATGATGTTTAGGATGCACAGGATGATGTTTTGTATGTGAATAATGATGTTTTGGATGCGCAGGAAGATGTTTTGGATTCGAAGGATGATGTGTTGGATGTGGAGCAAGATGTTTGGGAAGCACAGGTTGATGTGCTGGATGTGCAGGAAGATGTGTTGAATGTGGAGGATGATGTGTTGGCTATGAATGTTGATGTGTTGGATGTGGAGGAGGATGTTTTCGATGCGAAGGATGATGTTTTGGATGTAGAGGAAGATTTTTTGAATGCGGAGGATGATGATTTGAATGCGCAGGATGATGTGATGGATATGAAGAATAATGTGTTGGATGCGCTGTATGATGTGTTGGATGCGAGGTATGATCGGTTGAATGCGGAGATTGATGTTTGGGATGTACAGGATGGTGTTTTGCATGCGCAGGATGATGTGTTGGAAGTGAAGGAAGTTGTGTTCGATGCGCAGGATGATGATTTGGAGGTGCAGGATGATGTGTTGGATGTGGAGGAAGAAGATTTGGATAAGCAGGATGATGTTTCGGATGCGCAGAATGATGTGTTGGATGTTGAAGATGATGTGTTGGATGCGCAGGATGACGGGATGGATGTGGAGGATGATATTTTGGATGCGCAGGATGATGTTTTGGATGGGCAGGATGATGTGCTCGATGTGGTGAATGATGTTTGGGATGCGCAGGATGATGTTTTGGATGCACAGGATGATGTGCTCGATGTGGTGAATGATGTTTCGGATGCGCAGGATGATGTTTTGGATGCACAGGATGATGTTTTGGATGAGCAGGATGATGTGGTGGATGTGGAAGATGATGTGTTCGATGTGAAGCATATTGTGTTGGATGTGGAGTACGATGTGTTGAATGTGGAGGACGATGTGTTGGATGTGAAGGATGATGTGTTGGATGCGCAGGATGATGTGTTGGATGCGCAGGATGATGTTCTGGATGTGGAGGATGATGTGTTGGATGCACAGTATGAAGTTTTGGATGTGCAGGATGATGTTTCGGATGCGCAGGATGATGTGTTGAATGTCAAGGATGTTGTGTTGGATGTGAAGGATGTTGTGTTGGATCTTGTGGATGATGTGTTGAATGTGGGGGATGATGTGTTGAATGTGGAGGACGATGTGTTGGATGTGAAGGATGATGTGTTGGATGTGAAGGATGATGTGTTAGATGCACAGTAAGAAGTTTTGGATGTGCGCGATGATGTTTTGGATGCGCAGGATGATGTGTTATATGTGGAGGATGATATGCTGGATGCGGAGTATAATGTATTAGATGTGGAGGATGATCTTTTGGATGCGCAGGAAGATGTTTTGAATGCGCAGGATGATGTGTTGGATGCGCAGAATGAGGTTGTGGATGTGGAGGAAGATGATTTGGATGCGCAGGATGATGTTTTGGATGAGCAGGATGATGAGTTGAATGTGGGGAATGATATGTTGAATAAGAACGGTGATGTGTTGAATGTGAAGGATGTTGTGTTGGATGTCGAGGAAGATGTGTTGAATGTGCAGGATGATTTGTTGGATGTGGACGAAGAAGAGTTGGATTAGCAGGATGATGTTTTGGATGCGCAGGATGATGTGTTGGACGTGGAGGAAGAAGTTTTGGATGCGCAGGATGATGTGTTGAATGTCAAGGATGTTGTGTTGGATGTGGTGGATGATGTTTTGGATGCGCCGTATGATGTTTTGGATGTGCAAGATGATGTTCTCGATGCGCAGGATGATATTTTGGATATGCAGGATGATATTTTGGATGCGCAGGATGACGTGCTGGATGTGGAGGATGATGTGTTGAATATGGAAGATGATATGGTGGATGTGAAGGGTGATGTGTTGAATATGAAGGATGTTGTGTTGGATGAGGAGGATGATGTTTTGAATGTGGAGGATGATGTGTTGAATGTGGAGGATTATGTGTTGGATGTGAAGGATGATGTGTTGGATGTGAAGGAAGATGTTTTGGATGCGCAGGATGATGTGTTGGATGTGGAGGATGATGTTTAGGATGCACTGGATGATGTTTAAGATACGGAGGATGATGTTTTGGATGCGCAGTATGAAGTTTTGGATGTGGAGGATGATGTGTTGAATGTGAAGGATGTTGTGTTGGATGTGGAGGAAGATGTGTTGAATGTGCAGGATGATGTGGTTGATGTGGACGAAGAAGAGCTGGATTAGCTGGATGATGTTTTGGATGCGCCGGATGATGTGTTGGATGTGGAGGAAGATGTTTTGGATGCGCAGGATGATGTGTTGAACGTCAAGGATGTTGTGTTGGATGTGGGGGATGATGTTTTGGATGCGCAGTATGATGTTTCGGATGTGCAAGATGATGTTCTCGATGCGCAGGATGATGTGTTGAATGTGGAGGATGATATGGTGGATGTGAAGGGTGATGTGTTGAATATGAAGGATGTTGTGTTGGATGTGGTGGAAGATGTGTTGAATGTGGTGGATGATGTGTTGGATGCGCCGGATGATGTGCTGGATGTGGAGGATGATGTTTTGGATGCGCAGGATGATGTGTTGGATGTGGAGCATAATGATTGGGAAGCACAGGATGATGTGCTGGATGTGCTGGAAGATGTGTTGTATGCGGAGGATGATGTGTTGCTTGTGAAGGATGATGTGTTGGATGTGCAGGATGATGTTTTGGATGTGGAGGAAGATGTGTAGGATGCGCAGGATGATGTGTTGGATGCGCAGGATGATGTTTTGGATGTGGAGGAAGATGTTTTGGATGCGCAGGATGATGTTTTGGAAGAGCAGGATGATGAGTTGAATGTGGGGAATGATATGTTGTATGTGACCGGTGATGTGTTGACTGTGAAGGATGTTGTGTTGGATGTGGTGGATGACGTGTTGAATGTGGAGGATGATGTGTTGGATGCGCAGGATGATGTTTTGGACGTGAAGGATGATGTGATCGAAGCGAAGGATGATGTATTGGATGCGCAGGATGATGTGTTGTATGTGGAGGATGATATGGTGGATGTGAAGGGTGATGTGTTGAATATGAAGGATGTTGTGTTGGATGTGGTGGATGATGTGTTGAATGTGGAGGATGATGTATTGGATGTGGAGGATGATGTGTTAGATGTGGAGGATGATGTGTTGGATGTGGAGGATGATATGGTGGATGTGAAGGGTGATGTGTTGAATATGAAGGATGTTCTGTTGGATGTGGAGGAGAAGTGTTGGATGTGCTGGATGATGTGCTGGATGTGGAGGATGATGTTTTGGGTGTGGAGGATGATCTTTTGGATGCGCAGGAAGATGTTTTGGGTGCGCCCAATGATGTGTTGGATGCGCAGGATGATGTTTTGGATGAGCAGAATGATGAGTTGAATGTGGGGAATGATGTTTTGGACGTGAAGGATGATGTGGTCGATGCGAAGGATGATGTTTTCGATGCGCAGGATGATGTGTTGGATGTGGAGGATGATGTTTAGGATGCACTGGATGATGATTAAGATTCGGACGTTGATGTTTTTGATGCACTGTATGTTGTTTTGGATGCGCAGGATGATGTGTGGAATGTCAAGGATGTTGTGTTGGATGTGGTGGATGATGTGTTGAATGTGGAGGATGATGTATTGGATGTGGAGGATGATGTGTTATATGTGGAGGATGATATGCTGGATGCGGAGTATAATGTATTGGATGTGGAGGATGATCTTTTGGATGCGCAGGAAGATGTTTTGAATGCGCAGGATGATGTGTTGGATGAGCAGAATGATGTTTTGGATGTGGAGGAAGATGATTTGGATGCGCAGGATGATATTTTGGATGAGCAGGATGATGAGTTGAATGTGGGGGATGATATGTTGAATAAGAACGGTGATGTGTTGAATGTGAAGGATGTTGTGTTGGATGTGGAGGAAGATGTGTTGAATGTGCAGGATGATTTGTTGGATGTGGACGAAGAAAAGTTGGATTAGCAGGATGAAGTTTTGGATGCGCAGGATGATGTGTTGGACGTGGAGGAAGAAGTTTTGGATGCGCAGGATGATGTGTTGAATGTCAAGGATGTTGTGTTGGATGTGGTGGATGGTGTTTTGGATGCGCCGTATGATGTTTTGGATGTGCAAGATGATGTTCTCGATGCGCAGGATGATATTTTGGATATGCAGGATGATATTTTAGATGCGCAGGATGATGTGCTGGATGTGGAGGATGATGTGTTGAATATGGAAGATGATATGGTGGATGTGAAGGGTGATGTGTTGAATATGAAGGATGTTGTGTTGGATGAGGAGGATGATGTTTTGAATGTGGAGGATGATGTGTTGAATGTGGAGGATTATGTGTTGGATGTGAAGGATGATGTGTTGGATGTGAAGGAAGATGTTTTGGATGCGCAGGATGATGTGTTGAATGTGGAGGATTATGTGTTGGATGTGAAGGATGATGTGTTGGATGTGAAGGAAGATGTTTTGGATGCGCAGGATGATGTGTTGGATGTGGAGGATGATGTTTAGGATGCACTGGATGATGTTTAAGATACGGAGGATGATGTTTTGGATGCGCAGTATGAAGTTTTGGATGTGGAGGATGATGTGTTGAATGTGAAGGATGTTGTGTTGGATGTGGAGGAAGATGTGTTGAATGTGCAGGATGATGTGGTTGATGTGGACGAAGAAGAGCTGGATTAGCTGGATGATGTTTTGGATGCGCAGGATGATGTGTTGGATGTGGAGGAAGATGTTTTGGATGCGCAGGATGATGTGTTGAACGTCATGGATGTTGTGTTGGATGTGGGGGATGATTTTTTGGATGCGCAGTATGATGTTTCGGATGTGCAAGATGATGTTCTCGATGCGCAGGATGATGTGTTGAATGTGGAGGATGATATGGTGGATGTGAAGGGTGATGTGTTGAATATGAAGGATGTTGTGTTGGATGTGGTGGAAGATGTGTTGAATGTGGTGGATGATGTGTTGGATGCGCCGGATGATGTGCTGGATGTGGAGGATGATGTTTTGGATGCGCAGGATGACGTGTTGGATGTGGAGCATAATGATTGGGAAGCACAGGATGATGTGCTGGATGTGCTGGAAGATGTGTTGTATGTGGAGGATGATGTGTTGCTTGTGAAGGATGATGTGTTGGATGTGCAGGATGATGTTTTGGATGTGGAGGAAGATGTTTAGGATGCGCAGGATGATGTGTTGGATGCGCAGGATGATGTTTTCGATGTGGAGGAAGATGTTTTGGATGCGCATGATGTGTTGGAAGAGCAGGATGATGAGTTGAATGTGGGGAATGATATGTTGTATGTGACCGGTGATGTGTTGACTGTGAAGGATGTTGTGTTGGATGTGGTGGATGATGTGTTGAATGTGGAGGATGATGTGTTGGATGTGCAGGATGATGTTTTGGACGTGAAGGATGATGTGATCGAAGCGAAGGATGATGTATTGGATGCGCAGGATGATGTGTTGTATGTGGAGAATGATATGGTGGATGTGAAGGGTGATGTGTTGAATATGACGGATGTTGTGTTGGATGTGGTGGATGATGTGTTGAATGTGGAGGATGATGTATTGGATGTGGAGGATGATGTGTTAGATGTGGAGGATGATGTGTTGGATGTGGAGGATGATATGGTGGATGTGAAGGGTGATGTGTTGAATATGAAGGATGTTGTGTTGGATGTGGAGGAGAAGTGTTGGATGTGCCGGATGATGTGCTGGATGTGGAGGATGATGTTTTGGGTATACTGAATGATGTTTAGGATGAGCAGGATGATGTTTTGGATGTGGAGGATGATGTTTTGGATGTGGAAGATGATGTTTAAGATTCGGTGGATTATGTTTTGGATGCGCAGTATGAAGTTTTGGATGCGCAGGATGATGTGTTGGATGCGCAGGATGATGTGTTGGATGAGCAGGATGATGTGTTGGATGTGAAGGATGATGTGTTGGATGTGAAGGATGATGTGTTAGATGCACAGTAAGAAGTTTTGGATGTGCGCGATGATGTTTTGGATGCGCAGGATGATGTGTTGAATGTCAAGGATGTTGTGTTGGATGTGAAGGATGTTGTGTTGGATCTTGTGGATGATGTGTTGAATGTGGAGGATGATGTATTGGATGGGGAGGATGATGTGTTGAATGTGGAGGATGATGTGTTGGATGCACAGCATGAAGTTTTGGATGTGCAGGATGATGTTTTGGATGCGCAGGATGATGTGTTGAATGTCCAGGATGTTGTGTTGGATGCGAAGCATATTGTGTTGGATATGGAGGATGATGTTTTGGATGCGCAGGATGATGTGTTGGATGCGCAGGATGATGTGCTGGATGTGCAGGAAGATGTGTTGAATGTGGAGGATGATGTGTTGGATATGAAGGATGATGTGTTGGATGTGGAGAATGATGTTTTGGATGCGCAGGATGATGTGTTGGATGCGCAGGATGATGTGCTGGATGTGGAGGATTATGTGTTGGATGCACAGTAAGAAGTTTTGGATGTGCAGGATAATGTTTTGGATGCGCAGGATGATGTGCTGAATGTCAAGGATGTTGCGTTGGATGTGAAGGATGTTGTGTTGGATGTGGTGGATGATGTGTTGAATGTGGAGGATGATGTATTGGATGAGGAGGATGATGTGTTGAATGTGTAGGATGATGTGTTGGATGCACAGTATGAAGTTTTGGGTGTGCAGGATGATGTGCTGAATGTCAAGGATGTTGCGTTGGATGTGAAGGATGTTGTGTTGGATGTGGTGGATGATGTGTTGAATGTGGAGGATGATGTATTGGATGAGGAGGATGATGTGCTGGATGTGGAGGATGATGTTTTGGATGTGCAGGATGATGTGTTGAATGTCCAGGATGTTGTGTTGGATGCGAAGCATATTGTGTTGGATGTGGAGGATCATGTGTTGAATGTGGAGGATGATGTTTTGGATGCGCAGGATGATGTGTTGGATGCGCAGGATGATGTGCTGGATGTGCAGGATGATGTGTTGAATGTCAAGGATGTTGTGTTGGATGTGGTGGATGATGTGTTGAATGTGGAGAATGATGTATTGGATGTTTAGGATGATGTGTTATATGTGGAGGATGATATACTGGATGCGCAGTATGATGTTCTGGTTGAGCAGTATGATGTGTTGGATGTGGAGGAGAAGTGTTGGATGCGCCAGATGATGTGTTGGATGTGGGGGATGATGTTTTGGATGTGCTGAATAACGTTTAGGATGCGCAGGATGATGTTTTGGATGTGGACGATGATGTTTTGGATGTGGAGGATGATCTTTTGGATGCGCAGGAAGATGTTTTGGATGCGCAGGATGATGTGTTGGATGCGCAGGATGATGTTTTCGATGTTGAGGAAGATGTTTTGGATGCGCAGGATGATGTTTTGGATGAGCAGAATGATGAGTTGAATGTGGGGAATGATATGTTGTATGTGAACGGTGATGTGTTGAATGTGAAGGATGTGTTGGATGTGGAGGAAGATGTGTTGAATGTGGAGGATGTTGTGTTGGATGCGCAGGATGATGTTTTGGACGTGAAGGATGATGTGTTCGATGCGAAGGATGATGTTTTCGATGCGCAGGATGATGCGTTGGATTTGGAGGATGATGTTTAGGATGCACTGGATGATGATTAAGATTCGGAGGATGATGTTTTTGATGCACAGTATGATGTTTTGGATGCGCAGGATGATGTGTGGAATGTCAAGGATGTTGTGCTGGATGTGGTGGATGATGTGTTGAATGTGGAGGATGATGTATTGGATGTGGAGGATGATGTGTTATATGCGCAGGAGGATGTGTTGAAAGCGCAGAATGATGTTTCGGATGTGGAAGAAGATGTTTTGGATGCGCAGGATGATGTTTTGTATGAGCAGGATGATGAGTTGAATGTGGGGAATGATATGTTGTATGAGAACGGTGATGTGTTGAATGTGAAGGATGTTGTGATGGATGTGGAGGAAGATGTGTTGAATGTGCAGGATGATGTGTTGGATGTGGACGAAGAAGAGTTGGATTAGCAGGATGATGTTTTGGATGCGCAGGATGATGTGTTGGACGTGGAGGAAGAAGTTTTGGATGCGCAGGATGATGTGTTGAATGTCAAGGATGTTGTGTTGGATGTGGGGGATGATGCTTTGGATGCGCCGCATGATATTTTGGATGTGCAAGATGATGTTCTCGATGCGCAGGATGATATTTTGGATATGCAGGATGATATTTTGGATGCGCAGGAAGATGTGCTGGATGTGGAGGATGATGTGTTGGATATGGAAGATGATATGGTGGATGTGAAGGGTGATGTGTTGAATATTAAGGATGTTGTGTTGGATGAGGAGGATGATGTTTTGAATGCGCAGGATGATGTGTTGGATGTGGAGGATGATGTTTAGGATGCACTGGATGATGTTTAAGATTCGGAGGATGATGTTCTGGATGCGCAGTATGAAGTTTTGGATGCGCAGGATGATGTGTTGAATGTGAAGGATGTTGTGTTGGATGTGGAGGAAGATGTGTTGAATGTGCAGGATGAAGTGGTGGATGTGGACGAAGAAGAGCTGGATTAGCTGGATGATGTTTTTGATGCGCAGGATGATGTGTTGGATGTGGAGGAAGATGTTTTGTATGCGCAGGATGATGTGTTGAACGTCAAGGATGTTGTGTTGGATGTGGGGGATGATGTTTTGGATACGCTGTATGATGTCTTGGATGTGCAAGATGATGTTCTCGATGCGCAGGATGATGTGTTGAATGTGGAGGATGATATGGTGGATGTGAAGGGTGATGTGTTGAATATGAAGGATGTTGTGTTGGATGTGGTGGAAGATGTGTTGAATGTGGTGGATGATGTGATGGATGCGCCGGATGATGTGCTGGATGTGGTGAATGATGTTTGGGATGCGCAGGATGATGTTTTGGATGTGGAGGATCATGTTTTGGATCCGCAAGATGCTGTTTTGGATGCACAGGATGATGTTTTGGATGAGCAGGATGATGTGCTGGATGTGGAAGATGATGTGCTCGATGTGAACCATATTCTGTTGGATGCGCAGGATGATGTGTTGGATGTTGAAGATGATGTGTTGGATGCGTAGGATGACGGGATGAATGTGGATGATGATATTTTGTACGCGCAGGATGATGTTTTGGATGGGCAGGATGATGTGCTCGATGTGGTGAATGATGTTTGGGATGCGCAGGATGATGCTTTGGATGTGGAGGATGATGGTTTGGATGAGCAGGATGATGTGCTGGATGTGGAAGATGATGTGCTCGATGTGAAGCATATTCTGTTGGTTGCGCAGGATGATGTGTTGGATGTTGAAGATGATGTGTTGGATGCGTAGGATGACGGGATGAATGTGGATGATGATATTTTCTACGCGCAGGATGATGTTTTGGATGGGCAGGATGATGTGCTCGATGTGGTGAATGATGTTTGGGATGCGCAGGATGATGTTTTGGATGTGGAGGATGATGGTTTGGATGAGCAGGATGATGTGCTGGATGTGGAAGATGATGTGCTCGATGTGAAGCATATTGTGTTGGATGTGAAGGATGTTGTGTTGGATTTTGTGGATGATGTGTTGAATGTGGAGGATGATGTATTGGATGGGGAGAATGATGTGTTGAATGTGCAGGATGATGTTCTGGATGCGCAGGATGATGTGTTGAATGTCCATGATGTTGTGTTGGATGCGAAGCATATTGTTTTGGATGTGGAGGATGATGTGTTGAATGTGGAGGATGATGTTTTGGATGCGCAGGATGATGTGTTGGATGCGCAGGATGATGTGCTGGATGTGCAGGATGATGAGTTGAATGTGGAGGATGATGTGTTGGATATGAAGGATGATGTGCTGGATGTGGAGGATGATGTTTTGGATGCGCAGGATGATGTGGTGGATATGAACAATAATGTGTTGGATGCGCAGTATGATGAGTTGGATGTGCAGGAAGATGTTTTGGATGTTGAGGATGATGTTTTAGATGCGCAGAATGATGATTTGTATGCGGGTATGATCTGTTGAATGCGGAGAATGATGTATCGGATGCACAGGATGGTGGTTTGCATGCGCAGAATGATGTGTTGGAAGTGAAGGATGTTGTGTTCGATGCGCCGCATGATGATTTGGAAGTGCAGGATGATGTGTTGGATGTGGAGGAAGAAGATTTGGATAAGCAGGATGATGTTTTCGATGGGCCGGATGATGTGTTGGATGTTGAAGATGAAGTGTTGGATGCGCAGGATGACGGGATGAATGTGGATGATGATATTTTGTACGCGCAGGATGATGTTTTGGATGGGCAGGATGATGTGCTCGATGTGGTGAATGATGTTTGGGATGCGCAGGATGATGTTTTGGATGTGGAGGATAATGTTTTGGATCCGCAAGATGCTGTTTTGGATGCTCAGGATGATGTTTTGGATGAGCAGGATGATGTGCTGGATGTGGAAGATGATGTGCTCGATGTGAAGCATAATGTGTTGGATGTGGAGGATGATTTGTTGAATGTGGAGGATGATGTGTTGGATGTGAAGGATGATGTGTTGGATGTGAAGGATGATGTGTTAGATGCGGAAAATGAAGTTTTGAATGCGCAGGATGATGTCTTGGATGCGCAGGATGATGTGCTTGATGTGGAGGATGATGTGTTGGATGCACAGTAAGAAGGTTTGGATGTGCAGGATGATGTTTTGGATGCGCAGGATGTTGTTTTGAATGTCAAGGATGTTGTGTTGGATGTGGTGGATGATCTGTTGAATGTGGAGGATGATGTGTTGGATGCACAGTATGTAGTTTTGGATGTGCAGGATGATGCTTTGGATGCGCAGGATGATGTGTTGAATGTCCAGGATGTTGTGTTGGATGCGAAGCATATTGTGTTGGATGTGGAGGATGATGTGTTGAATGTGGAGGAAGATGTGTTGAATGTGCACGATGATGTGGTGGATGTGGAGGATGTTGTGTTGGATGTGGAGGAAGATGTGTTGAATGTGCACGATGATGTGGTGGATGTGGACGAAGAAGAGGTGGATTAGCAGGATGATGTTTTGGATGCGCAGGATGATGTGTTGGATGTGGAGGAAGATGTTTTGGATGCGCAGGATGATGTGTTGGATGCGCAGGATGATGTGCTGGATGTGGAGGATGATGTTTTGGATGCACAGTATAAAGTTTTTGATGTGCAGGATGATGTTTCGGATGCGCAGGATGATGTGTTGAATGTCAAGGATGTTGTGTTGGATGTGAAGGATGTTGTGTTGGATCTTGTGGATGATGTGTTGAATGTGGGGGATGATGTGTTGAATGTGGAGGACGATGTGTTGGATGTGAAGGATGATGTGTTGGATGTGAAGGATGATGTGTTAGATGCACAGTAAGAAGTTTTGGATGTGCGCGATGATGTTTTGGATGCGCAGGATGATGTGTTGAATGTCAAGGATGTTGTGTTGGATGTGAAGGATGTTGTGTTGGATCTTGTGGATGATGTGTTGAATGTGGAGGATGATGTATTGGATGGGGAGGATGATGTGTTGAATGTGGAGGATGATGTGTTGGATGCACAGCATGAAGTTTTGGATGTGCAGGATGATGTTTTGGATGCGCAGGATGATGTGTTGAATGTCCAGGATGTTGTGTTGGATGCGAAGCATATTGTGTTGGATATGGAGGATGATGTTTTGGATGCGCAGGATGATGTGTTGGATGCGCAGGATGATGTGCTGGATGTGCAGGAAGATGTGTTGAATGTGGAGGATGATGTGTTGGATATGAAGGATGATGTGTTGGATGTGGAGTATGATGTTTTGGATGCGCAGGATGATGTGTTGGATGCGCAGGATGATGTGCTGGATGTGGAGGATTATGTGTTGGATGCACAGTAAGAAGTTTTGGATGTGCAGGATAATGTTTTGGATGCGCAGGATGATGTGCTGAATGTCAAGGATGTTGCGTTGGATGTGAAGGATGTTGTGTTGGATGTGGTGGATGATGTGTTGAATGTGGAGGATGATGTATTGGATGAGGAGGATGATGTGTTGAATGTGTAGGATGATGTGTTGGATGCACAGTATGAAGTTTTGGGTGTGCAGGATGATGTGCTGAATGTCAAGGATGTTGCGTTGGATGTGAAGGATGTTGTGTTGGATGTGGTGGATGATGTGTTGAATGTGGAGGATGATGTATTGGATGAGGAGGATGATGTGCTGGATGTGGAGGATGATGTTTTGGATGTGCAGGATGATGTGTTGAATGTCCAGGATGTTGTGTTGGATGCGAAGCATATTGTGTTGGATGTGGAGGATCATGTGTTGAATGTGGAGGATGATGTTTTGGATGCGCAGGATGATGTGTTGGATGCGCAGGATGATGTGCTGGATGTGCAGGATGATGTGTTGAATGTCAAGGATGTTGTGTTGGATGTGGTGGATGATGTGTTGAATGTGGAGAATGATGTATTGGATGTTTAGGATGATGTGTTATATGTGGAGGATGATATACTGGATGCGGAGTATGATGTTCTGGATGAGCAGTATGATGTGTTGGATGTGGAGGAGAAGTGTTGGATGCGCCAGATGATGTGTTGGATGTGGGGGATGATGTTTTGGATGTGCTGAATAACGTTTAGGATGCGCAGGATGATGTTTTGGATGTGGACGATGATGTTTTGGATGTGGAGGATGATCTTTTGGATGCGCAGGAAGATGTTTTGGATGCGCAGGATGATGTGTTGGATGCGCAGGATGATGTTTTCGATGTTGAGGAAGATGTTTTGGATGCGCAGGATGATGTTTTGGATGAGCAGAATGATGAGTTGAATGTGGGGAATGATATGTTGTATGTGAACGGTGATGTGTTGAATGTGAAGGATGTGTTGGATGTGGAGGAAGATGTGTTGAATGTGGAGGATGTTGTGTTGGATGCGCAGGATGATGTTTTGGACGTGAAGGATGATGTGTTCGATGCGAAGGATGATGTTTTCGATGCACAGGATGATGCGTTGGATTTGGAGGATGATGTTTAGGATGCACTGGATGATGATTAAGATTCGGAGGATGATGTTTTTGATGCACAGTATGATGTTTTGGATGCGCAGGATGATGTGTGGAATGTCAAGGATGTTGTGCTGGATGTGGTGGATGATGTGTTGAATGTGGAGGATGATGTATTGGATGTGGAGGATGATGAGTTATATGCGCAGGAGGATGTGTTGAAAGCGCAGAATGATGTTTCGGATGTGGAAGAAGATGTTTTGGATGCGCAGGATGATGTTTTGTATGAGCAGGATGATGAGTTGAATGTGGGGAATGATATGTTGTATGAGAACGGTGATGTGTTGAATGTGAAGGATGTTGTGATGGATGTGGAGGAAGATGTGTTGAATGTGCAGGATGATGTGTTGGATGTGGACGAAGAAGAGTTGGATTAGCAGGATGATGTTTTGGATGCGCAGGATGATGTGTTGGACGTGGAGGAAGAAGTTTTGGATGCGCAGGATGATGTGTTGAATGTCAAGGATGTTGTGTTAGATGTGGGGGATGATGCTTTGGATGCGCCGCATGATATTTCGGATGTGCAAGATGATGTTCTCGATGCGCAGGATGATATTTTGGATATGCAGGATGATATTTTGGATGCGCAGGAAGATGTGCTGGATGTGGAGGATGATGTGTTGAATATGGAAGATGATATGGTGGATGTGAAGGGTGATGTGTTGAATATTAAGGATGTTGTGTTGGATGAGGAGGATGATGTTTTAAATGCGCAGGATGATGTGTTGAATGTGGAGGATGATGTTTAGGATGCACTGGATGATGTTTAAGATTCGGAGGATGATGTTCTGGATGCGCAGTATGAAGTTTTGGATGCGCAGGATGATGTATTGGATGCGCAGGATGATGTGCTGGATGTGGAGGAAGATGTGTTGAATGTGCAGGATGATGTGTTGGATGTGGACGAAGAAGAGTTGGATTAGCAGGATGATGTTTTGGATGCGCAGGATGATGTGTTGGACGTGGAGGAAGAAGTTTTGGATGCGCAGGATGATGTGTTGAATGTCAAGGATGTTGTGTTGGATGTGGGGGATGATGCTTTGGATGCGCCGCATGATATTTTGGATGTGCAAGATGATGTTCTCGATGCGCAGGATGATATTTTGGATATGCAGGATGATATTTTGGATGCGCAGGAAGATGTGCTGGATGTGGAGGATGATGTGTTGGATATGGAAGATGATATGGTGGATGTGAAGGGTGATGTGTTGAATATTAAGGATGTTGTGTTGGATGAGGAGGATGATGTTTTGAATGCGCAGGATGATGTGTTGGATGTGGAGGATGATGTTTAGGATGCACTGGATGATGTTTAAGATTCGGAGGATGATGTTCTGGATGCGCAGTATGAAGTTTTGGATGCGCAGGATGATGTGTTGAATGTGAAGGATGTTGTGTTGGATGTGGAGGAAGATGTGTTGAATGTGCAGGATGAAGTGGTGGATGTGGACGAAGAAGAGCTGGATTAGCTGGATGATGTTTTTGATGCGCAGGATGATGTGTTGGATGTGGAGGAAGATGTTTTGTATGCGCAGGATGATGTGTTGAACGTCAAGGATGTTGTGTTGGATGTGGGGGATGATGTTTTGGATACGCTGTATGATGTCTTGGATGTGCAAGATGATGTTCTCGATGCGCAGGATGATGTGTTGAATGTGGAGGATGATATGGTGGATGTGAAGGGTGATGTGTTGAATATGAAGGATGTTGTGTTGGATGTGGTGGAAGATGTGTTGAATGTGGTGGATGATGTGATGGATGCGCCGGATGATGTGCTGGATGTGGTGAATGATGTTTGGGATGCGCAGGATGATGTTTTGGATGTGGAGGATCATGTTTTGGATCCGCAAGATGCTGTTTTGGATGCACAGGATGATGTTTTGGATGAGCAGGATGATGTGCTGGATGTGGAAGATGATGTGCTCGATGTGAACCATATTCTGTTGGATGCGCAGGATGATGTGTTGGATGTTGAAGATGATGTGTTGGATGCGTAGGATGACGGGATGAATGTGGATGATGATATTTTGTACGCGCAGGATGATGTTTTGGATGGGCAGGATGATGTGCTCGATGTGGTGAATGATGTTTGGGATGCGCAGGATGATGCTTTGGATGTGGAGGATGATGGTTTGGATGAGCAGGATGATGTGCTGGATGTGGAAGATGATGTGCTCGATGTGAAGCATATTCTGTTGGTTGCGCAGGATGATGTGTTGGATGTTGAAGATGATGTGTTGGATGCGTAGGATGACGGGATGAATGTGGATGATGATATTTTGTACGCGCAGGATGATGTTTTGGATGGGCAGGATGATGTGCTCGATGTGGTGAATGATGTTTGGGATGCGCAGGATGATGTTTTGGATGTGGAGGATGATGGTTTGGATGAGCAGGATGATGTGCTGGATGTGGAAGATGATGTGCTCGATGTGAAGCATATTGTGTTGGATGTGAAGGATGTTGTGTTGGATTTTGTGGATGATGTGTTGAATGTGGAGGATGATGTATTGGATGGGGAGAATGATGTGTTGAATGTGCAGGATGATGTTCTGGATGCGCAGGATGATGTGTTGAATGTCCATGATGTTGTGTTGGATGCGAAGCATATTGTTTTGGATGTGGAGGATGATGTGTTGAATGTGGAGGATGATGTTTTGGATGCGCAGGATGATGTGTTGGATGCGCAGGATGATGTGCTGGATGTGCAGGATGATGAGTTGAATGTGGAGGATGATGTGTTGGATATGAAGGATGATGTGCTGGATGTGGAGGATGATGTTTTGGATGCGCAGGATGATGTGGTGGATATGAACAATAATGTGTTGGATGCGCAGTATGATGAGTTGGATGTGCAGGAAGATGTTTTGGATGTTGAGGATGATGTTTTAGATGCGCAGAATGATGATTTGTATGCGGGTATGATCTGTTGAATGCGGAGAATGATGTATCGGATGCACAGGATGGTGGTTTGCATGCGCAGAATGATGTGTTGGAAGTGAAGGATGTTGTGTTCGATGCGCCGCATGATGATTTGGAAGTGCAGGATGATGTGTTGGATGTGGAGGAAGAAGATTTGGATAAGCAGGATGATGTTTTCGATGGGCCGGATGATGTGTTGGATGTTGAAGATGAAGTGTTGGATGCGCAGGATGACGGGATGAATGTGGATGATGATATTTTGTACGCGCAGGATGATGTTTTGGATGGGCAGGATGATGTGCTCGATGTGGTGAATGATGTTTGGGATGCGCAGGATGATGTTTTGGATGTGGAGGATAATGTTTTGGATCCGCAAGATGCTGTTTTGGATGCTCAGGATGATGTTTTGGATGAGCAGGATGATGTGCTGGATGTGGAAGATGATGTGCTCGATGTGAAGCATAATGTGTTGGATGTGGAGGATGATTTGTTGAATGTGGAGGATGATGTGTTGGATGTGAAGGATGATGTGTTGGATGTGAAGGATGATGTGTTAGATGCGGAAAATGAAGTTTTGAATGCGCAGGATGATGTCTTGGATGCGCAGGATGATGTGCTTGATGTGGAGGATGATGTGTTGGATGCACAGTAAGAAGGTTTGGATGTGCAGGATGATGTTTTGGATGCGCAGGATGTTGTTTTGAATGTCAAGGATGTTGTGTTGGATGTGGTGGATGATCTGTTGAATGTGGAGGATGATGTGTTGGATGCACAGTATGTAGTTTTGGATGTGCAGGATGATGCTTTGGATGCGCAGGATGATGTGTTGAATGTCCAGGATGTTGTGTTGGATGCGAAGCATATTGTGTTGGATGTGGAGGATGATGTGTTGAATGTGGAGGAAGATGTGTTGAATGTGCACGATGATGTGGTGGATGTGGAGGATGTTGTGTTGGATGTGGAGGAAGATGTGTTGAATGTGCACGATGATGTGGTGGATGTGGACGAAGAAGAGGTGGATTAGCAGGATGATGTTTTGGATGCGCAGGATGATGTGTTGGATGTGGAGGAAGATGTTTTGGATGCGCAGGATGATGTGTTGGATGCGCAGGATGATGTGCTGGATGTGGAGGATGATGTTTTGGATGCACAGTATAAAGTTTTTGATGTGCAGGATGATGTTTCGGATGCGCAGGATGATGTGTTGAATGTCAAGGATGTTGTGTTGGATGTGAAGGATGTTGTGTTGGATCTTGTGGATGATGTGTTGAATGTGGGGGATGATGTGTTGAATGTGGAGGACGATGTGTTGGATGTGAAGGATGATGTGTTGGATGTGAAGGATGATGTGTTAGATGCACAGTAAGAAGTTTTGGATGTGCGCGATGATGTTTTGGATGCGCAGGATGATGTGTTGAATGTCAAGGATGTTGTGTTGGATGTGAAGGATGTTGTGTTGGATCTTGTGGATGATGTGTTGAATGTGGAGGATGATGTATTGGATGGGGAGGATGATGTGTTGAATGTGGAGGATGATGTGTTGGATGCACAGCATGAAGTTTTGGATGTGCAGGATGATGTTTTGGATGCGCAGGATGATGTGTTGAATGTCCAGGATGTTGTGTTGGATGCGAAGCATATTGTGTTGGATATGGAGGATGATGTTTTGGATGCGCAGGATGATGTGTTGGATGCGCAGGATGATGTGCTGGATGTGCAGGAAGATGTGTTGAATGTGGAGGATGATGTGTTGGATATGAAGGATGATGTGTTGGATGTGGAGTATGATGTTTTGGATGCGCAGGATGATGTGTTGGATGCGCAGGATGATGTGCTGGATGTGGAGGATTATGTGTTGGATGCACAGTAAGAAGTTTTGGATGTGCAGGATAATGTTTTGGATGCGCAGGATGATGTGCTGAATGTCAAGGATGTTGCGTTGGATGTGAAGGATGTTGTGTTGGATGTGGTGGATGATGTGTTGAATGTGGAGGATGATGTATTGGATGAGGAGGATGATGTGTTGAATGTGTAGGATGATGTGTTGGATGCACAGTATGAAGTTTTGGGTGTGCAGGATGATGTGCTGAATGTCAAGGATGTTGCGTTGGATGTGAAGGATGTTGTGTTGGATGTGGTGGATGATGTGTTGAATGTGGAGGATGATGTATTGGATGAGGAGGATGATGTGCTGGATGTGGAGGATGATGTTTTGGATGTGCAGGATGATGTGTTGAATGTCCAGGATGTTGTGTTGGATGCGAAGCATATTGTGTTGGATGTGGAGGATCATGTGTTGAATGTGGAGGATGATGTTTTGGATGCGCAGGATGATGTGTTGGATGCGCAGGATGATGTGCTGGATGTGCAGGATGATGTGTTGAATGTCAAGGATGTTGTGTTGGATGTGGTGGATGATGTGTTGAATGTGGAGAATGATGTATTGGATGTTTAGGATGATGTGTTATATGTGGAGGATGATATACTGGATGCGGAGTATGATGTTCTGGATGAGCAGTATGATGTGTTGGATGTGGAGGAGAAGTGTTGGATGCGCCAGATGATGTGTTGGATGTGGGGGATGATGTTTTGGATGTGCTGAATAACGTTTAGGATGCGCAGGATGATGTTTTGGATGTGGACGATGATGTTTTGGATGTGGAGGATGATCTTTTGGATGCGCAGGAAGATGTTTTGGATGCGCAGGATGATGTGTTGGATGCGCAGGATGATGTTTTCGATGTTGAGGAAGATGTTTTGGATGCGCAGGATGATGTTTTGGATGAGCAGAATGATGAGTTGAATGTGGGGAATGATATGTTGTATGTGAACGGTGATGTGTTGAATGTGAAGGATGTGTTGGATGTGGAGGAAGATGTGTTGAATGTGGAGGATGTTGTGTTGGATGCGCAGGATGATGTTTTGGACGTGAAGGATGATGTGTTCGATGCGAAGGATGATGTTTTCGATGCACAGGATGATGCGTTGGATTTGGAGGATGATGTTTAGGATGCACTGGATGATGATTAAGATTCGGAGGATGATGTTTTTGATGCACAGTATGATGTTTTGGATGCGCAGGATGATGTGTGGAATGTCAAGGATGTTGTGCTGGATGTGGTGGATGATGTGTTGAATGTGGAGGATGATGTATTGGATGTGGAGGATGATGAGTTATATGCGCAGGAGGATGTGTTGAAAGCGCAGAATGATGTTTCGGATGTGGAAGAAGATGTTTTGGATGCGCAGGATGATGTTTTGTATGAGCAGGATGATGAGTTGAATGTGGGGAATGATATGTTGTATGAGAACGGTGATGTGTTGAATGTGAAGGATGTTGTGATGGATGTGGAGGAAGATGTGTTGAATGTGCAGGATGATGTGTTGGATGTGGACGAAGAAGAGTTGGATTAGCAGGATGATGTTTTGGATGCGCAGGATGATGTGTTGGACGTGGAGGAAGAAGTTTTGGATGCGCAGGATGATGTGTTGAATGTCAAGGATGTTGTGTTAGATGTGGGGGATGATGCTTTGGATGCGCCGCATGATATTTCGGATGTGCAAGATGATGTTCTCGATGCGCAGGATGATATTTTGGATATGCAGGATGATATTTTGGATGCGCAGGAAGATGTGCTGGATGTGGAGGATGATGTGTTGAATATGGAAGATGATATGGTGGATGTGAAGGGTGATGTGTTGAATATTAAGGATGTTGTGTTGGATGAGGAGGATGATGTTTTAAATGCGCAGGATGATGTGTTGAATGTGGAGGATGATGTTTAGGATGCACTGGATGATGTTTAAGATTCGGAGGATGATGTTCTGGATGCGCAGTATGAAGTTTTGGATGCGCAGGATGATGTATTGGATGCGCAGGATGATGTGCTGGATGTGGAGGATGATGTATTGAATGTGAAGGATGTTGTGTTGGATGTGGAGGAAGATGTGTTGAATGTGCAGGATGAAGTGGTGGATGTGGACGAAGAAGAGCTGGATTAGCTGGATGATGTTTTTGATGCGCAGGATGATGTATTGGATGTGGAGGATGATGAGTTATATGCGCAGGAGGATGTGTTGAAAGCGCAGAATGATGTTTCGGATGTGGAAGAAGATGTTTTGGATGCGCAGGATGATGTTTTGTATGAGCAGGATGATGAGTTGAATGTGGGGAATGATATGTTGTATGAGAACGGTGATGTGTTGAATGTGAAGGATGTTGTGATGGATGTGGAGGAAGATGTGTTGAATGTGCAGGATGATGTGTTGGATGTGGACGAAGAAGAGTTGGATTAGCAGGATGATGTTTTGGATGCGCAGGATGATGTGTTGGACGTGGAGGAAGAAGTTTTGGATGCGCAGGATGATGTGTTGAATGTCAAGGATGTTGTGTTAGATGTGGGGGATGATGCTTTGGATGCGCCGCATGATATTTCGGATGTGCAAGATGATGTTCTCGATGCGCAGGATGATATTTTGGATATGCAGGATGATATTTTGGATGCGCAGGAAGATGTGCTGGATGTGGAGGATGATGTGTTGAATATGGAAGATGATATGGTGGATGTGAAGGGTGATGTGTTGAATATTAAGGATGTTGTGTTGGATGAGGAGGATGATGTTTTGAATGCGCAGGATGATGTGTTGAATGTGGAGGATGATGTTTAGGATGCACTGGATGATGTTTAAGATTCGGAGGATGATGTTCTGGATGCGCAGTATGAAGTTTTGGATGCGCAGGATGATGTATTGGATGCGCAGGATGATGTGCTGGATGTGGAGGATGATGTATTGAATGTGAAGGATGTTGTGTTGGATGTGGAGGAAGATGTGTTGAATGTGCAGGATGAAGTGGTGGATGTGGACGAAGAAGAGCTGGATTAGCTGGATGATGTTTTTGATGCGCAGGATGATGTGTTGGATGTGGAGGAAGATGTTTTGTATGCGCAGGATGATGTGTTGAACGTCAAGGATGTTGTGTTGGATGTGGGGGATGATGTTTTGGATGCGCAGTATGATGTCTTGGATGTGCAAGATGATGTTGTCGATGCGCAGGATGATGTGTTGAATGTGGAGGATGATATGGTGGATGTGAAGGGTGATGTGTTGAATATGAAGGATGTTGTGTTGGATGTGGTGGAAGATGTGTTGAATGTGGTGGATGATGTGATGGATGCGCCGGATGATGTGCTGGATGTGGTGAATGATGTTTGGGATGCGCAGGATGATGTTTTGGATGTGGAGGATAATGTTTTGGATCCGCAAGATGCTGTTTTGGATGCACAGGATGATGTTTTGGATGAGCAGGATGATGTGCTGGATGTGGAAGATGATGTGCTCGATGTGAAGCATATTCTGTTGGATGCGCAGGATGATGTGTTGGATGTTGAAGATGATGTGTTGGATGCGTAGGATGACGGGATGAATGTGGATGATGATATTTAGTACGCGCAGGATGATGTTTTGGATGGGCAGGATGATGTGCTCGATGTGGTGAATGATGTTTGGGATGCGCAGGATGATGTTTTGGATGTGGAGGATGATGTTTTGGATGAGTAGGATGATGTGCTGGATGTGGAAGATGATGTGCTCGATGTGAAGCATATTGTGTTGGATGTGAAGGATGTTGTGTTGGATTTTGTGGATGATGTGTTGAATGTGGAGGATGATGTATTGGATGGGGAGAATGATGTGTTGAATGTGCAGGATGATGTTTTGGATGCGCAGGATGATGTGTTGAATGTCCATGATGTTGTGTTGGATGCGAAGCATATTGTTTTGGATGTGGAGGATGATGTGTTGAATGTGGAGGATGATGTTTTGGATGCGCAGGATGATGTGTTGGATGCGCAGGATGATGTGCTGGATGTGCAGGATGATGAGTTGAATGTGGAGGATGATGTGTTGGATATGAAGGATGATGTGCTGGACGTGGAGGATGATGTTTTGGATGCGCAGGATGATGTGGTGGATATGAACAATAATGTGTTGGATGCGCAGTATGATGAGTTGGATGTGCAGGAAGATGTTTTGGATGTTGAGGATGATGTTTTGGATGCGCAGAATGATGATTTGGATGCGGAGTATGATCTGTTGAATGCGGAGAATGATGTTTCGGATGCACAGGATGGTGGTTTGCATGCGCAGGATGATGTGTTGGAAGTGAAGGATGTTGTGTTCGATGCGCCGGATGATGATTTGGAAGTGCAGGATGATGTGTTGGATGTGGAGGAAGAAGATTTGGATAAGCAGGATGATGTTTTCGATGCGCCGGATGATGTGTTGGATGTTGAAGATGATGTGTTGGATGCGCAGGATGACGGGATGAATGTGGATGATGATATTTTGTACGCGCAGGATGATGTTTTGGATGAGCAGGATGATGTGCTGGATGTGGAAGATGATGTGCTCGATGTGAAGCATAATGTGTTGGATGTGGAGGATGATTTGTTGAATGTGGAGGATGATGTGTTGGATGTGAAGGATGATGTGTTGGATGTGAAGGATGATGTGTTAGATGCGGAAAATGAAGTTTTGGATGCGCAGGATGATGTCTTGGATGCGCAGGATGATGTGCTTGATGTGGAGGATGATGTGTTGGATGCACAGTAAGAAGGTTCGGATGTGCAGGATGATGTTGTCGATGCGCAGGATGTTGTTTTGAATGTCAAGGATGTTGTGTTGGATGTGGTGGATGATGTGTTGAATGTGGAGGATGATGTGTTGGATGCACAGTATGTAGTTTTGGATGTGCAGGATGATGCTTTGGATGCGCAGGATGATGTGTTGAATGTCCAGGATGTTGTGGTGGTTGCGAAGCATATTGTGTTGGATGTGGAGGATGATGTGTTGAATGTGGAGGAAGATGTGTTGAATGTGCACGATGATGTGGTGGATGTGGAGGATGTTGTGTTGGATGTGGAGGAAGATGTGTTGAATGTGCACGATGATGTGGTGGATGTGGACGAAGAAGAGGTGGATTAGCAGGATGATGTTTTGGATGCGCAGGATGATGTGTTGGATGTGGAGGAAGATGTTTTGGATGCGCAGGATGATGTGTTGAACGACACGGATGTTGTGTTGGATGTGGGGGAGGATGTTTTGGATGCGCCGTATGATGTTTTGGATGTGGAAGATGATGTTCTCGATGCGCAGGATGATATTTTGGATGCGTAGGATGATGTGCTGGATGTGGAGGATGATGTGTTGAATGTGGTGGATGATATGGTGGACGTGAAGGGTGATGTGTTGAATATGAAGGATATTGTGTTGGATGTGGTGGATGATGTGTTGAATGTGGAGGATGATGTGCCTGATGCGGAGTATGATGGTTTGAATGCGCAGGATGATGTGGTGGATATGAAGAATAATGTGTTGGATGCGCAGTATGATGTGTTGGATGCGCAGGATGATGTGGTGGATATGAAGAATAATGTGTTGGATGCGCAGTATGATGTGTTGGATGTGCAGGAAGATGTTTTGGATGCGGGAATGATGTTTGGGATGCAGAGGATGGTGATTTGCATGCGCAGGATGATGTGTTGGAAGTGAAGGATGTTGTGCTCGATGCGCAGGATGATGATTTGGAAGTGCAGGATGATGTGTTGGATGTGGATGAAGAAGATCTGGATAAGCAGCATGATGTTTTGGATGCGCAGGATGATGTTTTGGATGGGCAGGATGATGTGCTCGATGTGGTGAATGATGTTTGGGATGCGCAGGATGATGTTTTGGATGTGGAGGATAATGTTTTGGATCCGCAAGATGCTGTTTTGGATGCACAGGATGATGTTTTGGATGAGCAGGATGATGTGCTCGATGTGAAGCATATTGTGTTGGATGTGGAGGATGATGTGTTGAATGTGGAGGATGATGTGTTGGATGCACAGTATGAAGTTTTGGATGTGCAGGATGATGTTTTGGATGCGCAGGATGATGTGTTGAATGTCAAGGGTGTTGTGTTGGATGTGAAGGATGTTGTGTTGGATGTGGTGGATGATGTGTTGAATGTGGAGGATGATGTGTTGGATGCACAGTATGAAGTCTTGGATGTGCAGGATGATGTTTTGAATGCGCAGGATGATGTGTTGAATGTCCAGGATGTTGTGTTGGATGCGAAGCATATTGTGTTGGATCTTGAGGATGATGTGTTGAATGTGGAGGATGATGTTTTGGATGCGCAGGATGATGTGTTGGATGCGCAGGATGATGTGCCTGATGTGCAGGATGATGTTTTGAATGTCAAGGATGTTGTGTTGGATGTGGTGGATGATGTGTTGAATGTGGAGGATTATATGCTGGATGCGGAGTATAATGTTTTGGATGTGGAGGATGATGTTTTGGATGCGCAGGAAGATGTTTTGGATGCGCAGGATGATGGGTTGGACGTGGAGCATAATGTCTGGGAAGCGCAGGATGATGTGGTGGATGTGAAGGAAGATGTGTTGAATTGGCAGGATGATGTGCTCGATGTGGTGAATGATGTTTGGGATGCGCAGGATGATGTTTCGAATGTGGAGGTTAATGTTTTGGATCAGCAAGATGCTGTTTTGGATGCACAGGATGATGTTTTGGATGAGCAGGATGATGTGCTGGATGTGGAAGATGATGTGTTCGATGTGAAGCATATTGTGTTGGATGTGGAGGATGATGTGTTGAATGTGGAGGATGATGTGTTGGATGTGAAGGATGATGTGTTGGATGTGAAGGATGATGTGTTAGATGCGGAAAATGAAGATTTGGATGCGCAGGATGATGTGTTGGATGCGCAGGATGATGTGCTGGATGTGGAGAATGATGTGTTGGATGCACAGTATGATGTGTTTAATGTCAAGGATGTCGTGTTGGTTGTGAAGGATGTTGTGTTGGATGTTGTGGATAATGTGTTGAATGTGGAGGATGATGTATTGGATGGGGAGGATGATGTGTTGAATGTGGAGGATGATGTGTTGGATGCACAGTATGAAGTTTTGGATGTGCAGGATGATGTTTTGGATGCGCAGGATGATGTGTTGAATGTCCAGGATGTTGTGTTGGATGCGAAGCATATTGTGTTGGATGTGGAGGATGATGTGTTGAATGTGCAGGATGATGTTTTGGATGCGCAGGATGATGTGTTGGATGCGCAGGATGATGTGTTGGATGCGCAGGATGATGTGTTGGATGTGGAGGAAGAAGATTTGGATAAGCAGGATGATGTTTTGGATGCGCAGGATGATGTGTTGAATGTTGTTGATGATGTGTTGGATGCGCAGGATGACGGGATGGATGTGGAGGATGATACTTTGGATGCGCAGGATGATGTTTTGGATGGGCAGGATGATGTGCTCGATGTGGTGAATGATGTTTGGGATGCGCAGGATGATGTTTTGGATGTGGAGGATAATGTTTTGGATCCGCAAGATGCTGTTTTGGATGCACAGGATGATGTTTTGGATGAGCAGGATGATGTGCTGAATGCAGAAGATGATGTGTTCGATGTGAAGCATATTGTGTTGGATGTGGAGGATGATGTGTTGAATGTGGAGGATGATGTGTTGGATGTGAAGGATGATGTTTTGGATGCGCAGGTGATGTATTGGATGGGGAGGATGATGTGTTGAATGTGGAGGATGATGTGTTGGATTCACAGTATGAAGTTTTGGATGTGCAGGATGATGTTTTGGATGCGCAGGATGATGTGTTGAATGTCCAGGATGTTGTGTTGGATGCGACGCATATTGTGTTGGATGTGGAGGATGATGTTTTGGATGCGCAGGATGATGTGTTGGATGCGCAGGATGATGTTGTGGATGTAGAGGAAGATGTTTAGAATCCGGAGGAAGATGATTTGAATGCGCAGGATGATGTGGTGGATATGAAGAATAATGTGTTGGATGCGCAGTATGATGTGTTGGATGTGCAGGAAGATGTTTTCGATGTGGAGGATGATGTTTTGGATGCGCAGAATGATGATTTGGATGCGGAGTATGATCTGTTGAATGCGGAGAATGATGTTTGGGATGCATAGGATGGTGTTTTGCATGCGCAGGATGATGTGTTGGAAGTGAAGGATGTTGTGTTCGATGCGCAGGATGATGATTTGGAAGTGCAGGATGATGTGTTGGATGTGGAGGAAGAAGATTTGGATAAGCAGGATGATGTGTTGGATCTCAGGATGATGTGTTGGATGTTGAAGATGATGTGCTCGATGTGAAGCATATTGTGTTGGATGCGCAGGATGATGTGTTGGATGTTGAAGATGATGTGTTGGATGCGCAGGATGACGGGATGAATGTGGATGATGATATTTTGTACGCGCAGGATGATGTTTTGGATGGGCAGGATGACGGGATGAATGTGGATGATGATATTTTGTACGCGCAGGATGATGTTTTGGATGGGCAGGATGATGTGCTCGATGTGGTGAATGATGTTTGGGATGCGCAGGATGATGTTTTGGATGTGGAGGAAAATGTTCTGGATCCACAAGATGCTGTTTTGGATGCACAGGATGATGTTTCGGATGAGCAGGATGATGTGCTGGATGTGGAAGATGATGTGCTCGATGTGAAGCATATTGTGTTGGATGCGCAGGATGATGTGTTGGATGTTGAAGATGATGTGTTGGATGCGCAGGATGACGGGATGAATGTGGATGATGATATTTTGTACGCGCAGGATGATGTTTTGGATGGGCAGGATGACGGGATGAATGTGGATGATGATATTTTGTACGCGCAGGATGATGTTTTGGATGGGCAGGATGATGTGCTCGATGTGGTGAATGATGTTTGGGATGCGCAGGATGATGTTTTGGATGTGGAGGAAAATGTTCTGGATCCATAAGATGCTGTTTTGGATGCACAGGATGATGTTTCGGATGAGCAGGATGATGTGCTGGATGTGGAAGATGATGTGCTCGATGTGAAGCATATTGTGTTGGATGCGCAGGATGATGTGTTGGATGTTGAAGATGATGTGTTGGATGCGCAGGATGACGGGATGAATGTGGATGATGATATTTTGTACGCGCAGGATGATGTTTTGGATGGGCAGGATGACGGGATGAATGTAGATGATGATATTTTGTACGCGCAGGATGATGTTTTGGATGGGCAGGATGATGTGCTCGATGTGGTGAATGATGTTTGGGATGCGCAGGGTGATGTTTTTTATGTGGAGGATAATGTTTTGGATCCGGAAGATGATGTTTTGGATGCACAGGATGATGTTTTGGATGAGCAGGATGATGTGCTGGATGTGGAAGATGATGTGCTCGATGTGAAGCATATTGTGTTGGATGTGGAGGATGATGTGTTGAATGTGGAGGATGATGTGTTGGATGTGAAGGATGATGTGTTGGATGTGAAGGATGATGTGTTAGATGCGGAAAATGAAGTTTTGGATGCGCAGGATGATGTGTTGAATGTCAAGGATGTTGTGTTGGATGTGAAGGATGTTGTTTTGGATGTTGTGGATGATGTGTTGAATATGGAGGATGATGTATTGGATGGGGAGGATGATGTGTTGAATGTGGAGGATGATGTGTTGGATGCACTATATGAAGTTTTGGATGTACAGGATGATGTTTTGGATGGGCAGGATGATGTGTTTAATGTCCAGGATGTGGTGTTGGATGCGAAGCATATTGTGTTGGATGTGGAGGATGATGTGTTATATGTGGAGGATGATATTCTGGATGCGGAGTATAATGTTTTGGATGAGCAGGATGATGTGTTGGATGTGGAGGAGAAGTGTTGGTTGCGCCGGATGATGTGCTGGATGTGGAGGATGATGTGCTCGATGTGAAGCATATTGTGTTGTATGTGGAGGATGATGTGTTGAATGTGGAGGATGATGTGTTGGATGTGAAGGATGATGTGTTGGATGCGAAGGATGATGTGTTAGATGCGGAAAATGAAGTTTTGGATGCGCAGGATGATGTGTTGAATGTCAAGGATGTTGTGTTGGATGTGAAGTATGTTGTGTTGGATGTTGTCGATGATGTGTTGAATGTGGAGGATGATGTATTGGATGGGGAGGATGATGTGTTGAATGTGGAGGATGATGTGTTGGATGCACTGTATGAAGTTTTGAATGTACAGGATGATGTTTTGGATGGGCAGGATTATGTGTTTAATGTCCAGGATGTTGTGTTGGATGCGAAGCATATTGTGTTGGATGTGGAGGATGATGTGTTATATGTGGAGGATGATATGCTGGATGCGGAGTATAATGTTTTGGATGAGCAGAATGATGTATTGCATGTGGAGGAGAAGTGTTGGATGCGCCGGATGATGTGTTGGATGTGGAGGATGATGTTTTGGATGTGCTGAATGATGTTTAGGATGCGCAGGATGATGTTTTGGATGTGGAGGATGATATTTTGGATTTGGAGGATGATGTTTTGGATGCGCAGGAAGATATTTTGGATGCGCAGGATGATGTGTTGGATGCGCAGGATGATGTGTTGGATGTGGAGGATGATACTTTGGATGCGCAGGATGATGTTTTGGATGGGCAGGATGATGTGTTGCATGTTGTTGATGATGCGTTGGATGCGCAGGATGACGGGATGGATGTGGAGGATGATACTTTGGATGCGCAGGATGATGTTTTGGATGGGCAGGATGATGTGTTGGATGCGCAGGATGATGTGTTGGATGTGGAGGAAGAAGATTTGGATAAGCTGGATGATGTTTTGGATGCGCAGGATGATGTGTTGCATGTTGTTGATGATGTGTTGGATGCGCAGGATGACGGGATGGATGTGGAGGATGATACTTTGGATGCGCAGGATGATGTTTTGGATGGGCAGGATGAAGTGCTCGATGTGGAGAATGATGTTTGGGATGCGCAGGATGATGTTTTGGATGTGGAGGATAATGTTTTGGATCCGCAAGATGCTGTTTTGGATGCACAGGATGATGTTTTGGATGAGCAGGATGATGTGCTGGATGCAGAAGATGATGTGTTCGATGTGAAGCATATTGTGTTGGATGTGGAGGATGATGTGTTGAATGTGGAGGATGATGTGTTGGATGTGAAGGATGATGTTTTGGATGCGCAGGATGATGTATTGGATGGGGAGGATGATGTGTTGAATGTGGAGGATGATGTGTTGGATTCACAGTATGAAGTTTTGGATGTGCAGGATGATGTTTTGGATGCGCAGGATGATGTGTTGAATGTCCAGGATGTTGTGTTGGATGCGACGCATATTGTGTTGGATGTGGAGGATGATGTGTTGAATGTGGAGGATGATGTTTTGGATGCGCAGGATGATGTGTTGGATGCGCAGGATGATGTTGTGGATGTAGAGGAAGATGTTTAGAATCCGGAGGAAGATGATTTTAATGCGCAGGATGATGTGGTGGATATGAAGAATAATGTGTTGGATGCGCAGTATGATGTGTTGGATGTGCAGGAAGATGTTTTCGATGTGGAGGATGATGTTTTGGATGCGCAGAATGTTGATTTGGATGCGGAGTATGATCTGTTGAATGCGGAGAATGATGTTTGGGATGCATAGGATGGTGTTTTGCATGCGCAGGATGATGTGTTGGAAGTGAAGGATGTTGTGTTCGATGCGCAGGATGATGATTTGGAAGTGCAGGATGATGTGTTGGATGTGGAGGAAGAAGATTTGGATAAGCAGGATGATGTTTTCGATGCTCAGGATGATGTGTTGGATGTTGAAGATGATGTGTTGGATGTGCAGGATGACGGGATGAATGTGGATGATGATATTTTGTACGCGCAGGATGATGTTTTGGATGGGCAGGATGATGTGCTTGATGTGGTGAATGATGTTTGGGATGCGCAGGATGATGTTTTGGATGTGGAGGAAAATGTTCTGGATCCACAAGATGCTGTTTTGGATGCACAGGATGATGTTTCGGATGAGCAGGATGATGTGCTGGATGTGGAAGATGATGTGCTCGATGTGAAGCATATTGTGTTGGATGCGCAGGATGATGTGTTGGATGTTGAAGATGATGTGTTGGATGCGCAGGATGACGGGATGAATGTGGATGATGATATTTTGTACGCGCAGGATGATGTTTTGGATGGGCAGGATGACGGGATGAATGTGGATGATGATATTTTGTACGCGCAGGATGATGTTTTGGATGGGCAGGATGATGTGCTCGATGTGGTGAATGATGTTTTGGATGCACAGGATGATGTTTTGGATGAGCAGGATGATGTGCTGGATGTGGAAGATGATGTGCTCGATGTGAAGCATATTGTGTTGGATGTGGAGGATGATGTGTTGAATGTGGAGGATGATGTGTTGGATGTGAAGGATGATGTGTTAGATGCGGAAAATGAAGTTTTGGCTGCGCAGGATGATGTGTTGAATGTCAAGGATGTTGTGTTGGATGTGAAGGATGTTGTTTTGGATGTTGTGGATGATGTGTTGAATGTGGAGGATGATGTATTGGATGGGGAGGATGATGTGTTGAATGTGGAGGATGATGTGTTGGATGCACTATATGAAGTTTTGGATGTACAGGATGATGTTTTGGATGGGAAGGATGATGTGTTTAATGTCCAGGATGTTGTGTTGGATGCGAAGCATATTGTGTTGGATGTGGAGGATGATGTGTTATATGTGGAGGATGATATTCTGGATGCGGAGTATAATGTTTTGGATGAGCAGGATGATGTGTTGGATGTGGAGGAGAAGTGTTGGATGCGCCGGATGATGTGCTGGATGTGGAGGATGATGTGCTCGATGTGAAGCATATTGTGTTGAATGTGGAGGATGATGTGTTGGATGTGAAGGATGATGTGTTGGATGTGAAGGATGATGTGTTAGATGCGGAAAATGAAGTTTTGGATGCGCAGGATGATGTGTTGAATGTCAAGGATGTTGTGTTGGATGTGAAGGATGTTGTGTTGGATGTTGTCGATAATGTGTTGAATGTGGAGGATGATGTATTGGATGGGGAGGATGATGTGTTGAATGTGGAGGATGATGTGTTGGATGCACTGTATGAAGTTTTGGATGTACAGGATGATGTTTTGGATGGGCAGGATGATGTGTTTAATGTCCAGGATGTTGTGTTGGATGCGAAGCATATTGTGTTGGATGTGGAGGATGATGTGTTATATGTGGAGGATGATATGCTGGATGCGGAGTATAATGTTTTGGATGAGCAGAATGATGTATTGCATGTGGAGGAGAAGTGTTGGATGCGCCAGATGATGTGTTGGATGTGGAGGATGATGTTTTGGATGTGCTGAATGATGTTTAGGATGCGCAGGATGATGTTTTGGATGTAGAGGATGATGTTTTGGATTTGGAGGATGATGTTTTGGATGCGCAGGAAGATGTTTTGGATGCGCAGGATTATATGTTGGATGCGCAGGATGATGTGTTGGATGTGGAGGAAGAAGATTTGGATAAGCAGGATGATGTTTTGGATGCGCAGGATGATGTGTTGCATGTTGGTGATGATGTGTTGGATGCGCAGGATGACGGGATGGATGTGGAGGATGATACTTTGGATGCGCAGGATGATGTTTTGGATGGGCAGGATGATGTGTTCGATGTGGTGAATGATGTTTGGGATGCGCATGATGATGTTTTGGATGTGGAGGATAATGTTTTGGATCCGCAAGATGCTGTTTTGGATGCACAGGATGATGTTTTGGATGAGCAGGATGATGTGCTGGATGCAGAAGATGATGTGTTCGATGTGAAGCATATTGTGTTGGATGTGGAGGATGATGTGTTGAATGTGGAGGATGATGTGTTGGATGTGAAGGATGAAGTTTTGGATGTGCATGATGATGTTTTGGATGCGCAGGATGATGTATTGGATGGGGAGGATGATGTGTTGAATGTGGAGGATGATGTGTTGGATGCACAGTATGAAGTTTTGGATGTGCATGATGATGTTTTGGATGCGCAGGATGATGTGTTGAATGTCCAGGATGTTGTGTTGGAAGCGACGCATATTGTGTTGGATGTGGAGGATGATGTGTTGAATGTGGAGGATGATGTTGTGGATGCGCAGGATGATGTGTTGGATGCGCAGGATGATGTTGTGGATGTAGAGGAAGATGTTTAGAATCCGGAGGAAGATGATTTGAATGCGCAGGATGATGTGGTGGATATGAAGAATAATGTGTTGGATGCGCAGTATGATGTGTTGGATGTGCAGGAAGATGTTTTGGATGTGGAGGATGATGTTTTGGATGCGCAGAATGATGATTTGAATGCGGTGTATGATCTGTTGAATGCGGAGAATGATGTTTGGGATGCATAGGATGGTGTTTTGCATGCACAGGATGATGTGTTGGAAGTGAAGGATGTTGTGTTGGATGCGAAGCATATTGTGTTGGATGTGGAGGATGATGTGTTATATGTGGAGGATGATATTCTGGATGCCGTGTATAATGTTTTGGATGAGCAGGATGATGTGTTGGATGTGGAGGAGAAGTGTTGGATGCGCCGGATGATGTGCTGGATGTGGAGGATGATATTCTGGATGTGCTGAATGATGTTTAGGATGCGCTGGATGATGTTTTGGATGTGGAGAATGATGTTTGGGAAGCGCAGGATGATGTGGTGGATATGAAGAATAATGTGTTGGATGCGCAGTATGATGTGTTGGATGCGCAGGATGATGTGGTGGATATGAAGAATAATGTGTTGGATGCGCAGTATGATGTGTTGGATGTGCAGGATGACGGGATGGATGTGGAGGATGATACATTGGATGCGCAGGAAGATGTGGTGGATATGAAGAATAATGTGTTGGATGTGCAGTATGATGTGTTGGATGCGCAGGATGATGTGGTGGATATGAAGAATAATGTGTTGGATGCGCAGTATGATGTGTTGGATGCGCAGGATGATGTGGTGGATATGAAGAATAATGTGTTGGATGCGCAGTATGATGTGTTGGATGTGCAGGATGACGGGATGGATGTGGAGGATGATACATTGGATGCGCAGGATGATGTTTTGAATTGGCAGGATGATGTGCTCGATGTGGTGAATGATGTTTGGGATGCGGAGGATGATGTTTCGGATGTGGAGGTTAATGTTTTGGATCCGCAAGATGCTGTTTTGGATGCACAGGATGATGTTTTGGATGAGCAGGATGATGTGCTGGATGTGGAAGATGATGTGTTCGATGTGAAGCATATTGTGTTGGATGTGGAGGATGATTTGTTGGATGTGAAGGACGATGTGTTGGATGTGAATGATGATGTGTTAGATGCGGAAAATGAAGATTTGGATGCGCAGGATGATGTGCTGGATGTGGAGGATGATGTGTTGGATGCACAGTATGATGTGTTTAATGTCAAGGATGTCGTGTTGGTTGTGAAGGATGTTGTGTTGGATGTTGTGGATGATGTGTTGAATGTGGAGGATGATGTATTGGATGGGGAGGATGATGTGTTGAATGTGGAGGATGATGTGTTGGATGCACAGTATGAAGTTTTGGATGTGCAGGATGATGTTTTGGATGCGCAGGATGATGTGTTGAATGTCCAGGATGTTGTGTTGGATGCGAAGCATATTGTGTTGGATGTGGAGGATGATGTGTTGAATGTGCAGGATGATGTTTTGGATGCGCAGGATGATGTGTTGGATGCGCAGGATGATGTGTTGGATATGAAGAATAATGTGTTGGATGCGCAGTATGATGTGTTGGATGTGCAGGAAGATGTTTTGGATGTGGAGGATGATGTTTTGGATGCGCAGAATGATGATTTGGATGCGGAGTATGATCTGTTGAATGCGGAGAATGATGTTTGGGATGCACAGGATGGTGTTTTGCATGCGCAGGAAGATGTGTTGGAAGGGAAGGATGTTGTGTTCGATGCGCCGGATGATGATTTGCAAGTGCAGGATGATATGTTGGATGTGGAGGAAGAAGATTTGGATAAGCAGGGTGATGTTTTGGATGCGCAAGATGATGTGTTGGATGTTGAAGATGATGTGTTGGATGCGCAGGATGACGGGATGAATGTGGATGATGATATTTTGTACGCGCCGGTTGATGTTTTGGATGGGCAGGATGATGTGCTCGATGTGGTGAATGATGTTTGGGATGCGCAGGATGATGTTTTGGATGTGGAGGATAATGTTTTGGATCCGCAAGATGCTGTTTTGGATGCACAGGATGATGTTTCGGATGAGCAGGATGATGTGCTGGATGTGGAAGATGATGTGCTCGATGTGAAGCATATTGTGTTGGATGCGCAGGATGATCTGTTGGATGTTGAAGATGATGTGTTGGATGCGCAGGATGACGGGATGAATGTGGATGATGATATTTTGTACGCGCAGGATGATGTTTTGGATGGGCAGGATGACGGGATGAATGTGGATGATGATATTTTGTACGCGCAGGATGATGTTTTGGATGGGCAGGATGATGTGCTAGATGTGGTGAATGATGTTTGGGATGCGCAGGATGATGTGTTGAATGTTCAGGATGTTGTGTTAAATGCGAAGCATATTGTGTTGGATGTGGAGGATGATGTGTTGAATGTGGAGGATGATGTTTTGGATGCGCAGGATGATGTGCTGGATGTGGAGGATGATGTGTTGAATGTGAAGGATGTTGTGTTGGATTTGGAGGAAGATGTGTTGAATGTGCACGATGATGTGGTGGATGTGGACGAAGAAGAGGTGGATTAGCAGGATGATGTTTTGGATGCGCAGGATGATGTGTTGGATGTGGAGGAAGATGTTTTGGATGCGCAGGATGATGTGTTGAACGTCACGGATGTTGTGTTGGATGTGGGGGAGGATGTTTTGGATGCGCCGTATGATGTTTTGGATGTGCAACATGATGTTCTCGATGCGCAGGATGATATTTTTGATATGCAGGATGATATTTTGGATGCGCAGGATGATGTGCTGGATGTGGAGGATGATGTGTTGAATGTGGTGGATGATATGGTGGACGTGAAGGGTGATGTGTTGAATATGAAGGATATTGTGTTGGATGTGGTGGATGATGTGTTGAATGTGGAGGATGATGTGCCTGATGCGGAGTATGATGGTTTGAATGCGCAGGATGATGTGGTGGATGTGAAGAATAATGTGTTGGATGCGCAGTATGATGTGTTGGATGTGGAGGATGATATTGTGGATGCGCAGAATAACGTTTTCAATGCGGAGGATGATGTGTTGGATGCGCGGGATGATGTTTTGGATGTGGAGAAAGATGTTTTGGATGCGCAGGGTGATGTGTTGAAAGCGCAGAATGATGTTTTGGATGTGGAGGAAGATGTTTTGGATGAGCAGGATGATGTTTTGGATGAGCAGGATGATGAGTTGAATGTGGGGAATGATATGTTGTATGAGAACGGTGATGTGTTGAATGTGAAGGATGTTGTGTTGGATGTGGAGGAAGATGTGTTGAATGTGCAGGATGATGTGTTGGATGTGGACGAAGAAGAGTTGGATTAGTAGGAGGATGTTTTGGATGCGCAGGATGATGTGTTGGATGTGGAGGAAGATGTTTTGGATGCGCAGGATGATGTGTTGAATGTCAAGGATGTTGTGTTGGGTGTGGGGGATGATGTTTCGGATGCGCCGTATGATGTTTTGTATGTGCAAGATGATGTTCACGATGCGCAGGATGATATTTTGGATATGGAGGATGATATTTTGGATGCGCAGGGTGATGTGCTGGATGTGGAGGATGATGTGTTGAATATGGAAGATCATATGGTGGATGTTAAGGGTGATGTGTTGAATATGAAGGATGTTGTGTTGGATGAGGAGGATGATGTGTTGAATGTGGAGGATGATGTGTTGAATGTGGAGGATTATGTGTTGGATGTGAAGGATGATGTGTTGGATGTGAAGGATGATGTTTTGGATGCGCAGGATGATGTGTTGGATGTGGAGGATGATGTTTAGGATGGACTGGGTGATGTTTAAGATTCGGAGGATGATGTTTTGGATGCGCAGTATGAAGTTTTGGATGCGCAGGATGATGTGTTGGATGCGCAGGATGACGGGATGAATGTGGATGATGATATTTTGTACGCGCAGGACGATGTTTTGGATGGGCGGGATGATGTGCTCGATGTGGTGAATGATGTTTGGGATGCGCAGGATGATGTTTTGGATGTGGAGGACAATGTTTTGAATCCGCAAGATGCTGTTTTGGATGCACAGGATGATGTTTTGGATGAGCAGGATGATGTGCTGGATGTGGAAGATGATGTGCTCGATGTTAAGCATATTGTGTTGGATGCGCAGGATGATGTGTTGGATGTTGAAGATGATGTTTTGGATGCGCAGGATTACAGGATGAATGTGGATGATGATATTTTGTACGCGCAGGATGATGTTTTGGATGGGCAGGATGATGTGCCCGATGTGGTGAATGATGTTTGGGATGCGCAGGATGATGTTTTGGATGTGGAGGATAATGCGTTGGATCGGCAAGATGCTGTTTTGGATGCAGAGGATGATGTTTTGGATGAGCAGGATAATGTGCTGGATGTGGAAGATGATGTGCTCGATGTGAAGCATATTGTGTTGGATGTGAAGGATGTTGTGTTGGATGTTGTGGATGATGTGTTGAATGTGGAGGATGATGTATTGGATGGGGAGGATGATGTGTTGAATGTCCAAGATGTTGTGTTGGATGTGAAGCATATTGTGTTGGATGTGGAGGATGATGTGTTGAATGTGGAGGATGATGTTTTGGATGCGCAGGATGATGTGTTGGATGCGCAGGATGATGTGCTGGATGTGCAGGAAGATGTGTTGAATGTGGAGGATGATGTGTTGGATATGAAGGATGATGTGCTGGATGTGGAGGATGATGTTTTGGATGCGCAGGATGATGTTTTGGATTTAGAGGAAGATGTTTAGAATGCGGAGGAAGATGTGGTGGATATGAAGAATAATGTGTTGGATGCGCAGTATGATGTGTTGGATGTGCAGGAAGATGTTTTGGATGTGGAGGATGATGTTTTGGATGCGCAGAATGATGATTTGAATGCGGAGTATGATCTGTTGAATGCGGAGAATGATGTTTCGGATGCACAGGATGGTGTTTTGCATGCGCAGGAAGATGTGTTGGAAGGGAAGGATGTTGTGTTCGATGCGCCGGATGATGATTTGGAAGTGCAGGATGATATGTTGGATGTGGAGGAAGAAGATTTGGATAAGCAGGGTGATGTTTTGGAAGCGCAAGATGATGTGATGGATGTTGAAGATGATGTGTTGGATGCGCAGGATGACGGGATGAATGTGGATGATGATATTTTGTACGCGCCGGATGATGTTTTGGATGGGCAGGATGATGTGCTCGATGTGGTGAATGATGTTTGGGATGCGCAGGATGATGTTTTGGATGTGGAGGATAATGTTTTGGATCCGCAAGATGCTGTTTTGGATGCACAGGATGATGTTTCGGATGAGCAGGATGATGTGCTGGATGTGGAAGATGATGTGCTCGATGTGAAGCATATTGTGTTGGATGCGCAGGATGATCTGTTGGATGTTGAAGATGATGTGTTGGATGCGCAGGATGACGGGATGAATGTGGATGATGATATTTTGTACGCGCAGGATGATGTTTTGGATGGGCAGGATGACGGGATGAATGTGGATGATGATATTTTGTACGCGCAGGATGATGTTTTGGATGGGCAGGATGATGTGCTAGATGTGGTGAATGATGTTTGGGATGCGCAGGATGATGTGTTGAATGTTCAGGATGTTGTGTTAAATGCGAAGCATATTGTGTTGGATGTGGAGGATGATGTGTTGAATGTGGAGGATGATGTTTTGGATGCGCAGGATGATGTGTTGGATGTGCAGGAGGATGTGTTGAATGTCAAGGATGTTGTGTTGGATGTGGTGGATGATGTGTTGAATGTGGAGGATGATGTGCTGGATGTGGAGGATGATGTGTTGAATGTGAAGGATGTTGTGTTGGATGGGGAGGAAGATGTGTTGAATGTGCACGATGATGTGGTGGATGTGGACGAAGAAGAGGTGGATTAGCAGGATGATGTTTTGGATGCGCAGGATGATGTGTTGGATGTGGAGGAAGATGTTTTGGATGCGCAGGATGATGTGTTGAACGTCACGGATGTTGTGTTGGATGTGGGGTAGGATGTTTTGGATGCGCCGTATGATGTTTTGGATGTGCAACATGATGTTCTCGATGCGCAGGATGATATTTTTGATATGCAGGATGATATTTTGGATGCGCAGGATGATGTGCTGGATGTGGAGGATGATGTGTTGAATGTGGTGGATGATATGGTGGACGTGAAGGGTGATGTGTTGAATATGAAGGATATTGTGTTGGATGTGGTGGATGATGTGTTGAATGTGGAGGATGATGTGCCTGATGCGGAGTATGATGGTTTGAATGCGCAGGATGATGTGGTGGATATGAAGAATAATGTGTTGGATGCGCAGTATGATGTGTTGGATGTGGAGGATGATATTGTGGATGCGCAGAATAACGTTTTCAATGCGGAGGATGATGTGTTGGATGCGCGGGATGATGTTTTAGATGTGGAGAAAGATGTTTTGGATGCGCAGGGTGATGTGTTGAAAGCGCAGAATGATGTTTTGGATGTGGAGGAAGATGTTTTGGATGAGCAGGATGATGTTTTGGATGAGCAGGATGATGAGTTGAATGTGGGGAATGATATGTTGTATGAGAACGGTGATGTGTTGAATGTGAAGGATGTTGTGTTGGATGTGGAGGAAGATGTGTTGAATGTGCAGGATGATGTGTTGGATGTGGACGAAGAAGAGTTGGATTAGTAGGAGGATGTTTTGGATGCGCAGGATGATGTGTTGGATGTGGAGGAAGATGTTTTGGATGCGCAGGATGATGTGTTGAATGTCAAGGATGTTGTGTTGGGTGTGGGGGATGATGTTTCGGATGCGCCGTATGATGTTTTGTATGTGCAAGATGATGTTCACGATGCGCAGGATGATATTTTGGATATGGAGGATGATATTTTGGATGCGCAGGGTGATGTGCTGGATGTGGAGGATGATGTGTTGAATATGGAAGATCATATGGTGGATGTGAAGGGTGATGTGTTGAATATGAAGGATGTTGTGTTGGATGAGGAGGATGATGTGTTGAATGTGGAGGATGATGTGTTGAATGTGGAGGATTATGTGTTGGATGTGAAGGATGATGTGTTGGATGTGAAGGATGATGTTTTGGATGCGCAGGATGATGTGTTGGATGTGGAGGATGATGTTTAGGATGGACTGGGTGATGTTTAAGATTCGGAGGATGATGTTTTGGATGCGCAGTATGAAGTTTTGGATGCGCAGGATGATGTGTTGGATGCGCAGGATGACGGGATGAATGTGGATGATGATATTTTGTACGCGCAGGACGATGTTTTGGATGGGCGGGATGATGTGCTCGATGTGGTGAATGATGTTTGGGATGCGCAGGATGATGTTTTGGATGTGGAGGATAATGTTTTGAATCCGCAAGATGCTGTTTTGGATGCACAGGATGATGTTTTGGATGAGCAGGATGATGTGCTGGATGTGGAAGATGATGTGCTCGATGTTAAGCATATTGTGTTGGATGCGCAGGATGATGTGTTGGATGTTGAAGATGATGTTTTGGATGCGCAGGATTACAGGATGAATGTGGATGATGATATTTTGTACGCGCAGGATGATGTTTTGGATGGGCAGGATGATGTGCCCGATGTGGTGAATGATGTTTGGGATGCGCAGGATGATGTTTTGGATGTGGAGGATAATGCGTTGGATCGGCAAGATGCTGTTTTGGATGCACAGGATGATGTTTTGGATGAGCAGGATAATGTGCTGGATGTGGAAGATGATGTGCTCGATGTGAAGCATATTGTGTTGGATGTGAAGGATGTTGTGTTGGATGTTGTGGATGATGTGTTGAATGTGGAGGATGATGTATTGGATGGGGAGGATGATGTGTTGAATGTCCAAGATGTTGTGTTGGATGTGAAGCATATTGTGTTGGATGTGGAGGATGATGTGTTGAATGTGGAGGATGATGTTTTGGATGCGCAGGATGATGTGTTGGATGCGCAGGATGATGTGCTGGATGTGCAGGAAGATGTGTTGAATGTGGAGGATGATGTGTTGGATATGAAGGATGATGTGCTGGATTTGGAGGATGATGTTTTGGATGCGCAGGATGATGTTTTGGATTTAGAGGAAGATGTTTAGAATGCGGAGGAAGATGTGGTGGATATGAAGAATAATGTGTTGGATGCGCAGTATGATGTGTTGGATGTGCAGGAAGATGTTTTGGATGTGGAGGATGATGTTTTGGATGCGCAGAATGATGATTTGAATGCGGAGTATGATCTGTTGAATGCGGAGAATGATGTTTCGGATGCACTGGATGGTGGTTTGCATGCGCAGGATGATGTGTTGGAAGTGAAGGATGTTGTGTTCGATGCGCCGTATGATGATTTGGAAGTGCAGGATGATGTGTTGGATGTGGAGGAAGAAGATTTGGATAAGCAGGGTGATGTTTTCGATGCGCAGGATGATGTGTTGGATGTTGAAGATGATGTGTTGTATGCGCAGGATGACGGGATGAGTGTGGATGATGATATTTTGTACGCGCAGGATGATGTTTTGGATGGGCAGGATGATGTTTTGGATGTGGAGGATAATGTTTTGGATCCGCAAGATGCTGCTTTGGATGCACAGGATGATGTTTTGGATGAGTAGGATGATGTGCTGGATGTGGAAGATGATGTGCTCGATGTGAAGCATATTGTGTTGGATGCGCAGGATGATGTGTTGGATGTTGAAGATGATGTGTTGGATGCGCAGGATGACGGGATGAATGTGGATGATGATATTTTGTACGCGCAGGATGATGTTTTGGATGGGCAGGATGACGGGATGAATGTGGATGATGATATTTTGTACGCGCAGGATGATGTTTTGGATGGGCAGGATGAAGTGCTCGATGTGGTGAATGATGTTTGGGATGCGCAGGATGATGTTTTGGATGTGGAGGATAATGTTTTGGATCCGGAAGATGATGTTTTGGATGCACAGGATGATGTTTTGGATGAGCAGGATGATGTGCTGGATGTGGAAGATGATGTGCTCGATGTGAAGCATATTGTGTTGGATGTGCAGGATGATGTGTTGAATGTGGAGGATGATGTGTTGGATGTGCAGGAAGATGTGTTGAATGTGGAGGATGATGTATTGGATGGGGAGGATGATGTGTTGAATTTGGAGGATGATGTGTTGGATGCACTGCATGAAGCTTTGGATGTACAGGATGATGTTTTGGATGGGCAGGATGATGTGTTTAATGTCCAGGATGTTGTGTTGGATGCGAAGCATATTGTGTTGGATGTGGAGGATGATGTGTTATATGTGGAGGATGATATTCTGGATGCGGAGTATAATGTTTTGGATGAGCAGGATGATGTGTTGGATGTGGAGGAGAAGTGTTGGATGCGCCGGATGATGTGCTGGATGTGGAGGATGATATTTTGGATGTGCTGAATGATGTTTAGGATGCGCTGGATGATGTTTTGGATGTGGAGCATGATGTTTGGGAAGCGCAGGATGATGTGGTGGATATGAAGAATAATGTGTTGGATGCGCAGTATGATGTGTTGGATGCGCAGGAAGATGTGGTGGATATGAAGAATAATGTGTTGTATGTGCAGTATGATGTGTTGGATGCGCAGGATGATGTGGTGGATATGAAGAATAATGTGTTGGATGCGCAGTATGATGTGTTGGATGCGCAGGATGATGTGGTGGATATGAAGAATAATGTGTTGGATGCGCAGTATGATGTGTTGGATGTGCAGGATGATGTGCTGGATGTGGAAGATGATGTGTTCGATGTGAAGCATATTGTGTTGGATGTGGAGGATGATTTGTTGGATGTGAAGGACGATGTGTTGGATGCGCAGGATGATGTGTTGGATGCGCGGGATGATGTGCTGGATGTGGAGGATGATGTGTTCGATGCACAGTATGATGTGTTTAATGTCAAGGATGTCGTGTTGGTTGTGAAGGATGTTGTGTTGGATGTTGTGGATGATGTGTTGAATGTGGAGGATGATGTATTGGATGGGGTGGATGATGTGTTGGATGCACAGTATGAAGATTTGGATGTGCAGGATGATGTTTTGGATGCGCAGGATGATGTGTTGAATGTCCAGGATGTTGTGTTGGATGCGAAGCATATTGTGTTGGATGTGGAGGATGATGTGTTGAATGTGCAGGATGATGTTTTGGATGCGCAGGATGATGTGTTGGATGCGCAGGATGATGTGCTGGATATGAAGGATGATGTGCTGGATGTGGAGGATGATATTTTGGATGCGCAGGATGATGTTTTGGATGTAGAGGAAGATGTTTAGAATGCGGAGGAAGTTGATTTGAATGCGCAGGATGATGTGGTGGATATGAAGAATAATGTGTTGGATGCGCAGTATGATGTGTTGGATGTGCAGGAAGTTGTTTTGGATGTGGAGGATGATGTTTTGGATGCGCAGAATGATGATTTGGATGCGGGGTATGATCTGTTGAATGCGGAGAATGATGTTTGGGATGCACAGGATGGTGTTTTGCATGCGCAGGAAGATGTGTTGGAAGGGAAGGATGTTGTGTTCGATGCGCCGGATGATGATTTGGAAGTGCAGGATGATATGTTGGATGTGGAGGAAGAAGATTTGGATAAGCAGGGTGATGTTTTGGATGCGCAGGATGATGTGTTGGATGTTGAAGATGATGTGTTGGATGCGCAGGATGACGGTATGAATGTGGATGATGATATTTTGTACGCGCCGGATGATGTTTTGGATGGGCAGGATGATGTGCTCGATGTGGTGAATGATGTTTGGGATGCGCAGGATGATGTTTTGGATGTGGAGGATAATGTTTTGGATCCGCAAGATGCTGTTTTGGATGCACAGGATGATGTTTCGGATGAGCAGGATGATGTGCTGGATGTGGAAGATGATGTGCTCGATGTGAAGCATATTGTGTTGGATGCGCAGGATGATGTGTTGGATGTTGAAGATGATGTGTTGGATGCGCAGGATGACGGGATGAATGTGGATGATGATATTTTGTACGCGCAGGATGATGTTTTGGATGGGCAGGATGACGGGATGAATGTGGATGATGATATTTTGTACGCGCAGGATGATGTTTTGGATGGGCAGGATGATGTGCTCGATGTGGTGAATGATGTTTGGGATGCGCAGGATGATTTTTTGGATGTGGAGGATAATGTTTTGGATCGGCAAGATGCTGTTTTGGATGCACAGGATGATGTTTTGGATGAGCAGGATGATGTGCTGGATGTGGAAGATGATGTGCTCGATGTGAAGCATATTGTGTTGGATGTGGAGGATGATTTGTTGGATGTGAAGGATGATGTGTTAGATGCGGAAAAATAAGTTTTGGATGCGCAGGATGATGTCTTGGATGCGCAGGATGTTGTTTTGAATGTCACGGATGTTGTGTTGGATGTGGTGGATGACGTGTTGGATGCACAGTAAGAAGTTTTGGATGTGCAGGATGATGTTTTGGATGCGCAGGATGTTGTTTTGAATGTCAAGGATGTTGTGTTGGATGTGGTGGATGATGTGTTGAATGTGGAGGATGATGTATTGGATGAGGAGGATGATGTGTTGAATGTGGAGGATGATGTGTTGGATGCACATTATGTAGTTTTCGATGTGCAGGATGATGTTTTGGATGCGCAGGATGATGTGTTGAATGTCCAGGATGTTGTGTTGGATGCGAAGCATATTGTGTTGGATGTGGAGGCTGATGTGTTGAATGTGGAGGATGATGTTTTGGATGCGCAGGATGATGTGTTGGATGCGCAGGATGATGTGCTGGATGTGCAGAATGATGTGTTGAATGTCAAGGATGTTGTGTTGGATGTGGTGGAGGATGTGTTGAATGTGGAGGATGATGTGCTGGATGTGGAGGATGATGTGTTGAATCTGAAGGATGTTGCGTTGGATGTGGAGGAAGATGTGTTGAATGTGCACGATGATGTGGTGGATGTGGACGAAGAAGAGGTGGATTAGCAGGATGATGTTTTGGATGCGCAGGATGATGTGTTGGATGTGGAGGAAGATGTTTTGGATGCGCAGGATGATGTGTTGAACGTCACGGATGTTGTGTTGGATGTGGGGGAGGATGCTTTGGATGCGCCGTATCATGTTTTGGATGTGCAAGATGATGTTCTCGATGCGCAGGATGATATTTTGGATATGCAGGTTGATATTTTGGATGCGCAGGATGATGTGCTGGATGTGGAGGATGATGTGTTGAATGTGGTGGATGATATGGTGGACGTGAAGGGTGATGTGTTGAATATGAAGGATATTTTGTTGGATGTGTTGGATGATGTGTTGAATGTGGAGGATGATGTATTGGATGTGGAGGAAGATGTGTTAGATGTGGAGGATGACGTGCCTGATGCGGAGTATGATGGTTTGAATGCACAGGATGATGTGGTGGATATGAAGAATAATGTGTTGGATGCGCAGTATGATGTGTTGGATGCGCAGGATGATGTGATGGATATGAAGAATAATGTGTTGGATGCGCAGTATGATGTGTTGGATGTGCAGGAAGATGTTTTGGATGCGGAGAATGATGTTTGGGATGCAGAGGATGCTGTTTTGCATGCGCAGCATGATGTGTTGGAAGTGAAGGATGTTGTGTTCGATGCGCAGGATGATGATTTGGAAGTGCAGGATGATGTGTTGGATGTGGTGGATGATGTGTTGAATGTGGGGGATGATGTATTGGATGAGGAGGATGATGTGTTGAATGTGGAGGATGATGTGTTGGATGCACAGTATGTAGTTTTGGATGTGCAGGATGATGTTTTGGATGCGCAGGATGATGTGTTGAATGTTCAGGATGTTGTGTTAAAAGCGAAGCATATTGTGTTGGATGTGGAGGATGATGTGTTGAATGTGGAGGATGATGTTTCGGATGCGCAGGATGATGTGTTGGATGCGCAGGATGATGTGCTGGATGTGCAGGAGGATGTGTTGAATGTCAAGGATGTTGTGTTGGATGTGGTGGATGATGTGTTGAATGTGGAGGATGATGTGCTGGATGTGGAGGATGATGTGTTGAATGTGAAGGATGTTGTGTTGGATGTGGAGGAAGATGTGTTGAATGTGCACGATGATGTGGTGGATGTGGACGAAGAAGAGGTGGATTAGCAGGATGATGTTTTGGATGCGCAGGATGATGTGTTGGATGTGGAGGAAGATGTTTTGGATGCGCAGGATGATGTGTTGAACGTCACGGATGTTGTGTTGGATGTGGGGGAGGATGTTTTGGATGCGCCGTATGATGTTTTGGATGTGCAAGATGATGTTCTCGATGCGCAGGATGATGTGTTGAATGTGGTGGATGATATGGTGGACGTGAAGGGTGATGTGTTGAATATGAAGGATATTGTGTTGGATGTGGTGGATGATGTGTTGAATGTGGAGGATGATGTGCCTGATGCGGAGTATGATGGTTTGAATGCGCAGGATGATGTGGTGGATATGAAGAATAATGTGTTGGATGCGCAGTATGATGTGTTGGATGCGCAGGATGATGTGGTGGATATGAAGAATAATGTGTTGGATGCGCAGGATGATGATTTGGAAGTGCAGGATGATGTGTTGGATGTGGAGGAAGAAGATCTGGATAAGCAGGATGATGTTTTGGATGCGCAGGATGATGTTTTGGATGGGCAGGATGATGTGCTCGATGTGGTGAATGATGTTTGGGATGCGCAGGATGATGTTTTGTATGTGGAGGATAATGTTTTGGATCCGCAAGATGCTGTTTTGGATACACAGGATAATGTTTTGGATGAGCAGGATGATGTGCTCGATGTGAAGCATATTGTGTTGGATGTGGAGGATGATGTGTTGGATGCACAGTATGAAGTTTTGGATGTGCAGGATGATGTTTTGGATGCGCAGGATGATGTGTTGAATGTCAAGGATGTTGTGTTGGATGTGAAGGATGTTGTGTTGGATGTGGTGGATGATATGTTGAATGTGGAGGATGATGTGTTGGATGCGCAGGATGATGTGTTGGATGCGCAGGATGATGTGCCTGATGTGCAGGATGATGTTTTGAATGTCAAGGATGTTGTGTTGGACGTGTTGGATGATGTGTTGAATGTGGAGGATTATATGCTGGATGCGGAGTATAATGTTTTGGATGTGGAGGATGATGTTTTGGATGTGATGGATGATGTTTTGGATGCGCAGGAAGATGTTTTGGATGCGCAGGATGATGGGTTGGATGTGGAGCATGATGTTTGGGAAGCGCAGGATGATGTGTTGGATGCGAAGCATATTGTGTTGGATGTGGAGGATGATGTGTTGAATGTGCAGGATGATGTTTTGGATGCGCAGGATGATGTGTTGGATGCGCAGGATGATGTGCTGGATATGAAGGATGATGTGCTGGATGTGGAGGATGATGTTTTGGATGCGCAGGATGATGTTTTGGATGTAGAGGAAGATGTTTAGAATGCGGAGGAAGTTGATTTGAATGCGCAGGATGATGTGGTGGATATGAAGAATAATGTGTTGGATGCGCAGTATGATGTGTTGGATGTGCAGGAAGTTGTTTTGGATGTGGAGGATGATGTTTTGGATGCGCAGAATGATGATTTGGATGCGGGGTATGATCTGTTGAATGCGGAGAATGATGTTTGGGATGCACAGGATGGTGTTTTGCATGCGCAGGAAGATGTGTTGGAAGGGAAGGATGTTGTGTTCGATGCGCCGGATGATGATTTGGAAGTGCAGGATGATATGTTGGATGTGGAGGAAGAAGATTTGGATAAGCAGGGTGATGTTTTGGATGCGCAGGATGATGTGTTGGATGTTGAAGATGATGTGTTGGATGCGCAGGATGACGGTATGAATGTGGATGATGATATTTTGTACGCGCCGGATGATGTTTTGGATGGGCAGGATGATGTACTCGATGTGGTGAATGATGTTTTGGATGCGCAGGATGATGTTTTGGATGTGGAGGATAATGTTTTGGATCCGCAAGATGCTTTTTTGGATGCACAGGATGATGTTTCGGATGAGCAGGATGATGTGCTGGATGTGGAAGATGATGTGCTCGATGTGAAGCATATTGTGTTGGATGCGCAGGATGATGTGTTGGATGTTGAAGATGATGTGTTGGATGCGCAGGATGACGGGATGAATGTGGATGATGATATTTTGTACGCGCAGGATGATGTTTTGGATGGGCAGGATGACGGGATGAATGTGGATGATGATATTTTGTACGCGCAGGATGATGTTTTGGATGGGCAGGATGATGTGCTCGATGTGGTGAATGATGTTTGGGATGCGCAGGATGATTTTTTGGATGTGGAGGATAATGTTTTGGATCGGCAAGATGCTGTTTTGGATGCACAGGATGATGTTTTGGATGAGCAGGATGATGTGCTGGATGTGGAAGATGATGTGCTCGATGTGAAGCATATTGTGTTGGATGTGGAGGATGATTTGTTGGATGTGAAGGATGATGTGTTAGATGCGGAAAAATAAGTTTTGGATGCGCAGGATGATGTCTTGGATGCGCAGGATGTTGTTTTGAATGTCACGGATGTTGTGTTGGATGTGGTGGATGACATGTTGGATGCACAGTAAGAAGTTTTGGATGTGCAGGATGATGTTTTGGATGCGCAGGATGTTGTTTTGAATGTCAAGGATGTTGTGTTGGATGTGGTGGATGATGTGTTGAATGTGGAGGATGATGTATTGGATGAGGAGGATGATGTGTTGAATGTGGAGGATGATGTGTTGGATGCACATTATGTAGTTTTGGATGTGCAGGATGATGTTTTGGATGCGCAGGATGATGTGTTGAATGTCCAGGATGTTGTGTTGGATGCGAAGCATATTGTGTTGGATGTGGAGGCTGATGTGTTGAATGTGGAGGATGATGTTTTGGATGCGCAGGATGATGTGTTGGATGCGCAGGATGATGTGCTGGATGTGCAGAATGATGTGTTGAATGTCAAGGATGTTGTGTTGGATGTGGTGGAGGATGTGTTGAATGTGGAGGATGATGTGCTGGATGTGGAGGATGATGTGTTGAATCTGAAGGATGTTGCGTTGGATGTGGAGGAAGATGTGTTGAATGTGCACGATGATGTGGTGGATGTGGACGAAGAAGAGGTGGATTAGGAGGATGATGTTTTGGATGCGCAGGATGATGTGTTGGATGTGGAGGAAGATGTTTTGGATGCGCAGGATGATGTGTTGAACGTCACGGATGTTGTGTTGGATGTGGGGGAGGATGCTTTGGATGCGCCGTATCATGTTTTGGATGTGCAAGATGATGTTCTCGATGCGCAGGATGATATTTTGGATATGCAGGTTGATATTTTGGATGCGCAGGATGATGTGCTGGATGTGGAGGATGATGTGTTGAATGTGGTGGATGATATGGTGGACGTGAAGGGTGATGTGTTGAATATGAAGGATATTTTGTTGGATGTGTTGGATGATGTGTTGAATGTGGAGGATGATGTATTGGATGTGGAGGAAGATGTGTTAGATGTGGAGGATGACGTGCCTGATGCGGAGTATGATGGTTTGAATGCACAGGATGATGTGGTGGATATGAAGAATAATGTGTTGGATGCGCAGTATGATGTGTTGGATGCGCAGGATGATGTGATGGATATGAAGAATAATGTGTTGGATGCGCAGTATGATGTGTTGGATGTGCAGGAAGATGTTTTGGATGCGGAGAATGATGTTTGGGATGCAGAGGATGCTGTTTTGCATGCGCAGCATGATGTGTTGGAAGTGAAGGATGTTGTGTTCGATGCGCAGGATGATGATTTGGAAGTGCAGGATGATGTGTTGGATGTGGTGGATGATGTGTTGAATGTGGGGGATGATGTATTGGATGAGGAGGATGATGTGTTGAATGTGGAGGATGATGTGTTGGATGCACAGTATGTAGTTTTGGATGTGCAGGATGATGTTTTGGATGCGCAGGATGATGTGTTGAATGTTCAGGATGTTGTGTTAAATGCGAAGCATATTGTGTTGGATGTGGAGGATGATGTGTTGAATGTGGAGGATGATGTTTCGGATGCGCAGGATGATGTGTTGGATGCGCAGGATGATGTGCTGGATGTGCAGGAGGATGTGTTGAATGTCAAGGATGTTGTGTTGGATGTGGTGGATGATGTGTTGAATGTGGAGGATGATGTGTTGGATGTGGAGGAAGATGTGTTGAATGTGCACGATGATGTGGTGGATGTGGACGAAGAAGAGGTGGATTAGCAGGATGATGTTTTGGATGCGCAGGATGATGTGTTGGATGTGGAGGAAGATGTTTTGGATGCGCAGGATGATGTGTTGAACGTCACGGATGTTGTGTTGGATGTGGGGGAGGATGTTTTGGATGCGCCGTATGATGTTTTGGATGTGCAAGATGATGTTCTCGATGCGCAGGATGATGTGTTGAATGTGGTGGATGATATGGTGGACGTGAAGGGTGATGTGTTGAATATGAAGGATATTGTGTTGGATGTGGTGGATGATGTGTTGAATGTGGAGGATGATGTGCCTGATGCGGAGTATGATGGTTTGAATGCGCAGGATGATGTGGTGGATATGAAGAATAATGTGTTGGATGCGCAGTATGATGTGTTGGATGCGCAGGATGATGTGGTGGATATGAAGAATAATGTGTTGGATGCGCAGGATGATGATTTGGAAGTGCAGGTTGATGTGTTGGATGTGGAGGAAGAAGATCTGGATAAGCAGGATGATGTTTTGGATGCGCAGGATGATGTTTTGGATGGGCAGGATGATGTGCTCGATGTGGTGAATGATGTTTGGGATGCGCAGGATGATGTTTTGTATGTGGAGGATAATGTTTTGGATCCGCAAGATGCTGTTTTGGATGCACAGGATAATGTTTTGGATGAGCAGGATGATGTGCTCGATGTGAAGCATATTGTGTTGGATGTGCAGGATGATGTTTTGGATGCGCAGGATGATGTGTTGAATGTCAAGGATGTTGTGTTGGATGTGAAGGATGTTGTGTTGGATGTGGTGGATGATATGTTGAATGTGGAGGATGATGTGTTGGATGCGCAGGATGATGTGTTGGATGCGCAGGATGATGTGCCTGATGTGCAGGATGATGTTTTGAATGTCAAGGATGTTGTGTTGGACGTGTTGGATGATGTGTTGAATGTGGAGGATTATATGCTGGATGCGGAGTATAATGTTTTGGATGTGGAGGATGATGTTTTGGATGTGATGGATGATGTTTTGGATGCGCAGGAAGATGTTTTGGATGCGCAGGATGATGGGTTGGATGTGGAGCATGATGTTTGGGAAGCGCAGGATGATGTGCTGGATGTGAAGGAAGATGTGTTGAATGTGGAGGATGATGTGTTGTATGTGAAGGATGATGAGTTTGATGTGGAGGATGATGTTTTGGATGCGGAGGATGATGATTTGAATGCGCAGGGTGATGTGGTGGACATGAAGAATAATGTGTTGGATGCGCAGTAGGATGTGTTGGATGTGGAGGATGATATTGTGGATGCGCAGAATAACGTTTTCAATGCGGAGGATGATGTGTTGGATGCGCGGGATGATGTTTTGGATGTGGAGAAAGATGTTTTGGATGCGCAGGGTGATGTGTTGGAAGCGCAGAATGATGTTTTGGATGAGGAGGAAGATGTTTTGGATGAGCAGGATGATGTTTTGGATGAGCAGGATGATGAGTTGAATGTGGGGAATGATATGTTGTATGAGAACGGTGATGTGTTGAATGTGAAGGATGTTGTGTTGGATGTGGAGGAAGATGTGTTGAATGTGCAGGATGATGTGTTGAATGTCAAGGATGTTGTGTTGGGTGTGGGAGATGATGTTTTGGATGCGCCGTATGATGTTTTGTATGTGCAAGATGATGTTCACGATGCGCAGGATGATATTTTGGATATGGAGGATGATATTTTGGATGCGCAGGGTGATGTGCTGGATGTGGAGGATGATGTGTTGAATATGGAAGATCATATGGTGGATGTGAAGGGTGATGTGTTGAATATGAAGGATGTTGTGTTGGATGAGGAGGATGATGTGTTGAATGTGGAGGATGATGTGTTGAATGTGGAGGATTATGTGTTGGATGTGAAGGATGATGTGTTGGATGTGAAGGATGATGTTTTGGATGCGCAGGATGATGTGCTGGATGTGGAGGATGATGTTTAGGATGGACTGGATGATGTTTAAGATTCGGAGGATGATGTTTTGGATGCGCAGGATGATGTGCTCGATGTGGTGAATGATGTTTGGGATGCGCAGGATGATGTTTTGGATGTGGAGGATAATGTTTTGGATCCGCAAGATGCTGTTTTGGATGCACAGGATGATGTTTCGGATGAGCAGGATGATGTGCTGGATGTGGAAGATGATGTGCTCGATGTGAAGCATATTGTGTTGGATGCGCAGGATGATGTGTTGGATGTTGAAGATGATGTGTTGGATGCGCAGGATGACGGGATGAATGTGGATGATGATATTTTGTACGCGCAGGATGATGTTTTGGATGGGCAGGATGACGGGATGAATGTGGATGATGATATTTTGTACGCGCAGGATGATGTTTTGGATGGGCAGGATGATGTGCTCGATGTGGTGAATGATGTTTGGGATGCGCAGGATGATTTTTTGGATGTGGAGGATAATGTTTTGGATCGGCAAGATGCTGTTTTGGATGCACAGGATGATGTTTTGGATGAGCAGGATGATGTGCTGGATGTGGAAGATGATGTGCTCGATGTGAAGCATATTGTGTTGGATGTGGAGGATGATTTGTTGGATGTGAAGGATGATGTGTTAGATGCGGAAAAATAAGTTTTGGATGCGCAGGATGATGTCTTGGATGCGCAGGATGTTGTTTTGAATGACACGGATGTTGTGTTGGATGTGGTGGATGACGTGTTGGATGCACAGTAAGAAGTTTTGGATGTGCAGGATGATGTTTTGGATGCGCAGGATGTTGTTTTGAATGTCAAGGATGTTGTGTTGGATGTGGTGGATGATGTGTTGAATGTGGAGGATGAAGTATTGGATGAGGAGGATGATGTGTTGAATGTGGAGGATGATGTGTTGGATGCACATTATGTAGTTTTGGATGTGCAGGATGATGTTTTGGATGCGCAGGATGATGTGTTGAATGTCCAGGATGTTGTGTTGGATGCGAAGCATATTGTGTTGGATGTGGAGGCTGATGTGTTGAATGTGGAGGATGATGTTTTGGATGCGCAGGATGATGTGTTGGATGCGCAGGATGATGTGCTGGATGTGCAGAATGATGTGTTGAATGTCAAGGATGTTGTGTTGGATGTGGTGGACGATGTGTTGAATGTGGAGGATGATGTGCTGGATGTGGAGGATGACGTGTTGAATGTGAAGGATGTTGCGTTGGATGTGGAGGAAGATGTGTTGAATGTGCACGATGATGTGGTGGATGTGGACGAAGAAGAGGTGGATTAGCAGGATGATGTTTTGGATGCGCAGGATGATGTGTTGGATGTGGAGGAAGATGTTTTGGATGCGCAGGATGATGTGTTGAACGTCACGGATGTTGTGTTGGATGTGGGGGAGGATGCTTTGGATGCGCCGTATCATGTTTTGGATGTGCAAGATGATGTTCTCGATGCGCAGGATGATATTTTGGATATGCAGGTTGATATTTTGGATGCGCAGGATGATGTGCTGGATGTGGAGGATGATGTGTTGAATGTGGTGGATGATATGGTGGACGTGAAGGGTGATGTGTTGAATATGAAGGATATTTTGTTGGATGTGTTGGATGATGTGTTGAATGTGGAGGATGATGTATTGGATGTGGAGGAAGATGTGTTAGATGTGGAGGATGACGTGCCTGATGCGGAGTATGATGGTTTGAATGCACAGGATGATGTGGTGGATATGAAGAATAATGTGTTGGATGCGCAGTATGATGTGTTGGATGCGCAGGATGATGTGATGGATATGAAGAATAATGTGTTGGATGCGCAGTATGATGTGTTGGATGTGCAGGAAGATGTTGTGGATGCGGAGAATGATGTTTGGGATGCAGAGGATGCTGTTTTGCATGCGCAGCATGATGTGTTGGAAGTGAAGGATGTTGTGTTCGATGCGCAGGATGATGATTTGGAAGTGCAGGATGATGTGTTGGATGTGGTGGATGATGTGTTGAAAGTGGGGGATGATGTATTGGATGAGGAGGATGATGTGTTGAATGTGGAGGATGATGTGTTGGATGCACAGTATGTAGTTTTGGATGTGCAGGATGATGTTTTGGATGCGCAGGATGATGTGTTGAATGTTCAGGATGATGTGTTGAATGTCAAGGATGTTGTGTTGGGTGTGGGGGATGATGTTTTGGATGCGCCGTATGATGTTTTGTATGTGCAAGATGATGTTCACGATGCGCAGGATGATATTTTGGATATGGAGGATGATATTTTGGATGCGCAGGGTGATGTGCTGGATGTGGAGGATGATGTGTTGAATATGGAAGATCATATGGTGGATGTGAAGGGTGATGTGTTGAATATGAAGGATGTTGTGTTGGATGAGGAGGATGATGTGTTGAATGTGGAGGATGATGTGTTGAATGTGGAGGATTATGTGTTGGATGTGAAGGATGATGTGTTGGATGTGAAGGATGATGTTTTGGATGCGCAGGATGATGTGTTGGATGTGGAGGATGATGTTTAGGATGGACTGGATGATGTTTAAGATTCGGAGGATGATGTTTTGGATGCGCAGGATGATGTGCTCGATGTGGTGAATGATGTTTGGGATGCGCAGGATGATGTTTTGGATGTGGAGGATAATGTTTTGGATCCGCAAGATGCTGTTTTGGATGCACAGGATGATGTTTCGGATGAGCAGGATGATGTGCTGGATGTGGAAGATGATGTGCTCGATGTGAAGCATATTGTGTTGGATGCGCAGGATGATGTGTTGGATGTTGAAGATGATGTGTTGGATGCGCAGGATGACGGGATGAATGTGGATGATGATATTTTGTACGCGCAGGATGATGTTTTGGATGGGCAGGATGACGGGATGAATGTGGATGATGATATTTTGTACGCGCAGGATGATGTTTTGGATGGGCAGGATGATGTGCTCGATGTGGTGAATGATGTTTGGGATGCGCAGGATGATTTTTTGGATGTGGAGGATAATGTTTTGGATCGGCAAGATGCTGTTTTGGATGCACAGGATGATGTTTTGGATGAGTAGGATGATGTGCTGGATGTGGAAGATGATGTGCTCGATGTGAAGCATATTGTGTTGAATGTGGATGATGATATTTTGTACGCGCAGGATGATGTTTTGGATGGGCAGGATGATGTGCTCGATGTGGTGAATGATGTTTGGGATGCGCAGGATGATTTTTTGGATGTGGAGGATAATGTTTTGGATCGGCAAGATGCTGTTTTGGATGCACAGGATGATGTTTTGGATGAGCAGGATGATGTGCTGGATGTGGAAGATGATGTGCTCGATGTGAAGCATATTGTGTTGGATGTGGAGGATGATTTGTTGGATGTGAAGGATGATGTGTTAGATGCGGAAAAATAAGTTTTGGATGTGCAGGATGATGTTTTGGATGCGCAGGATGTTGTTTTGAATGTCAAGGATGTTGTGTTGGATGTGGTGGATGATGTGTTGAATGTGGAGGATGATGTATTGGATGAGGAGGATGATGTGTTGAATGTGGAGGATGATGTGTTGGATGCACATTATGTAGTTTTCGATGTGCAGGATGATGTTTTGGATGCGCAGGATGATGTGTTGAATGTCCAGGATGTTGTGTTGGATGCGAAGCATATTGTGTTGGATGTGGAGGCTGATGTGTTGAATGTGGAGGATGATGTTTTGGATGCGCAGGATGATGTGTTGGATGCGCAGGATGATGTGCTGGATGTGCAGAATGATGTGTTGAATGTCAAGGATGTTGTGTTGGATGTGGTGGACGATGTGTTGAATGTGGAGGATGATGTGCTGGATGTGAAGGATGACGTGTTGAATGTGAAGGATGTTGCGTTGGATGTGGAGGAAGATGTGTTGAATGTGCACGATGATGTGGTGGATGTGGACGAAGAAGAGGTGGATTAGCAGGATGATGTTTTGGATGCGCAGGATGATGTGTTGGATGTGGAGGAAGATGTTTTGGATGCGCAGGATGATGTGTTGAACGTCACGGATGTTGTGTTGGATGTGGGGGAGGATGCTTTGGATGCGCCGTATCATGTTTTGGATGTGCAAGATGATGTTCTCGATGCGCAGGATGATATTTTGGATATGCAGGTTGATATTTTGGATGCGCAGGATGATGTGCTGGATGTGGAGGATGATGTGTTGAATGTGGTGGATGATATGGTGGACGTGAAGGGTGATGTGTTGAATATGAAGGATATTTTGTTGGATGTGTTGGATGATGTGTTGAATGTGGAGGATGATGTATTGGATGTGGAGGAAGATGTGTTAGATGTGGAGGATGACGTGCCTGATGCGGAGTATGATGGTTTGAATGCACAGGATGATGTGGTGGATATGAAGAATAATGTGTTGGATGCGCAGTATGATGTGTTGGATGCGCAGGATGATGTGATGGATATGAAGAATAATGTGTTGGATGCGCAGTATGATGTGTTGGATGTGCAGGAAGATGTTTTGGATGCGGAGAATGATGTTTGGGATGCAGAGGATGCTGTTTTGCATGCGCAGCATGATGTGTTGGAAGTGAAGGATGTTGTGTTCGATGCGCAGGATGATGATTTGGAAGTGCAGGATGATGTGTTGGATGTGGTGGATGATGTGTTGAATGTGGGGGATGATGTATTGGATGAGGAGGATGATGTGTTGAATGTGGAGGATGATGTGTTGGATGCACAGTATGTAGTTTTGGATGTGCAGGATGATGTTTTGGATGTGCAGGATGATGTGTTGAATGTCCAGGATGTTGTGTTAAATGCGAAGCATATTGTGTTGGATGTGGAGGATGATGTGTTGAATGTGGAGAATGATGTTTCGGATGCGCAGGATGATGTGTTGGATGCGCAGGATGATGTGCTGGATGTGCAGGAGGATGTGTTGAATGTCAAGGATGTTGTGTTGGATGTGGTGGATGATGTGTTGAATGTGGAGGATGATGTGCTGGATGTGGAGGATGATGTGTTGAATGTGAAGGATGTTGTGTTGGATGTGGAGGAAGATGTGTTGAATGTGCACGATGATGTGGTGGATGTGGACGAAGAAGAGGTGGATTAGCAGGATGATGTTTTGGATGCGCAGGATGATGTGTTGGATGTGGAGGAAGATGTTTTGGATGCGCAGGATGATGTGTTGAACGTCACGGATGTTGTGTTGGATGTGGGGGAGGATGTTTTGGATGCGCCGTATGATGTTTTGGATGTGCAAGATGATGTTCTCGATGCGCAGGATGATGTGTTGAATGTGGTGGATGATATGGTGGACGTGAAGGGTGATGTGTTGAATATGAAGGATATTGTGTTGGATGTGGTGGATGATGTGTTGAATGTGGAGGATGATGTGCCTGATGCGGAGTATGATGGTTTGAATGCGCAGGATGATGTGGTGGATATGAAGAATAATGTGTTGGATGCGCAGTATGATGTGTTGGATGCGCAGGATGATGTGGTGGATATGAAGAATAATGTGTTGGATGCGCAGGATGATGATTTGGAAGTGCAGGATGATATTGTGGATGCGCAGAATAACGTTTTCAAAGCGGAGGATGATGTGTTGGATGCGCGGGATGATGTTTTGGATGTGGAGAAAGATGTTTTGGATGCGCAGGGTGATGTGTTGGAAGCGCAGAATGATGTTTTGGATGAGGAGGAAGATGTTTTGGATGAGCAGGATGATGTTTTGGATGAGCAGGATGATGAGTTGAATGTGGGGAATGATATGTTGTATGAGAACGGTGATGTGTTGAATGTGAAGGATGTTGTGTTGGATGTGGAGGAAGATGTGTTGAATGTGCAGGATGATGTGTTGAATGTCAAGTATGTTGTGTTGGGTGTGGGGGATGATGTTTTGGATGCGCCGTATGATGTTTTGTATGTGCAAGATGATGTTCTCGATGCGCAGGATGATATTTTGGATATGCAGGATGATATTTTGGATGCGCAGGATGATGTGCTGGATGTGGAGGATGATGTGTTGAATGTGGAAGATCATATGGTGGATGTGAAGGGTGATGTGTTGAATATGAAGGATGTTGTGTTGGATGAGGAGGATGATGTGTTGAATGTGGAGGATGATGTGTTGAATGTGGAGGATTATGTGTTGGATGTGAAGGATGATGTGTTGGATGTGAAGGATGATGTTTTGGATGCGCAGGATGATGTGTTGGATGTGGAGGATGATGTTTAGGATGGACTGGATGATGTTTAAGATTCGGAGGATGATGTTTTGGATGCGCAGTATGAAGTTTTGGATGCGCAGGATGATGTGTTGGATGCGCAGGATGACGGGATGAATGTGGATGATGATATTTTGTACGCGCAGGACGATGTTTTGGATGGGCGGGATGATGTGCTCGATGTGGTGAATGATGTTTGGGATGCGCAGGATGATGTTTTGGATGTGGAGGATAATGTTTTGAATCCGCAAGATGCTGTTTTGGATGCACAGGATGATGTTTTGGATGAGCAGGATGATGTGCTGGATGTGGAAGATGATGTGCTCGATGTTAAGCATATTGTGCTGGATGCGCAGGATGATGTGTTGGATGTTGAAGATGATGTTTTGGATGCGCAGGATTACAGGATGAATGTGGATGATGATATTTTGTACGCGCAGGATGATGTTTTGGATGGGCAGGATGATGTGCCCGATGTGGTGAATGATGTTTGGGATACGCAGGATGATGTTTTTTTATGTGGAGGATAATGCGTTGGATCAGCAAGATGCTGTTTTGGATGCACAGGATGATGTTTTGGATGAGCAGGATAATGTGCTGGATGTGGAAGATGATGTGCTCGATGTGAAGCATATTGTGTTGGATGTGAAGGATGTTGTGTTGGATGTTGTGGATGATGTGTTGAATGTGGAGGATGATGTATTGGATGTGGAGGATGATGTGTTGAATGTGGAGGATGATGTTTTGGATGCGCAGGATGATGTGTTGGATGCGCAGGATGATGTGCTGGATGTGCAGGAAGATGTGTTGAATGTGGAGGATGATGTGTTGGATATGAAGGATGATGTGCTGGATGTGGAGGATGATGTTTTGGATGCGCAGGATGATGTTTTGGATTTAGAGGAAGATGTTTAGAATGCGGAGGAAGATGTGGTGGATATGAAGAATAATGTGTTGGATGCGCAGTATGATGTGTTGGATTTGCAGGAAGATGTTTTGGATGTGGAGGATGATGTTTTGGATGCGCAGAATGATGATTTGAATGCGGAGTATGATCTGTTGAATGCGGAGAATGATGTTTCGGATGCACTGGATGGTGGTTTGCATGCGCAGGATGATGTGTTGGAAGTGAAGGATGTTGTGTTCGATGCGCCGGATGATGATTTGGAAGTGCAGGATGATGTGTTGGATGTGGAGGAAGAAGATTTGGATAAGCAGGGTGATGTTTTCGATGCGCAGAATGATGTGTTGGATGTTGAAGATGATGTGCTGTATGCGCAGGATGACGGGATGAGTGTGGATGATGATATTTTGTACGCGCAGGATGATGTTTTGGATGGGCAGGATGATGTTTTGGATGTGGAGGATAATGTTTTGGATCCGCAAGATGCTGCTTTGGATGCACAGGATGATGTTTTGGATGAGTAGGATGATGTGCTGGATGTGGAAGATGATGTGCTCGATGTGAAGCATATTGTGTTGGATGCGCAGGATGATGTGTTGGATGTTGAAGATGATGTGTTGGATGCGCAGGATGACGGGATGAATGTGGATGATGATATTTTGTACGCGCAGGATGATGTTTTGGATGGGCAGGATGACGGGATGAATGTGGATGATGATATTTTGTACGCGCAGGATGATGTTTTGGATGGGCAGGATGAAGTGCTCGATGTGGTGAATGATGTTTGGGATGCGCAGGGTGATGTTTTGGATGTGGAGGATAATGTTTTGGATCCGGAAGATGATGTTTTGGATGCACAGGATGATGTTTTGGATGAGCAGGATGATGTGCTGGATGTGGAAGATGATGTGCTCGATGTGAAGCATATTGTGTTGGATGTGCAGGATGATGTGTTGAATGTGGAGGATGATGTGTTGGATGTGCAGGAAGATGTGTTGAATGTGGAGGATGATGTATTGGATGGGGAGGATGATGTGTTGAATGTGGAGGATGATGTGTTGGATGCAATGTATGAAGCTTTGGATGTACAGGATGATGTTTTGGATGGGCAGGATGATGTGTTTAATGTCCAGGATGTTGTGTTGGATGCGAAGCATATTGTGTTGGATGTGGAGGATGATGTGTTATATGTGGAGGATGATATTCTGGATGCGGAGTATAATGTTTTGGATGAGCAGGATGATGTGTTGGATGTGGAGGAGAAGTGTTGGATGCGCCGGATGATGTGCTGGATGTGGAGGATGATATTTTGGATGTGCTGAATGATGTTTAGGATGCGCTGGATGATGTTTTGGATGTGGAGCATGATGTTTGGGAAGCGCAGGATGATGTGGTGGATATGAAGAATAATGTGTTGGATGCGCAGTATGATGTGTTGGATGCGCAGGAAGATGTGGTGGATATGAAGAATAATGTGTTGTATGTGCAGTATGATGTGTTGGATGCGCAGGATGATGTGGTGGATATGAAGAATAATGTGTTGGATGCGCAGTATGATGTGTTGGATGCGCAGGATGATGTGGTGGATATGAAGAATAATGTGTTGGATGCGCAGTATGATGTGTTGGATGTGCAAGATGATGTTCTCGATGCGCAGGATGATGTGTTGAATGTGGTGGATGATATGGTGGACGTGAAGGGTGATGTGTTGAATATGAAGGATATTGTGTTGGATGTGGTGGATGATGTGTTGAATGTGGAGGATGATGTGCCTGATGCGGAGTATGATGGTTTGAATGCGCAGGATGATGTGGTGGATATGAAGAATAATGTGTTGGATGCGCAGTATGATGTGTTGGATGCGCAGGATGATGTGGTGGATATGAAGAATAATGTGTTGGATGCGCAGGATGATGATTTGGAAGTGCAGGTTGATGTGTTGGATGTGGAGGAAGAAGATCTGGATAAGCAGGATGATGTTTTGGATGCGCAGGATGATGTTTTGGATGGGCAGGATGATGTGCTCGATGTGGTGAATGATGTTTGGGATGCGCAGGATGATGTTTTGTATGTGGAGGATAATGTTTTGGATCCGCAAGATGCTGTTTTGGATGCACAGGATAATGTTTTGGATGAGCAGGATGATGTGCTCGATGTGAAGCATATTGTGTTGGATGTGCAGGATGATGTTTTGGATGCGCAGGATGATGTGTTGAATGTCAAGGATGTTGTGTTGGATGTGAAGGATGTTGTGTTGGATGTGGTGGATGATATGTTGAATGTGGAGGATGATGTGTTGGATGCGCAGGATGATGTGTTGGATGCGCAGGATGATGTGCCTGATGTGCAGGATGATGTTTTGAATGTCAAGGATGTTGTGTTGGACGTGTTGGATGATGTGTTGAATGTGGAGGATTATATGCTGGATGCGGAGTATAATGTTTTGGATGTGGAGGATGATGTTTTGGATGTGATGGATGATGTTTTGGATGCGCAGGAAGATGTTTTGGATGCGCAGGATGATGGGTTGGATGTGGAGCATGATGTTTGGGAAGCGCAGGATGATGTGTTGGATGCGAAGCATATTGTGTTGGATGTGGAGGATGATGTGTTGAATGTGCAGGATGATGTTTTGGATGCGCAGGATGATGTGTTGGATGCGCAGGATGATGTGCTGGATATGAAGGATGATGTGCTGGATGTGGAGGATGATGTTTTGGATGCGCAGGATGATGTTTTGGATGTAGAGGAAGATGTTTAGAATGCGGAGGAAGTTGATTTGAATGCGCAGGATGATGTGGTGGATATGCAGAATAATGTGTTGGATGCGCAGTATGATGTGTTGGATGTGCAGGAAGTTGTTTTGGATGTGGAGGATGATGTTTTGGATGCGCAGAATGATGATTTGGATGCGGGGTATGATCTGTTGAATGCGGAGAATGATGTTTGGGATGCACAGGATGGTGTTTTGCATGCGCAGGAAGATGTGTTGGAAGGGAAGGATGTTGTGTTCGATGCGCCGGATGATGATTTGGAAGTGCAGGATGATATGTTGGATGTGGAGGAAGAAGATTTGGATAAGCAGGGTGATGTTTTGGATGCGCAGGATGATGTGTTGGATGTTGAAGATGATGTGTTGGATGCGCAGGATGACGGTATGAATGTGGATGATGATATTTTGTACGCGCCGGATGATGTTTTGGATGGGCAGGATGATGTGCTCGATGTGGTGAATGATGTTTTGGATGCGCAGGATGATGTTTTGGATGTGGAGGATAATGTTTTGGATCCGCAAGATGCTTTTTTGGATGCACAGGATGATGTTTCGGATGAGCAGGATGATGTGCTGGATGTGGAAGATGATGTGCTCGATGTGAAGCATATTGTGTTGGATGCGCAGGATGATGTGTTGGATGTTGAAGATGATGTGTTGGATGCGCAGGATGACGGGATGAATGTGGATGATGATATTTTGTACGCGCAGGATAATGTTTTGGATGGGCAGGATGACGGGATGAATGTGGATGATGATATTTTGTACGCGCAGGATGATGTTTTGGATGGGCAGGATGATGTGCTCGATGTGGTGAATGATGTTTGGGATGCGCAGGATGATTTTTTGGATGTGGAGGATAATGTTTTGGATCGGCAAGATGCTGTTTTGGATGCACAGGATGATGTTTTGGATGAGCAGGATGATGTGCTGGATGTGGAAGATGATGTGCTCGATGTGAAGCATATTGTGTTGGATGTGGAGGATGATTTGTTGGATGTGAAGGATGATGTGTTAGATGCGGAAAAATAAGTTTTGGATGCGCAGGATGATGTCTTGGATGCGCAGGATGTTGTTTTGAATGTCACGGATGTTGTGTTGGATGTGGTGGATGACGTGTTGGATGCACAGTAAGAAGTTTTGGATGTGCAGGATGATGTTTTGGATGCGCAGGATGTTGTTTTGAATGTCAAGGATGTTGTGTTGGATGTGGTGGATGATGTGTTGAATGTGGAGGATGATGTATTGGATGAGGAGGATGATGTGTTGAATGTGGAGGATGATGTGTTGGATGCACATTATGTAGTTTTCGATGTGCAGGATGATGTTTTGGATGCGCAGGATGATGTGTTGAATGTCCAGGATGTTGTGTTGGATGCGAAGCATATTGTGTTGGATGTGGAGGCTGATGTGTTGAATGTGGAGGATGATGTTTTGGATGCGCAGGATGATGTGTTGGATGCGCAGGATGATGTGCTGGATGTGCAGAATGATGTGTTGAATGTCAAGGATGTTGTGTTGGATGTGGTGGAGGATGTGTTGAATGTGGAGGATGATGTGCTGGATGTGGAGGATGATGTGTTGAATCTGAAGGATGTTGCGTTGGATGTGGAGGAAGATGTGTTGAATGTGCACGATGATGTGGTGGATGTGGACGAAGAAGAGGTGGATTAGCAGGATGATGTTTTGGATGCGCAGGATGATGTGTTGGATGTGGAGGAAGATGTTTTGGATGCGCAGGATGATGTGTTGAACGTCACGGATGTTGTGTTGGATGTGGGGGAGGATGCTTTGGATGCGCCGTATCATGTTTTGGATGTGCAAGATGATGTTCTCGATGCGCAGGATGATATTTTGGATATGCAGGTTGATATTTTGGATGCGCAGGATGATGTGCTGGATGTGGAGGATGATGTGTTGAATGTGGTGGATGATATGGTGGACGTGAAGGGTGATGTGTTGAATATGAAGGATATTTTGTTGGATGTGTTGGATGATGTGTTGAATGTGGAGGATGATGTATTGGATGTGGAGGAAGATGTGTTAGATGTGGAGGATGACGTGCCTGATGCGGAGTATGATGGTTTGAATGCACAGGATGATGTGGTGGATATGAAGAATAATGTGTTGGATGCGCAGTATGATGTGTTGGATGCGCAGGATGATGTGATGGATATGAAGAATAATGTGTTGGATGCGCAGTATGATGTGTTGGATGTGCAGGAAGATGTTTTGGATGCGGAGAATGATGTTTGGGATGCAGAGGATGCTGTTTTGCATGCGCAGCATGATGTGTTGGAAGTGAAGGATGTTGTGTTCGATGCGCAGGATGATGATTTGGAAGTGCAGGATGATGTGTTGGATGTGGTGGATGATGTGTTGAATGTGGGGGATGATGTATTGGATGTGGTGGATGATGTGTTGAATGTGGAGGATGATGTGCTGGATGTGGAGGATGATGTGTTGAATGTGAAGGATGTTGTGTTGGATGTGGAGGAAGATGTGTTGAATGTGCACGATGATGTGGTGGATGTGGACGAAGAAGAGGTGGATTAGCAGGATGATGTTTTGGATGCGCAGGATGATGTGTTGGATGTGGAGGAAGATGTTTTGGATGCGCAGGATGATGTGTTGAACGTCACGGATGTTGTGTTGGATGTGGGGGAGGATGTTTTGGATGCGCCGTATGATGTTTTGGATGTGCAAGATGATGTTCTCGATGCGCAGGATGATGTGTTGAATGTGGTGGATGATATGGTGGACGTGAAGGGTGATGTGTTGAATATGAAGGATATTGTGTTGGATGTGGTGGATGATGTGTTGAATGTGGAGGATGATGTGCCTGATGCGGAGTATGATGGTTTGAATGCGCAGGATGATGTGGTGGATATGAAGAATAATGTGTTGGATGCGCAGTATGATGTGTTGGATGCGCAGGATGATGTGGTGGATATGAAGAATAATGTGTTGGATGCGCAGGATGATGATTTGGAAGTGCAGGTTGATGTGTTGGATGTGGAGGAAGAAGATCTGGATAAGCAGGATGATGTTTTGGATGCGCAGGATGATGTTTTGGATGGGCAGGATGATGTGCTCGATGTGGTGAATGATGTTTGGGATGCGCAGGATGATGTTTTGTATGTGGAGGATAATGTTTTGGATCCGCAAGATGCTGTTTTGGATGCACAGGATAATGTTTTGGATGAGCAGGATGATGTGCTCGATGTGAAGCATATTGTGTTGGATGTGCAGGATGATGTTTTGGATGCGCAGGATGATGTGTTGAATGTCAAGGATGTTGTGTTGGATGTGAAGGATGTTGTGTTGGATGTGGTGGATGATATGTTGAATGTGGAGGATGATGTGTTGGATGCGCAGGATGATGTGTTGGATGCGCAGGATGATGTGCCTGATGTGCAGGATGATGTTTTGAATGTCAAGGATGTTGTGTTGGACGTGTTGGATGATGTGTTGAATGTGGAGGATTATATGCTGGATGCGGAGTATAATGTTTTGGATGTGGAGGATGATGTTTTGGATGTGATGGATGATGTTTTGGATGCGCAGGAAGATGTTTTGGATGCGCAGGATGATGGGTTGGATGTGGAGCATGATGTTTGGGAAGCGCAGGATGATGTGCTGGATGTGAAGGAAGATGTGTTGAATGTGGAGGATGATGTGTTGTATGTGAAGGATGATGAGTTTGATGTGGAGGATGATGTTTTGGATGCGGAGGATGATGATTTGAATGCGCAGGGTGATGTGGTGGACATGAAGAATAATGTGTTGGATGCGCAGTAGGATGTGTTGGATGTGGAGGATGATATTGTGGATGCGCAGAATAACGTTTTCAATGCGGAGGATGATGTGTTGGATGCGCGGGATGATGTTTTGGATGTGGAGAAAGATGTTTTGGATGCGCAGGGTGATGTGTTGGAAGCGCAGAATGATGTTTTGGATGAGGAGGAAGATGTTTTGGATGAGCAGGATGATGTTTTGGATGAGCAGGATGATGAGTTGAATGTGGGGAATGATATGTTGTATGAGAACGGTGATGTGTTGAATGTGAAGGATGTTGTGTTGGATGTGGAGGAAGATGTGTTGAATGTGCAGGATGATGTGTTGAATGTCAAGGATGTTGTGTTGGGTGTGGGAGATGATGTTTTGGATGCGCCGTATGATGTTTTGTATGTGCAAGATGATGTTCACGATGCGCAGGATGATATTTTGGATATGGAGGATGATATTTTGGATGCGCAGGGTGATGTGCTGGATGTGGAGGATGATGTGTTGAATATGGAAGATCATATGGTGGATGTGAAGGGTGATGTGTTGAATATGAAGGATGTTGTGTTGGATGAGGAGGATGATGTGTTGAATGTGGAGGATGATGTGTTGAATGTGGAGGATTATGTGTTGGATGTGAAGGATGATGTGTTGGATGTGAAGGATGATGTTTTGGATGCGCAGGATGATGTGCTGGATGTGGAGGATGATGTTTAGGATGGACTGGATGATGTTTAAGATTCGGAGGATGATGTTTTGGATGCGCAGGATGATGTGCTCGATGTGGTGAATGATGTTTGGGATGCGCAGGATGATGTTTTGGATGTGGAGGATAATGTTTTGGATCCGCAAGATGCTGTTTTGGATGCACAGGATGATGTTTCGGATGAGCAGGATGATGTGCTGGATGTGGAAGATGATGTGCTCGATGTGAAGCATATTGTGTTGGATGCGCAGGATGATGTGTTGGATGTTGAAGATGATGTGTTGGATGCGCAGGATGACGGGATGAATGTGGATGATGATATTTTGTACGCGCAGGATGATGTTTTGGATGGGCAGGATGACGGGATGAATGTGGATGATGATATTTTGTACGCGCAGGATGATGTTTTGGATGGGCAGGATGATGTGCTCGATGTGGTGAATGATGTTTGGGATGCGCAGGATGATTTTTTGGATGTGGAGGATAATGTTTTGGATCGGCAAGATGCTGTTTTGGATGCACAGGATGATGTTTTGGATGAGCAGGATGATGTGCTGGATGTGGAAGATGATGTGCTCGATGTGAAGCATATTGTGTTGGATGTGGAGGATGATTTGTTGGATGTGAAGGATGATGTGTTAGATGCGGAAAAATAAGTTTTGGATGCGCAGGATGATGTCTTGGATGCGCAGGATGTTGTTTTGAATGACACGGATGTTGTGTTGGATGTGGTGGATGACGTGTTGGATGCACAGTAAGAAGTTTTGGATGTGCAGGATGATGTTTTGGATGCGCAGGATGTTGTTTTGAATGTCAAGGATGTTGTGTTGGATGTGGTGGATGATGTGTTGAATGTGGAGGATGAAGTATTGGATGAGGAGGATGATGTGTTGAATGTGGAGGATGATGTGTTGGATGCACATTATGTAGTTTTGGATGTGCAGGATGATGTTTTGGATGCGCAGGATGATGTGTTGAATGTCCAGGATGTTGTGTTGGATGCGAAGCATATTGTGTTGGATGTGGAGGCTGATGTGTTGAATGTGGAGGATGATGTTTTGGATGCGCAGGATGATGTGTTGGATGCGCAGGATGATGTGCTGGATGTGCAGAATGATGTGTTGAATGTCAAGGATGTTGTGTTGGATGTGGTGGACGATGTGTTGAATGTGGAGGATGATGTGCTGGATGTGGAGGATGACGTGTTGAATGTGAAGGATGTTGCGTTGGATGTGGAGGAAGATGTGTTGAATGTGCACGATGATGTGGTGGATGTGGACGAAGAAGAGGTGGATTAGCAGGATGATGTTTTGGATGCGCAGGATGATGTGTTGGATGTGGAGGAAGATGTTTTGGATGCGCAGGATGATGTGTTGAACGTCACGGATGTTGTGTTGGATGTGGGGGAGGATGCTTTGGATGCGCCGTATCATGTTTTGGATGTGCAAGATGATGTTCTCGATGCGCAGGATGATATTTTGGATATGCAGGTTGATATTTTGGATGCGCAGGATGATGTGCTGGATGTGGAGGATGATGTGTTGAATGTGGTGGATGATATGGTGGACGTGAAGGGTGATGTGTTGAATATGAAGGATATTTTGTTGGATGTGTTGGATGATGTGTTGAATGTGGAGGATGATGTATTGGATGTGGAGGAAGATGTGTTAGATGTGGAGGATGACGTGCCTGATGCGGAGTATGATGGTTTGAATGCACAGGATGATGTGGTGGATATGAAGAATAATGTGTTGGATGCGCAGTATGATGTGTTGGATGCGCAGGATGATGTGATGGATATGAAGAATAATGTGTTGGATGCGCAGTATGATGTGTTGGATGTGCAGGAAGATGTTGTGGATGCGGAGAATGATGTTTGGGATGCAGAGGATGCTGTTTTGCATGCGCAGCATGATGTGTTGGAAGTGAAGGATGTTGTGTTCGATGCGCAGGATGATGATTTGGAAGTGCAGGATGATGTGTTGGATGTGGTGGATGATGTGTTGAAAGTGGGGGATGATGTATTGGATGAGGAGGATGATGTGTTGAATGTGGAGGATGATGTGTTGGATGCACAGTATGTAGTTTTGGATGTGCAGGATGATGTTTTGGATGCGCAGGATGATGTGTTGAATGTTCAGGATGATGTGTTGAATGTCAAGGATGTTGTGTTGGGTGTGGGGGATGATGTTTTGGATGCGCCGTATGATGTTTTGTATGTGCAAGATGATGTTCACGATGCGCAGGATGATATTTTGGATATGGAGGATGATATTTTGGATGCGCAGGGTGATGTGCTGGATGTGGAGGATGATGTGTTGAATATGGAAGATCATATGGTGGATGTGAAGGGTGATGTGTTGAATATGAAGGATGTTGTGTTGGATGAGGAGGATGATGTGTTGAATGTGGAGGATGATGTGTTGAATGTGGAGGATTATGTGTTGGATGTGAAGGATGATGTGTTGGATGTGAAGGATGATGTTTTGGATGCGCAGGATGATGTGTTGGATGTGGAGGATGATGTTTAGGATGGACTGGATGATGTTTAAGATTCGGAGGATGATGTTTTGGATGCGCAGGATGATGTGCTCGATGTGGTGAATGATGTTTGGGATGCGCAGGATGATGTTTTGGATGTGGAGGATAATGTTTTGGATCCGCAAGATGCTGTTTTGGATGCACAGGATGATGTTTCGGATGAGCAGGATGATGTGCTGGATGTGGAAGATGATGTGCTCGATGTGAAGCATATTGTGTTGGATGCGCAGGATGATGTGTTGGATGTTGAAGATGATGTGTTGGATGCGCAGGATGACGGGATGAATGTGGATGATGATATTTTGTACGCGCAGGATGATGTTTTGGATGGGCAGGATGACGGGATGAATGTGGATGATGATATTTTGTACGCGCAGGATGATGTTTTGGATGGGCAGGATGATGTGCTCGATGTGGTGAATGATGTTTGGGATGCGCAGGATGATTTTTTGGATGTGGAGGATAATGTTTTGGATCGGCAAGATGCTGTTTTGGATGCACAGGATGATGTTTTGGATGAGCAGGATGATGTGCTGGATGTGGAAGATGATGTGCTCGATGTGAAGCATATTGTGTTGGATGTGGAGGATGATTTGTTGGATGTGAAGGATGATGTGTTAGATGCGGAAAAATAAGTTTTGGATGCGCAGGATGATGTCTTGGATGCGCAGGATGTTGTTTTGAATGTCACGGATGTTGTGTTGGATGTGGTGGATGACGTGTTGGATGCACAGTAAGAAGTTTTGGATGTGCAGGATGATGTTTTGGATGCGCAGGATGTTGTTTTGAATGTCAAGGATGTTGTGTTGGATGTGGTGGATGATGTGTTGAATGTGGAGGATGATGTATTGGATGAGGAGGATGATGTGTTGAATGTGGAGGATGATGTGTTGGATGCACATTATGTAGTTTTCGATGTGCAGGATGATGTTTTGGATGCGCAGGATGATGTGTTGAATGTCCAGGATGTTGTGTTGGATGCGAAGCATATTGTGTTGGATGTGGAGGCTGATGTGTTGAATGTGGAGGATGATGTTTTGGATGCGCAGGATGATGTGTTGGATGCGCAGGATGATGTGCTGGATGTGCAGAATGATGTGTTGAATGTCAAGGATGTTGTGTTGGATGTGGTGGACGATGTGTTGAATGTGGAGGATGATGTGCTGGATGTGAAGGATGACGTGTTGAATGTGAAGGATGTTGCGTTGGATGTGGAGGAAGATGTGTTGAATGTGCACGATGATGTGGTGGATGTGGACGAAGAAGAGGTGGATTAGCAGGATGATGTTTTGGATGCGCAGGATGATGTGTTGGATGTGGAGGAAGATGTTTTGGATGTGCAGGATGATGTGTTGAACGTCACGGATGTTGTGTTGGATGTGGGGGAGGATGCTTTGGATGCGCCGTATCATGTTTTGGATGTGCAAGATGATGTTCTCGATGCGCAGGATGATATTTTGGATATGCAGGTTGATATTTTGGATGCGCAGGATGATGTGCTGGATGTGGAGGATGATGTGTTGAATGTGGTGGATGATATGGTGGACGTGAAGGGTGATGTGTTGAATATGAAGGATATTTTGTTGGATGTGTTGGATGATGTGTTGAATGTGGAGGATGATGTATTGGATGTGGAGGAAGATGTGTTAGATGTGGAGGATGACGTGCCTGATGCGGAGTATGATGGTTTGAATGCACAGGATGATGTGGTGGATATGAAGAATAATGTGTTGGATGCGCAGTATGATGTGTTGGATGCGCAGGATGATGTGATGGATATGAAGAATAATGTGTTGGATGCGCAGTATGATGTGTTGGATGTGCAGGAAGATGTTTTGGATGCGGAGAATGATGTTTGGGATGCAGAGGATGCTGTTTTGCATGCGCAGCATGATGTGTTGGAAGTGAAGGATGTTGTGTTCGATGCGCAGGATGATGATTTGGAAGTGCAGGATGATGTGTTGGATGTGGTGGATGATGTGTTGAATGTGGGGGATGATGTATTGGATGAGGAGGATGATGTGTTGAATGTGGAGGATGATGTGTTGGATGCACAGTATGTAGTTTTGGATGTGCAGGTTGATGTTTTGGATGTGCAGGATGATGTGTTGAATGTCCAGGATGTTGTGTTAAATGCGAAGCATATTGTGTTGGATGTGGAGGATGATGTGTTGAATGTGGAGAATGATGTTTCGGATGCGCAGGATGATGTGTTGGATGCGCAGGATGATGTGCTGGATGTGCAGGAGGATGTGTTGAATGTCAAGGATGTTGTGTTGGATGTGGTGGATGATGTGTTGAATGTGGAGGATGATGTGCTGGATGTGGAGGATGATGTGTTGAATGTGAAGGATGTTGTGTTGGATGTGGAGGAAGATGTGTTGAATGTGCACGATGATGTGGTGGATGTGGACGAAGAAGAGGTGGATTAGCAGGATGATGTTTTGGATGCGCAGGATGATGTGTTGGATGTGGAGGAAGATGTTTTGGATGCGCAGGATGATGTGTTGAACGTCACGGATGTTGTGTTGGATGTGGGGGAGGATGTTTTGGATGCGCCGTATGATGTTTTGGATGTGCAAGATGATGTTCTCGATGCGCAGGATGATGTGTTGAATGTGGTGGATGATATGGTGGACGTGAAGGGTGATGTGTTGAATATGAAGGATATTGTGTTGGATGTGGTGGATGATGTGTTGAATGTGGAGGATGATGTGCCTGATGCGGAGTATGATGGTTTGAATGCGCAGGATGATGTGGTGGATATGAAGAATAATGTGTTGGATGCGCAGTATGATGTGTTGGATGCGCAGGATGATGTGGTGGATATGAAGAATAATGTGTTGGATGCGCAGGATGATGATTTGGAAGTGCAGGATGATATTGTGGATGCGCAGAATAACGTTTTCAAAGCGGAGGATGATGTGTTGGATGCGCGGGATGATGTTTTGGATGTGGAGAAAGATGTTTTGGATGCGCAGGGTGATGTGTTGGAAGCGCAGAATGATGTTTTGGATGAGGAGGAAGATGTTTTGGATGAGCAGGATGATGTTTTGGATGAGCAGGATGATGAGTTGAATGTGGGGAATGATATGTTGTATGAGAACGGTGATGTGTTGAATGTGAAGGATGTTGTGTTGGATGTGGAGGAAGATGTGTTGAATGTGCAGGATGATGTGTTGAATGTCAAGTATGTTGTGTTGGGTGTGGGGGATGATGTTTTGGATGCGCCGTATGATGTTTTGTATGTGCAAGATGATGTTCTCGATGCGCAGGATGATATTTTGGATATGCAGGATGATATTTTGGATGCGCAGGATGATGTGCTGGATGTGGAGGATGATGTGTTGAATGTGGAAGATCATATGGTGGATGTGAAGGGTGATGTGTTGAATATGAAGGATGTTGTGTTGGATGAGGAGGATGATGTGTTGAATGTGGAGGATGATGTGTTGAATGTGGAGGATTATGTGTTGGATGTGAAGGATGATGTGTTGGATGTGAAGGATGATGTTTTGGATGCGCAGGATGATGTGTTGGATGTGGAGGATGATGTTTAGGATGGACTGGATGATGTTTAAGATTCGGAGGATGATGTTTTGGATGCGCAGTATGAAGTTTTGGATGCGCAGGATGATGTGTTGGATGCGCAGGATGACGGGATGAATGTGGATGATGATATTTTGTACGCGCAGGACGATGTTTTGGATGGGCGGGATGATGTGCTCGATGTGGTGAATGATGTTTGGGATGCGCAGGATGATGTTTTGGATGTGGAGGATAATGTTTTGAATCCGCAAGATGCTGTTTTGGATGCACAGGATGATGTTTTGGATGAGCAGGATGATGTGCTGGATGTGGAAGATGATGTGCTCGATGTTAAGCATATTGTGCTGGATGCGCAGGATGATGTGTTGGATGTTGAAGATGATGTTTTGGATGCGCAGGATTACAGGATGAATGTGGATGATGATATTTTGTACGCGCAGGATGATGTTTTGGATGGGCAGGATGATGTGCCCGATGTGGTGAATGATGTTTGGGATACGCAGGATGATGTTTTTTTATGTGGAGGATAATGCGTTGGATCAGCAAGATGCTGTTTTGGATGCACAGGATGATGTTTTGGATGAGCAGGATAATGTGCTGGATGTGGAAGATGATGTGCTCGATGTGAAGCATATTGTGTTGGATGTGAAGGATGTTGTGTTGGATGTTGTGGATGATGTGTTGAATGTGGAGGATGATGTATTGGATGTGGAGGATGATGTGTTGAATGTGGAGGATGATGTTTTGGATGCGCAGGATGATGTGTTGGATGCGCAGGATGATGTGCTGGATGTGCAGGAAGATGTGTTGAATGTGGAGGATGATGTGTTGGATATGAAGGATGATGTGCTGGATGTGGAGGATGATGTTTTGGATGCGCAGGATGATGTTTTGGATTTAGAGGAAGATGTTTAGAATGCGGAGGAAGATGTGGTGGATATGAAGAATAATGTGTTGGATGCGCAGTATGATGTGTTGGATTTGCAGGAAGATGTTTTGGATGTGGAGGATGATGTTTTGGATGCGCAGAATGATGATTTGAATGCGGAGTATGATCTGTTGAATGCGGAGAATGATGTTTCGGATGCACTGGATGGTGGTTTGCATGCGCAGGATGATGTGTTGGAAGTGAAGGATGTTGTGTTCGATGCGCCGGATGATGATTTGGAAGTGCAGGATGATGTGTTGGATGTGGAGGAAGAAGATTTGGATAAGCAGGGTGATGTTTTCGATGCGCAGAATGATGTGTTGGATGTTGAAGATGATGTGCTGTATGCGCAGGATGACGGGATGAGTGTGGATGATGATATTTTGTACGCGCAGGATGATGTTTTGGATGGGCAGGATGATGTTTTGGATGTGGAGGATAATGTTTTGGATCCGCAAGATGCTGCTTTGGATGCACAGGATGATGTTTTGGATGAGTAGGATGATGTGCTGGATGTGGAAGATGATGTGCTCGATGTGAAGCATATTGTGTTGGATGCGCAGGATGATGTGTTGGATGTTGAAGATGATGTGTTGGATGCGCAGGATGACGGGATGAATGTGGATGATGATATTTTGTACGCGCAGGATGATGTTTTGGATGGGCAGGATGACGGGATGAATGTGGATGATGATATTTTGTACGCGCAGGATGATGTTTTGGATGGGCAGGATGAAGTGCTCGATGTGGTGAATGATGTTTGGGATGCGCAGGGTGATGTTTTGGATGTGGAGGATAATGTTTTGGATCCGGAAGATGATGTTTTGGATGCACAGGATGATGTTTTGGATGAGCAGGATGATGTGCTGGATGTGGAAGATGATGTGCTCGATGTGAAGCATATTGTGTTGGATGTGCAGGATGATGTGTTGAATGTGGAGGATGATGTGTTGGATGTGCAGGAAGATGTGTTGAATGTGGAGGATGATGTATTGGATGGGGAGGATGATGTGTTGAATGTGGAGGATGATGTGTTGGATGCAATGTATGAAGCTTTGGATGTACAGGATGATGTTTTGGATGGGCAGGATGATGTGTTTAATGTCCAGGATGTTGTGTTGGATGCGAAGCATATTGTGTTGGATGTGGAGGATGATGTGTTATATGTGGAGGATGATATTCTGGATGCGGAGTATAATGTTTTGGATGAGCAGGATGATGTGTTGGATGTGGAGGAGAAGTGTTGGATGCGCCGGATGATGTGCTGGATGTGGAGGATGATATTTTGGATGTGCTGAATGATGTTTAGGATGCGCTGGATGATGTTTTGGATGTGGAGCATGATGTTTGGGAAGCGCAGGATGATGTGGTGGATATGAAGAATAATGTGTTGGATGCGCAGTATGATGTGTTGGATGCGCAGGAAGATGTGGTGGATATGAAGAATAATGTGTTGTATGTGCAGTATGATGTGTTGGATGCGCAGGATGATGTGGTGGATATGAAGAATAATGTGTTGGATGCGCAGTATGATGTGTTGGATGCGCAGGATGATGTGGTGGATATGAAGAATAATGTGTTGGATGCGCAGTATGATGTGTTGGATGTGCAGGATGATGTGTTGGATGTGGAGGAAGAAGATTTGGATAAGCAGGATGATGTTTTGGATGCGCAGGATGATGTGTTGGATGTTGAAGATGATGTGTTGGATGCGCAGGATGACGGGATGGATGTGGAGGATGATACATTGGATGCGCAGGATGATGTTTTGAATTGGCAGGACGATGTGCTCGATGTGGTGAATGATGTTTGGGATGCGCAGGAAGATGTTTCGGATGTGGAGGTTAATGTTTTGGATCCGCAAGTTGCTGTTTTGGATGCACAGGATGATGTTTTGGATGAGCAGGATGATGTGCTGGATGTGGAAGATGATGTGTTCGATGTGAAGCATATTGTGTTGGATGTGGAGGATGATTTGTTGGATGTGAAGGACGATGTGTTGGATGTGAAGGATGATGTGTTAGATGTGGAAAATGAAGATTTGGATGCGCAGGATGATGTGTTGGATGCGCAGGATGATGTGCTGGATGTGGAGGATGATGTGTTCGATGCACAGTATGATGTGTTTAATGTCAAGGATGTCGTGTTGGTTGTGAAGGATGTTGTGTTGGATGTTGTGGATGATGTGTTGAATGTGGAGGATGATGTATTGGATGGGGAGGATGATGTGTTGAATGTGGAGGATGATGTGTTGGATGCACAGTATGAAGATTTGGATGTGCAGGATGATGTTTTGGATGCGCAGGATGATGTGTTGAATGTCCAGGATGTTGTGTTGGATGCGAAGCATATTGTGTTGGATGTGGAGGATGATGTGTTGAATGTGCAGGATGATGTTTTGGATGCGCAGGATGATGTGTTGGATGCGCAGGATGATGTGCTGGATATGAAGGATGATGTGCTGGATGTGGAGGATGATGTTTTGGATGCGCAGGATGATGTTTTGGATGTAGAGGAAGATGTTTAGAATGCGGAGGAAGATGATTTGAATGCGCAGGATGATGTGGTGGATATGAAGAATAATGTGTTGGATGCGCAGTATGATGTGTTGGATGTGCAGGAAGTTGTTTTGGATGTGGAGGATGATGTTTTGGATGCGCAGAATGATGATTTGGATGCGGGGTATGATCTGTTGAATGCGGAGAATGATGTTTGGGATGCACAAGATGGTGTTTTGCATGCGCAGGAAGATGTGTTGGAAGGGAAGGATGTTGTGTTCGATGCGCCGGATGATGATTTGGAAGTTCAGGATGATATGTTGGATGTGGAGGAAGAAGATTTGGATAAGCAGGGTGATGTTTTGGATGCGCAGGATGATGTGTTGGATGTTGAAGATGATGTGTTGGATGCGCAGGATGACGGGATGAATGTGGATGATGATATTTTGTACGCGCCGGATGATGTTTTGGATGGGCAGGATGATGTGCTCGATGTGGTGATGATGTTTGGGATGCGCAGGATGATGTTTTGGATGTGGAGGATAATGTTTTGGATCCGCAAGATGCTGTTTTGGATGCACAGGATGATGTTTCGGATGAGCAGGATGATGTGCTGGATGTGGAAGATGATGTGCTCGATGTGAAGCATATTGTGTTGGATGCGCAGGATGATGTGTTGGATGTTGAAGATGATGTGTTGGATGCGCAGGATGACGGGATGAATGTGGATGATGATATTTTGTACGCGCAGGATGATGTTTTGGATGGGCAGGATGACGGGATGAATGTGGATGATGATATTTTGTACGCGCAGGATGATGTTTTGGATGGGCAGGATGATGTGCTCGATGTGGTGAATGATGTTTGGGATGCGCAGGATGATTTTTTGGATGTGGAGGATAATGTTTTGGATCGGCAAGATGCTGTTTTGGATGCACAGGATGATGTTTTGGATGAGCAGGATGATGTGCTGGATGTGGAAGATGATGTGCTCGATGTGAAGCATATTGTGTTGGATGTGGAGGATGATTTGTTGGATGTGAAGGACGATGTGTTGGATGTGAAGGATGATGTGTTAGATGTGGAAAATGAAGATTTGGATGCGCAGGATGATGTGTTGGATGCGCAGGATGATGTGCTGGATGTGGAGGATGATGTGTTCGATGCACAGTATGATGTGTTTAATGTCAAGGATGTCGTGTTGGTTGTGAAGGATGTTGTGTTGGATGTTGTGGATGATGTGTTGAATGTGGAGGATGATGTATTGGATGGGGAGGATGATGTGTTGAATGTGGAGGATGATGTGTTGGATGCACAGTATGAAGATTTGGATGTGCAGGATGATGTTTTGGATGCGCAGGATGATGTGTTGAATGTCCAGGATGTTGTGTTGGATGCGAAGCATATTGTGTTGGATGTGGAGGATGATGTGTTGAATGTGCAGGATGATGTTTTGGATGCGCAGGATGATGTGTTGGATGCGCAGGATGATGTGCTGGATATGAAGGATGATGTGCTGGATGTGGAGGATGATGTTTTGGATGCGCAGGATGATGTTTTGGATGTAGAGGAAGATGTTTAGAATGCGGAGGAAGATGATTTGAATGCGCAGGATGATGTGGTGGATATGAAGAATAATGTGTTGGATGCGCAGTATGATGTGTTGGATGTGCAGGAAGTTGTTTTGGATGTGGAGGATGATGTTTTGGATGCGCAGAATGATGATTTGGATGCGGGGTATGATCTGTTGAATGCGGAGAATGATGTTTGGGATGCACAAGATGGTGTTTTGCATGCGCAGGAAGATGTGTTGGAAGGGAAGGATGTTGTGTTCGATGCGCCGGATGATGATTTGGAAGTTCAGGATGATATGTCGGATGTGGAGGAAGAAGATTTGGATAAGCAGGGTGATGTTTTGGATGCGCAGGATGATGTGTTGGATGTTGAAGATGATGTGTTGGATGCGCAGGATGACGGGATGAATGTGGATGATGATATTTTGTACGCGCCGGATGATGTTTTGGATGGGCAGGATGATGTGCTCGATGTGGTGATGATGTTTGGGATGCGCAGGATGATGTTTTGGATGTGGAGGATAATGTTTTGGATCCGCAAGATGCTGTTTTGGATGCACAGGATGATGTTTCGGATGAGCAGGATGATGTGCTGGATGTGGAAGATGATGTGCTCGATGTGAAGCATATTGTGTTGGATGCGCAGGATGATGTGTTGGATGTTGAAGATGATGTGTTGGATGCGCAGGATGACGGGATGAATGTGGATGATGATATTTTGTACGCGCAGGATGATGTTTTGGATGGGCAGGATGACGGGATGAATGTGGATGATGATATTTTGTACGCGCAGGATGATGTTTTGGATGGGCAGGATGATGTGCTCGATGTGGTGAATGATGTTTGGGATGCGCAGGATGATTTTTTGGATGTGGAGGATAATGTTTTGGATCGGCAAGATGCTGTTTTGGATGCACAGGATGATGTTTTGGATGAGCAGGATGATGTGCTGGATGTGGAAGATGATGTGCTCGATGTGAAGCATATTGTGTTGGATGTGGAGGATGATTTGTTGGATGTGAAGGATGATGTGTTAGATGCGGAAAAATAAGTTTTGGATGCGCAGGATGATGTCTTGGATGCGCAGGATGTTGTTTTGAATGTCACGGATGTTGTGTTGGATGTGGTGGATGACGTGTTGGATGCACAGTAAGAAGTTTTGGATGTGCAGGATGATGTTTTGGATGCGCAGGATGTTGTTTTGAATGTCAAGGATGTTGTGTTGGATGTGGTGGATGATGTGTTGAATGTGGAGGATGATGTATTGGATGAGGAGGATGATGTGTTGAATGTGGAGGATGATGTGTTGGATGCACATTATGTAGTTTTGGATGTGCAGGATGATGTTTTGGATGCGCAGGATGATGTGTTGAATGTCCAGGATGTTGTGTTGGATGCGAAGCATATTGTGTTGGATGTGGAGGCTGATGTGTTGAATGTGGAGGATGATGTTTTGGATGCGCAGGATGATGTGTTGGATGCGCAGGATGATGTGCTGGATGTGCAGAATGATGTGTTGAATGTCAAGGATGTTGTGTTGGATGTGGTGGACGATGTGTTGAATGTGGAGGATGATGTGCTGGATGTGGAGGATGATGTGTTGAATGTGAAGGATGTTGCGTTGGATGTGGAGGAAGATGTGTTGAATGTGCACGATGATGTGGTGGATGTGGACGAAGAAGAGGTGGATTAGCAGGATGATGTTTTGGATGCGCAGGATGATGTGTTGGATGTGGAGGAAGATGTTTTGGATGCGCAGGATGATGTGTTGAACGTCACGGATGTTGTGTTGGATGTGGGGGAGGATGCTTTGGATGCGCCGTATCATGTTTTGGATGTGCAAGATGATGTTCTCGATGCGCAGGATGATATTTTGGATATGCAGGTTGATATTTTGGATGCGCAGGATGATGTGCTGGATGTGGAGGATGATGTGTTGAATGTGGTGGATGATATGGTGGACGTGAAGGGTGATGTGTTGAATATGAAGGATATTTTGTTGGATGTGTTGGATGATGTGTTGAATGTGGAGGATGATGTATTGGATGTGGAGGAAGATGTGTTAGATGTGGAGGATGACGTGCCTGATGCGGAGTATGATGGTTTGAATGCACAGGATGATGTGGTGGATATGAAGAATAATGTGTTGGATGCGCAGTATGATGTGTTGGATGCGCAGGATGATGTGATGGATATGAAGAATAATGTGTTGGATGCGCAGTATGATGTGTTGGATGTGCAGGAAGATGTTTTGGATGCGGAGAATGATGTTTGGGATGCAGAGGATGCTGTTTTGCATGCGCAGCATGATGTGTTGGAAGTGAAGGATGTTGTGTTCGATGCGCAGGATGATGATTTGGAAGTGCAGGATGATGTGTTGGATGTGGTGGATGATGTGTTGAATGTGGGGGATGATGTATTGGATGAGGAGGATGATGTGTTGAATGTGGAGGATGATGTGTTGGATGCACAGTATGTAGTTTTGGATGTGCAGGATGATGTTTTGGATGCGGAGAATGATGTTTGGGATGCAGAGGATGCTGTTTTGCATCCGCAGCATGATGTGTTGGAAGTGAAGGATGTTGTGTTCGATGCGCAGGATGATGATTTGGAAGTGCAGGATGATGTGTTGGATGTGGTGGATGATGTGTTGAATGTGGGGGATGATGTATTGGATGAGGAGGATGATGTGTTGAATGTGGAGGATGATGTGTTGGATGCACAGTATGTAGTTTTGGATGTGCAGGATGATGTTTTGGATGCGCAGGATGATGTGTTGAATGTTCAGGATGTTGTGTTAAATGCGAAGCATATTGTGTTGGATGTGGAGGATGATGTGTTGAATGTGGAGGATGATGTTTCGGATGCGCAGGATGATGTGTTGGATGCGCAGGATGATGTGCTGGATGTGCAGGAGGATGTGTTGAATGTCAAGGATGTTGTGTTGGATGTGGTGGATGATGTGTTGAATGTGGAGGATGATGTGCTGGATGTGGAGGATGATGTGTTGAATGTGAAGGATGTTGTGTTGGATGTGGAGGAAGATGTGTTGAATGTGCACGATGATGTGGTGGATGTGGACGAAGAAGAGGTGGATTAGCAGGATGATGTTTTGGATGCGCAGGATGATGTGTTGGATGTGGAGGAAGATGTTTTGGATGCGCAGGATGATGTGTTGAACGTCACGGATGTTGTGTTGGATGTGGGGGAGGATGTTTTGGATGCGCCGTATGATGTTTTGGATGTGCAAGATGATGTTCTCGATGCGCAGGATGATGTGTTGAATGTGGTGGATGATATGGTGGACGTGAAGGGTGATGTGTTGAATATGAAGGATATTGTGTTGGATGTGGTGGATGATGTGTTGAATGTGGAGGATGATGTGCCTAATGCGGAGTATGATGGTTTGAATGCGCAGGATGATGTGGTGGATATGAAGAATAATGTGTTGGATGCGCAGTATGATGTGTTGGATGCGCAGGATGATGTGGTGGATATGAAGAATAATGTGTTGGATGCGCAGGATGATGATTTGGAAGTGCAGGATGATGTGTTGGATGTGGAGGAAGAAGATCTGGATAAGCAGGATGATGTTTTGGATGCGCAGGATGATGTTTTGGATGGGCAGGATGATGTGCTCGATGTGGTGAATGATGTTTGGGATGCGCAGGATGATGTTTTGTATGTGGAGGATAATGTTTTGGATCCGCAACATGCTGTTTTGGATGCACAGGATAATGTTTTGGATGAGCAGGATGATGTGCTCGATGTGAAGCATATTGTGTTGGATGTGGAGGATGATGTGTTGAATGTGGAGGATGATGTGTTGGATGCACAGTATGAAGTTTTGGATGTGCAGGATGATGTTTTGGATGCGCAGGATGATGTGTTGAATGTCAAGGATGTTGTGTTGGATGTGAAGGATGTTGTGTTGGATGTGGTGGATGATATGTTGAATGTGGAGGATGATGTGTTGGATGCGCAGGATGATGTGTTGGATGCGCAGGATGATGTGCCTGATGTGCAGGATGATGTTTTGAATGTCAAGGATGTTGTGTTGGACGTGGTGGATGATGTGTTGAATGTGGAGGATTATATGCTGGATGCGGAGTATAATGTTTTGGATGTGGAGGATGATGTTTTGGATGTGATGGATGATGTTTTGGATGCGCAGGAAGATGTTTTGGATGCGCAGGATGACGGGATGAATGTGGATGATGATATTTTGTACGCGCAGGATGATGTTTTGGATGGGCAGGATGACGGGATGAATGTGGATGATGATATTTTGTACGCGCAGGATGATGTTTTGGATGGGCAGGATGAAGTGCTCGATGTGGTGAATGATGTTTGGGATGCGCAGGGTGATGTTTTGGATGTGGAGGATAATGTTTTGGATCCGGAAGATGATGTTTTGGATGCACAGGATGATGTTTTGGATGAGCAGGATGATGTGCTGGATGTGGAAGATGATGTGCTCGATGTGAAGCATATTGTGTTGGATGTGCAGGATGATGTGTTGAATGTGGAGGATGATGTGTTGGATGTGCAGGAAGATGTGTTGAATGTGGAGGATGATGTATTGGATGGGGAGGATGATGTGTTGAATGTGGAGGATGATGTGTTGGATGCAATGTATGCAGCTTTGGATGTACAGGATGATGTTTTGGATGGGCAGGATGATGTGTTTAATGTCCAGGATGTTGTGTTGGATGCGAAGCATATTGTGTTGGATGTGGAGGATGATGTGTTATATGTGGAGGATGATATTCTGGATGCGGAGTATAATGTTTTGGATGAGCAGGATGATGTGTTGGATGTGGAGGAGAAGTGTTGGATGCGCCGGATGATGTGCTGGATGTGGAGGATGATATTTTGGATGTGCTGAATGATGTTTAGGATGCGCTGGATGATGTTTTGGATGTGGAGCATGATGTTTGGGAAGCGCAGGATGATGTGGTGGATATGAAGAATAATATGTTGGATGCGCAGTATGATGTGTTGGATGCGCAGGAAGATGTGGTGGATATGAAGAATAATGTGTTGTATGTGCAGTATGATGTGTTGGATGCGCAGGATGATGTGGTGGATATGAAGAATAATGTGTTGGATGCGCAGTATGATGTGTTGGATGCGCAGGATGATGTGGTGGATATGAAGAATAATGTGTTGGATGCGCAGTATGATGTGTTGGATGTGCAGGATGATGTGTTGGATGTGGAGGAAGAAGATTTGGATAAGCAGGATGATGTTTTGGATGCGCAGGATGATGTGTTGGATGTTGAAGATGATATGTTGGATGCGCAGGATGACGGGATGGATGTGGAGGATGATACATTGGATGCGCAGGATGATGTTTTGAATTGGCAGGATGATGTGCTCGATGTGGTGAATGATGTTTGGGATGCGCAGGATGATGTTTCGGATGTGGAGGTTAATGTTTTGGATCCGCAAGTTGCTGTTTTGGATGCACAGGATGATGTTTTGGATGAGCAGGATGATGTGCTGGATGTGGAAGATGATGTGTTCGATGTGAAGCATATTGTGTTGGATGTGGAGGATGATTTGTTGGATGTGAAGGACGATGTGTTGGATGTGAAGGATGATGTGTTAGATGTGGAAAATGAAGATTTGGATGCGCAGGATGATGTGTTGGATGCGCAGGATGATGTGCTGGATGTGGAGGATGATGTGTTCGATGCACAGTATGATGTGTTTAATGTCAAGGATGTCGTGTTGGTTGTGAAGGATGTTGTGTTGGATGTTGTGGATGATGTGTTGAATGTGGAGGATGATGTATTGGATGGGGAGGATGATGTGTTGAATGTGGAGGATGATGTGTTGGATGCACAGTATGAAGATTTGGATGTGCAGGATGATGTTTTGGATGCGCAGGATGATGTGTTGAATGTCCAGGATGTTGTGTTGGATGCGAAGCATATTGTGTTGGATGTGGAGGATGATGTGTTGAATGTGCAGGATGATGTTTTGGATGCGCAGGATGATGTGTTGGATGCGCAGGATGATGTGCTGGATATGAAGGATGATGTGCTGGATGTGGAGGATGATGTTTTGGATGCGCAGGATGATGTTTTGGATGTAGAGGAAGATGTTTAGAATGCGGAGGAAGATGATTTGAATGCGCAGGATGATGTGGTGGATATGAAGAATAATGTGTTGGATGCGCAGTATGATGTGTTGGATGTGCAGGAAGTTGTTTTGGATGTGGAGGATGATGTTTTGGATGCGCAGAATGATGATTTGGATGCGGGGTATGATCTGTTGAATGCGGAGAATGATGTTTGGGATGCACAAGATGGTGTTTTGCATGCGCAGGAAGATGTGTTGGAAGGGAAGGATGTTGTGTTCGATGCGCCGGATGATGATTTGGAAGTTCAGGATGATATGTTGGATGTGGAGGAAGAAGATTTGGATAAGCAGGGTGATGTTTTGGATGCGCAGGATGATGTGTTGGATGTTGAAGATGATGTGTTGGATGCGCAGGATGACGGGATGAATGTGGATGATGATATTTTGTACGCGCCGGATGATGTTTTGGATGGGCAGGATGATGTGCTCGATGTGGTGATGATGTTTGGGATGCGCAGGATGATGTTTTGGATGTGGAGGATAATGTTTTGGATCCGCAAGATGCTGTTTTGGATGCACAGGATGATGTTTCGGATGAGCAGGATGATGTGCTGGATGTGGAAGATGATGTGCTCGATGTGAAGCATATTGTGTTGGATGCGCAGGATGATGTGTTGGATGTTGAAGATGATGTGTTGGATGCGCAGGATGACGGGATGAATGTGGATGATGATATTTTGTACGCGCAGGATGATGTTTTGGATGGGCAGGATGACGGGATGAATGTGGATGATGATATTTTGTACGCGCAGGATGATGTTTTGGATGGGCAGGATGATGTGCTCGATGTGGTGAATGATGTTTGGGATGCGCAGGATGATTTTTTGGATGTGGAGGATAATGTTTTGGATCGGCAAGATGCTGTTTTGGATGCACAGGATGATGTTTTGGATGAGCAGGATGATGTGCTGGATGTGGAAGATGATGTGCTCGATGTGAAGCATATTGTGTTGGATGTGGAGGATGATTTGTTGGATGTGAAGGACGATGTGTTGGATGTGAAGGATGATGTGTTAGATGTGGAAAATGAAGATTTGGATGCGCAGGATGATGTGTTGGATGCGCAGGATGATGTGCTGGATGTGGAGGATGATGTGTTCGATGCACAGTATGATGTGTTTAATGTCAAGGATGTCGTGTTGGTTGTGAAGGATGTTGTGTTGGATGTTGTGGATGATGTGTTGAATGTGGAGGATGATGTATTGGATGGGGAGGATGATGTGTTGAATGTGGAGGATGATGTGTTGGATGCACAGTATGAAGATTTGGATGTGCAGGATGATGTTTTGGATGCGCAGGATGATGTGTTGAATGTCCAGGATGTTGTGTTGGATGCGAAGCATATTGTGTTGGATGTGGAGGATGATGTGTTGAATGTGCAGGATGATGTTTTGGATGCGCAGGATGATGTGTTGGATGCGCAGGATGATGTGCTGGATATGAAGGATGATGTGCTGGATGTGGAGGATGATGTTTTGGATGCGCAGGATGATGTTTTGGATGTAGAGGAAGATGTTTAGAATGCGGAGGAAGATGATTTGAATGCGCAGGATGATGTGGTGGATATGAAGAATAATGTGTTGGATGCGCAGTATGATGTGTTGGATGTGCAGGAAGTTGTTTTGGATGTGGAGGATGATGTTTTGGATGCGCAGAATGATGATTTGGATGCGGGGTATGATCTGTTGAATGCGGAGAATGATGTTTGGGATGCACAAGATGGTGTTTTGCATGCGCAGGAAGATGTGTTGGAAGGGAAGGATGTTGTGTTCGATGCGCCGGATGATGATTTGGAAGTTCAGGATGATATGTCGGATGTGGAGGAAGAAGATTTGGATAAGCAGGGTGATGTTTTGGATGCGCAGGATGATGTGTTGGATGTTGAAGATGATGTGTTGGATGCGCAGGATGACGGGATGAATGTGGATGATGATATTTTGTACGCGCCGGATGATGTTTTGGATGGGCAGGATGATGTGCTCGATGTGGTGATGATGTTTGGGATGCGCAGGATGATGTTTTGGATGTGGAGGATAATGTTTTGGATCCGCAAGATGCTGTTTTGGATGCACAGGATGATGTTTCGGATGAGCAGGATGATGTGCTGGATGTGGAAGATGATGTGCTCGATGTGAAGCATATTGTGTTGGATGCGCAGGATGATGTGTTGGATGTTGAAGATGATGTGTTGGATGCGCAGGATGACGGGATGAATGTGGATGATGATATTTTGTACGCGCAGGATGATGTTTTGGATGGGCAGGATGACGGGATGAATGTGGATGATGATATTTTGTACGCGCAGGATGATGTTTTGGATGGGCAGGATGATGTGCTCGATGTGGTGAATGATGTTTGGGATGCGCAGGATGATTTTTTGGATGTGGAGGATAATGTTTTGGATCGGCAAGATGCTGTTTTGGATGCACAGGATGATGTTTTGGATGAGCAGGATGATGTGCTGGATGTGGAAGATGATGTGCTCGATGTGAAGCATATTGTGTTGGATGTGGAGGATGATTTGTTGGATGTGAAGGATGATGTGTTAGATGCGGAAAAATAAGTTTTGGATCCGCAGGATGATGTCTTGGATGCGCAGGATGTTGTTTTGAATGTCACGGATGTTGTGTTGGATGTGGTGGATGACGTGTTGGATGCACAGTAAGAAGTTTTGGATGTGCAGGATGATGTTTTGGATGCGCAGGATGTTGTTTTGAATGTCAAGGATGTTGTGTTGGATGTGGTGGATGATGTGTTGAATGTGGAGGATGATGTATTGGATGAGGAGGATGATGTGTTGAATGTGGAGGATGATGTGTTGGATGCACATTATGTAGTTTTGGATGTGCAGGATGATGTTTTGGATGCGCAGGATGATGTGTTGAATGTCCAGGATGTTGTGTTGGATGCGAAGCATATTGTGTTGGATGTGGAGGCTGATGTGTTGAATGTGGAGGATGATGTTTTGGATGCGCAGGATGACGTGTTGGATGCGCAGGATGATGTGCTGGATGTGCAGAATGATGTGTTGAATGTCAAGGATGTTGTGTTGGATGTGGTGGACGATGTGTTGAATGTGGAGGATGATGTGCTGGATGTGGAGGATGATGTGTTGAATGTGAAGGATGTTGCGTTGGATGTGGAGGAAGATGTGTTGAATGTGCACGATGATGTGGTGGATGTGGACGAAGAAGAGGTGGATTAGCAGGATGATGTTTTGGATGCGCAGGATGATGTGTTGGATGTGGAGGAAGATGTTTTGGATGCGCAGGATGATGTGTTGAACGTCACGGATGTTGTGTTGGATGTGGGGGAGGATGCTTTGGATGCGCCATATCATGTTTTGGATGTGCAAGATGATGTTCTCGATGCGCAGGATGATATTTTGGATATGCAGGTTGATATTTTGGATGCGCAGGATGATGTGCTGGATGTGGAGGATGATGTGTTGAATGTGGTGGATGATATGGTGGACGTGAAGGGTGATGTGTTGAATATGAAGGATATTTTGTTGGATGTGTTGGATGATGTGTTGAATGTGGAGGATGATGTATTGGATGTGGAGGAAGATGTGTTAGATGTGGAGGATGACGTGCCTGATGCGGAGTATGATGGTTTGAATGCACAGGATGATGTGGTGGATATGAAGAATAATGTGTTGGATGCGCAGTATGATGTGTTGGATGCGCAGGATGATGTGGTGGATATGAAGAATAATGTGTTGGATGCGCAGTATGATGTGTTGGATGTGCAGGAAGATGTTTTGGATGCGGAGAATGATGTTTGGGATGCAGAGGATGCTGTTTTGCATGCGCAGCATGATGTGTTGGAAGTGAAGGATGTTGTGTTCGATGCGCAGGATGATGATTTGGAAGTGCAGGATGATGTGTTGGATGTGGTGGATGATGTGTTGAATGTGGGGGATGATGTATTGGATGAGGAGGATGATGTGTTGAATGTGGAGGATGATGTGTTGGATGCACAGTATGTAGTTTTGGATGTGCAGGATGATGTTTTGGATGCGCAGGATGATGTGTTGAATGTTCAGGATGTTGTGTTAAATGCGAAGCATATTGTGTTGGATGTGGAGGATGATGTGTTGAATGTGGAGGATGATGTTTCGGATGCGCAGGATGATGTGTTGGATGCGCAGGATGATGTGCTGGATGTGCAGGAGGATGTGTTGAATGTCAAGGATGTTGTGTTGGATGTGGTGGATGATGTGTTGAATGTGGAGGATGATGTGCTGGATGTGGAGGATGATGTGTTGAATGTGAAGGATGTTGTGTTGGATGTGGAGGAAGATGTGTTGAATGTGCACGATGATGTGGTGGATGTGGACGAAGAAGAGGTGGATTAGCAGGATGATGTTTTGGATGCGCAGGATGATGTGTTGGATGTGGAGGAAGATGTTTTGGATGCGCAGGATGATGTGTTGAACGTCACGGATGTTGTGTTGGATGTGGGGGAGGATGTTTTGGATGCGCCGTATGATGTTTTGGATGTGCAAGATGATGTTCTCGATGCGCAGGATGATGTGTTGAATGTGGTGGATGATATGGTGGACGTGAAGGGTGATGTGTTGAATATGAAGGATATTGTGTTGGATGTGGTGGATGATGTGTTGAATGTGGAGGATGATGTGCCTAATGCGGAGTATGATGGTTTGAATGCGCAGGATGATGTGGTGGATATGAAGAATAATGTGTTGGATGCGCAGTATGATGTGTTGGATGCGCAGGATGATGTGGTGGATATGAAGAATAATGTGTTGGATGCGCAGGATGATGATTTGGAAGTGCAGGATGATGTGTTGGATGTGGAGGAAGAAGATCTGGATAAGCAGGATGATGTTTTGGATGCGCAGGATGATGTTTTGGATGGGCAGGATGATGTGCTCGATGTGGTGAATGATGTTTGGGATGCGCAGGATGATGTTTTGTATGTGGAGGATAATGTTTTGGATCCGCAACATGCTGTTTTGGATGCACAGGATAATGTTTTGGATGAGCAGGATGATGTGCTCGATGTGAAGCATATTGTGTTGGATGTGGAGGATGATGTGTTGAATGTGGAGGATGATGTGTTGGATGCACAGTATGAAGTTTTGGATGTGCCGGATGATGTTTTGGATGCGCAGGATGATGTGTTGAATGTCAAGGATGTTGTGTTGGATGTGAAGGATGTTGTGTTGGATGTGGTGGATGATATGTTGAATGTGGAGGATGATGTGTTGGATGCGCAGGATGATGTGTTGGATGCGCAGGATGATGTGCCTGATGTGCAGGATGATGTTTTGAATGTCAAGGATGTTGTGTTGGACGTGGTGGATGATGTGTTGAATGTGGAGGATTATATGCTGGATGCGGAGTATAATGTTTTGGATGTGGAGGATGATGTTTTGGATGTGATGGATGATGTTTTGGATGCGCAGGAAGATGTTTTGGATGCGCAGGATGATGGGTTGGATGTGGAGCATGATGTTTGGGAAGCGCAGGATGATGTGCTGGATGTGAAGGAAGATGTGTTGAATGTGGAGGATGATGTGTTGTATGTGAAGGATGATGAGTTTGATGTGGAGGATGATGTTTTGGATGCGGAGGATGATGATTTGAATGCGCAGGGTGATGTGGTGGACATGAAGAATAATGTGTTGGATGCGCAGTAGGATGTGTTGGATGTGGAGGATGATATTGTGGATGCGCAGAATAACGTTTTCAATGCGGAGGATGATGTGTTGGATGCGCGGGATGATGTTTTGGATGTGGAGAAAGATGTTTTGGATGCGCAGGGTGATGTGTTGGAAGCGCAGAATGATGTTTTGGATGAGGAGGAAGATGTCTTGGATGAGCAAGATGATGTTTTGGATGAGCAGGATGATGAGTTGAATGTGGGGAATGATATGTTGTATGAGAACGGTGATGTGTTGAATGTGAAGGATGTTGTGTTGGATGTGGAGGAAGATGTGTTGAATGTGCAGGATGATGTGTTGGATGTGGACGAAGAAGAGTTGGATTAGCAGGAGGATGTTTTGGATGCGCAGGATGATGTGTTGGATGTGGAGGAAGATGTATTGGATGCGCAGGATGATGTGTTGAATGTCAAGGATGTTGTGTTGGGTGTGGGGGATGAAGTTTTGGATGCGCCGTATGATGTTTTGTATGTGCAAGATGATGTTCACGATGCGCAGGATGATATTTTGGATATGGCGGATGATATTTTGGATGCGCAGGGTGATGTGCTGGATGTGAAGGGTGATGTGTTGAATATGAAGGATGTTGTGTTGGATGAGGAGGATGATGTGTTGAATGTGGAGGATGATGTGTTGAATGTGGAGGATTATGTGTTGGATGTGAAGGATGATGTGTTGGATGTGAAGGATGATGTTTTGGATGCGCAGGATGATGTGTTGGATGTGGAGGATGATGTTTAGGATGGACTGGATGATGTTTAAGATTCGGAGGATGATGTTTTGGATGCGCAGTATGAAGTTTTGGATGCGCAGGATGATGTGTTCGATGCGCAGGATGACGGGATGAATGTGGATGATGATATTTTGTACGCGCAGGATGATGTTTTGGATGGGCAGGATGATGTGCTCGATGTGGTGAATGATTTTTGGGATGCGCAGGATGATGTTTTGGATGTGGAGGATAATGTTTTGAATCCGCAAGATGCTGTTTTGGATGCACAGGATGATGTTTTGGATGAGCAGGATGATGTGCTGGATGTGGAAGATGATGTGCTCGATGTTAAGCATATTGTGTTGGATGCGCAGGATGATGTGTTGGATGTTGAAGATGATGTTTTGGATGCGCAGGATGACAGGATGAATGTGGATGATGATATTTTGTACGCGCAGGATGATGTTTTGGATGGGCAGGATGATGTGCCCGATGTGGTGAATGATGTTTGGGATGCGCAGGATGACGTTTTGGATGTGGAGGATAATGCTTTGGATCAGCAAGATGCTGTTTTGGATGCACAGGATGATGTTTTGGATGAGCAGGATGATGTGCTGGATGTGGAAGATGATGTGCTCGATGTGAAGCATATTGTGTTGGATGTGAAGGATGTTGTGTTGGATGTTGTGGATGATGTGTTGAATGTGGAGGATGATGTATTGGATGGGGAGGATGATGTGTTGAATGTCCAGGATGTTGTGTTGGATGCGAAGCATATTGTGTTGGATGTGGAGGATGATGTGTTGAATGTGGAGGATGATGTTTTGGATGCGCAGGATGATGTGTTGGATGCGCAGGATGATGTGCTGGATGTGCAGGAAGATGTGTTGAATGTGGAGGATGATGTGTTGGATATGAAGTATGATGTGCTGGATGTGGAGGATGATGTTTTGGATGCGCAGGATGATGTTTTGGATTTAGAGGAAGATGTTTAGAATGCGAAGAAGATGATTTTAATGCGCAGGATGATGTGGTGGATATGAAGAATAATGTGTTGGATGCGCAGTATGATGTGTTGGATGTGCAGGAAGATGTTTTGGATGTGGAGGATGATGTTTTGGATGCGCAGAATGATGATTTGAATGCGGAGTATGATCTGTTGAATGCGGAGACTGATGTTTCGGATGCACTGGATGGTGGTTTGCATGCGCAGGATGATGTGGTGGAAGTGAAGGATGTTGTGTTCGATGCGCCGGATGATGATTTGGAAGTGCAGGATGATGTGTTGGATGTGGAGGAAGAAGATTTGGATAAGCAGGGTGATGTTTTCGATGCGCAGGATGATGTGTTGGATGTTGAAGATGATGTGTTGTATGCGCAGGATGACGGGATGAGTGTGGATGATGATATTTTGTACGCGCAGGATGATGTTTTGGATGGGCAGGATGATGTGCTCGACGTGGTGAATGATGTTTGGGATGCGCAGGATGATGTTTTGGATGTGGAGGATAATGTTTTGGATCCGCAAGATGCTGCTTTGGATGCACAGGATGATGTTTTGGATGAATAGGATGATGTGCTGGATGTGGAAGATGATGTGCTCGATGTGAAGCATATTGTGTTGGATGCGCAGGATGATGTGTTGGATGTTGAAGATGATGTGTTGGATGCGCAGGATGACGGGATGAATGTGGATGATGATATTTTGTACGCGCAGGATGATGTTTTGGGTGGGCAGGATGACGGGATGAATGTGGATGATGATATTTTGTACGCGCAGGATGATGTTTTGGATGGGCAGGATGATGTGCTAGATGTGGTGAATGATGTTTGGGATGCGCAGGATGATGTTTTGGATGTGGAGGATAATGTTTTGGATCGGCAAGATGCTGTTTTGGATGCACAGGATGATGTTTTGGATGAGCAGGATGATGTGCTGGATGTGGAAGATGATGTGCTCGATGTGAAGCATATTGTGTTGGATGTGGAGGATGATTTGTTGAATGTGGAGGATGATGTGTTGGATGTGAAGAATGATGTGTTAGATGCGGAAAATGAAGTTTTGGATGCGCAGGATGATGTCTTGTATGCGCAGGATGATGTGCTGGATGTGGAGGATGATGTGTTGGATGCACAGTAAGAAGTTTTGGATGTGCAGGATGATGTTTTGGATGCGCAGGATGTTGTTTTGAATGTCAAGGATGTTTTGTTGGATGTGGTGGATGATGTGTTGAATGTGGAGGATGATGTATTGGATGAGGAGGATGATGTGTTGAATGTGGAGGATGATGTGCTGGATGCACAGTATGTAGTTTTGGATGTGCAGGAAGATGTTTTGGATGCGCAGGATGATGTGTTGAATGTCCAGGATGTTGTGATGGATGCGAAGGATATTGTGTTGGATGTGGAGGAAGATGTGTTGAATGTGGAGGATAATGTTTTGGATGCGCTGGATGATGTGTTGGATGCGCAGGATGATGTGCTGGATGTGCAGGATGATGTGTTGAATATCAAGGATGTTGTGTTGGATGTGGTGGATGATGTGTTGAATGTGGAGGATGATGTGCTGGATGTGGAGGATGATGTGTTGAATGTGAAGGATGTTGTGTTGGATGTGGAGGAAGATGTGTTGAATGTGCACGATGATGTGGTGGATGTGGACGAAGAAGAGGTGGATTAGCAGGATGATGTTTTGGATGCGCAGGATGATGTGTTGGATGTGGAGGAAGATATTTTGGATGCGCAGGATGATGTGTTGAACGTCACGGATGTTGTGTTGGATGTGGGGGAGGATGTTTTGGATGCGCCGTATGATGTTTTGAATGTGCAAGATGATGTTCTCGATGCGCAGGATGATATTTTGGATATGCAGGATGATATTTTGGATGCGCAGGATGATGTGCTGGATGTGGAGGATGATGTGTTGAATGTGGTGGATGATATGCTGGACGTGAAGGGTGATGTGTTGAATATGAAGGATATTGTGTTGGATGTGGTGGATGATGTGTTGAATGTGGAGAATGATGTATTGGATGTGGAGGAAGATGTGTCTGATGCGGAGTATGATGGTTTGAATGCGCAGGATGATGTGGTGGATATGAAGAATAATGTGTTGGATGCGCAGTATGATGTGTTGGATGCGCAGGATGATGTGGTGTATATGAAGAGTAATGTGTTGGATGCGCAGTATGATGTGTTGGATGCGCAGTGTGATGTGGTGGATATGAAGAATAATGTGTTGGATGCGCAGTATGATGTGTTGGATGTGCAGGAAGATGTTTTGGATGCGGAGTATGATGTTTGGGATGCAGAGGATGGTGTTTTGCATGCGCAGGATGATGTGTTGGAAGTGAAGGATGTTGTGTTCGATGCGCAGGAAGATGATTTGGAAGTGAAGGATGATGTGTTTGATGTGGAGGAAGAAGATCTGGATAAGCAGGATGATGTTTTGGATGCGCAGGATGATGTTTTGGATGGGCAGGATGATGTGCTCGATGTGGTGAATGATGTTTGGGATGCGCAGGATGATGCTTTGGATGTGGAGGATAATGTTTTGTAACCGCAAGATGCTGTTATGTATGCACAGGATGATGTTTTGGATGAGCAGGATGATGTGCTGGATGTAGAAGATGATGTGCTCGATGTGAAGCATATTGTGTTGGATGTGGAGGATGATGTGTTGAATGTGGAGGATGATGTGTTGGATGCACAGTATGAAGTTTTGGATGTGCAGGATGATGTTTTGGATGCGCAGGATGATGTGTTGAATGTCAAGGATGTTGTGTTGGATGTGAAGGATGTTGTGTTGGATGTGGTGGATGATATGTTGAATGTGGAGGATGATGTATTGGATGAGGAGGATGATGTGTTGAATGTGGAGGATGATGTGTTGGATGCACAGTATGAAGTCTTGGATGTGCAGGACGATGTTTTGAATGCGCAGGATGATGTGTTGAATGTCCAGGATGTTGTGTTGGATGCGAAGCATATTGTGTTGGATCTTGAGGATGATGTGTTGAATGTGGAGGATGATGTTTTGGATGCGCAGGATGATGTGTTGGATGCGCAGGATGATGTGCCTGATGTGCAGGATGATGTTTTGAATGTCAAGGATGTTGTGTTGGATGTGGTGGATGATGTGTTGAATGTGGAGGATTATATGCTGGATGCGGAGTATAATGTTTTGGATGTGGAGGATGATGTTTTGGATGTGGAGGATGATGTTTTGGATGCGCAGGAAGATGTTTTGGATGCGCAGGATGATGGGTTGGACGTGGAGCATGATGTTTGGGAAGCTCAGGATGATGTGCTAGATGTGAAGGAAGATGTGTTGGATGTGGAGGATGATGTGTTTTATGTGAAGGATGATGAGTTTGATGTGGAGGATGATGTTTTGGATGCGGAATATGATGATTTGAATGCGCAGGGTGATGTGGTGGACATGAAGTATAATGTGTTGGATGCGCAGTAGGATGTGTTGGATGTGGACGATGATATTGTGGATGCGCAGAATAACGTTTTCAATGCGGAGGATGATGTGTTGGATGCGCGGGATGATGTTTTGGATGTGGAGGAAGATGTTTTGGATGCGCAGGTTGAAGTGTTGAAAGCGCAGAATGATGTTTTGGATGTGGAGGATGATGAGTTGGATGTGGACGAAGAAGAGTTGGATTAGCAGGAGGATGTTTTGGATGCGCAGGATGATGTTTTGGATGCGCAGGATGATGTGTTGAACGTCACGGATGTTGTGTTGGATGTGGGGGAGGATGTTTTGGATGCGCCGTATGATGTTTTGGATATGCAGGATGATATTTTGGATGCGCAGGATGATGTGCTGGATGTGGAGGATGATGTGTTGAATGTGGTGGATGATATGCTGGACGTGAAGGGTGATGTGTTGAATATGAAGGATATTGTGTTGGATGTGGTGGATGATGTGTTGAATGTGGAGGATGATGTATTGGATGTGGAGGAAGATGTGTCTGATGCGGAGTATGATGGTTTGAATGCGCAGGATGATGTGGTGGATATGAAGAATAATGTGTTGGATGCGCAGTATGATGTGTTGGATGCGCAGGGTGATGTGGTGGATATGAAGAATAATGTGTTGGATGCGCAGTATGATGTGTTGGATGTGCAGGAAGATGTTTTGGATGCGGAGTATGATGTTTGGGATGCAGAGGATGGTGTTTTGCATGCGCAGGATGATGTGTTGGAAGTGAAGGATGTTGTGTTCGATGCGCAGGATGATGATTTGGAAGTGCAGGATGATGTGTTGGATGTGGAGGAAGAAGATCTGGATAAGCAGGATGATGTTTTGGATGCGCAGGATGATGTTTTGGATGGGCAGGATGATGTGCTCGATGTGGTGAATGATGTTTGGGATGCGCAGGATGATGCTTTGGATGTGGAGGATAATGTTTTGTAACCGCAAGATGCTGTTATGTATGCACAGGATGATGTTTTGGATGAGCAGGATGATGTGCTGGATGTAGAAGATGATGTGCTCGATGTGAAGCATATTGTGTTGGATGTGGAGCATGAAGTGTTGAATGTGGAGGATGATGTGTTGGATGCACAGTATGAAGTTTTGGATGTGCAGGATGATGTTTTGGATGCGCAGGATGATGTGTTGAATGTCAAGGATGTTGTGTTGGATGTGAAGGATGTTGTGTTGGATGTGGTGGATGATATGTTGAATGTGGAGGATGATGTATTGGATGAGGAGGATGATGTGTTGAATGTGGAGGATGATGTGTTGGATGCACAGTATGAAGTCTTGGATGTGCAGGACGATGTTTTGAATGCGCAGGATGATGTGTTGAATGTCCAGGATGTTGTGTTGGATGCGAAGCATATTGTGTTGGATCTTGAGGATGATGTGTTGAATGTGGAGGATGATGTTTTGGATGCGCAGGATGATGTGTTGGATGCGCAGGATGATGTGCCTGATGTGCAGGATGATGTTTTGAATGTCAAGGATGTTGTGTTGGATGTGGTGGATGATGTGTTGAATGTGGAGGATTATATGCTGGATGCGGAGTATAATGTTTTGGATGTGGAGGATGATGTTTTGGATGTGGAGGATGATGTTTTGGATGTGGAGGATGATGTTTTGGATGCGCAGGAAGATGTTTTGGATGCGCAGGATGATGGGTTGGACGTGGAGCATGATGTTTGGGAAGCTCAGGATGATGTGCTGGATGTGAAGGAAGATGTGTTGGATGTGGAGGATGATGTGTTTTATGTGAAGGATGATGAGTTTGATGTGGAGGATGATGTTTTGGATGCGGAATATGATGATTTGAATGCGCAGGGTGATGTGGTGGACATGAAGAATAATGTGTTGGATGCGCAGTAGGATGTGTTGGATGTGGACGATGATATTGTGGATGCGCAGAATAACGTTTTCAATGCGGAGGATGATGTGTTGGATGCGCGGGATGATATTTTGGATGTGGAGGAAGATGTTTTGGATGCGCAGGGTGATGTGTTGAAAGCGCAGAATGATGTTTTGGATGTGGAGGATGATGAGTTGGATGTGGACAAAGAAGAGTTGGATTAGCAGGAGGATGTTTTGGATGCGCAGGATGATGTTTTGGATGCGCCGTATGATGTTTTGTACGTGCAAGATGATGTTCACGATGCGCAGGATGATATTTTGGATATGGAGGATGATATTTTGGATGCGCAGGGTGATGTGCTGGATGTGGAGGATGATGTGTTGAATATGGAAGATCATATGGTGGATGTGAAGGGTGATGTGTTGAATATGAAGGATGTTGTGTTGGATGAGGAGGATGATGTGTTGAATGTGGAGGATGATGTGTTGAATATGGAAGATCATATGGTGGATGTGAAGGGTGATGTGTTGAATGTGAAGGATGTTGTGTTGGATGTGGAGGAAGATGTGTTGAATGTGCACGATGATGTGGTGGATGTGGACGAAGAAGAGGTGGATTAGCAGGATGATGTTTTGGATGCGCAGGATGATGTGTTGGATGTGGAGGAAGATGTTTTGGATGCGCAGGATGATGTGTTGAACGTCACGGATGTTGTGTTGGATGTGGGGGAGGATGTTTTGGATGCGCCGTATGATGTTTTGAATGTGCAAGATGATGTTCTCGATGCGCAGGATGATATTTTGGATATGCAGGATGATATTTTGGATGCGCAGGATGATGTGCTGGATGTGGAGAATGATGTGTTGAATGTGGTGGATGATATGCTGGACGTGAAGGGTGATGTGTTGAATATGAAGGATATTGTGTTGGATGTGGTGGATGATGTGTTGAATGTGGAGGATGATGTATTGGATGTGGAGGAAGATGTGTCTGATGCGGAGTATGATGGTTTGAATGCACAGGATGATGTGGTGGATATGAAGAATAATGTGTTGGATGCGCAGTATGATGTGTTGGATGCGCAGGGTGATGTGGTGGATATGAAGAATAATGTGTTGGATGCGCAGTATGATGTGTTGGATGTGCAGGAAGATGTTTTGGATGCGGAGTATGATGTTTGGGATGCAGAGGATGGTGTTTTGCATGCGCAGGATGATGTGTTGGAAGTGAAGGATGTTGTGTTCGATGCGCAGGATGATGATTTGGAAGTGCAGGATGATGTGTTGGATGTGGAGGAAGAAGATCTGGATAAGCAGGATGATGTTTTGGATGCGCAGGATGATGTTTTGGATGGGCAGGATGATGTGCTCGATGTGGTGAATGATGTTTGGGATGCGCAGGATGATGCTTTGGATGTGGAGGATAATGTTTTGTAACCGCAAGATGCTGTTATGTATGCACAGGATGATGTTTTGGATGAGCAGGATGATGTGCTGGATGTAGAAGATGATGTGCTCGATGTGAAGCATATTGTGTTGGATGTGGAGCATGAAGTGTTGAATGTGGAGGATGATGTGTTGGATGCACAGTATGAAGTTTTGGATGTGCAGGATGATGTTTTGGATGCGCAGGATGATGTGTTGAATGTCAAGGATGTTGTGTTGGATGTGAAGGATGTTGTGTTGGATGTGGTGAATGATATGTTGAATGTGGAGGATGATGTATTGGATGAGGAGGATGATGTGTTGAATGTGGAGGATGATGTGTTGGATGCACAGTATGAAGTCTTGGATGTGCAGGACGATGTTTTGAATGCGCAGGATGATGTGTTGAATGTCCAGGATGTTGTGTTGGATGCGAAGCATATTGTGTTGGATCTTGAGGATGATGTGTTGAATGTGGAGGATGATGTTTTGGATGCGCAGGATGATGTGTTGGATGCGCAGGATGATGTGCCTGATGTGCAGGATGATGTTTTGAATGTCAAGGATGTTGTGTTGGATGTGGTGGATGATGTGTTGAATGTGGAGGATTATATGCTGGATGCGGAGTATAATGTTTTGGATGTGGAGGATGATGTTTTGGATGTGGAGGATGATGTTTTGGAATCGCAGGAAGATGTTTTGGATGCGCAGGATGATGGGTTGGACGTGGAGCATGATGTTTGGGAAGCTCAGGATGATGTGCTGGATGTGAAGGAAGATGTGTTGGATGTGGAGGATGATGTGTTTTATGTGAAGGATGATGGGTTTGATGTGGAGGATGATGTTTTGGATGCGGAAGATGATGATTTGAATGCGCAGGGTGATGTGGTGGACATGAAGAATAATGTGTTGGATGCGCAGTAGGATGTGTTGGATGTGGAGGATGATATTGTGGATGCGCAGAATAACGTTTTCAATGCGGAGGATGATGTGCTGGATGCGCGGGATGATGTTTTGGATGTGGAGGAAGATGTTTTGGATGCGCAGGGTGATGTGTTGAAAGCGCAGAATGATGTTTTGGATGTGGAGGATGATGAGTTGGATGTGGACGAAGAAGAGTTGGATTAGCAGGAGGATGTTTTGGATGCGCAGGATGATGTGTTGGATGTGGGGGATGATGTTTTGGATGCGCCGTATGATGTTTTGTACGTGCAAGATGATGTTCACGATGCGCAGGATGATATTTTGGATATGGAGGATGATATTTTGGATGCGCAGGGTGATGTGCTGGATGTGGAGGATGATGTGTTGAATATGGAAGATCATATGGTGGATGTGAAGGGTGATGTGTTGAATATGAAGGATGTTGTGTTGGATGAGGAGGATGATGTGTTGGATGTGGAGGATGATGTGTTGAATGTGGAGGATTATGTGTTGTATGTGAAGGATGATGTTTTGGATGCGCAGTATGATGTGTTGGATGTGCAGTAAGATGTTTTGGATGTGGAGGATGATGTTTTGGATGCGCAGAATGATGATTTGAATGCGGAGTATGATCTGTTGAATGCGGAGAATGATGTTTCAGATGCACTGGGTGGTGGTTTGCATGCGCAGGATGATGTGTTGGAAGTGAAGGATGTTGTGTTCGATGCGCCGGATGATGATTTGGAAGTGCAGGATGATGTGTTGGATGTGGAGGAAGAAGATTTGGATAAGCAGGGTGATGTTTTCGATGCGCAGGATGATGTGTTGAATGTGGAGGATGATGGGTTGGATGCACAGTATGTAGTTTTGGATGTGCAGGAAGATGTTTTGGATGCGCAGGATGATGTGTTGAATGTCCAGGATGTTGTGATGGATGCGAAGGATATTGTGTTGGATGTGGAGGATGATGTGTTGAATGTGGAGGATAATGTTTTGGATGCGCAGGATGATGTGCTGGATCTGCAGGATGATGTGTTGAATATCAAGGATGTTGTGTTGGATGTGATTGATGATGTGTTGATTGTGGAGGATGATGTGCTGGATGTGGAGGATGATGTGTTGAATGTGAAGGATGTTGTGTTGGATGTGGAGGAAGATGTGTTGAATGTGCACGATGATGTGGTGGATGTGGACGAAGAAGAGGTGGATTAGCAGGATGATGTTTTGGATGCGCAGGATGATGTGTTGGATGTGGAGGAAGATGTTTTGGATGCGCAGGATGATGTGTTGAACGTCACGGATGTTGTGTTGGATGTGGGGGAGGATGTTTTGGATGCGCCGTATGATGTTTTGAATGTGCAAGATGATGTTCTCGATGCGCAGGATGATATTTTGGATATGCAGGATGATATTTTGGATGCGCAGGATGATGTGCTGGATGTGGAGGATGATGTGTTGAATGTGGTGGATGATATGCTGGACTTGAAGGGTGATGTGTTGAATATGAAGGATATTGTGTTGGATGTGGTGGATGATGTGTTGAATGTGGAGGATGATGTATTGGATCGGCAAGATGCTGTTTTGGATGCACAGGATGATGTTTTGGATGAGCAGGATGATGTGCTGGATGTGGAAGATGATGTGCTCGATGTGAAGCATATTGTGTTGGATGTGGAGGATGATTTGTTGAATGTGGAGGATGATGTGTTGGATGTGAAGAATGATGTGTTGGATGTGAAGGATGATGTGTTAGATGCGGAAAATGAAGTTTTGGATGCGCAGGATGATGTCTTGGATGCGCAGGATGATGTGTTGGATGCACAGTAAGAAGTTTCGGATGTGCAGGATGATGTTTTGCATGCGCAGGATGTTGTTTTGAATGTCAAGGATGTTTTGTTGGATGTGGTGGATGATGTGTTGAATGTGGAGGATGATGTATTGGATGAGGAGGATGATGTGTTGAATGTGGAGGATGATGTGTTGGATGCACAGTATGAAGTCTTGGATGTGCAGGAAGATGTTTTGAATGCGCAGGATGATGTGTTGAATGTCCAGGATGTTGTGTTGGATGCGAAGCATATTGTGTTGGATCTTGAGGATGATGTGTTGAATGTGGAGGATGATGTTTTGGATGCGCAGGATGATGTGTTGGATGCGCAGGATGATGTGCCTGATGTGCAGGATGATGTTTTGAATGTCAAGGATGTTGTGTTGGATGTGGTGGATGATGTGTTGAATGTGGAGGATCATATGCAGGATGCGGAGTATAATGTTTTGGATGTGGAGGATGATGTTTTGGATGTGGAGGATGATGTTTTGGATGCGCAGGAAGATGTTTTGGATGCGCAGGATGATGGGTTGGACGTGGAGCATGATGTTTGGGAAGCGCAGGATGATGTGCTGGATGTGAAGGAAGATGTGTTGGATGTGGAGGATGATGTGTTTTATGTGAAGGATGATGAGTTTGATGTGGAGGATGATGTTTTGGATGCGGAAGATGATGATTTGAATGCGCAGGGTGATGTGGTGGACATGAAGAATAATGTGTTCGATGCGCAGTAGGATGTGTTGGATGTGGAGGTTGATATTGTGGATGCGCAGAATAACGTTTTCAATGCGGAGGATGATGTGTTGGATGCGCGGGATGATGTTTTGGATGTGGAGGAAGATGTTTTGGATGCGCAGGGTGATGTGTTGAAAGAGCAGAATGATGTTTTGGATGTGGAGGAAGATGTTTTGGATGTGGAGGATGATGTTTTGGATGCGCAGAATGATGATTTGAATGCGGAGTATGATCTGTTGAATGCGGAGAATGATGTTTCGGATGCACTGGATGGTGGTTTGCATGCGCAGGATGATGTGTTGGAAGTGAAGGATGTTGTGTTCGATGCGCCGGATGATGATTTGGAAGTGCAGGATGATGTGTTGGATGTGGAGGAAGAAGATTTGGATAAGCAGGGTGATGTTTTCGATGCGCAGGATGATGTGTTGGATGTTGAAGATGATGTGTTGTATGCGCAGGATGACGGGATGAGTGTGGATGATGATATTTTGTACGCGCAGGATGATGTTTTGGATGGGCAGGATGATGTGCTCGATGTGGTGAATGATGTTTGGGATGCGCAGGATGATGTTTTGGATGTGGAGGATAATGTTTTGGATCCGCAAGATGCTGCTTTGGATGCACAGGATGATGTTTTGGATGAGCAGGATGATGTGCTGGATGTGGAAGATGATGTGCTCGATGTGAAGCATATTGTGTTGGATGCGCAGGATGATGTGTTGGATGTTGAAGATGATGTGTTGGATGCGCAGGATGACGGGATGAATGTGGATGATGATATTTTGTACGCGCAGGATGATGTTTTGGATGGGCAGGATGACGGGATGAATATGGATGATGATATTTTGTACGCGCAGGATGATGTTTTGGATGGGCAGGATGATGTGCCAGATGTGGTGAATGATGTTTGGGATGCGCAGGATGACGTTTTGGATGTGGAGGATAATGTTTTGGATCGGCAAGATGTTGTTTTGGATGCACAGGATGATGTTTTGGATGAGCAGGATGATGTGCTGGATGTGGAAGATGATGTGCTCGATGTGAAGCATATTGTGTTGGATGTGGAGGATGATTTGTTGAATGTGGAGGATGATGTGTTGGATGTGAAGAATGATGTGTTGGATGTGAAGGATGATGTGTTAGATGCGGAAAATGAAGTTTTGGATGCGCAGGATGATGTCTTGGATGCGCAGGATGATGTGTTGGATGCACAGTAAGAAGTTTCGGATGTGCAGGATGATGTTTTGGATGCGCAGGATGTTGTTTTGAATGTCAAGGATGTTTTGTTGGATGTGGTGGATGATGTTTTGAATGTGGAGGATGATATATTGGATGAGGAGGATGATGTGTTGAATGTGGAGGATGATGTGTTGGATGCACAGTATGTAGTTTTGGATGTGCAGGATGTTGTGTTGGATGCGAAGGATATTGTGTTGGATGTGGAGGATGATGTGTTGAATGTGGAGGATAATGTTTTGGATGCGCTGGATGATGTGTTGGATGCGCAGGATGATGTGCTGGATGTGCAGGATGATGTGTTGAATATCAAGGATGTTGTGTTGGATGTGGTGGATGATGTGTTGAATGTGGAGGATGATGTGCTGGATGTGGAGGATGATGTGTTGAATGTGAAGGATGTTGTGTTGGATGTGGAAGAAGATGTGTTGAATGTGCACGATGATGTGGTGGATGTGGACGAAGAAGAGGTGGATTAGCAGGATGATGTTTTGGATGCGCAGGATGATGTGTTGGATGTGGAGGAAGATGTTTTGGATGCGCAGGATGATGTGTTGAACGTCACGGATGTTGTGTTGGATGTGGGGGAGGATGTTTTGGATGCGCCGTATGATGTTTTGAATGTGCAAGATGATGTTCTCGATGCGCAGGATGATATTTTGGATATGCAGGATGATATTTTGGATGCGCAGGATGATGTGCTGGATGTGGAGGATGATGTGCTGAATGTGGTGGGTGATATGCTGGACGTGAAGGGTGATGTGTTGAATATGAAGGATATTGTGTTGGATGTGGTGGATGATGTGTTGAATGTGGAGGATGATGTATTGGATGTGGAGGAAGATGTGTCTGATGCGGAGTATGATGGTTTGAATGCGCAGGATGATGTGGTGGATATGAAGAATAATGTGTTGGATGCGCAGTATGATGTGTTGGATGCGCAGGATGATGTGGTGGATATGAAGAATAATGTGTTGGATGCGCAGTATGATGTGTTGGATGTGCAGGAAGATGTTTTGGATGCGGAGTATGATGTTTGGGATGCAGAGGATGGTGTTTTGCATGCGCAGGATGATGTGTTGGAAGTGAAGGATGTTGTGTTCGATGCGCAGGATGATGATTTGGAAGTGCAGGATGATGTGTTGGATGTGGAGGAAGAAGATCTGGATAAGCAGGATGATGTTTTGGATGCGCAGGATGATGTTTTGGATGGGCAGGATGATGTGCTCGATGTGGTGAATGATGTTTGGGATGCGCAGGATGATGTTTTGGATGTGGAGAATAATGTTTTGTAACCGCAAGATGCTGTTATGTATGCACAGGATGATGTGCCTGATGTGCAGGATGATGTTTTGAATGTCAAGGATGTTGTGTTGGATGTGGTGGATGATGTGTTGAATGTGGAGGATTATATGCTGGATGCGGAGTATAATGTTTTGGATGTGGAGGATGATGTTTTGGATGTGGAGGATGATGTTTTGAATGCGCAGGAAGATGTTTTGGATGCGCAGGATGATGGGTTGGACGTGGAGCATGATGTTTGGGAAGCGCAGGATGATGTGCTGGATGTGAAGGAAGATGTGTTGGATGTGGAGGATGATGTGTTTTATGTGAAGGATGATGAGTTTGATGTGGAGGATGATGTTTTGGATGCGGAAGATGATGATTTGAATGCGCAGGGTGATGTGGTGGACATGAAGAATAATGTGTTGGATGCGCAGTAGGATGTGTTGGATGTGGAGGTTGATATTTTGGATGCGCAGAATAACGTTTTCAATGCGGAGGATGATGTGTTGGATGCGCGGGATGATGTTTTGGATGTGGAGGAAGATGTTTTGGATGCGCAGGGTGATGTGTTGAAAGCGCAGAATGATGTTTTGGATGTGGAGGAAGATGTTTTGGATGTGGAGGATGATGTTTTGGATGCGCAGAATGATGATTTGAATGCGGAGTATGATCTGTTGAATGCGGAGAATGATGTTTCGGATGCACTGGATGGTGGTTTGCATGCGCAGGATGATGTGTTGGAAGTGAAGGATGTTGTGTTCGATGCGACGGATGATGATTTGGAAGTGCAGGATGATGTGTTGGATGTGGAGGAAGAAGATTTGGATAAGCAGGGTGATGTTTTCGATGCGCAGGATGATGTGTTGGATGTTGAAGATGATGTGTTGTATGCGCAGGATGACGGGATGAGTGTGGATGATGATATTTTGTACGCGCAGGATGATGTTTTGGATGGGCAGGATGATGTGCTCGATGTGGTGAATGATGTTTGGGATGCGCAGGATGATGTTTTGGATGTGGAGGATAATGTTTTGGATCCGCAAGATGCTGCTTTGGATGCACAGGATGATGTTTTGGATGAGCAGGATGATGTGCTGGATGTGGAAGATGATGTGCTCGATGTGAAGCATATTGTGTTGGATGCGCAGGATGATGTGTTGGATGTTGAAGATGATGTGTTGGATGCGCAGGATGACGGGATGAATGTGGATGATGATATTTTGTACGCGCAGGATGATGTTTTGGATGGGCAGGATGATGTGCTAGATGTGGTGAATGATGTGCTCGATGTGAAGCATATTGTGTTGGATGTGGAGGATGATTTGTTGAATGTGGAGGATGATGTGTTGGATGTGAAGAATGATGTTTTGGATGTGAAGGATGATGTGTTAGATGCGGAAAATGAAGTTTTGGATGCGCAGGATGATGTCTTGGATGCGCAGGATGATGTGTTGGATGCACAGTAAGAAGTTTCGGATGTGCAGGATGATGTTTTGGATGCGCAGGATGTTGTTTTGAATGTCAAGGATGTTTTGTTGGATGTGGTGGATGATGTGTTGAATGTGGAGGATGATGTATTGGATGAGGAGGATGATGTGTTGAATGTGGAGGATGATGTGTTGGATGCACAGTATGTAGTTTTGGATGTGCAGGATGTTGTGTTGGATGCGAAGGATATTGTGTTGGATGTGGAGGATGATGTGTTGAATGTGGAGGATAATGTTTTGGATGCGCTGGATGATGTGTTGGATGCGCAGGATGATGTGCTGGATGTGCAGGATGATGTGTTGAATATCAAGGATGTTGTGTTGGATGTGGTGGATGATGTGTTGAATGTGGAGTATGATGTGCTGGATGTGGAGGATGATGTGTTGAATGTGAAGGATGTTGTGTTGGATGTGGAGGAAGATGTGTTGAATGTGCACGATGATGTGGTGGATGTGGACGAAGAAGAGGTGGATTAGCAGGATGATGTGTTGGATGTGGAGGAAGATGTTTTGGATGCGCCGTATGATGTTTTGAATGTGCAAGATGATGTTCTCGATGCGCAGGATGATATTTTGGATATGCAGGATGATATTTTGGATGCGCAGGATGATGTGCTGGATGTGGAGGATGATGTGTTGAATGTGGTGGATGATATGCTGGACGTGAAGGGTGATGTGTTGAATATGAAGGATATTGTGTTGGATGTGGTGGATGATGTGTTGAATGTGGAGGATGATGTATTGGATGTGGAGGAAGATGTGTCTGATGCGGAGTATGATGGTTTGAATGCGCAGGATGATGTGGTGGATATGAAGAATAATGTGTTGTATGCGCAGTATGATGTGTTGGATGCGCAGGATGATGTGGTGGATATGAAGAATAATGTGTTGGATGCGCAGTATGATGTGTTGGATGTGCAGGAAGATGTTTTGGATGCGGAGTATGATGTTTGGGATGCAGAGGATGGTGTTTTGCATGCGCAGGATGATGTGTTGGAAGTGAAGGATGTTGTGTTCGATGCGCAGGATGATGATTTGGAAGTGCAGGATGATGTGTTGGATGTGGAGGAAGAAGATCTGGATAAGCAGGATGATGTTTTGGATGCGCAGGATGATGTTTTGGATGGGCAGGATGATTTGCTCGATGTGGTGAATGATGTTTGGGATGCGCAGGATGATGTTTTGGATGTGGAGGATAATGTTTTGTAACCGCAAGATGCTGTTATGTATGCACAGGATGATGTTTTGGATGAGCAGGATGATGTGCTGGATGTAGAAGATGATGTGCTCGATGTGAAGCATATTGTGTTGGATGTGGAGGATGATGTGTTGGATGCGCAGGATGATGTGCTGGATGTGCAGGATGAAGTGTTGAATGTCAAGCATGTTGTGTTGTATGTGGTGGATGATGTGTTAAATGTGGAAAATTATGTATTGGATTTGGAGGATGATGTGCTGGATGTGGAAGATGATGTGCTCGATCTGAAGCATACTGTGTTGGATGTGAAGGATGAAGTTTTGGATGCGCAGGATGATGTGTTGGGTGCTCAGTAAGAAGTTTTGGATGTGCAGGATGATGTTTTGAATGCGCAGGATGATGTGCTGAATGTCAAGGATGTTGTGTTGGATGTGAAGGATGTTGTGTTGGATGTGGTGGATGATATGTTGAATGTGGAGGATGATGTATTGGATGAGGAGGAAGATGTTTTGAACGCGCAGGATGATGTGTTGAATGTCCAGGATGTTGTGTTGGATGCGAAGCATATTGTGTTGGATCTTGTGGATGATGTGTTGAATGTGGAGGATGATGTTTTGGATGCGCAGGATGATGTGTTGGATGCGCAGGATGATGTGCCTGATGTGCTGGATGATGTTTTGAATGTCAAGGATGTTGTGTTGGATGTGGTGGATGATGTGTTGAATGTGGAGGATTATATGCTGGATGCGGAGTATAATGTTTTGGATGTGGAGGATGATGTTTTGGATGTGGAGGATGATGTTTTGGATGCGCAGGAAGATGTTTTGGATGCGCAGGATGATGGGTTGGACGTGGAGCATGATGTTTGGGAAGCACAGGATGATGTGCTGGATGTGAAGGAAGATGTGTTGGATGTGGAGGATGATGTGTTTTATGTGAAGGATGATGAGTTTGATGTGGAGGATGATGTTTTGGATGCGGAAGATGATGATTTGAATGCGCAGGGTGATGTGGTGGACATGAAGAATAATGTGTTGGATGCGCAGTAGGATGTGTTGGATGTGGAGGTTGATATTTTGGATGCGCAGAATAACGTTTTCAATGCGGAGGATGATGTGTTGGATGCGCGGGATGATGTTTTGGATGTGGAGGAAGATGTTTTGGATGCGCAGGGTGATGTGTTGAAAGCGCAGAATGATGTTTTGGATGTGGAGGAAGATGTTTTGGATGTGGAGGATGATGTTTTGGATGCGCAGAATGATGATTTGAATGCGGAGTATGATCTGTTGAATGCGGAGAATGATGTTTCGGATGCACTGGATGGTGGTTTGCATGCGCAGGATGATGTGTTGGAAGTGAAGGATGTTGTGTTCGATGCGCCGGATGATGATTTGGAAGTGCAGGATGATGTGTTGGATGTGGAGGAAGAAGATTTGGATAAGCAGGGTGATGTTTTCGATGCGCAGGATGATGTGTTGGATGTTGAAGATGATGTGTTGTATGCGCAGGATGACGGGATGAGTGTGGATGATGATATTTTGTACGCGCAGGATGATGTTTTGGATGGGCAGGATGATGTGCTCGATGTGGTGAATGATGTTTGGGATGCGCAGGATGATGTTTTGGATGTGGAGGATAATGTTTTGGATCCGCAAGATGCTGCTTTGGATGCACAGGATGATGTTTTGGATGAGCAGGATGATGTGCTGGATGTGGAAGATGATGTGCTCGATGTGAAGCATATTGTGTTGGATGCGCAGGATGATGTGTTGGATGTTGAAGATGATGTGTTGGATGCGCAGGATGACGGGATGAATGTGGATGATGATATTTTGTACGCGCAGGATGATGTTTTGGATGGGCAGGATGACGGGATGAATGTGGATGATGATATTTTGTACGCGCAGGATGATGTTTTGGATGGGCAGGATGATGTGCTAGATGTGGTGAATGATGTTTGGGATGCGCAGGATGATGTTTTGGATGTGGAGGATAATGTTTTGGATCGGCAAGATGCTGTTTTGGATGCACAGGATGATGTTTTGGATGAGCAGGATGATGTGCTGGATGTGGAAGATGATGTGCTCGATGTGAAGCATATTGTGTTGGATGTGGAGGATGATTTGTTGAATGTGGAGGATGATGTGTTGGATGTGAAGAATGATGTTTTGGATGTGAAGGATGATGTGTTAGATGCGGAAAATGAAGTTTTGGATGCGCAGGATGATGTCTTGGATGCGCAGGATGATGTGTTGGATGCACAGTAAGAAGTTTCGGATGTGAAGGATGATGTTTTGGATGCGCAGGATGTTGTTTTGAATGTCAAGGATGTTTTGTTGGATGTGGTGGATGATGTGTTGAATGTGGAGGATGATGTATTGGATGAGGAGGATGATGTGTTGAATGTGGAGGATGATGTGTTGGATGCACAGTATGTAGTTTTGGATGTGCAGGATGTTGTGTTGGATGCGAAGGATATTGTGTTGGATGTGGAGGATGATGTGTTGAATGTGAAGGATAATGTTTTGGATGCGCTGGATGATGTGTTGGATGCGCAGGATGATGTGCTGGATGTGCAGGATGATGTGTTGAATATCAAGGATGTTGTGTTGGATGTGGTGGATGATGTGTTGAATGTGGAGGATGATGTGCTGGATGTGGAGGATGATGTGTTGAATGTGAAGGATGTTGTGTTGGATGTGGAGGAAGATGTGTTGAATGTGCACGATGATGTGGTGGATGTGGACGAAGAAGAGGTGGATTAGCAGGATGATGTGTTGGATGTGGAGGAAGATGATTTGGATGCGCAGGATGATGTGTTGAACGTCACGGATGTTGTGTTGGATGTGGGGGAGGATGTTTTGGATGCGCCGTATGATGTTTTGAATGTGCAAGATGATGTTCTCGATGCGCAGGATGATATTTTGGATATGCAGGATGATATTTTGGATGCGCAGGATGATGTGCTGGATGTGGAGGATGATGTGTTGAATGTGGTGGATGATATGCTGGACGTGAAGGGTGATGTGTTGAATATGAAGGATATTGTGTTGGATGTGGTGGATGATGTGTTGAATGTGGAGGATGATGTATTGGATGTGGAGGAAGATGTGTCTGATGCGGAGTATGATGGTTTAAATGCGCAGGATGATGTGTTGGATATGAAGAATAATGTGTTGGATGCGCAGTATGATGTGTTGGATGCGCAGGATGATGTGGTGGATATGAAGAATAATGTGTTGGATGCGCAGTATGATGTGTTGGATGTGCAGGAAGATGTTTTGGATGCGGAGTATGATGTTTGGGATGCAGAGGATGGTGTTTTGCATGCGCAGGATGATGTGTTGGAAGTGAAGGATGTTGTGTTCGATGCGCAGGATGATGATTTGGAAGTGCAGGATGATGTGTTGGATGTGGAGGAAGAAGATCTGGATAAGCAGGATGATGTTTTGGATGCGCAGGATGATGTTTTGGATGGGCAGGATGATTTGCTCGATGTGGTGAATGATGTTTGGGATGCGCAGGATGATGTTTTGGATGTGGAGGATAATGTTTTGTAACCGCAAGATGCTGTTATGTATGCACAGGATGATGTTTTGGATGAGCAGGATGATGTGCTGGATGTAGAAGATGATGTGCTCGATGTGAAGCATATTGTGTTGGATGTGGAGGATGATGTGTTGGATGCGCAGGATGATGTGCTGGATGTGCAGGATGAAGTGTTGAATGTCAAGCATGTTGTGTTGTATGTGGTGGATGATGTGTTAAATGTGGAAAATTATGTATTGGATTTGGAGGATGATGTGCTGGATGTGGAAGATGATGTGCTCGATCTGAAGCATACTGTGTTGGATGTGAAGGATGAAGTTTTGGATGCGCAGGATGATGTGTTGGGTGCTCAGTAAGAAGTTTTGGATGTGCAGGATGATGTTTTGAATGCGCAGGATGATGTGCTGAATGTCAAGGATGTTGTGTTGGATGTGAAGGATGTTGTGTTGGATGTGGTGGATGATATGTTGAATGTGGAGGATGATGTATTGGATGAGGAGGAAGATGTTTTGAATGCGCAGGATGATGTGTTGAATGTCCAGGATGTTGTGTTGGATGCGAAGCATATTGTGTTGGATCTTGTGGATGATGTGTTGAATGTGGAGGATGATGTTTTGGATGCGCAGGATGATGTGTTGGATGCGCAGGATGATGTGCCTGATGTGCTGGATGATGTTTTGAATGTCAAGGATGTTGTGTTGGATGTGGTGGATGATGTGTTGAATGTGGAGGATTATATGCTGGATGCGGAGTATAATGTTTTGGATGTGGAGGATGATGTTTTGGATGTGGAGGATGATGTTTTGGATGCGCAGGAAGATGTTTTGGATGCGCAGGATGATGGGTTGGACGTGGAGCATGATGTTTGGGAAGCGCAGGATGATGTGCTGGATGTGAAGGAAGATGTGTTGGATGTGGAGGATGATGTGTTTTATGTGAAGGATGATGAGTTTGATGTGGAGGATGATGTTTTGGATGCGGAAGATGATGATTTGAATGCGCAGGGTGATGTGGTGGACATGAAGAATAATGTGTTGGATGCGCAGTAGGATGTGTTGGATGTGGAGGATGATATTGTGGATGCGCAGAATAACGTTTTCAATGCGGAGGATGATGTGTTGGATGCGCATGATGTTGTTTTGGATGTGGAGGAAGATGTTTTGGTTGCGCAGGGTGATGTGTTGAAAGCGCAGAATGATGTTTTGGATGTGGAGGAAGATGTTTTGGATGAGCAGGATGATGTTTTGAATGAGCAGGATGATGAGTTGGATGTGGACGAAGAAGAGTTGGATTAGCAGGAGGATGTTTTGGATGCGCAGGATGATGTGTTGGATGTGGGGGATGATGTTTTGGATGCGCCGTATGATGTTTTGTACGTGCAAGATGATGTTCACGATGCGCAGGATGATATTTTGGATATGGAGGATGATATTTTGGATGCGCAGGGTGATGTGCTGGATGTGGAGGATGATGTGTTGAATATGGAAGATCATATGGTGGATGTGAAGGGTGATGTGTTGAATATGAAGGATGTTGTGTTGGATGAGGAGGATGATGTGTTGAATGTGGAGGATGATGTGTTGAATGTGGAGGATTATGTGTTGTATGTGAAGGATGATGTGTTGGATGTGAATGATGATGTTTTGGATGCGCAGGATGATGTGTTGGATGTGGAGGATGATGTTTAGGATGCACTGGATGATGTTTAAGATTCGGAGGATGATGTTTTGGATGCGCAGTATGAAGTTTTGGATGCGCAGGATGATGTGTTCGATGCGCAGGATGATGTGCTGGATGTGGAGGATGATGTGTTGAATGTGAAGGATGTTTTGTTGGATTTGGAGGAAGATGTGTTGATTGTGCAGGATGATGTGTTGAATGTGGAGGATGATGTGTTGGATGCACAGTATGAAGTTTTGGATGTGCAGGATGATGTGTTGGATGCGCAGGATGATGTGTTGAATGTCCAGGATGTTGTGTTGGATGCGACGCATATTGTGTTGGATCTGGAGGATGATGTGTTGAATGTGGAGGATGATGTTTCGGATGCACTGGATGGTGGTTTGGATGCGCAGGGTGATGTGTTGAAAGAGCAGAATGATGTTTTGGATGTGGAGGAAGATGTTTTGGATGTGGAGGATGATGTTTTGGATGCGCAGAATGATGATTTGAATGCGGAGTATGATCTGTTGAATGCGGAGAATGATGTTTCGGATGCACTGGATGGTGGTTTGCATGCGCAGGATGATGTGTTGGAAGTGAAGGATGTTGTGTTCGATGCGCCGGATGATGATTTGGAAGTGCAGGATGATGTGTTGGATGTGGAGGAAGAAGATTTGGATAAGCAGGGTGATGTTTTCGATGCGCAGGATGATGTGTTGGATGTTGAAGATGATGTGTTGTATGCGCAGGATGACGGGATGAGTGTGGATGATGATATTTTGTACGCGCAGGATGATGTTTTGGATGGGCAGGATGATGTGCTCGATGTGGTGAATGATGTTTGGGATGCGCAGGATGATGTTTTGGATGTGGAGGATAATGTTTTGGATCCGCAAGATGCTGCTTTGGATGCACAGGATGATGTTTTGGATGAGCAGGATGATGTGCTGGATGTGGAAGATGATGTGCTCGATGTGAAGCATATTGTGTTGGATGCGCAGGATGATGTGTTGGATGTTGAAGATGATGTGTTGGATGCGCAGGATGACGGGATGAATGTGGATGATGATATTTTGTACGCGCAGGATGATGTTTTGGATGGGCAGGATGACGGGATGAATGTGGATGATGATATTTTGTACGCGCAGGATGATGTTTGGGATGCGCAGGATGACGTTTTGGATGTGGAGGATAATGTTTTGGATCGGCAAGATGCTGTTTTGGATGCACAGGATGATGTTTTGGATGAGCAGGATGATGTGCTGGATGTGGAAGATGATGTGCTCGATGTGAAGCATATTGTGTTGGATGTGGAGGATGATTTGTTGAATGTGGAGGATGATGTGTTGGATGTGAAGAATGATGTTTTGGATGTGAAGGATGATGTGTTAGATGCGGAAAATGAAGTTTTGGATGCGCAGGATGATGTCTTGGATGCGCAGGATGATGTGTTGGATGCACAGTAAGAAGTTTCGGATGTGCAGGATGATGTTTTGGATGCGCAGGATGTTGTTTTGAATGTCAAGGATGATGTATTGGATGAGGAGGATGATGTGTTGAATGTGGAGGATGATGTGTTGGATGCACAGTATGTAGTTTTGGATGTGCAGGATGTTGTGTTGGATGCGAAGGATATTGTGTTGGATGTGGAGGATGATGTGTTGAATGTGAAGGATAATGTTTTGGATGCGCTGGATGATGTGTTGGATGCGCAGGATGATGTGCTGGATGTGCAGGATGATGTGTTGAATATCAAGGATGTTGTGTTGGATGTGGTGGATGATGTGTTGAATGTGGAGGATGATGTGCTGGATGTGGAGGATGATGTGTTGAATGTGAAGGATGTTGTGTTGGATGTGGAGGAAGATGTGTTGAATGTGCACGATGATGTGGTGGATGTGGACGAAGAAGAGGTGGATTAGCAGGATGATGTGTTGGATGTGGAGGAAGATGTTTTGGATGCGCAGGATGATGTGTTGAACGTCACGGATGTTGTGTTGGATGTGGGGGAGGATGTTTTGGATGCGCCGTATGATGTTTTGAATGTGCAAGATGATGTTCTCGATGCGCAGGATGATATTTTGGATATGCAGGATGATATTTTGGATGCGCAGGATGATGTGCTGGATGTGGAGGATGATGTGTTGAATGTGGTGGATGATATGTTGGACGTGAAGGGTGATGTGTTGAATATGAAGGATATTGTGTTGGATGTGGTGGATGATGTGTTGAATGTGGAGGATGATGTATTGGATGTGGAGGAAGATGTGTCTGATGCGGAGTATGATGGTTTGAATGCGCAGGATGATGTGGTGGATATGAAGAATAATGTGTTGGATGCGCAGTATGATGTGTTGGATGCGCAGGATGATGTGGTGGATATGAAGAATAATGTGTTGGATGCGCAGTATGATGTGTTGGATGTGCAGGAAGATGTTTTGGATGCGGAGTATGATGTTTGGGATGCAGAGGATGGTGTTTTGCATGCGCAGGATGATGTGTTGGAAGTGAAGGATGTTGTGTTCGATGCGCAGGATGATGATTTGGAAGTGCAGGATGATGTGTTGGATGTGGAGGAAGAAGATCTGGATAAGCAGGATGATGTTTTGGATGCGCAGGATGATGTTTTGGATGGGCAGGATGATTTGCTCGATGTGGTGAATGATGTTTGGGATGCGCAGGATGATGTTTTGGATGTGGAGGATAATGTTTTGTAACCGCAAGATGCTGTTATGTATGCACAGGATGATGTTTTGGATGAGCAGGATGATGTGCTGGATGTAGAAGATGATGTGCTCGATGTGAAGCATATTGTGTTGGATGTGGAGGATGATGTGTTGGATGCGCAGGATGATGTGCTGGATGTGCAGGATGAAGTGTTGAATGTCAAGCATGTTGTGTTGTATGTAGTGGATGATGTGTTAAATGTGGAAAATTATGTATTGGATTTGGAGGATGATGTGCTGGATGTGGAAGATGATGTGCTCGATCTGAAGCATACTGTGTTGGATGTGAAGGATGAAGTTTTGGATGCGCAGGATGATGTGTTGGGTGCTCAGTAAGAAGTTTTGGATGTGCAGGATGATGTTTTGAATGCGCAGGATGATGTGCTGAATGTCAAGGATGTTGTGTTGGATGTGAAGGATGTTGTGTTGGATGTGGTGGATGATATGTTGAATGTGGAGGATGATGTATTGGATGAGGAGGAAGATGTTTTGAATGCGCAGGATGATGTGTTGAATGTCCAGGATGTTGTGTTGGATGCGAAGCATATTGTGTTGGATCTTGTGGATGATGTGTTGAATGTGGAGGATGATGTTTTGGATGCGCAGGATGATGTGTTGGATGCGCAGGATGATGTGCCTGATGTGCTGGATGATGTTTTGAATGTCAAGGATGTTGTGTTGGATGTGGTGGATGATGTGTTGAATGTGGAGGATTATATGCTGGATGCGGAGTATAATGTTTTGGATGTGGAGGATGATGTTTTGGATGTGGAGGATGATGTTTTGGATGCGCAGGAAGATGTTTTGGATGCGCAGGATGATGGGTTGGACGTGGAGCATGATGTTTGGGAAGCGCAGGATGATGTGCTGGATGTGAAGGAAGATGTGTTGGATGTGGAGGATGATGTGTTTTATGTGAAGGATGATGAGTTTGATGTGGAGGATGATGTTTTGGATGCGGAAGATGATGATTTGAATGCGCAGGGTGATGTGGTGGACATGAAGAATAATGTGTTGGATGCGCAGTAGGATGTTTTGGATGTGGAGGATGATGTTTTGGATGTGGAGGATGATGTTTTGGATGCGCAGGAAGATGTTTTGGTTGCGCAGAGTGATGTGTTGAAAGCGCAGAATGATGTTTTGGATGTGGAGGAAGATGTTTTGGATGAGCAGGATGATGTTTTGAATGAGCAGGATGATGAGTTGGATGTGGACGAAGAAGAGTTGGATTAGCAGGAGGATGTTTTGGATGCGCAGGATGATGTGTTGGATGTGGGGGATGATGTTTTGGATGCGCCGTATGATGTTTTGTACGTGCAAGATGATGTTCACGATGCGCAGGATGATATTTTGGATATGGAGGATGATATTTTGGATGCGCAGGGTGATGTGCTGGATGTGGAGGATGATGTGTTGAATATGGAAGATCATATGGTGGATGTGAAGGGTGATGTGTTGAATATGAAGGATGTTGTGTTGGATGAGGAGGATGATGTGTTGAATGTGGAGGATGATGTGTTGAATGTGGAGGATTATGTGTTGTATGTGAAGGATGATGTGTTGGATGTGAATGATGATGTTTTGGATGCGCAGGATGATGTCTTGGATGCGCAGGATGATGTGTTGGATGCACAGTAAGAAGTTTCGGATGTGCAGGATGATGTTTTGGATGCGCAGGATGTTGTTTTGAATGTCAAGGATGATGTATTGGATGAGGAGGATGATGTGTTGAATGTGGAGGATGATGTGTTGGATGCACAGTATGTAGTTTTGGATGTGCAGGATGTTGTGTTGGATGCGAAGGATATTGTGTTGGATGTGGAGGATGATGTGTTGAATGTGAAGGATAATGTTTTGGATGCGCTGGATGATGTGTTGGATGCGCAGGATGATGTGCTGGATGTGCAGGATGATGTGTTGAATATCAAGGATGTTGTGTTGGATGTGGTGGATGATGTGTTGAATGTGGAGGATGATGTGCTGGATGTGGAGGATGATGTGTTGAATGTGAAGGATGTTGTGTTGGATGTGGAGGAAGATGTGTTGAATGTGCACGATGATGTGGTGGATGTGGACGAAGAAGAGGTGGATTAGCAGGATGATGTGTTGGATGTGGAGGAAGATGTTTTGGATGCGCAGGATGATGTGTTGAACGTCACGGATGTTGTGTTGGATGTGGGGGAGGATGTTTTGGATGCGCCGTATGATGTTTTGAATGTGCAAGATGATGTTCTCGATGCGCAGGATGATATTTTGGATATGCAGGATGATATTTTGGATGCGCAGGATGATGTGCTGGATGTGGAGGATGATGTGTTGAATGTGGTGGATGATATGTTGGACGTGAAGGGTGATGTGTTGAATATGAAGGATATTGTGTTGGATGTGGTGGATGATGTGTTGAATGTGGAGGATGATGTATTGGATGTGGAGGAAGATGTGTCTGATGCGGAGTATGATGGTTTGAATGCGCAGGATGATGTGGTGGATATGAAGAATAATGTGTTGGATGCGCAGTATGATGTGTTGGATGCGCAGGATGATGTGGTGGATATGAAGAATAATGTGTTGGATGCGCAGTATGATGTGTTGGATGTGCAGGAAGATGTTTTGGATGCGGAGTATGATGTTTGGGATGCAGAGGATGGTGTTTTGCATGCGCAGGATGATGTGTTGGAAGTGAAGGATGTTGTGTTCGATGCGCAGGATGATGATTTGGAAGTGCAGGATGATGTGTTGGATGTGGAGGAAGAAGATCTGGATAAGCAGGATGATGTTTTGGATGCGCAGGATGATGTTTTGGATGGGCAGGATGATTTGCTCGATGTGGTGAATGATGTTTGGGATGCGCAGGATGATGTTTTGGATGTGGAGGATAATGTTTTGTAACCGCAAGATGCTGTTATGTATGCACAGGATGATGTTTTGGATGAGCAGGATGATGTGCTGGATGTAGAAGATGATGTGCTCGATGTGAAGCATATTGTGTTGGATGTGGAGGATGATGTGTTGGATGCGCAGGATGATGTGCTGGATGTGCAGGATGAAGTGTTGAATGTCAAGCATGTTGTGTTGTATGTAGTGGATGATGTGTTAAATGTGGAAAATTATGTATTGGATTTGGAGGATGATGTGCTGGATGTGGAAGATGATGTGCTCGATCTGAAGCATACTGTGTTGGATGTGAAGGATGAAGTTTTGGATGCGCAGGATGATGTGTTGGGTGCTCAGTAAGAAGTTTTGGATGTGCAGGATGATGTTTTGAATGCGCAGGATGATGTGCTGAATGTCAAGGATGTTGTGTTGGATGTGAAGGATGTTGTGTTGGATGTGGTGGATGATATGTTGAATGTGGAGGATGATGTATTGGATGAGGAGGAAGATGTTTTGAATGCGCAGGATGATGTGTTGAATGTCCAGGATGTTGTGTTGGATGCGAAGCATATTGTGTTGGATCTTGTGGATGATGTGTTGAATGTGGAGGATGATGTTTTGGATGCGCAGGATGATGTGTTGGATGCGCAGGATGATGTGCCTGATGTGCTGGATGATGTTTTGAATGTCAAGGATGTTGTGTTGGATGTGGTGGATGATGTGTTGAATGTGGAGGATTATATGCTGGATGCGGAGTATAATGTTTTGGATGTGGAGGATGATGTTTTGGATGTGGAGGATGATGTTTTGGATGCGCAGGAAGATGTTTTGGATGCGCAGGATGATGGGTTGGACGTGGAGCATGATGTTTGGGAAGCGCAGGATGATGTGCTGGATGTGAAGGAAGATGTGTTGGATGTGGAGGATGATGTGTTTTATGTGAAGGATGATGAGTTTGATGTGGAGGATGATGTTTTGGATGCGGAAGATGATGATTTGAATGCGCAGGGTGATGTGGTGGACATGAAGAATAATGTGTTGGATGCGCAGTAGGATGTTTTGGATGTGGAGGATGATGTTTTGGATGTGGAGGATGATGTTTTGGATGCGCAGGAAGATGTTTTGGTTGCGCAGAGTGATGTGTTGAAAGCGCAGAATGATGTTTTGGATGTGGAGGAAGATGTTTTGGATGAGCAGGATGATGTTTTGAATGAGCAGGATGATGAGTTGGATGTGGACGAAGAAGAGTTGGATTAGCAGGAGGATGTTTTGGATGCGCAGGATGATGTGTTGGATGTGGGGGATGATGTTTTGGATGCGCCGTATGATGTTTTGTACGTGCAAGATGATGTTCACGATGCGCAGGATGATATTTTGGATATGGAGGATGATATTTTGGATGCGCAGGGTGATGTGCTGGATGTGGAGGATGATGTGTTGAATATGGAAGATCATATGGTGGATGTGAAGGGTGATGTGTTGAATATGAAGGATGTTGTGTTGGATGAGGAGGATGATGTGTTGAATGTGGAGGATGATGTGTTGAATGTGGAGGATTATGTGTTGTATGTGAAGGATGATGTGTTGGATGTGAATGATGATGTTTTGGATGCGCAGGATGATGTGTTGGATGTGGAGGATGATGTTTAGGATGCACTGGATGATGTTTAAGATTCGGAGGATGATGTTTTGGATGCGCAGTATGAAGTTTTGGATGCGCAGGATGATGTGATCGATGCGCAGGATGATGTGCTGGATGTGGAGGATGATGTGTTGAATGTGAAGGATGTTTTGTTGGATTTGGAGGAAGATGTGTTGATTGTGCAGGATGATGTGTTGAATGTGGAGGATGATGTGTTGGATGCATAGTATGAAGTTTTGGATGTGCAGGATGATGTGTTGGATGCGCAGGATGATGTGTTGAATGTCCAGGATGTTGTGTTGGATGCGACGCATATTGTGTTGGATCTGGAGGATGATGTGTTGAATGTGGAGGATGATGTTTCGGATGCACTGGATGGTGGTTTGGATGCGCAGGGTGATGTGTTGAAAGAGCAGAATGATGTTTTGGATGTGGAGGAAGATGTTTTGGATGTGGAGGATGATGTTTTGGATGCGCAGAATGATGATTTGAATGCGGAGTATGATCTGTTGAATGCGGAGAATGATGTTTCGGATGCACTGGATGGTGGTTTGCATGCGCAGGATGATGTGTTGGAAGTGAAGGATGTTGTGTTCGATGCGCCGGATGATGATTTGGAAGTGCAGGATGATGTGTTGGATGTGGAGGAAGAAGATTTGGATAAGCAGGGTGATGTTTTCGATGCGCAGGATGATGTGTTGGATGTTGAAGATGATGTGTTGTATGCGCAGGATGACGGGATGAGTGTGGATGATGATATTTTGTACGCGCAGGATGATGTTTTGGATGGGCAGGATGATGTGCTCGATGTGGTGAATGATGTTTGGGATGCGCAGGATGATGTTTTGGATGTGGAGGATAATGTTTTGGATCCGCAAGATGCTGCTTTGGATGCACAGGATGATGTTTTGGATGAGCAGGATGATGTGCTGGATGTGGAAGATGATGTGCTCGATGTGAAGCATATTGTGTTGGATGCGCAGGATGATGTGTTGGATGTTGAAGATGATGTGTTGGATGCACAGGATGACGGGATGAATGTGGATGATGATATTTTGTACGCGCAGGATGATGTTTTGGATGGGCAGGATGACGGGATGAATGTGGATGATGATATTTTGTACGCGCAGGATGATGTTTTGGATGGGCAGGATGATGTGCCAGATGTGGTGAATGATGTTTGGGATGCGCAGGATGACGTTTTGGATGTGGAGGATAATGTTTTGGATCGGCAAGATGCTGTTTTGGATGCACAGGATGATGTTTTGGATGAGCAGGATGATGTGCTGGATGTGGAAGATGATGTGCTCGATGTGAAGCATATTGTGTTGGATGTGGAGGATGATTTGTTGAATGTGGAGGATGATGTGTTGGATGTGAAGAATGATGTGTTGGATGTGAAGGATGATGTGTTAGATGCGGAAAATGAAGTTTTGGATTCGCAGGATGATGTCTTGGATGCGCAGGATGATGTGTTGGATGCACAGTAAGAAGTTTCGGATGTGCAGGATGATGTTTTGGATGCGCAGGATGTTGTTTTGAATGTCAAGGATGTTTTGTTGGATGTGGTGGATGATGTGTTGAATGTGGAGGATGATGTATTGGATGAGGAGGATGATGTGTTGAATGTGGAGGATGATGTGTTGGATGCACAGTATGTAGTTTTGGATGTGCAGGATGTTGTGTTGGATGCGAAGGATATTGTGTTGGATGTGGAGGATGATGTGTTGAATGTGGAGGATAATGTTTTGGATGCGCTGGATGATGTGTTGGATGCGCAGGATGATGTGCTGGATGTGCAGGATGATGTGTTGAATATCAAGGATGTTGTGTTGGATGTGGTGGATGATGTGTTGAATGTGGAGGATGATGTGCTGGATGTGGAGGATGATGTGTTGAATGTGAAGGATGTTGTGTTGGATGTGGAGGAAGATGTGTTGAATGTTCACGATGATGTGGTGGATGTGGACGAAGAAGAGGTGGATTAGCAGGATGATGTGTTGGATGTGGAGGAAGATGTTTTGGATGCGCAGGATGATGTGTTGAACGTCACGGATGTTGTGTTGGATGTGGGGGAGGATGTTTTGGATGCGCCGTATGATGTTTTGAATGTGCAAGATGATGTTCTCGATGCGCAGGATGATATTTTGGATATGCAGGATGATATTTTGGATGCGCAGGATGATGTGCTGGATGTGGAGGATGATGTGTTGAATGTGGTGGGTGATATGCTGGACGTGAAGGGTGATGTGTTGAATATGAAGGATATTGTGTTGGATGTGGTGGATGATGTGTTGAATGTGGAGGATGATGTATTGGATGTGGAGGAAGATGTGTCTGATGCGGAGTATGATGGTTTGAATGCGCAGGATGATGTGGTGGATATGAAGAATAATGTGTTGGATGCGCAGTATGATGTGTTGGATGCGCAGGATGATGTGGTGGATATGAAGAATAATGTGTTGGATGCGCAGTATGATGTGTTGGATGTGCAGGAAGATGTTTTGGATGCGGAGTATGATGTTTGGGATGCAGAGGATGGTGTTTTGCATGCGCAGGATGATGTGTTGGAAGTGAAGGATGTTGTGTTCGATGCGCAGGATGATGATTTGGAAGTGCAGGATGATGTGTTGGATGTGGAGGAAGAAGATCTGGATAAGCAGGATGATGATTTGGATGCGCAGGATGATGTTTTGGATGGGCAGGATGATGTGCTCGATGTGGTGAATGATGTTTGGGATGCGCAGGATGATGTTTTGGATGTGGAGGATAATGTTTTGTAACCGCAAGATGCTGTTATGTATGCACAGGATGATGTGCCTGATGTGCAGGATGATGTTTTGAATGTCAAGGATGTTGTGTTGGATGTGGTGAATGATGTGTTGAATGTGGAGGATTATATGCTGGATGCGGAGTATAATGTTTTGGATGTGGAGGATGATGTTTTGGATGTGGAGGATGATGTTTTGAATGCGCAGGAAGATGTTTTGGATGCGCAGGATGATGGGTTGGACGTGGAGCATGATGTTTGGGAAGCGCAGGATGATGTGCTGGATGTGAAGGAAGATGTGTTGGATGTGGAGGATGATGTGTTTTATGTGAAGGATGATGAGTTTGATGTGGAGGATGATGTTTTGGATGCGGAAGATGATGATTTGAATGCGCAGGGTGATGTGGTGGACATGAAGAATAATGTGTTGGATGCGCAGTAGGATGTGTTGGATGTGGAGGTTGATATTTTGGATGCGCAGAATAACGTTTTCAATGCGGAGGATGATGTGTTGGATGCGCGGGATGATGTTTTGGATGTGGAGGAAGATGTTTTGGATGCGCAGGGTGATGTGTTGAAAGCGCAGAATGATGTTTTGGATGTGGAGGAAGATGTTTTGGATGTGGAGGATGATGTTTTGGATGCGCAGAATGATGATTTGAATGCGGAGTATGATCTGTTGAATGCGGAGAATGATGTTTCGGATGCACTGGATGGTGGTTTGCATGCGCAGGATGATGTGTTGGAAGTGAAGGATGTTGTGTTCGATGCGACGGATGATGATTTGGAAGTGCAGGATGATGTGTTGGATGTGGAGGAAGAAGATTTGGATAAGCAGGGTGATGTTTTCGATGCGCAGGATGATGTGTTGGATGTTGAAGATGATGTGTTGTATGCGCAGGATGACGGGATGAGTGTGGATGATGATATTTTGTACGCGCAGGATGATGTTTTGGATGGGCAGGATGATGTGCTCGATGTGGTGAATGATGTTTGGGATGCGCAGGATGATGTTTTGGATGTGGAGGATAATGTTTTGGATCCGCAAGATGCTGCTTTGGATGCACAGGATGATGTTTTGGATGAGCAGGATGATGTGCTGGATGTGGAAGATGATGTGCTCGATGTGAAGCATATTGTGTTGGATGCGCAGGATGATGTGTTGGATGTTGAAGATGATGTGTTGGATGCGCAGGATGACGGGATGAATGTGGATGATGATATTTTGTACGCGCAGGATGATGTTTTGGATGGGCAGGATGACGGGATGAATGTGGATGATGATATTTTGTACGCGCAGGATGATGTTTTGTATGGGCAGGATGATGTGCTAGATGTGGTGAATGATGTTTGGGATGCGCAGGATGATGTTTTGGATGTGGAGGATAATGTTTTGGATCGGCAAGTTGCTGTTTTGGATGCACAGGATGATGTTTTGGATGAGCAGGATGATGTGCTGGATGTGGAAGATGATGTGCTCGATGTGAAGCATATTGTGTTGGATGTGGAGGATGATTTGTTGAATGTGGAGGATGATGTGTTGGATGTGAAGAATGATGTTTTGGATGTGAAGGATGATGTGTTAGATGCGGAAAATGAAGTTTTGGATGCGCAGGATGATGTCTTGGATGCGCAGGATGATGTGTTGGATGCACAGTAAGAAGTTTCGGATGTGCAGGATGATGTTTTGGATGCGCAGGATGTTGTTTTGAATGTCAAGGATGTTTTGTTGGATGTGGTGGATGATGTGTTGAATGTGGAGGATGATGTATTGGATGAGGAGGATGATGTGTTGAATGTGGAGGATGATGTGTTGGATGCACAGTATGTAGTTTTGGATGTGCAGGATGTTGTGTTGGATGCGAAGGATATTGTGTTGGATGTGGAGGATGATGTGTTGAATGTGGAGGATAATGTTTTGGATGCGCTGGATGATGTGTTGGATGCGCAGGATGATGTGCTGGATGTGCAGGATGATGTGTTGAATATCAAGGATGTTGTGTTGGATGTGGTGGATGATGTGTTGAATGTGGAGGATGATGTGCTGGATGTGGAGGATGATGTGTTGAATGTGAAGGATGTTGTGTTGGATGTGGAGGAAGATGTGTTGAATGTTCACGATGATGTGGTGGATGTGGACGAAGAAGAGGTGGATTAGCAGGATGATGTGTTGGATGTGGAGGAAGATGTTTTGGATGCGCAGGATGATGTGTTGAACGTCACGGATGTTGTGTTGGATGTGGGGGAGGATGTTTTGGATGCGCCGTATGATGTTTTGAATGTGCAAGATGATGTTCTCGATGCGCAGGATGATATTTTGGATATGCAGGATGATATTTTGGATGCGCAGGATGATGTGCTGGATGTGGAGGATGATGTGTTGAATGTGGTGGATGATATGCTGGACGTGAAGGGTGATGTGTTGAATATGAAGGATATTGTGTTGGATGTGGTGGATGATGTGTTGAATGTGGAGGATGATGTATTGGATGTGGAGGAAGATGTGTCTGATGCGGAGTATGATGGTTTGAATGCGCAGGGTGATGTGTTGAAAGCGCAGAATGATGTTTTGGATGTGGAGGAAGATGTTTTGGATGTGGAGGATGATGTTTTGGATGCGCAGAATGATGATTTGAATGCGGAGTATGATCTGTTGAATGCGGAGAATGATGTTTCGGATGCACTGGATGGTGGTTTGCATGCGCAGGATGATGTGTTGGAAGTGAAGGATGTTGTGTTCGATGCGACGGATGATGATTTGGAAGTGCAGGATGATGTGTTGGATGTGGAGGAAGAAGATTTGGATAAGCAGGGTGATGTTTTCGATGCGCAGGATGATGTGTTGGATGTTGAAGATGATGTGTTGTATGCGCAGGATGACGGGATGAGTGTGGATGATGATATTTTGTACGCGCAGGATGATGTTTTGGATGGGCAGGATGATGTGCTCGATGTGGTGAATGATGTTTGGGATGCGCAGGATGATGTTTTGGATGTGGAGGATAATGTTTTGGATCCGCAAGATGCTGCTTTGGATGCACAGGATGATGTTTTGGATGAGCAGGGTGATGTGCTGGATGTGGAAGATGATGTGCTCGATGTGAAGCATATTGTGTTGGATGCGCAGGATGATGTGTTGGATGTTGAAGATGATGTGTTGGATGCGCAGGATGACGGGATGAATGTGGATGATGATATTTTGTACGCGCAGGATGATGTTTTGGATGGGCAGGATGACGGGATGAATGTGGATGATGATATTTTGTACGCGCAGGATGATGTTTTGTATGGGCAGGATGATGTGCTAGATGTGGTGAATGATGTTTGGGATGCGCAGGATGATGTTTTGGATGTGGAGGATAATGTTTTGGATCGGCAAGTTGCTGTTTTGGATGCACAGGATGATGTTTTGGATGAGCAGGATGATGTGCTGGATGTGGAAGATGATGTGCTCGATGTGAAGCATATTGTGTTGGATGTGGAGGATGATTTGTTGAATGTGGAGGATGATGTGTTGGATGTGAAGAATGATGTTTTGGATGTGAAGGATGATGTGTTAGATGCGGAAAATGAAGTTTTGGATGCGCAGGATGATGTCTTGGATGCGCAGGATGATGTGTTGGATGCACAGTAAGAAGTTTCGGATGTGCAGGATGATGTTTTGGATGCGCAGGATGTTGTTTTGAATGTCAAGGATGTTTTGTTGGATGTGGTGGATGATGTGTTGAATGTGGAGGATGATGTATTGGATGAGGAGGATGATGTGTTGAATGTGGAGGATGATGTGTTGGATGCACAGTATGTAGTTTTGGATGTGCAGGATGTTGTGTTGGATGCGAAGGATATTGTGTTGGATGTGGAGGATGATGTGTTGAATGTGGAGGATAATGTTTTGGATGCGCTGGATGATGTGTTGGATGCGCAGGATGATGTGCTGGATGTGCAGGATGATGTGTTGAATATCAAGGATGTTGTGTTGGATGTGGTGGATGATGTGTTGAATGTGGAGGATGATGTGCTGGATGTGGAGGATGATGTGTTGAATGTGAAGGATGTTGTGTTGGATGTGGAGGAAGATGTGTTGAATGTTCACGATGATGTGGTGGATGTGGACGAAGAAGAGGTGGATTAGCAGGATGATGTGTTGGATGTGGAGGAAGATGTTTTGGATGCGCAGGATGATGTGTTGAACGTCACGGATGTTGTGTTGGATGTGGGGGAGGATGTTTTGGATGCGCCGTATGATGTTTTGAATGTGCAAGATGATGTTCTCGATGCGCAGGATGATATTTTGGATATGCAGGATGATATTTTGGATGCGCAGGATGATGTGCTGGATGTGGAGGATGATGTGTTGAATGTGGTGGATGATATGCTGGACGTGAAGGGTGATGTGTTGAATATGAAGGATATTGTGTTGGATGTGGTGGATGATGTGTTGAATGTGGAGGATGATGTATTGGATGTGGAGGAAGATGTGTCTGATGCGGAGTATGATGGTTTGAATGCGCAGGGTGATGTGTTGAAAGCGCAGAATGATGTTTTGGATGTGGAGGAAGATGTTTTGGATGTGGAGGATGATGTTTTGGATGCGCAGAATGATGATTTGAATGCGGAGTATGATCTGTTGAATGCGGAGAATGATGTTTCGGATGCACTGGATGGTGGTTTGCATGCGCAGGATGATGTGTTGGAAGTGAAGGATGTTGTGTTCGATGCGACGGATGATGATTTGGAAGTGCAGGATGATGTGTTGGATGTGGAGGAAGAAGATTTGGATAAGCAGGGTGATGTTTTCGATGCGCAGGATGATGTGTTGGATGTTGAAGATGATGTGTTGTATGCGCAGGATGACGGGATGAGTGTGGATGATGATATTTTGTACGCGCAGGATGATGTTTTGGATGGGCAGGATGATGTGCTCGATGTGGTGAATGATGTTTGGGATGCGCAGGATGATGTTTTGGATGTGGAGGATAATGTTTTGGATCCGCAAGATGCTGCTTTGGATGCACAGGATGATGTTTTGGATGAGCAGGATGATGTGCTGGATGTGGAAGATGATGTGCTCGATGTGAAGCATATTGTGTTGGATGCGCAGGATGATGTGTTGGATGTTGAAGATGATGAGTTGGATGCGCAGGATGACGGGATGAATGTGGATGATGATATTTTGTACGCGCAGGATGATGTTTTGGATGGGCAGGATGACGGGATGAATGTGGATGATGATATTTTGTACGCGCAGGATGATGTTTTGTATGGGCAGGATGATGTGCTAGATGTGGTGAATGATGTTTGGGATGCGCAGGATGATGTTTTGGATGTGGAGGATAATGTTTTGGATCGGCAAGTTGCTGTTTTGGATGCACAGGATGATGTTTTGGATGAGCAGGATGATGTGCTGGATGTGGAAGATGATGTGCTCGATGTGAAGCATATTGTGTTGGATGTGGAGGATGATTTGTTGAATGTGGAGGATGATGTGTTGGATGTGAAGAATGATGTTTTGGATGTGAAGGATGATGTGTTAGATGCGGAAAATGAAGTTTTGGATGCGCAGGATGATGTCTTGGATGCGCAGGATGATGTGTTGGATGCACAGTAAGAAGTTTCGGATGTGCAGGATGATGTTTTGGATGCGCAGGATGTTGTTTTGAATGTCAAGGATGTTTTGTTGGATGTGGTGGATGATGTGTTGAATGTGGAGGATGATGTATTGGATGAGGAGGATGATGTGTTGAATGTGGAGGATGATGTGTTGGATGCACAGTATGTAGTTTTGGATGTGCAGGATGTTGTGTTGGATGCGAAGGATATTGTGTTGGATGTGGAGGATGATGTGTTGAATGTGGAGGATAATGTTTTGGATGCGCTGGATGATGTGTTGGATGCGCAGGATGATGTGCTGGATGTGCAGGATGATGTGTTGAATATCAAGGATGTTGTGTTGGATGTGGTGGATGATGTGTTGAATGTGGAGGATGATGTGCTGGATGTGGAGGATGATGTGTTGAATGTGAAGGATGTTGTGTTGGATGTGGAGGAAGATGTGTTGAATGTTCACGATGATGTGGTGGATGTGGACGAAGAAGAGGTGGATTAGCAGGATGATGTGTTGGATGTGGAGGAAGATGTTTTGGATGCGCAGGATGATGTGTTGAACGTCACGGATGTTGTGTTGGATGTGGGGGAGGATGTTTTGGATGCGCCGTATGATGTTTTGAATGTGCAAGATGATGTTCTCGATGCGCAGGATGATATTTTGGATATGCAGGATGATATTTTGGATGCGCAGGATGATGTGCTGGATGTGGAGGATGATGTGTTGAATGTGGTGGATGATATGCTGGACGTGAAGGGTGATGTGTTGAATATGAAGGATATTGTGTTGGATGTGGTGGATGATGTGTTGAATGTGGAGGATGATGTATTGGATGTGGAGGAAGATGTGTCTGATGCGGAGTATGATGGTTTGAATGCGCAGGGTGATGTGTTGAAAGCGCAGAATGATGTTTTGGATGTGGAGGAAGATGTTTTGGATGTGGAGGATGATGTTTTGGATGCGCAGAATGATGATTTGAATGCGGAGTATGATCTGTTGAATGCGGAGAATGATGTTTCGGATGCACTGGATGGTGGTTTGCATGCGCAGGATGATGTGTTGGAAGTGAAGGATGTTGTGTTCGATGCGACGGATGATGATTTGGAAGTGCAGGATGATGTGTTGGATGTGGAGGAAGAAGATTTGGATAAGCAGGGTGATGTTTTCGATGCGCAGGATGATGTGTTGGATGTTGAAGATGATGTGTTGTATGCGCAGGATGACGGGATGAGTGTGGATGATGATATTTTGTACGCGCAGGATGATGTTTTGGATGGGCAGGATGATGTGCTCGATGTGGTGAATGATGTTTGGGATGCGCAGGATGATGTTTTGGATGTGGAGGATAATGTTTTGGATCCGCAAGATGCTGCTTTGGATGCACAGGATGATGTTATGGATGAGCAGGATGATGTGCTGGATGTGGAAGATGATGTGCTCGATGTGAAGCATATTGTGTTGGATGCGCAGGATGATGTGTTGGATGTTGAAGATGATGTGTTGGATGCGCAGGATGACGGGATGAATGTGGATGATGATATTTTGTACGCGCAGGATGATGTTTTGGATGGGCAGGATGACGGGATGAATGTGGATGATGATATTTTGTACGCGCAGGATGATGTTTTGTATGGGCAGGATGATGTGCTAGATGTGGTGAATGATGTTTGGGATGCGCAGGATGATGTTTTGGATGTGGAGGATAATGTTTTGGATCGGCAAGTTGCTGTTTTGGATGCACAGGATGATGTTTTGGATGAGCAGGATGATGTGCTGGATGTGGAAGATGATGTGCTCGATGTGAAGCATATTGTGTTGGATGTGGAGGATGATTTGTTGAATGTGGAGGATGATGTGTTGGATGTGAAGAATGATGTTTTGGATGTGAAGGATGATGTGTTAGATGCGGAAAATGAAGTTTTGGATGCGCAGGATGATGTCTTGGATGCGCAGGATGATGTGTTGGATGCACAGTAAGAAGTTTCGGATGTGCAGGATGATGTTTTGGATGCGCAGGATGTTGTTTTGAATGTCAAGGATGTTTTGTTGGATGTGGTGGATGATGTGTTGAATGTGGTGGATGATGTATTGGATGAGGAGGATGATGTGTTGAATGTGGAGGATGATGTGTTGGATGCACAGTATGTAGTTTTGGATGTGCAGGATGTTGTGTTGGATGTGGAGGATGATGTGTTGAATGTGGAGGATAATGTTTTGGATGCGCTGGATGATGTGTTGGATGCGCAGGATGATGTGCTGGATGTGCAGGATGATGTGTTGAATATCAAGGATGTTGTGTTGGATGTGGTGGATGATGTGTTGAATGTGGAGGATGATGTGCTGGATGTGGAGGATGATGTGTTGAATGTGAAGGATGTTGTGTTGGATGTGGAGGAAGATGTGTTGAATGTTCACGATGATGTGGTGGATGTGGACGAAGAAGAGGTGGATTAGCAGGATGATGTGTTGGATGTGGAGGAAGATGTTTTGGATGCGCAGGATGATGTGTTGAACGTCACGGATGTTGTGTTGGATGTGGGGGAGGATGTTTTGGATGCGCCGTATGATGTTTTGAATGTGCAAGATGATGTTCTCGATGCGCAGGATGATATTTTGGATATGCAGGATGATATTTTGGATGCGCAGGATGATGTGCTGGATGTGGAGGATGATGTGTTGAATGTGGTGGATGATATGCTGGACGTGAAGGGTGATGTGTTGAATATGAAGGATATTGTGTTGGATGTGGTGGATGATGTGTTGAATGTGGAGGATGATGTATTGGATGTGGAGGAAGATGTGTCTGATGCGGAGTATGATGGTTTGAATGCGCAGGATGATGTGGTGGATATGAAGAATAATGTGTTGTATGCGCAGTATGATGTTTTGGATGCGCAGGATGATGTGGTGGATATGAAGAATAATGTGTTGGATGCGCAGTATGATGTGTTGGATGTGCAGGAAGATGTTTTGGATGCGGAGTATGATGTTTGGGATGCAGAGGATGGTGTTTTGCATGCGCAGGATGATGTGTTGGAAGTGAAGGATGTTGTGTTCGATGCGCAGGATGATGATTTGGAAGTGCAGGATGATGTGTTGGATGTGGAGGAAGAAGATCTGGATAAGCAGGATGATGTTTTGGATGCGCAGGATGATGTTTTGGATGGGCAGGATGATTTGCTCGATGTGGTGAATGATGTTTGGGATGCGCAGGATGATGTTTTGGATGTGGAGGATAATGTTTTGTAACCGCAAGATGCTGTTATGTATGCACAGGATGATGTTTTGGATGAGCAGGATGATGTGCTGGATGTAGAAGATGATGTGCTCGATGTGAAGCATATTGTGTTGGATGTGGAGGATGATGTGTTGGATGCGCAGGATGATGTGCTGGATGTGCAGGATGAAGTGTTGAATGTCAAGCATGTTGTGTTGTATGTGGTGGATGATGTGTTAAATGTGGAAAATTATGTATTGGATTTGGAGGATGATGTGCTGGATGTGGAAGATGATGTGCTCGATCTGAAGCATACTGTGTTGGATGTGAAGGATGAAGTTTTGGATGCGCAGGATGATGTGTTGGGTGCTCAGTAAGAAGTTTTGGATGTGCAGGATGATGTTTTGAATGCGCAGGATGATGTGCTGAATGTCAAGGATGTTGTGTTGGATGTGAAGGATGTTGTGTTGGATGTGGTGGATGATATGTTGAATGTGGAGGATGATGTATTGGATGAGGAGGAAGATGTTTTGAATGCGCAGGATGATGTGTTGAATGTCCAGGATGTTGTGTTGGATGCGAAGCATATTGTGTTGGATCTTGTGGATGATGTGTTGAATGTGGAGGATGATGTTTTGGATGCGCAGGATGATGTGTTGGATGCGCAGGATGATGTGCCTGATGTGCTGGATGATGTTTTGAATGTCAAGGATGTTGTGTTGGATGTGGTGGATGATGTGTTGAATGTGGAGGATTATATGCTGGATGCGGAGTATAATGTTTTGGATGTGGAGGATGATGTTTTGGATGTGGAGGATGATGTTTTGGATGCGCAGGAAGATGTTTTGGATGCGCAGGATGATGGGTTGGACGTGGAGCATGATGTTTGGGAAGCACAGGATGATGTGCTGGATGTGAAGGAAGATGTGTTGGATGTGGAGGATGATGTGTTTTATGTGAAGGATGATGAGTTTGATGTGGAGGATGATGTTTTGGATGCGGAAGATGATGATTTGAATGCGCAGGGTGATGTGGTGGACATGAAGAATAATGTGTTGGATGCGCAGTAGGATGTGTTGGATGTGGAGGTTGATATTTTGGATGCGCAGAATAACGTTTTCAATGCGGAGGATGATGTGTTGGATGCGCGGGATGATGTTTTGGATGTGGAGGAAGATGTTTTGGATGCGCAGGGTGATGTGTTGAAAGCGCAGAATGATGTTTTGGATGTGGAGGAAGATGTTTTGGATGTGGAGGATGATGTTTTGGATGCGCAGAATGATGATTTGAATGCGGAGTATGATCTGTTCAATGCGGAGAATGATGTTTCGGATGCACTGGATGGTGGTTTGCATGCGCAGGATGATGTGTTGGAAGTGAAGGATGTTGTGTTCGATGCGCCGGATGATGATTTGGAAGTGCAGGATGATGTGTTGGATGTGGAGGAAGAAGATTTGGATAAGCAGGGTGATGTTTTCGATGCGCAGGATGATGTGTTCAATGTTGAAGATGATGTGTTGTATGCGCAGGATGACGGGATGAGTGTGGATGATGATATTTTGTACGCGCAGGATGATGTTTTGGATGGGCAGGATGATGTGCTCGATGTGGTGAATGATGTTTGGGATGCGCAGGATGATGTTTTGGATGTGGAGGATAATGTTTTGGATCCGCAAGATGCTGCTTTGGATGCACAGGATGATGTTTTGGATGAGCAGGATGATGTGCTGGATGTGGAAGATGATGTGCTCGATGTGAAGCATATTGTGTTGGATGCGCAGGATGATGTGTTGGATGTTGAAGATGATGTGTTGGATGCGCAGGATGACGGGATGAATGTGGATGATGATATTTTGTACGCGCAGGATGATGTTTTGGATGGGCAGGATGACGGGATGAATGTGGATGATGATATTTTGTACGCGCAGGATGATGTTTTGGATGGGCAGGATGATGTGCTAGATGTGGTGAATGATGATTGGGATGCGCAGGATGATGTTTTGGATGTGGAGGATAATGTTTTGGATCGGCAAGATGCTGTTTTGGATGCACAGGATGATGTTTTGGATGAGCAGGATGATGTGCTGGATGTGGAAGATGATGTGCTCGATGTGAAGCATATTGTGTTGGATGTGGAGGATGATTTGTTGAATGTGGAGGATGATGTGTTGGATGTGAAGAATGATGTTTTGGATGTGAAGGATGATGTGTTAGATGCGGAAAATGAAGTTTTGGATGCGCAGGATGATGTCTTGGATGCGCAGGATGATGTGTTGGATGCACAGTAAGAAGTTTCGGATGTGCAGGATGATGTTTTGGATGCGCAGGATGTTGTTTTGAATGTCAAGGATGTTTTGTTGGATGTGGTGGATGATGTGTTGAATGTGGAGGATGATGTATTGGATGAGGAGGATGATGTGTTGAATGTGGAGGATGATGTGTTGGATGCACAGTATGTAGTTTTGGATGTGCAGGATGTTGTGTTGGATGCGAAGGATATTGTGTTGGATGTGGAGGATGATGTGTTGAATGTGAAGGATAATGTTTTGGATGCGCTGGATGATGTGTTGGATGCGCAGGATGATGTGCTGGATGTGCAGGATGATGTGTTGAATATCAAGGATGTTGTGTTGGATGTGGTGGATGATGTGTTGAATGTGGAGGATGATGTGCTGGATGTGGAGGATGATGTGTTGAATGTGAAGGATGTTGTGTTGGATGTGGAGGAAGATGTGTTGAATGTGCACGATGATGTGGTGGATGTGGACGAAGAAGAGGTGGATTAGCAGGATGATGTGTTGGATGTGGAGGAAGATGTTTTGGATGCGCAGGATGATGTGTTGAACGTCACGGATGTTGTGTTGGATGTGGGGGAGGATGTTTTGGATGCGCCGTATGATGTTTTGAATGTGCAAGATGATGTTCTCGATGCGCAGGATGATATTTTGGATATGCAGGATGATATTTTGGATGCGCAGGATGATGTGCTGGATGTGGAGGATGATGTGTTGAATGTGGTGGATGATATGCTGGACGTGAAGGGTGATGTGTTGAATATGAAGGATATTGTGTTGGATGTGGTGGATGATGTGTTGAATGTGGAGGATGATGTATTGGATGTGGAGGAAGATGTGTCTGATGCGGAGTATGATGGTTTGAATGCGCAGGATGATGTGGTGGATATGAAGAATAATGTGTTGGATGCGCAGTATGATGTGTTGGATGCGCAGGATGATGTGGTGGATATGAAGAATAATGTGTTGGATGCGCAGTATGATGTGTTGGATGTGCAGGAAGATGTTTTGGATGCGGAGTATGATGTTTGGGATGCAGAGGATGGTGTTTTGCATGCGCAGGATGATGTGTTGGAAGTGAAGGATGTTGTGTTCGATGCGCAGGATGATGATTTGGAAGTGCAGGATGATGTGTTGGATGTGGAGGAAGAAGATCTGGATAAGCAGGATGATGTTTTGGATGCGCAGGATGATGTTTTGGATGGGCAGGATGATTTGCTCGATGTGGTGAATGATGTTTGGGATGAGCAGGATGATGTTTTGGATGTGGAGGATAATGTTTTGTAACCGCAAGATGCTGTTATGTATGCACAGGATGATGTTTTGGATGAGCAGGATGACGGGATGAATGTGGATGATGATATTTTGTACGCGCAGGATGATGTTTTGGATGGGCAGGATGACGGGATGAATGTGGATGATGATATTTTGTACGCGCAGGATGATGTTTTGGATGGGCAGGATGATGTGCTAGATGTGGTGAATGATGTTTGGGATGCGCAGGATGATGTTTTGGATGTGGAGGATAATGTTTTGGATCGGCAAGATGCTGTTTTGGATGCACAGGATGATGTTTTGGATGAGCAGGATGATGTGCTGGATGTGGAAGATGATGTGCTCGATGTGAAGCATATTGTGTTGGATGTGGAGGATGATTTGTTGAATGTGGAGGATGATGTGTTGGATGTGAAGAATGATGTTTTGGATGTGAAGGATGATGTGTTAGATGCGGAAAATGAAGTTTTGGATGCGCAGGATGATGTCTTGGATGCGCAGGATGATGTGTTGGATGCACAGTAAGAAGTTTCGGATGTGCAGGATGATGTTTTGGATGCGCAGGATGTTGTTTTGAATGTCAAGGATGTTTTGTTGGATGTGGTGGATGATGTGTTGAATGTGGAGGATGATGTATTGGATGAGGAGGATGATGTGTTGAATGTGGAGGATGATGTGTTGGATGCACAGTATGTAGTTTTGGATGTGCAGGATGTTGTGTTGGATGCGAAGGATATTGTGTTGGATGTGGAGGATGATGTGTTGAATGTGAAGGATAATGTTTTGGATGCGCTGGATGATGTGTTGGATGCGCAGGATGATGTGCTGGATGTGCAGGATGATGTGTTGAATATCAAGGATGTTGTGTTGGATGTGGTGGATGATGTGTTGAATGTGGAGGATGATGTGCTGGATGTGGAGGATGATGTGTTGAATGTGAAGGATGTTGTGTTGGATGTGGAGGAAGATGTGTTGAATGTGCACGATGATGTGGTGGATGTGGACGAAGAAGAGGTGGATTAGCAGGATGATGTGTTGGATGTGGAGGAAGATGTTTTGGATGCGCAGGATGATGTGTTGAACGTCACGGATGTTGTGTTGGATGTGGGGGAGGATGTTTTGGATGCGCCGTATGATGTTTTGAATGTGCAAGATGATGTTCTCGATGCGCAGGATGATATTTTGGATATGCAGGATGATATTTTGGATGCGCAGGATGATGTGCTGGATGTGGAGGATGATGTGTTGAATGTGGTGGATGATATGCTGGACGTGAAGGGTGATGTGTTGAATATGAAGGATATTGTGTTGGATGTGGTGGATGATGTGTTGAATGTGGAGGATGATGTATTGGATGTGGAGGAAGATGTGTCTGATGCGAAGTATGATGGTTTGAATGCGCAGGATGATGTGGTGGATATGAAGAATAATGTGTTGGATGCGCAGTATGATGTGTTGGATGCGCAGGATGATGTGGTGGATATGAAGAATAATGTGTTGGATGCGCAGTATGATGTGTTGGATGTGCAGGAAGATGTTTTGGATGCGGAGTATGATGTTTGGGATGCAGAGGATGGTGTTTTGCATGCGCAGGATGATGTGTTGGAAGTGAAGGATGTTGTGTTCGATGCGCAGGATGATGATTTGGAAGTGCAGGATGATGTGTTGGATGTGGAGGAAGAAGATCTGGATAAGCAGGATGATGTTTTGGATGCGCAGGATGATGTTTTGGATGGGCAGGATGATTTGCTCGATGTGGTGAATGATGTTTGGGATGCGCAGGATGATGTTTTGGATGTGGAGGATAATGTTTTGTAACCGCAAGATGCTGTTATGTATGCACAGGATGATGTTTTGGATGAGCAGGATGATGTGCTGGATGTAGAAGATGATGTGCTCGATGTGAAGCATATTGTGTTGGATGTGGAGGATGATGTGTTGGATGCGCAGGATGATGTGCTGGATGTGCAGGATGAAGTGTTGAATGTCAAGCATGTTGTGTTGTATGTGGTGGATGATGTGTTAAATGTGGAAAATTATGTATTGGATTTGGAGGATGATGTGCTGGATGTGGAAGATGATGTGCTCGATCTGAAGCATACTGTGTTGGATGTGAAGGATGAAGTTTTGGATGCGCAGGATGATGTGTTGGGTGCTCAGTAAGAAGTTTTGGATGTGCAGGATGATGTTTTGAATGCGCAGGATGATGTGCTGAATGTCAAGGATGTTGTGTTGGATGCGAAGCATATTGTGTTGGATCTTGTGGATGATGTGTTGAATGTGGAGGATGATGTTTTGGATGCGCAGGATGATGTGTTGGATGCGCAGGATGATGTGCCTGATGTGCTGGATGATGTTTTGAATGTCAAGGATGTTGTGTTGGATGTGGTGGATGATGTGTTGAATGTGGAGGATTATATGCTGGATGCGGAGTATAATGTTTTGGATGTGGAGGATGATGTTTTGGATGTGGAGGATGATGTTTTGGATGCGCAGGAAGATGTTTTGGATGCGCAGGATGATGGGTTGGACGTGGAGCATGATGTTTGGGAAGCGCAGGATGATGTGCTGGATGTGAAGGAAGATGTGTTGGATGTGGAGGATGATGTGTTTTATGTGAAGGATGATGAGTTTGATGTGGAGGATGATGTTTTGGTTGCGGAAGATGATGATTTGAATGCGCAGGGTGATGTGGTGGACATGAAGAATAATGTGTTGGATGCGCAGTAGGATGTGTTGGATGTGGAGGATGATATTGTGGATGCGCAGAATAACGTTTTCAATGCGGAGGATGATGTGTTGGATGCGCATGATGTTGTTTTGGATGTGGAGGAAGATGTTTTGGTTGCGCAGGGTGATGTGTTGAAAGCGCAGAATGATGTTTTGGATGTGGAGGAAGATGTTTTGGATGAGCAGGATGATGTTTTGAATGAGCAGGATGATGAGTTGGATGTGGACGAAGAAGAGTTGGATTAGCAGGAGGATGTTTTGGATGCGCAGGATGATGTGTTGGATGTGGGGGATGATGTTTTGGATGCGCCGTATGATGTTTTGTACGTGCAAGATGATGTTCACGATGCGCAGGATGATATTTTGGATATGGAGGATGATATTTTGGATGCGCAGGGTGATGTGCTGGATGTGGAGGATGATGTGTTGAATATGGAAGATCATATGGTGGATGTGAAGGGTGATGTGTTGAATATGAAGGATGTTGTGTTGGATGAGGAGGATGATGTGTTGAATGTGGAGGATGATGTGTTGAATGTGGAGGATTATGTGTTGTATGTGAAGGATGATGTGTTGGATGTGAATGATGATGTTTTGGATGCGCAGGATGATGTTTAAGATTCGGAGGATGATGTTTAGGATGCACTGGATGATGTTTAAGATTCGGAGGATGATGTTTTGGATGCGCAGTATGAAGTTTTGGATGCGCAGGATGATGTGTTCGATGCGCAGGATGATGTGCTGGATGTGGAGGATGATGTGTTGAATGTGAAGGATGTTTTGTTGGATTTGGAGGAAGATGTGTTGATTGTGCAGGATGATGTGTTGAATGTGGAGGATGATGTGTTGGATGCACAGTATGAAGTTTTGGATGTGCAGGATGATGTGTTGGATGCGCAGGATGATGTGTTGAATGTCCAGGATGTTGTGTTGGATGCGACGCATATTGTGTTGGATCTGGAGGATGATGTGTTGAATGTGGAGGATGATGTTTTGGATGAGGAGGATGATGTGTTGGATGTGGAAGATGATGTGCTCGATGTGAAGCATATTGTGTTGGATGTGGAGGATGATGTGTTGAATGTGGAGGAAGATCTGTTGGATGTGAAGGATGATCTGTAGGATGTGAAGAATGATGTGTTAGATGCGGAAAATGAAGAGTTGGATGCGCAGGATGATGTGTTGGATGCGCAGGATGATGTGCTGGATGTGGAGGATGACGTGTTGGATGCACAGTATGAAGTTTTGGATGTGCAGGATGATGTTTTGGATGCGCAGGATGATGTTTTGGATGTAGAGGAAGATGTTTAGAATGCGGAGGAAGATGATTTGAATGCGCAGGATGATGTGGTGGATATGAAGAATAATGTGTTGGATGCGCAGTACGATGTGTTGGATGTGCAGGAAGATGTTTTGGATGTGGAAGATGATGTGTTGGATGCGCAGGATGATGTGCTGGATGTGGAGGATGACGTGTTGGATGCACAGTATGAAGTTTTGGATGTGCAGGATGATGTTTTAGATGCGCAGGATGATGTGTTGAATGTCAACTATGTTGTGTTGGATGTGAAGGATGTTGTGTTGGATTTTGTGGATGATGTGTTGAATGTGGAGGATGATGTATTGGATGGGGAGGATGATGTGTTGAATGTGGAGGATGATGTGTTGTATGCACAGTATGAAGTTTTGGATGTGCAGGATGATGTTTTGGATGCGCAGGATGATGTGTTGAATGTCCAGGATGTTGTGTTGGATGCGAAGCATATTGTGTTGGATGTGGAGGATGATGTGTTGAATGTGGAGGATGATGTTTTGGATGCGCAGGATGATGTGTTGGATGCGCAGGATGATGTGCTGGATGTGCAGGAAGATGTGTTGAATGTGGAGGATGATGTTTTGGATATGAAGGATGATGTGTTGGATGTGGAGGATGATGTTTTGGATGCGCTGGATGATGTTTTGGATGTAGAGGAAGATGTTTAGAATGCGGAGGAAGATGATTTGAATGCGCAGGATGATGTGGTGGATATGAAGAATAATGTGTTGGATGCGCAGTATGAAGTTTTGGATGTGCAGGATGATGTTTTGGATGCGAAGGATGATGTGTTGAATCTCCACGATGTTGTGTTGGATGCGAAGCATATTGTGTTGGATGTGGAGGATGATGTGTTGAATGTGGAGGATGATGTTTTGGATGCGCAGGATGTTGTGTTGGATGCGAAGCATATTGTGTTGGATGTGGAAGATGATGTGTTGAATGTGGAGGATGATGTTTTGGATGTGCAGGAAGATGTTTTGGATGTGGAGGATGATGTTTTGGATGCGCAGAATGATGATTTGGATGCGGAGTATGATCTGTTGAATGCGGAGAATGATGTTTGGGTTGCACAGGATGGTGTTTTCCATGCGCAGGATGATGTGTTGGAAGTGAAGGATGTTGTGTTCGATGCGCAGGATGATGATTTGGAAGTGCAGGATGATGTTTTGGATGCGCAGGATGATGTTTTGGATGTTGAGGATAATGTTTTGGATCCGCAAGATGCTGTTTTCGATGCACAGGATGATGTTTTGGATGAGCAGGATGATGTGCTGGATGTGGAAGATGATGTGCTCGATGTGAAGCATATTGTGCTGGATGCGCAGGATGATGTGTTGGATGTTGAAGATGATGTATTGGATGCGCAGGATGACAGGATGAATGTGGATGATGATATTTTGTACGCGCAGGATGATGTTCTGGATGGGCAGGATGATGTGCTCGATGTGGTGAATGATGTTTGGGATGCGCAGGATGATGTTTTGGATGTGGAGGATAATGTTTTGGATCCGCATAATGCTGTTTTGGATGCACAGGATAATGTTTCGGATGAGCAGGATGATGTGCTGGATGTGGAAGATGATGTGCTCGATGTGAAGCATATTGTGTTGGATGTGGAGGGTGATGTGTTGAATGTGGAGGATTATGTGTTGGATGTGAAGGATGATGTGTTGGATGTGAAGGATGATGTGTTGGATGCGCAGGATGATGTGTTGGATGTGGAGGATGATGTTCAGGATGCACTGGATGATGTTTAAGATTCGGAGGATGATGTTTTGGATGCGCAGTATGAAGTTTTGGATGCGCAGGATGATGTGTTGGATGCGCAGGATGATGTGCTGGATGTGGAGGATGATGTGTTGAATGTGAAGGATGTTCTGTTGGATGTGGAGGAAGATGTGTTAAATGTGCATGATGATGTGGTGGATGTGGACGAAGTAGAGTTGGATTAGCAGGATGATGTTTTGGATGCGCAGGATGATGTGTTGGATGTGGAGGAAGATGTTTTGGATGCGCTGGTTGATGTGTTGAACGTCAAGGATGTTGTGTTGGATGTGTGGAATGATGTTTTGGTGGCTCAGTATGATGTTTTGGATGTGCAAGATGATGTTCTCGATGCGCAGGATGATATTTTGGATATGCAGGATGATATTTTGGATGCGCAGGATGATGTGCTGGATGTGGAGGATGATGTGTTGAATGTGGAGGATGATATGGTGGATGTGAAGGGTGATGTGTTGAATATGAAGGATGTTGCGTTGGATGTGGTGTATGATGTGTTGAATGTGGAGGATGATGTTTTGGATGAGCAGGATGATGTGTTGGATGTGGAGGAGAAGTGTTGGATGCGCGGGATGATGTGTTGAATGTGGAGGATGATGTATTGGATGTGGAGGAAGATGTGTCTGATGCGGAGTATGATGGTTTGAATGCGCAGGATGATGTGGTGGATTTGAAGAATAATGTGTTGGATGCGCAGTATGATGTGTTGGATGCGCAGGATGATGTGGTGGATATGAAGAATAATGTGTTGGATGCGCAGTATGATGTGTTGGATGTGCAGGAAGATGTTTTGGATGCGGAGTATGATGTTTGGGATGCAGAGGATGGTGTTTTGCATGCGCAGGATGATGTGTTGGAAGTGAAGGATGTTGTGTTCGATGCGCAGGATGATGATTTGGAAGTGCAGGATGATGTGTTGGATGTGGAGGAAGAAGATCTGGATAAGCAGGATGATGTTTTGGATGCGCAGGATGATGTTTTGGATGGGCAGGATGATTTGCTCGATGTGGTGAATGATGTTTGGGATGCGCAGGATGATGTTTTGGATGTGGAGGATAATGTTTTGTAACCGCAAGATGCTGTTATGTATGCACAGGATGATGTTTTGGATGAGCAGGATGATGTGCTGGATGTAGAAGATGATGTGCTCGATGTGAAGCATATTGTGTTGGATGTGGAGGATGATGTGTTGGATGCGCAGGATGATGTGCTGGATGTGCAGGATGAAGTGTTGAATGTCAAGCATGTTGTGTTGTATGTGGTGGATGATGTGTTAAATGTGGAAAATTATGTATTGGATTTGGAGGATGATGTGCTGGATGTGGAAGATGATGTGCTCGATCTGAAGCATACTGTGTTGGATGTGAAGGATGAAGTTTTGGATGCGCAGGATGATGTGTTGGGTGCTCAGTAAGAAGTTTTGGATGTGCAGGATGATGTTTTGAATGCGCAGGATGATGTGCTGAATGTCAAGGATGTTGTGTTGGATGTGAAGGATGTTGTGTTGGATGTGGTGGATGATATGTTGAATGTGGAGGATGATGTATTGGATGAGGAGGAAGATGTTTTGAATGCGCAGGATGATGTGTTGAATGTCCAGGATGTTGTGTTGGATGCGAAGCATATTGTGTTGGATCTTGTGGATGATGTGTTGAATGTGGAGGATGATGTTTTGGATGCGCAGGATGATGTGTTGGATGCGCAGGATGATGTGCCTGATGTGCTGGATGATGTTTTGAATGTCAAGGATGTTGTGTTGGATGTGGTGGATGATGTGTTGAATGTGGAGGATTATATGCTGGATGCGGAGTATAATGTTTTGGATGTGGAGGATGATGTTTTGGATGTGGAGGATGATGTTTTGGATGCGCAGGAAGATGTTTTGGATGCGCAGGATGATGGGTTGGACGTGGAGCATGATGTTTGGGAAGCACAGGATGATGTGCTGGATGTGAAGGAAGATGTGTTGGATGTGGAGGATGATGTGTTTTATGTGAAGGATGATGAGTTTGATGTGGAGGATGATGTTTTGGATGCGGAAGATGATGATTTGAATGCGCAGGGTGATGTGGTGGACATGAAGAATAATGTGTTGGATGCGCAGTAGGATGTGTTGGATGTGGAGGTTGATATTTTGGATGCGCAGAATAACGTTTTCAATGCGGAGGATGATGTGTTGGATGCGCGGGATGATGTTTTGGATGTGGAGGAAGATGTTTTGGATGCGCAGGGTGATGTGTTGAAAGCGCAGAATGATGTTTTGGATGTGGAGGAAGATGTTTTGGATGTGGAGGATGATGTTTTGGATGCGCAGAATGATGATTTGAATGCGGAGTATGATCTGTTCAATGCGGAGAATGATGTTTCGGATGCACTGGATGGTGGTTTGCATGCGCAGGATGATGTGTTGGAAGTGAAGGATGTTGTGTTCGATGCGCCGGATGATGATTTGGAAGTGCAGGATGATGTGTTGGATGTGGAGGAAGAAGATTTGGATAAGCAGGGTGATGTTTTCGATGCGCAGGATGATGTGTTCAATGTTGAAGATGATGTGTTGTATGCGCAGGATGACGGGATGAGTGTGGATGATGATATTTTGTACGCGCAGGATGATGTTTTGGATGGGCAGGATGATGTGCTCGATGTGGTGAATGATGTTTGGGATGCGCAGGATGATGTTTTGGATGTGGAGGATAATGTTTTGGATCCGCAAGATGCTGCTTTGGATGCACAGGATGATGTTTTGGATGAGCAGGATGATGTGCTGGATGTGGAAGATGATGTGCTCGATGTGAAGCATATTGTGTTGGATGCGCAGGATGATGTGTTGGATGTTGAAGATGATGTGTTGGATGCGCAGGATGACGGGATGAATGTGGATGATGATATTTTGTACGCGCAGGATGATGTTTTGGATGGGCAGGATGACGGGATGAATGTGGATGATGATATTTTGTACGCGCAGGATGATGTTTTGGATGGGCAGGATGATGTGCTAGATGTGGTGAATGATGATTGGGATGCGCAGGATGATGTTTTCGATGTGGAGGATAATGTTTTGGATCGGCAAGATGCTGTTTTGGATGCACAGGATGATGTTTTGGATGAGCAGGATGATGTGCTGGATGTGGAAGATGATGTGCTCGATGTGAAGCATATTGTGTTGGATGTGGAGGATGATTTGTTGAATGTGGAGGATGATGTGTTGGATGTGAAGAATGATGTTTTGGATGTGAAGGATGATGTGTTAGATGCGGAAAATGAAGTTTTGGATGCGCAGGATGATGTCTTGGATGCGCAGGATGATGTGTTGGATGCACAGTAAGAAGTTTCGGATGTGCAGGATGATGTTTTGGATGCGCAGGATGTTGTTTTGAATGTCAAGGATGTTTTGTTGGATGTGGTGGATGATGTGTTGAATGTGGAGGATGATGTATTGGATGAGGAGGATGATGTGTTGAATGTGGAGGATGATGTGTTGGATGCACAGTATGTAGTTTTGGATGTGCAGGATGTTGTGTTGGATGCGAAGGATATTGTGTTGGATGTGGAGGATGATGTGTTGAATGTGGAGGATAATGTTTTGGATGCGCTGGATGATGTGTTGGATGCGCAGGATGATGTGCTGGATGTGCAGGATGATGTGTTGAATATCAAGGATGTTGTGTTGGATGTGGTGGATGATGTGTTGAATGTGGAGGATGATGTGCTGGATGTGGAGGATGATGTGTTGAATGTGAAGGATGTTGTGTTGGATGTGGAGGAAGATGTGTTGAATGTGCACGATGATGTGGTGGATGTGGACGAAGAAGAGGTGGATTAGCAGGATGATGTGTTGGATGTGGAGGAAGATGTTTTGGATGCGCAGGATGATGTGTTGAACGTCACGGATGTTGTGTTGGATGTGGGGGAGGATGTTTTGGATGCGCCGTATGATGTTTTGAATGTGCAAGATGATGTTCTCGATGCGCAGGATGATATTTTGGATATGCAGGATGATATTTTGGATGCGCAGGATGATGTGCTGGATGTGGAGGATGATGTGTTGAATGTGGTGGATGATATGCTGGACGTGAAGGGTGATGTGTTGAATATGAAGGATATTGTGTTGGATGTGGTGGATGATGTGTTGAATGTGGAGGATGATGTATTGGATGTGGAGGAAGATGTGTCTGATGCGGAGTATGATGGTTTGAATGCGCAGGATGATGTGGTGGATATGAAGAATAATGTGTTGGATGCGCAGTATGATGTGTTGGATGCGCAGGATGATGTGGTGGATATGAAGAATAATGTGTTGGATGCGCAGTATGATGTGTTGGATGTGCAGGAAGATGTTTTGGATGCGGAGTATGATGTTTGGGATGCAGAGGATGGTGTTTTGCATGCGCAGGATGATGTGTTGGAAGTGAAGGATGTTGTGTTCGATGCGCAGGATGATGATTTGGAAGTGCAGGATGATGTGTTGGATGTGGAGGAAGAAGATCTGGATAAGCAGGATGATGTTTTGGATGCGCAGGATGATGTTTTGGATGGGCAGGATGATTTGCTCGATGTGGTGAATGATGTTTGGGATGAGCAGGATGATGTTTTGGATGTGGAGGATAATGTTTTGTAACCGCAAGATGCTGTTATGTATGCACAGGATGATGTTTTGGATGAGCAGGATGACGGGATGAATGTGGATGATGATATTTTGTACGCGCAGGATGATGTTTTGGATGGGCAGGATGACGGGATGAATGTGGATGATGATATTTTGTACGCGCAGGATGATGTTTTGGATGGGCAGGATGATGTGCTAGATGTGGTGAATGATGTTTGGGATGCGCAGGATGATGTTTTGGATGTGGAGGATAATGTTTTGGATCGGCAAGATGCTGTTTTGGATGCACAGGATGATGTTTTGGATGAGCAGGATGATGTGCTGGATGTGGAAGATGATGTGCTCGATGTGAAGCATATTGTGTTGGATGTGGAGGATGATTTGTTGAATGTGGAGGATGATGTGTTGGATGTGAAGAATGATGTTTTGGATGTGAAGGATGATGTGTTAGATGCGGAAAATGAAGTTTTGGATGCGCAGGATGATGTCTTGGATGCGCAGGATGATGTGTTGGATGCACAGTAAGAAGTTTCGGATGTGCAGGATGATGTTTTGGATGCGCAGGATGTTGTTTTGAATGTCAAGGATGTTTTGTTGGATGTGGTGGATGATGTGTTGAATGTGGAGGATGATGTATTGGATGAGGAGGATGATGTGTTGAATGTGGAGGATGATGTGTTGGATGCACAGTATGTAGTTTTGGATGTGCAGGATGTTGTGTTGGATGCGAAGGATATTGTGTTGGATGTGGAGGATGATGTGTTGAATGTGAAGGATAATGTTTTGGATGCGCTGGATGATGTGTTGGATGCGCAGGATGATGTGCTGGATGTGCAGGATGATGTGTTGAATATCAAGGATGTTGTGTTGGATGTGGTGGATGATGTGTTGAATGTGGAGGATGATGTGCTGGATGTGGAGGATGATGTGTTGAATGTGAAGGATGTTGTGTTGGATGTGGAGGAAGATGTGTTGAATGTGCACGATGATGTGGTGGATGTGGACGAAGAAGAGGTGGATTAGCAGGATGATGTGTTGGATGTGGAGGAAGATGTTTTGGATGCGCAGGATGATGTGTTGAACGTCACGGATGTTGTGTTGGATGTGGGGGAGGATGTTTTGGATGCGCCGTATGATGTTTTGAATGTGCAAGATGATGTTCTCGATTCGCAGGATGATATTTTGGATATGCAGGATGATATTTTGGATGCGCAGGATGATGTGCTGGATGTGGAGGATGATGTGTTGAATGTGGTGGATGATATGCTGGACGTGAAGGGTGATGTGTTGAATATGAAGGATATTGTGTTGGATGTGGTGGATGATGTGTTGAATGTGGAGGATGATGTATTGGATGTGGAGGAAGATGTGTCTGATGCGGAGTATGATGGTTTGAATGCGCAGGATGATGTGGTGGATATGAAGAATAATGTGTTGGATGCGCAGTATGATGTGTTGGATGCGCAGGATGATGTGGTGGATATGAAGAATAATGTGTTGGATGCGCAGTATGATGTGTTGGATGTGCAGGAAGATGTTTTGGATGCGGAGTATGATGTTTGGGATGCAGAGGATGGTGTTTTGCATGCGCAGTATGATGTGTTGGAAGTGAAGGATGTTGTGTTCGATGCGCAGGATGATGATTTGGAAGTGCAGGATGATGTGTTGGATGTGGAGGAAGAAGATCTGGATAAGCAGGATGATGTTTTGGATGCGCAGGATGATGTTTTGGATGGGCAGGATGATTTGCTCGATGTGGTGAATGATGTTTGGGATGCGCAGGATGATGTTTTGGATGTGGAGGATAATGTTTTGTAACCGCAAGATGCTGTTATGTATGCACAGGATGATGTTTTGGATGAGCAGGATGATGTGCTGGATGTAGAAGATGATGTGCTCGATGTGAAGCATATTGTGTTGGATGTGGAGGATGATGTGTTGGATGCGCAGGATGATGTGCTGGATGTGCAGGATGAAGTGTTGAATGTCAAGCATGTTGTGTTGTATGTGGTGGATGATGTGTTAAATGTGGAAAATTATGTATTGGATTTGGAGGATGATGTGCTGGATGTGGAAGATGATGTGCTCGATCTGAAGCATACTGTGTTGGATGTGAAGGATGAAGTTTTGGATGCGCAGGATGATGTGTTGGGTGCTCAGTAAGAAGTTTTGGATGTGCAGGATGATGTTTTGAATGCGCAGGATGATGTGCTGAATGTCAAGGATGTTGTGTTGGATGCGAAGCATATTGTGTTGGATCTTGTGGATGATGTGTTGAATGTGGAGGATGATGTTTTGGATGCGCAGGATGATGTGTTGGATGCGCAGGATGATGTGCCTGATGTGCTGGATGATGTTTTGAATGTCAAGGATGTTGTGTTGGATGTGGTGGATGATGTGTTGAATGTGGAGGATTATATGCTGGATGCGGAGTATAATGTTTTGGATGTGGAGGATGATGTTTTGGATGTGGAGGATGATGTTTTGGATGCGCAGGAAGATGTTTTGGATGCGCAGGATGATGGGTTGGACGTGGAGCATGATGTTTGGGAAGCGCAGGATGATGTGCTGGATGTGAAGGAAGATGTGTTGGATGTGGAGGATGATGTGTTTTATGTGAAGGATGATGAGTTTGATGTGGAGGATGATGTTTTGGTTGCGGAAGATGATGATTTGAATGCGCAGGGTGATGTGGTGGACATGAAGAATAATGTGTTGGATGCGCAGTAGGATGTGTTGGATGTGGAGGATGATATTGTGGATGCGCAGAATAACGTTTTCAATGCGGAGGATGATGTGTTGGATGCGCATGATGTTGTTTTGGATGTGGAGGAAGATGTTTTGGTTGCGCAGGGTGATGTGTTGAAAGCGCAGAATGATGTTTTGGATGTGGAGGAAGATGTTTTGGATGAGCAGGATGATGTTTTGAATGAGCAGGATGATGAGTTGGATGTGGACGAAGAAGAGTTGGATTAGCAGGAGGATGTTTTGGATGCGCAGGATGATGTGTTGGATGTGGGGGATGATGTTTTGGATGCGCCGTATGATGTTTTGTACGTGCAAGATGATGTTCACGATGCGCAGGATGATATTTTGGATATGGAGGATGATATTTTGGATGCGCAGGGTGATGTGCTGGATGTGGAGGATGATGTGTTGAATATGGAAGATCATATGGTGGATGTGAAGGGTGATGTGTTGAATATGAAGGATGTTGTGTTGGATGAGGAGGATGATGTGTTGAATGTGGAGGATGATGTGTTGAATGTGGAGGATTATGTGTTGTATGTGAAGGATGATGTGTTGGATGTGAATGATGATGTTTTGGATGCGCAGGATGATGTTTAAGATTCGGAGGATGATGTTTTGGATGCGCAGTATGAAGTTTTGGATGCGCAGGATGATGTGTTCGATGCGCAGGATGATGTGCTGGATGTGGAGGATGATGTGTTGAATGTGAAGGATGTTTTGTTGGATTTGGAGGAAGATGTGTTGATTGTGCAGGATGATGTGTTGAATGTGGAGGATGATGTGTTGGATGCACAGTATGAAGTTTTGGATGTGCAGGATGATGTGTTGGATGCGCAGGATGATGTGTTGAATGTCCAGGATGTTGTGTTGGATGCGACGCATATTGTGTTGGATCTGGAGGATGATGTGTTGAATGTGGAGGATGATGTTTTGGATGAGGAGGATGATGTGTTGGATGTGGAAGATGATGTGCTCGATGTGAAGCATATTGTGTTGGATGTGGAGGATGATGTGTTGAATGTGGAGGAAGATCTGTTGGATGTGAAGGATGATCTGTAGGATGTGAAGAATGATGTGTTAGATGCGGAAAATGAAGAGTTGGATGCGCAGGATGATGTGTTGGATGCGCAGGATGATGTGCTGGATGTGGAGGATGACGTGTTGGATGCACAGTATGAAGTTTTGGATGTGCAGGATGATGTTTTGGATGCGCAGGATGATGTTTTGGATGTAGAGGAAGATGTTTAGAATGCGGAGGAAGATGATTTGAATGCGCAGGATGATGTGGTGGATATGAAGAATAATGTGTTGGATGCGCAGTACGATGTGTTGGATGTGCAGGAAGATGTTTTGGATGTGGAAGATGATGTGTTGGATGCGCAGGATGATGTGCTGGATGTGGAGGATGACGTGTTGGATGCACAGTATGAAGTTTTGGATGTGCAGGATGATGTTTTAGATGCGCAGGATGATGTGTTGAATGTCAACTATGTTGTGTTGGATGTGAAGGATGTTGTGTTGGATTTTGTGGATGATGTGTTGAATGTGGAGGATGATGTATTGGATGGGGAGGATGATGTGTTGAATGTGGAGGATGATGTGTTGTATGCACAGTATGAAGTTTTGGATGTGCAGGATGATGTTTTGGATGCGCAGGATGATGTGTTGAATGTCCAGGATGTTGTGTTGGATGCGAAGCATATTGTGTTGGATGTGGAGGATGATGTGTTGAATGTGGAGGATGATGTTTTGGATGCGCAGGATGATGTGTTGGATGCGCAGGATGATGTGCTGGATGTGCAGGAAGATGTGTTGAATGTGGAGGATGATGTTTTGGATATGAAGGATGATGTGTTGGATGTGGAGGATGATGTTTTGGATGCGCTGGATGATGTTTTGGATGTAGAGGAAGATGTTTAGAATGCGGAGGAAGATGATTTGAATGCGCAGGATGATGTGGTGGATATGAAGAATAATGTGTTGGATGCGCAGTATGAAGTTTTGGATGTGCAGGATGATGTTTTGGATGCGAAGGATGATGTGTTGAATCTCCACGATGTTGTGTTGGATGCGAAGCATATTGTGTTGGATGTGGAGGATGATGTGTTGAATGTGGAGGATGATGTTTTGGATGCGCAGGATGTTGTGTTGGATGCGAAGCATATTGTGTTGGATGTGGAAGATGATGTGTTGAATGTGGAGGATGATGTTTTGGATGTGCAGGAAGATGTTTTGGATGTGGAGGATGATGTTTTGGATGCGCAGAATGATGATTTGGATGCGGAGTATGATCTGTTGAATGCGGAGAATGATGTTTGGGTTGCACAGGATGGTGTTTTCCATGCGCAGGATGATGTGTTGGAAGTGAAGGATGTTGTGTTCGATGCGCAGGATGATGATTTGGAAGTGCAGGATGATGTTTTGGATGCGCAGGATGATGTTTTGGATGTTGAGGATAATGTTTTGGATCCGCAAGATGCTGTTTTCGATGCACAGGATGATGTTTTGGATGAGCAGGATGATGTGCTGGATGTGGAAGATGATGTGCTCGATGTGAAGCATATTGTGCTGGATGCGCAGGATGATGTGTTGGATGTTGAAGATGATGTGTTGGATGCGCAGGATGACAGGATGAATGTGGATGATGATATTTTGTACGCGCAGGATGATGTTCTGGATGGGCAGGATGATGTGCTCGATGTGGTGAATGATGTTTGGGATGCGCAGGATGATGTTTTGGATGTGGAGGATAATGTTTTGGATCCGCATAATGCTGTTTTGGATGCACAGGATAATGTTTTGGATGAGCAGGATGATGTGCTGGATGTGGAAGATGATGTGCTCGATGTGAAGCATATTGTGTTGGATGTGGAGGGTGATGTGTTGAATGTGGAGGATTATGTGTTGGATGTGAAGGATGATGTGTTGGATGTGAAGGATGATGTGTTGGATGCGCAGGATGATGTGTTGGATGTGGAGGATGATGTTCAGGATGCACTGGATGATGTTTAAGATTCGGAGGATGATGTTTTGGATGCGCAGTATGAAGTTTTGGATGCGCAGGATGATGTGTTGGATGCGCAGGATGATGTGCTGGATGTGGAGGATGATGTGTTGAATGTGAAGGATGTTCTGTTGGATGTGGAGGAAGATGTGTTAAATGTGCAGGATGATGTGGTGGATGTGGACGAAGTAGAGTTGGATTAGCAGGATGATGTTTTGGATGCGCAGGATGATGTGTTGGATGTGGAGGAAGATGTTTTGGATGCGCTGGTTGATGTGTTGAACGTCAAGGATGTTGTGTTGGATGTGTGGAATGATGTTTTGGTGGCTCAGTATGATGTTTTGGATGTGCAAGATGATGTTCTCGATGCGCAGGATGATATTTTGGATATGCAGGATGATATTTTGGATGCGCAGGATGATGTGCTGGATGTGGAGGATGATGTGTTGAATGTGGAGGATGATATGGTGGATGTGAAGGGTGATGTGTTGAATATGAAGGATGTTGCGTTGGATGTGGTGTATGATGTGTTGAATGTGGAGGATGATGTTTTGGATGAGCAGGATGATGTGTTGGATGTGGAGGAGAAGTGTTGGATGCGCGGGATGATGTGCTGGATGTGGAGGATGATGTTTTGGATGTGCTGAATGATATTTAGATTGCGGAGGATGATGTTTTGGATGTGGTGGATGATGTTTTGGATGTGGAGGATGATGTATTGGATGTGGAGGATGATGTGTTAGGTGTGGAGGATGATGTTTAGGATGCACTGGATGATGTTTAAGATTCGGTGGATGATGTTTTGGATACGCAGTATGAAGTTTTGGATGCGCAGGATGATGTGTAGGATGCGCAGGATGATGTGCTGAATGTGGAGGATGATATGTTGAATGTGGAGGATGATATGGTGGATGTGAAGGGTGATGTGTTGAATATGAAGGATGTTGTGTTGGATGTGGGGGATGATGTGTTGAATGTAGGATGATGTATTGGATATGGAAGATGATGTTTTGGGTGTGCTGAATGATGTTTTGAATGCGCAGGATGATGTTTTGTATGTGGAGAATGATGTTTTGGATGAGCAGGATGATGTGTTGGATGTGGAGGAGAAGTGTTGGATGCGCCGGATGATGTGTTGGATGCGGAGGATGATGTTTTGGGTGTGCTGAATGATGTTTTGAATGCGCAGGATGATGTTTTGTATGTGGAGAATGATGTTTTGGATGCGCAGGAAGATGTTTTGGATGCGAAGGATGATGTGTTGGATGTGGAACATGATGTTTGGGAAGCACAGGATGATGTTCTGGATGTGCAGGAAAATGTGTTGAATGTGGAGGATGATGTGTTGGATATGAAGGATGATGTGTTGGATGTGGAGGATGATGTTTTGGATGCGCAGGATGACGTTTTGGATGTAGAGGAAGATGTTTTGAATGCGGAGGATGATGATTTGAATGCGCAGGATGATGTGTTGGATATGAAGAATAATGTGTTGGATGCGCAGTATGATGTGTAGGATGATGTTTTGGATGCACAGAATGATGATCTGGATGCGGAGTATGATCTGTTGAATGCAGAGAATGATGTTTGGGATGCACAGGATGGTGTTTTGCATGCGCAGGATGAAGTGTTGGAAGTGAACGATGTTGTGTTCGATGCGCAGGATGATGATTTGGAAGTGCAGGATGATGTTTTGGATGTGGAGGAAGAAGATCTGGATAAGCAAGATGATGTTTTGGATGCGCAGGATGATGTGTTGGATGTTGAAGATGATGTGTTGTATGCGTAGGTTGACGGGATTAATGTGGAGGATGATATATTGGATGCGCAGGATGATGTTTTGGATGGGCAGGATGATGTGCTCGATGTGGTGAATGATGTTTGGGATGCGCAGGATGATGTTTTGGATGTGGAGGATAATGTTTTGGATCCGCAAGATGCTGTTTTGGATGCACAGGATGATGTTTTGGATGAGCAGGATGATGTGCTGGATGTGGAAGATGATGTGCTCGATGTGAAGCATATTGTGTTGGATGTGGAGGGTGATGTGTTGAATGTGGAGGATTATGTGTTGGATGTGAAGGATGATGTGTTGGATGTGAAGGATGATGTGTTGGATGCGCAGGATGATGTGTTGGATGTGGAGGATGATGTTCAGGATGCACTGGATGATGTTTAAGATTCGGAGGATGATGTTTTGGATGCGCAGTATGAAGTTTTGGATGCGCAGGATGATGTGTTGGATGCGCAGGATGATGTGCTGGATGTGGAGGATGATGTGTTGAATGTGAAGGATGTTCTGTTGGATGTGGAGGAAGATGTGTTAAATGTGCAGGATGATGTGGTGGATGTGGACGAAGTAGAGTTGGATTAGCAGGATGATGTTTTGGATGCGCAGGATGATGTGTTGGATGTGGAGGAAGATGTTTTGGATGCGCTGGTTGATGTGTTGAACGTCAAGGATGTTGTGTTGGATGTGTGGAATGATGTTTTGGTGGCTCAGTATGATGTTTTGGATGTGCAAGATGATGTTCTCGATGCGCAGGATGATATTTTGGATATGCAGGATGATATTTTGGATGCGCAGGATGATGTGCTGGATGTGGAGGATGATGTGTTGAATGTGGAGGATGATATGGTGGATGTGAAGGGTGATGTGTTGAATATGAAGGATGTTGCGTTGGATGTGGTGTATGATGTGTTGAATGTGGAGGATGATGTTTTGGATGAGCAGGATGATGTGTTGGATGTGGAGGAGAAGTGTTGGATGCGCGGGATGATGTGCTGGATGTGGAGGATGATGTTTTGGATGTGCTGAATGATATTTAGATTGCGGAGGATGATGTTTTGGATGTGGTGGATGATGTTTTGGATGTGGAGGATGATGTATTGGATGTGGAGGATGATGTGTTAGGTGTGGAGGATGATGTTTAGGATGCACTGGATGATGTTTAAGATTCGGTGGATGATGTTTTGGATACGCAGTATGAAGTTTTGGATGCGCAGGATGATGTGTAGGATGCGCAGGATGATGTGCTGAATGTGGAGGATGATATGTTGAATGTGGAGGATGATATGGTGGATGTGAAGGGTGATGTGTTGAATATGAAGGATGTTGTGTTGGATGTGGGGGATGATGTGTTGAATGTAGGATGATGTATTGGATATGGAAGATGATGTTTTGGGTGTGCTGAATGATGTTTTGAATGCGCAGGATGATGTTTTGTATGTGGAGAATGATGTTTTGGATGAGCAGGATGATGTGTTGGATGTGGAGGAGAAGTGTTGGATGCGCCGGATGATGTGTTGGATGCGGAGGATGATGTTTTGGGTGTGCTGAATGATGTTTTGAATGCGCAGGATGATGTTTTGTATGTGGAGAATGATGTTTTGGATGCGCAGGAAGATGTTTTGGATGCGAAGGATGATGTGTTGGATGTGGAACATGATGTTTGGGAAGCACAGGATGATGTTCTGGATGTGCAGGAAAATGTGTTGAATGTGGAGGATGATGTGTTGGATATGAAGGATGATGTGTTGGATGTGGAGGATGATGTTTTGGATGCGCAGGATGACGTTTTGGATGTAGAGGAAGATGTTTTGAATGCGGAGGATGATGATTTGAATGCGCAGGATGATGTGTTGGATATGAAGAATAATGTGTTGGATGCGCAGTATGATGTGTAGGATGATGTTTTGGATGCACAGAATGATGATCTGGATGCGGAGTATGATCTGTTGAATGCAGAGAATGATGTTTGGGATGCACAGGATGGTGTTTTGCATGCGCAGGATGAAGTGTTGGAAGTGAACGATGTTGTGTTCGATGCGCAGGATGATGATTTGGAAGTGCAGGATGATGTTTTGGATGTGGAGGAAGAAGATCTGGATAAGCAAGATGATGTTTTGGATGCGCAGGATGATGTGTTGGATGTTGAAGATGATGTGTTGTATGCGTAGGTTGACGGGATTAATGTGGAGGATGATATATTGGATGCGCAGGATGATGTTTTGGATGGGCAGGATGATGTGCTCGATGTGGTGAATGATGTTTGGGATGCGCAGGATGATGTTTTGGATGTGGAGGATAATGTTTTGGATCCGCAAGATGCTGTTTTGGATGCACAGGATGATGTTTTGGATGAGCAGGATGATGTGCCCGATCTGAAGCACATTGAGTTGGATGTGGAGGATGATGTCTTGAATGTGGAGGATGATGTGTTGAATGTGGAGGATGATGTGTTGGATGCACAGTATGAAGTTTTGGATGTGCAGGATGATGTTTTGGATGCGCAGGATGATGTGTTGAATGTCCAGGATGTTGTGTTGTATGCGAAACATATTGAGTTGGATCTTGATGATGATGTGTTGAATGTGGAGGATGATGTTTTGGATGCGCAGGATGATGTGCTGGATGCGCAGGATGATGTGCCTGATGTGCAGGATGATGTTTCGAATGTCAAGGATGTTGTGTTGGATGTGGAGGATGATGTGTTGAATGTGGAGGATTATATGCTGGATGCGGAGTATAATGTTTTGGATGTGGTGGATGATGTTTTGGATGTGGAGGATGATGTTTTGGATGCACAGGAAGATGTTTTGGATGCGCAGGATGATGTGTTGGATGTGGAGCATGATGTTTGGGAAGCGCAGATTGATGTGCTGGATGTGCAGGAAGATGTGTTGAATGTGGAGGATGATGATTTGAATGCGCAGGGTGATGTGGTGGATATGAAGAATAATGTGTTGGATGCGCAGTAGGATGTGTTGGATGTGGAGGATGATATTGTGGATGCGCAGAATAACGTTTTCAATGCGGAGGATGATGTGTTGGATGCGCGGGATGATGTTTTGGATGTGGAGGAAGATGTTTTGGATGCGCAGGGTGATGTGTTGAAAGCGCAGGATGATGTTTTGGAAGAGCAGGATGATGAGTTGAATGTGGGGAATGATATGTTGTATGTGAACGGTGATGTGTTGAATGTGAAGGATGTTGTGTTGGATGTGGAGGAAGATGTTTACGATGCACTGGATGATGTTTAAGATTCGGAGGATGATGTTTCTGATGCACAGGATGTTCTGTTGAATGTGAAGGATGGTGTGTTGGATGTGGTGGATGATGTGTTGAATGTGGAGGATGATGTATTGGATGTGGAGGATGATGTTTAGGATGCACTGGATGATGTTTAAGATTCGGTGGATGATGTTTTGGATGCGAAGTATGAAGTTTTGGATGCGCAGGATGATGTGTTGGATGCGCAGGATGATGTGTTGAATGTCAAGGATGTTGTGTTGGATGTGAAGGATGTTGTGTTGGATGTGGTGGATGATATTTTGGATGCGCAGGATGATGTTTTGGATGGGCAGGATGATGTGCTCGATGTGGTAAATGATGTTTGGGATGCACAGGATGGTGTTTTGCATGCGCAGGATGATGTGTTGGAAGTGAACGATGTTGTGTTCGATGCGCAGGATGATGATTTGGAAGTGCAGGATGATGTTTTGGATGTGGAGGAAGAAGATCTGGATAAGCAAGATGATGTTTTGGATGCGCAGGATGATGTGTTGGATGTTGAAGATGATGTGTTGGATGCGTAGGTTGACGGGATTAATGTGGAGGATGATATATTGGATGCGCAGGATGATGTTTTGGATGGGCAGGATGATGTGCTCGATGTGGTGAATGATGTTTGGGATGCGCAGGATGATGTTTTGGATGTGGAGGATAATGTTTTGGATCCGCAAGATGCTGTTTTGGATGCACAGGATGATGTTTTGGATGAGCAGGATGATGTGCCCGATCTGAAGCATATTGAGTTGGATGTGGAGGATGATGTCTTGAATGTGGAGGATGATGTGTTGAATGTGGAGGATGATGTGTTGGATGCACAGTATGAAGTTTTGGATGTGCAGGATGATGTTTTGGATGCGCAGGATGATGTGTTGAATGTCAAGGATGTTGTGTTGGATGTGAAGGATGTTGTGTTGGATGTGGTGGATGATGTGTTGAATGTGGAGGATGATGTGTTGGATGCACAGTATGACGTTTTGGATTTGCAGGATGATGTTTTCAATGCACAGGATGATGTGTTGAATGTCCAGGATGTTGTGTTGTATGCGAAACATATTGAGTTGGATCTTGATGATGATGTGTTGAATGTGGAGGATGATGTTTTGGATGCGCAGGATGATGTGTTGGATGCGCAGGATGATGTGCCTGATGTGCAGGATGATGTTTTGAATGTCAAGGATGTTGTGTTGGATGTGGAGGATGATGTGTTGAATGTGGAGGATTATATGCTGGATGCGGAGTATAATGTTTTGGATGTGGAGGATGATGTTTTGGATGTGGAGGATGATGTTTTGGATGCACAGGAAGATGTTTTGGATGCGCAGGATGATGTGTTGGATGTGGAGCATGATGTTTGGGAAGCGCAGATTGATGTGCTGGATGTGCAGGAAGATGTGTTGAATGTGGAGGATGATGATTTGAATGCGCAGGGTGATGTGGTGGATATGAAGAATAATGTGTTGGATGCGCAGTAGGATGTGTTGGATGTGGAGGATGATATTGTGGATGCGCAGAATAACGTTTTCAATGCGGAGGATGATGTGTTGGATGCGCGGGATGATGTTTTGGATGTGGAGGAAGATGTTTTGGATGCGCAGGGTGATGTGTTGAAAGCGCAGGATGATGTTTTGGAAGAGCAGGATGATGAGTTGAATGTGGGGAATGATATGTTGTATGTGAACGGTGATGTGTTGAATGTGAAGGATGTTGTGTTGGATGTGGAGGAAGATGTTTACGATGCACTGGATGATGTTTAAGATTCGGAGGATGATGTTTCTGATGCACAGGATGTTCTGTTGAATGTGAAGGATGGTGTGTTGGATGTGGTGGATGATGTGTTGAATGTGGAGGATGATGTATTGGATGTGGAGGATGATGCGTTAGGTGTGGAGGATGATGTTTAGGATGCACTGGATGATGTTTAAGATTCGGTGGATGATGTTTTGGATGCGAAGTATGAAGTTTTGGATGCGCAGGATGATGTGTTGGATGCGCAGGATGATGTGTTGAATGTCAAGGATGTTGTGTTGGATGTGAAGGATGTTGTGTTGGATGTGGTGGATGATATTTTGGATGCGCAGGATGATGTTTTGGATGGGCAGGATGATGTGCTCGATGTGGTAAATGATGTTTGGGATGCGCAGGATGATGTTTTGGATGTGGAGGATAATGTTTTGGATCTCCGTGATGCTGTTTTGTATGCACAGGATGATGTTTTGGATGAGCAGGATGATGTGCTTGATGTGGAGGATGTTGTGTTGAATATGGAGCATGATATGGTGGATGTGAAGGGTGATGTGTTGAATATGAAGGATGTTGTGTTGGATGAGGAGGATGATGTGTTGAATGTGGAGGATGATGTGTTGAATGTGGAGGATTATGTGTTGGATGTGATGGATGATGTTTCGGATGCGCAGGATGTTGGGTTGGATGTGGAGGATGATGTTTAGGATGCACTGGATGATGGTTAAGATTCGGAGGATGATGTTTTGGATGCGCAGTATGAAGTTTTGAATGCGCAGGATGATGTGTTGGATGCGCAGGATGATGTGCTGGATGTGGAGGATGATGTGTTGAATGTGAAGGATGTTGTGTTGGATGTCGAGGATGATGTTTTGGATGCGCAGGATGATGTTTTGGCTGTAGAGGTAGATGTTTTGGATGCGGAGGATGATGATTTGAATGCGCAGGATGATGTGGTGGATATGAAGAATAATGTGTTGGATGCGCAGGATGATGTTTTGGATGGGCAGGATGATGTGCTCGATGTGGTGAATGATGTTTGGGATCCGCAAGATGCTGTTTTGGATGCACAGGATGATGTTTTGGATGAGCAAGATGATGTGCTGGATGTGGAAGATGATGTGCTCGATGTGAAGCATATTGTGTTGGATGTGGAGGATCATGTATTGAATGTGGAGGATGATGTGTTGGATGTGGAGGATGATGTGTTGTATGTGAAGGATAATGTGTTAGATGCGGAAAATGAAGTTTTGGATGCGCAGGATGATGTGTTGGATGCGCAGGATGATGTGCTGCATGTGGAGGATGATGTGTTGGATGCACAGTAAGAAGTTTTGGATGTGCGGGATGATGTTTTGGATGCGCAGGATGATGTGTTGAATGTCAAGGATGTTGTGTTGGATGTGAACGATGTTGTGTTGGATGTGATGGATGATGTGTTGAATGTGGAGGATGATGTATTGGATGAGGAGGATGATGTGTTGAATGAGGAGGATGATGTGTTGGATGCACAGTATGAAGTTTTCGATGCGCTGGATGATCTGTTGAATGTCCAGGATGTTGTGTTGGATGCGAAGCATATTGTGCTGGATGTGGAAGATGATGTGTTGAATGTGGAGGATGATGTTTTGGATGCGCAGGAAGATGTGTTGGATGCGCAGGATGATGTTCTGCATGTGCAGGAAGATGTGTTGAATGTAGAGGAAGATGTTTTGGATGTGGTGGATGATATTTTGGATGCGCAGGATGATGTTTTGGATGGGCAGGATGATGTGCTCGATGTGGTAAATGATGTTTGGGATGCGCAGGATGATGTTTTGGATGTGGAGGATAATGTTTTGGATCTCCATGATGCTGTTTTGTATGCACAGGATGATGTTTTGGATGAGCAGGATGATGTGCTTGATGTGGAGGATGTTGTGTTGAATATGGAGCATGATATGGTGGATGTGAAGGGTGATGTGTTGAATATGAAGGATGTTGTGTTGGATGAGGAGGATGATGTGTTGAATGTGGAGGATGATGTGTTGAATGTGGAGGATTATGTGTTGGATGTGAAGGATGATGTTTCGGATGCGCAGGATGTTGGGTTGGATGTGGAGGATGATGTTTAGGATGCACTGGATGATGGTTAAGATTCGGAGGATGATGTTTTGGATGCGCAGTATGAAGTTTTGAATGCGCAGGATGATGTGTTGGATGCGCAGGATGATGTGCTGGATGTGGAGGATGATGTGTTGAATGTGAAGGATGTTGTGTTGGATGTCGAGGATGATGTTTTGGATGCGCAGGATGATGTTTTGGCTGTAGAGGTAGATGTTTTGGATGCGGAGGATGATGATTTGAATGCGCAGGATGATGTGGTGGATATGAAGAATAATGTGTTGGATGCGCAGGATGATGTTTTGGATGGGCAGGATGATGTGCTCGATGTGGTGAATGATGTTTGGGATCCGCAAGATGCTGTTTTGGATGCACAGGATGATGTTTTGGATGAGCAAGATGATGTGCTGGATGTGGAAGATGATGTGCTCGATGTGAAGCATATTGTGTTGGATGTGGAGGATCATGTATTGAATGTGGAGGATGATGTGTTGGATGTGGAGGATGATGTGTTGTATGTGAAGGATAATGTGCTAGATGCGGAAAATGAAGTTTTGGATGCGCAGGATGATGTGTTGGATGCGCAGGATGATGTGCTGCATGTGGAGGATGATGTGTTGGATGCACAGTAAGAAGTTTTGGATGTGCGGGATGATGTTTTGGATGCGCAGGATGATGTGTTGAATGTCAAGGATGTTGTGTTGGATGTGAACGATGTTGTGTTGGATGTGATGGATGATGTGTTGAATGTGGAGGATGATGTATTGGATGAGGAGGATGATGTGTTGAATGAGGAGGATGATGTGTTGGATGCACAGTATGAAGTTTTCGATGCGCTGGATGATCTGTTGAATGTCCAGGATGTTGTGTTGGATGCGAAGCATATTGTGCTGGATGTGGAAGATGATGTGTTGAATGTGGAGGATGATGTTTTTGATGCGCAGGAAGATGTGTTGGATGCGCAGGATGATGTTCTGCATGTGCAGGAAGATGTGTTGAATGTAGAGGAAGATGTTTTGGATGCGGAGGATGATGATTTGAATGCGCAGGATGATGTGGAGGATATGAAGAATAATGTGTTGGATGCGCAGTATGATGTGTTGGATGTGCAGGAAGATGTTTTGGATGCGGTGGATGATGATTTGAATGCACAGTATGACGTGTTGAATGTGGAGGATGATGTGATGGATGCACAGTATGAAGTTTTGGATGTGCAGGATGATGTTTTGTATGCTCAGGATGATGTGTTGAATGTCAAGGATGTTGTGATGGATGTGAAGGATGTTGTGTTGGATGTGGAGGATGATGTGTTGAATCTGCAGGATGATGTGTTGGATGTGGACGAAGAAGAGTTGGAATAGCAGGATGATGTTTTCGTTGCGCAGGATGATGTGTTGGATGTGGAGGAAGATGATTTGAATGCGCAGGGTAATGTGGTGGATATGAAGAATAATGTGTTGGATGCGCATTAGGATGTGTTGGATGCGCAGGATGATGTGCTGGATGTGGAGGATGATGTGTTTGATGCATAGTATGAAGTTTTGGATGTGCAGGATGATGTTTTGGATGCTCAGGATGATGTGTTGAATGTCCAGGATGTTGTGTTGGATGCGAAGCATATTGTGTTGGATGTGGAGGATGATGTTTTGGATGCGCAGGATGATGTGTTGGATGCGCAGGATGATGTGCTGGATGTGCAGGATGAAGTGTTGAATGTCAAGCATGTTGTGTTGTATGTGGTGGATGATGTGTTAAATGTGGAAAATGATGTATTGGATGTGGAGGATGATGTGCTGGATGTGGAAGATGATGTGCTCGATCTGAAGCATACTGTGTCGGATGTGAAGGATGAAGTTTTGGATGCGCAGGATGATGTGTTGGGTGCACAGTAAGAAGTTTTGGATGTGCAGGATGATGTTTTGGATGCGCAGGATGATGTGTTAAATGTCACGGATGTTGTGTTGGATGTGAAGGATGTTGTGTTGGATGTAGAGGAAGATGTGCTGGATATGGAGGATGATGTGTTGAATGTGGAGGATGATGTATTGGATGTGGAGGATGATGTGTTAGATGTGGAGGATGATGTGCTTGATGCGCTGTATGATGGTTTGAATGCGCAGGATGATGTGGTGGATATCAAGAATAATGTGTTGGATGCGCAGCATGATGTGTTGGATGCGCAGGTTGATGTGGTGGATGTGGAGGAAGATGTTTTAGATGCGCACGATGATGTTTTGGATGTGCAAGATGAAGTTCTCGATGCGCAGGATGATATTTTGGATGCGCAGGATGATGTGCTGGATATGGAGGATGATGTGTTGAATGTGGAGGATGATGTATTGGATGTGGAGGATGATGTGTTAGATGTGGAGGATGATGTGCTTGATGTGGAGTATGATGGTTTGAATGCGCAGGATGATGTGGTGGATATGAAGAATAATGTGTTGGATGCGCAGCATGATGTGTTGGATGCGCAGGATGATGCGGTGGATATGAAGAATAATGTGTTGGATGTGCAGGAAGATGTTTTGGATGCGGAGAATGATGTTTAGGTTGCACAGGATTGTGTTTTGCATGCGCAGGATGATGTGTTGGAAGTGAAGGATGTTGTGTTCGATGCGCAGGTTGATGATTTGGAAGTGCAGGATGATGTGTTGGATGTGGAGGAAGAAGATTTGGATAAGCAGGATGATGTTTTGGATGCGCAGGATGATGTGTTGGATGTTGAAGATGATGTGTCGAATGCGCAGGATGACGGGATGAATGTGGAGGATGATATTTTGGATGCGGAGGATGATGTTTTGGATGGGCAGGATGATGTGCTCGATGTGGTGAATGATGTTTGGGATGCGCAGGATGATGTTTTGGATGTGGAGGATAATGTTTTGGATTCGCAAGATGCTGTTTTGGATGCACAGGATGATGTTTTGGATGAGCAGGATGATGAGCTGGATGTGAAGATGATGTGCTCGATGTGAAGAATGATGTGCTGGATGTGGAGGATGATGTGTTGGATGCACAGTAAGAAGTCTTGGATGTGCAGGATAATGTTTTGGATCCGCAAGATGCTGTTTTGGATGCACAGGATGATGTTTTGGATGTGGAGGATGATGTGTTGAATGTGGAGGATGATGTGTTGGATGTGAAGAATGATGTGCTGGATGTGGAGGATGATGTGTTGGATGCACAGTAAGAAGTCTTGGATGTGCAGGATGATGTTTTGGATGCGCAGGATGATGTGTTGAATGTCAAGGATGTTGTGTTGGATGTGAGGGATGTTGTGTTGGATGTGGTGGATGATGTGTGGAATGTGGAGGATGATGTATTGGATGAGGAGGATGATGTGCTGGATGTGGAAGATGATGTGCTCGATGTGAAGCATACTGTGTTGGATGTGGAGGATGAAGTTTTGGATGCGCAGTATGATGATTTGGATGTGCAAGATGAAGTTCTCGATGCGCAGGATGATATTTTGGATGCGCAGGATGATGTGCTGGATATGGAGGATGATGTGTTGAATGTGGAGGATGATGTATTGGATGTGGAGGATGATGTGTTAGATGTGGAGGATGATGTGCTTGATGCGCTGTATTATGGTTTGAATGCGCAGGATGATGTGGTGGATATCAAGAATAATGTGTTGGATGCGCAGCATGATGTGTTGGATGCGCAGGTTGATGTGGTGGATGTGGAGGAAGATGTTTTAGATGCGCAGGATGATGTTTTGGATGTGCAAGATGAAGTTCTCGATGCGCAGGATGATATTTTGGATGCGCAGGATGATGTGCTGGATATGGAGGATGATGTGTTGAATGTGGAGGATGATGTATTGGATGTGGAGGATGATGTGTTAGATGTGGAGGATGATGTGCTTGATGTGGAGTATGATGGTTTGAATGCGCAGGATGATGTGGTGGATATGAAGAATAATGTGTTGGATGCGCAGCATGATGTGTTGGATGCGCAGGATGATGCGGTGGATATGAAGAATAATGTGTTGGATGCGCAGTATGATGTGTTCGATGTGCAGGAAGATGTTTTGGATGCGGAGAATGATGTTTAGGTTGCACAGGATGGTGTTTTGCATGCGCAGGATGATGTGTTGGAAGTGAAGGATGTTGTGTTCGATGCGCAGGTTGATGATTTGGAAGTGCAGGATGATGTGTTGGATGTTGAAGATGATGTGTCGAATGCGCAGGATGACGGGATGAATGTGGAGGATGATATTTTGGATGCGGAGGATGATGTTTTGGATGGGCAGGATGATGTGCTCGATGTGGTGAATGATGTTTGGGATGCGCAGGATGATGTTTTGGATGTGGAGGATAATGTTTTGGATTCGCAAGATGCTGTTTTGGATGCACAGGATGATGTTTTGGATGAGCAGGATGATGAGCTGGATGTGAAGATGATGTGCTCGATGTGAAGAATGATGTGCTGGATGTGGAGGATGATGTGTTGGATGCACAGTAAGAAGTCTTGGATGTGCAGGATAATGTTTTGGATCCGCAAGATGCTGTTTTGGATGCACAGGATGATGTTTTGGATGTGGAGGATGATGTGTTGAATGTGGAGGATGTTGTGTTGGATGTGGAGGAAGATGTGCTGGATGTGGAGGATGATGTGTTGGGTGCACAGTAAGAAGTTTTGGATGTGCAGGATGATGTTTTGGATGCGCAGGATGATGTGTTAAATGTCAAGGATGTTGTGTTGGATGTGAACGATGTTGTGTTGGATGTAGAGGAAGATGTGCTGGATGTGGAGGATGATGTGTTTGATGTACAGTATGAAGTTTTGTATGTGCAGGATGATGTTGTGGATGCGCAGGATGATGTGTTGAATGTCCAGGATGTTGTGTTGGTTGCGAAGCATATTGTGTTGGATGTGGAGGATGATGTGTTGAATGTTGAGGATGATGTTTTGGATGCGCAGGATAATGTGTTGAATGCGCAGGATGATGTGCTGGATGTGCAGGATGATGTGTTGAATGTCAAGGATGTTGTGTTGTATGTGGTGGATGATGTGTTGAATGTGGAAGTTGATGTATTGGATGTGGAGGATGATGTGCTGGACGTGGAAGATGATGTGCTCGATCTGAAGCATACTGTGTTGGATGTGGAGGATGAAGTTTTGGATGCGCAGGATGATGTGTTGGATGCGCAGGTTGATGTGCTGGATGTGGAGGATGATGTGTTGGATGCACAGTAAGAAGTTTTGGATGTGCAGGATGATGTTTTGGATGTGGTGGATGATGTGTTGAATGTGGAGGATGATGTGTTGGATGCACAGTATGAAGTTTTGGATATGCAGGATGATGTATCGGATGCGCAGGATGATGTGTTGAATGTCCAGGATGTTGTGTTGGATGCGAAGCATATTGTGTTGGATGTGGAGCATGATGTGTTGAATGTGGAGAATGATGTTTTGGATGCGCAGGATGATGTGCTGGATGTGGAAGATGATGTGCTCGATGTGAAGCATACTGTGTTGGATGTGGAGGATGATGTGTGGAATGTGGAGGATGATGTATTGGATGAGGAGGATGATGTGCTGGATGTGGAAGATGATGTGCTCGATGTGAAGCATACTGTGTTGGATGTGGAGGATGAAGTTTTGGATGCGCAGTATGATGATTTGGATGTGCAAGATGAAGTTCTCGATGCGCAGGATGATATTTTGGATGCGCAGGATGATGTGCTGGATATGGAGGATGATGTGTTGAATGTGGAGGATGATGTATTGGATGTGGAGGATGATGTGTTAGATGTGGAGGATGATGTGCTTGATGCGCTGTATTATGGTTTGAATGCGCAGGATGATGTGGTGGATATCAAGAATAATGTGTTGGATGCGCAGCATGATGTGTTGGATGCGCAGGTTGATGTGGTGGATGTGGAGGAAGATGTTTTAGATGCGCAGGATGATGTTTTGGATGTGCAAGATGAAGTTCTCGATGCGCAGGATGATATTTTGGATGCGCAGGATGATGTGCTGGATATGGAGGATGATGTGTTGAATGTGGAGGATGATGTATTGGATGTGGAGGATGATGTGTTAGATGTGGAGGATGATGTGCTTGATGTGGAGTATGATGGTTTGAATGCGCAGGATGATGTGGTGGATATGAAGAATAATGTGTTGGATGCGCAGCATGATGTGTTGGATGCGCAGGATGATGCGGTGGATATGAAGAATAATGTGTTGGATGCGCAGTATGATGTGTTCGATGTGCAGGAAGATGTTTTGGATGCGGAGAATGATGTTTAGGTTGCACAGGATGGTGTTTTGCATGCGCAGGATGATGTGTTGGAAGTGAAGGATGTTGTGTTCGATGCGCAGGTTGATGATTTGGAAGTGCAGGATGATGTGTTGGATGTTGAAGATGATGTGTCGAATGCGCAGGATGACGGGATGAATGTGGAGGATGATATTTTGGATGCGGAGGATGATGTTTTGGATGGGCAGGATGATGTGCTCGATGTGGTGAATGATGTTTGGGATGCGCAGGATGATGTTTTGGATGTGGAGGATAATGTTTTGGATTCGCAAGATGCTGTTTTGGATGCACAGGATGATGTTTTGGATGAGCAGGATGATGAGCTGGATGTGAAGATGATGTGCTCGATGTGAAGAATGATGTGCTGGATGTGGAGGATGATGTGTTGGATGCACAGTAAGAAGTCTTGGATGTGCAGGATAATGTTTTGGATCCGCAAGATGCTGTTTTGGATGCACAGGATGATGTTTTGGATGTGGAGGATGATGTGTTGAATGTGGAGGATGTTGTGTTGGATGTGGAGGAAGATGTGCTGGATGTGGAGGATGATGTGTTGGGTGCACAGTAAGAAGTTTTGGATGTGCAGGATGATGTTTTGGATGCGCAGGATGATGTGTTAAATGTCAAGGATGTTGTATTGGATGTGAACGATGTTGTGTTGGATGTAGAGGAAGATGTGCTGGATGTGGAGGATGATGTGTTTGATGTACAGTATGAAGTTTTGTATGTGCAGGATGATGTTGTGGATGCGCAGGATGATGTGTTGAATGTCCAGGATGTTGTGTTGGTTGCGAAGCATATTGTGTTGGATGTGGAGGATGATGTGTTGAATGTTGAGGATGATGTTTTGGATGCGCAGGATAATGTGTTGGATGCGCAGGATGATGTGCTGGATGTGCAGGATGATGTGTTGAATGTCAAGGATGTTGTGTTGTATGTGGTGGATGATGTGTTGAATGTGGAAGTTGATGTATTGGATGTGGAGGATGATGTGCTGGACGTGGAAGATGATGTGCTCGATCTGAAGCATACTGTGCTGGATGTGGAGGATGAAGTTTTGGATGCGCAGGATGATGTGTTGGATGCGCAGGTTGATGTGCTGGATGTGGAGGATGATGTGTTGGATGCACAGTAAGAAGTTTTGGATGTGCAGGATGATGTTTTGGATGTGGTGGATGATGTGTTGAATGTGGAGGATGATGTGTTGGATGCACAGTATGAAGTTTTGGATATGCAGGATGATGTATCGGATGCGCAGGATGATGTGTTGAATGTCCAGGATGTTGTGTTGGATGCGAAGCATATTGTGTTGGATGTGGAGCATGATGTGTTGAATGTGGAGAATGATGTTTTGGATGCGCAGGATGATGTGCTGGATGTGGAAGATGATGTGCTCGATGTGAAGCATACTGTGTTGGATGTGGAGGATGATGTGTGGAATGTGGAGGATGATGTATTGGATGAGGAGGATGATGTGCTGGATGTGGAAGATGATGTGCTCGATGTGAAGCATACTGTGTTGGATGTGGAGGATGAAGTTTTGGATGCGCAGTATGATGATTTGGATGTGCAAGATGAAGTTCTCGATGCGCAGGATGATATTTTGGATGCGCAGGATGATGTGCTGGATATGGAGGATGATGTGTTGAATGTGGAGGATGATGTATTGGATGTGGAGGATGATGTGTTAGATGTGGAGGATGATGTGCTTGATGCGCTGTATTATGGTTTGAATGCGCAGGATGATGTGGTGGATATCAGGAATAATGTGTTGGATGCGCAGCATGATGTGTTGGATGCGCAGGTTGATGTGGTGGATGTGGAGGAAGATGTTTTAGATGCGCAGGATGATGTTTTGGATGTGCAAGATGAAGTTCTCGATGCGCAGGATGATATTTTGGATGCGCAGGATGATGTGCTGGATATGGAGGATGATGTGTTGAATGTGGAGGATGATGTATTGGATGTGGAGGATGATGTGTTAGATGTGGAGGATGATGTGCTTGATGTGGAGTATGATGGTTTGAATGCGCAGGATGATGTGGTGGATATGAAGAATAATGTGTTGGATGCGCAGCATGATGTGTTGGATGCGCAGGATGATGCGGTGGATATGAAGAATAATGTGTTGGATGCGCAGTATGATGTGTTCGATGTGCAGGAAGATGTTTTGGATGCGGAGAATGATGTTTAGGTTGCACAGGATGGTGTTTTGCATGCGCAGGATGATGTGTTGGAAGTGAAGGATGTTGTGTTCGATGCGCAGGTTGATGATTTGGAAGTGCAGGATGATGTGTTGGATGTTGAAGATGATGTGTCGAATGCGCAGGATGACGGGATGAATGTGGAGGATGATATTTTGGATGCGGAGGATGATGTTTTGGATGGGCAGGATGATGTGCTCGATGTGGTGAATGATGTTTGGGATGCGCAGGATGATGTTTTGGATGTGGAGGATAATGTTTTGGATTCGCAAGATGCTGTTTTGGATGCACAGGATGATGTTTTGGATGAGCAGGATGATGAGCTGGATGTGAAGATGATGTGCTCGATGTGAAGAATGATGTGCTGGATGTGGAGGATGATGTGTTGGATGCACAGTAAGAAGTCTTGGATGTGCAGGATAATGTTTTGGATCCGCAAGATGCTGTTTTGGATGCACAGGATGATGTTTTGGATGTGGAGGATGATGTGTTGAATGTGGAGGATGTTGTGTTGGATGTGGAGGAAGATGTGCTGGATGTGGAGGATGATGTGTTGGGTGCACAGTAAGAAGTTTTGGATGTGCAGGATGATGTTTTGGATGCGCAGGATGATGTGTTAAATGTCAAGGATGTTGTGTTGGATGTGAACGATGTTGTGTTGGATGTAGAGGAAGATGTGCTGGATGTGGAGGATGATGTGTTTGATGTACAGTATGAAGTTTTGTATGTGCAGGATGATGTTGTGGATGCGCAGGATGATGTGTTGAATGTCCAGGATGTTGTGTTGGTTGCGAAGCATATTGTGTTGGATGTGGAGGATGATGTGTTGAATGTTGAGGATGATGTTTTGGATGCGCAGGATAATGTGTTGGATGCGCAGGATGATGTGCTGGATGTGCAGGATGATGTGTTGAATGTCAAGGATGTTGTGTTGTATGTGGTGGATGATGTGTTGAATGTGGAAGTTGATGTATTGGATGTGGAGGATGATGTGCTGGACGTGGAAGATGATGTGCTCGATCTGAAGCATACTGTGTTGGATGTGGAGGATGAAGTTTTGGATGCGCAGGATGATGTGTTGGATGCGCAGGTTGATGTGCTGGATGTGGAGGATGATGTGTTGGATGCACAGTAAGAAGTTTTGGATGTGCAGGATGATGTTTTGGATGTGGTGGATGATGTGTTGAATGTGGAGGATGATGTGTTGGATGCACAGTATGAAGTTTTGGATATGCAGGATGATGTATCGGATGCGCAGGATGATGTGTTGAATGTCCAGGATGTTGTGTTGGATGCGAAGCATATTGTGTTGGATGTGGAGCATGATGTGTTGAATGTGGAGAATGATGTTTTGGATGCGCAGGATGATGTGCTGGATGTGGAAGATGATGTGCTCGATGTGAAGCATACTGTGTTGGATGTGGAGGATGAAGTTTTGGATGCGCAGGATGATGTGTTGAATGAGCAGGATGATGTGTTGGATGTTGAGGAAGATGTTTTGGATGCGCAGGATGATTTGTTGGATGCGAAGGGTGATGTGCCGGATGTGCAGGAAGATGTGTTGAATGTGGAGGATGATGTTTTGGATGCGCAGGATGATGTTTTGGATGTAGAGGAAGATGTTTTGGATGCGGAGGATGATGACTTGAATGCGAAGGATGATGTGTTGAATGTGGAGGATGATGTGTTGGATGCACAGTATGAAGTTTTGGATGTGCAGGATGATGTTTTGGATGCTCAGGATGATGTATTGAATGTCAAGGATGTTGTGTTGGATGTGTAGGATGTCGTGTTGGATGTGGAGGAAGATGTGTTGAATCTGCAGGATGATATGTTGGATGTGGACGTAGAAGAGTTGGAATAGCAGGATGATGTTTTGGATGCGCAGGATGATGTGTTGGATGTTGAGGAAGATGTTTTGGATGCGCAGGATGATGTGTTCAATGTCAAGGATGTTGTGTTGTATGTGAAGGATAATGAGTTGGATGTGGAGGATGATGTTTTGGATGCGCAGGATGATGTGTTGAATGTCAAGGATGTAGTGTTGGATGTGAAGGATGATGTGTTGGATGTGAAGGATGATGTGTTGGATGTTTAGGATGATGTTTAGGATGCACTGGATGATGTTTAAGATTCGGAGGATGATGTGTTGGATGCACAGTAAGAAGTTTTGGATGTGCAGGATGATCTTTTGGATGCGCAGGATGATGTGTTAAATGTCAAGGATGTTGTGTTGGATGTGAAGGATGTTGTGTTGGATGTGGAGGAAGATGTGTTGAATGTGCAGGATGATGTGGTGGATGTGGACGAAGAATAGTTGGATTAGCAAGATGATGTTTTGGATGCGCAGGATGATGTGTTGAACTTCAAGGATGTTGTGTTGGATGTGGGGAATGATGTTTTGGCTGCGCAGTATGATGATTTGGATGTGCAAGATGAAGTTCTCGATGCGCAGGATGATATTTTGGATGCGCAGGATGATGTGCTGGATATGGAGGATGATGTGTTGAATGTGGAGGGTGATGTATCGGATGTGGAGGATGATGTGTTAGATGCGGAGGATGATGTGCTTGATGAGGAGTATGATGGTTTGAATGCGCAGGATGATGTGGTGGATATCAAGAATAATGTGTTGGATGCGCAGCATGATGTGTTGGATGCGCAGGATGATGTGGTGGATGTGGAGGAAGATGTTTTAGATGCGCAGGATGATGTTTTGGATGTGCAAGATGAAGTTCTCGATGCGCAGGATGATATTTTGGATGCGCAGGATGATGTGTTGGATGAGCAGGATGATGTGTTGGATGTTGAGGAAGATGTTTTGGATGCGCAGGATGATGTGTTGGATGCGAAGGGTGATGTGCCGGATGTGCAGGAAGATGTGTTGAATGTGGAGGATGATGTTTTGGATGCGCAGGATGATGTTTTGGATGTAGAGGAAGATGTTTTGGATGCGGAGGATGATGACTTGAATGCGAAGGATGATGTGTTGAATGTGGAGGATGATGTGTTGGATGCACGGTATGAAGTTTTGGATGTGCAGGATGATGTTTTGGATGCTCAGGATGATGTATTGAATGTCAAGGATGTTGTGTTGGATGTGTAGGATGTCGTGTTGGATGTGGAGGAAGATGTGTTGAATCTGCAGGATGATATGTTGGATGTGGACGTAGAAGAGTTGGAATAGCAGGATGATGTTTTGGATGCGCAGGATGATGTGTTGGATGTTGAGGAAGATGTTTTGGATGCGCAGGATGATGTGTTCAATGTCAAGGATGTTGTGTTGTATGTGAAGGATAATGAGTTGGATGTGGAGGATGATGTTTTGGATGCGCAGGATGATGTGTTGAATGTCAAGGATGTAGTGTTGGATGTGAAGGATGATGTGTTGGATGTGAAGGATGATGTGTTGGATGTTTAGGATGATGTTTAGGATGCACTGGATGATGTTTAAGATTCGGAGGATGATGTGTTGGATGCACAGTAAGAAGTTTTGGATGTGCAGGATGATCTTTTGGATGCGCAGGATGATGTGTTAAATGTCAAGGATGTTGTGTTGGATGTGAAGGATGTTGTGTTGGATGTGGAGGAAGATGTGTTGAATGTGCAGGATGATGTGGTGGATGTGGACGAAGAATAGTTGGATTAGCAAGATGATGTTTTGGATGCGCAGGATGATGTGTTGAACTTCAAGGATGTTGTGTTGGATGTGGGGAATGATGTTTTGGCTGCGCAGTATGATGATTTGGATGTGCAAGATGAAGTTCTCGATGCGCAGGATGATATTTTGGATGCGCAGGATGATGTGCTGGATATGGAGGATGATGTGTTGAATGTGGAGGGTGATGTATCGGATGTGGAGGATGATGTGTTAGATGCGGAGGATGATGTGCTTGATGAGGAGTATGATGGTTTGAATGCGCAGGATGATGTGGTGGATATCAAGAATAATGTGTTGGATGCGCAGCATGATGTGTTGGATGCGCAGGATGATGTGGTGGATGTGGAGGAAGATGTTTTAGATGCGCAGGATGATGTTTTGGATGTGCAAGATGAAGTTCTCGATGCGCAGGATGATATTTTGGATGCGCAGGATGATGTGCTGGATATGGAGGATGATGTGTTGAATGTGGAGGATGATGTATTGGATGTGGAGGATGATGTGTTAGATGTGGAGGATGATGTGCTTGATGTGGAGTATGATGGTTTGAATGCGCAGGATGATGTGGTGGATATGAAGAATAATGTGTTGGATGCGCAGCATGATGTGTTGGATGCGCAGGATGATGTGGTGGATATGAAGAATAATGTGTTGGATGCGCAGTATGATGTGTTGGATGTGCAGGAAGATGTTTTGGATGCGGAGAATGATGTTTAGGTTGCACAGGATGGTGTTTTGCATGCGCAGAATGATGTGTTGGAAGTGAAGGATGTTGTGTTCGATGTGCAGGATGATGATTTGGAAGTGCAGGATGATGTGTTGGATGTGGAGGAAGAAGATTTGGATAAGCAGGATGATGTTTTGGATGCGCAGGATGATGTGTTGGATGTTGAAGATGATGTGTCGAATGCGCAGGATGACGGGAGAATGTGGAGGATGATATTTTGGATGCGCAGGATGATGTTTTGGATGGGCAGGATGATGTGCTCGATGTGGTGAATGATGTTTGGGATGCGCAGGATGATGTTTTGGATGTGGAGGATAATGTTTTGGATCCGCAAGATGCTGTTTTGGATGCACAGGATGATGTTTTGGATGAGCAGGATGATGTGCTGGATGTGAAGATGATGTGCTCGATGTGAAGAATGATGTGCTGGATGTGGAGGATGATGTGTTGGATGCACAGTAAGAAGTCTTGGATGTGCAGGATGATGTTTTGGATGCGCAGGATGATGTGTTGAATGTCAAGGATGTTGTGTTGGATGTGAGGGATGTTGTGTTGGATGTGGTGGATGATGTGTGGAATGTGGAGGATGATGTATTGGATGAGGAGGATGATGTGCTGGATGTGGAAGATGATGTGCTCGATGTGAAGCATACTGTGTTGGATGTGGAGGATGAAGTTTTGGATGCGCAGGATGATGTGTTGGATGAGCAGGATGATGTGTTGGATGTTGAGGAAGATGTTTTGGATGCGCAGGATGATGTGTTGAATGTCAAGGATGTTGTGTTGTATGTGAAGGATAATGAGTTGGACGTGGAGGGTGATGTATTGAATATGGAAGATGATATGGTGGATGTGAAGGGTGATGTGTTGAATATGAAGGATGTTGTGTTGGATGAGGAGGATGATGTGTTGAATGTGGAGGATGATGTGTTGAATGTGGAGGATTATGTGTTGGATGTGAAGGATGATGTGTTGGATGTGAAGGATGATGTGTTGGATGTTTAGGATGCACTGGATGATGTTTAAGATGCACTGGATGATGTTTAAGATTCGGAGGATGATGTGTTGGATGCACAGTAAGAAGTTTTGGATGTGCAGGATGATCTTTTGGATGCGCAGGATGATGTGTTAAATGTCAAGGATGTTGTGTTGGATGTGAAGGATGTTGTGTTGGATGTGGAGGAAGATGTGTTGAATGTGCAGGATGATGTGGTGGATGTGGACGAAGAATAGTTGGATTAGCAAGATGATGTTTTGGATGCGCAGGATGATGTGTTGAACTTCAAGGATGTTGTGTTGCATGTGGGGAATGATGTTTTGGCTGCGCAGTATGATGATTTGGATGTGCAAGATGAAGTTCTCGATGCGCAGGATGATATTTTGGATGCGCAGGATGATGTGCTGGATATGGAGGATGATGTGTTGAATGTGGAGGGTGATGTATTGGATGTGGAGGATGATGTGTTAGATGCGGAGGATGATGTGCTTGCTGCGGAGCATGATGGTTTGAATGCGCAGGATGATGTGGTGGATATCAAGAATAATGTGTTGGATGCGCAGCATGATGTGTTGGATGCGCAGGATGATGTGGTGGATGTGGAGGAAGATGTTTTAGATGCGCAGGGTGATGTTTTGGATGTGCAAGATGAAGTTCTCGATGGGCAGGATGATATTTTGGATGCGCAGGATGATGTGCTGGATATGGAGGATGATGTGTTGAACGTGGAGGGTGATGTATTGGATGTGGAGGATGATGTGTTAGATGTGGAGGATGATGTGCTTGATGTGGAGTATGATGGTTTGAATTCGCAGGATGATGTGGTGGATATGAAGAATAATGTGTTGGATGCGCAGCATGATGTGTTGGATGCGCAGGATGATGTCGTGGATATGAAGAATAATGTGTTGGATGCGCAGTATGATGTGTTGGATGTGCAGGAAGATGTTTTGGATGCGGAGAATGATGTTTAGGTTGCACAGGATGGTGTTTTGCATGCGCAGGATGATGTGTTGGAAGTGAAGGATGTTGTGTTCGATGTGCAGGATGATGATTTGGAAGTGCAGGATGATGTGTTGGATGTGGAGGAAGAAGATTTGGATAAGCAGGATGATGTTTTGGATGCGCAGGATGATGTGTTGGATGTTGAAGATGATGTGTCGAATGCGCAGGATGACGGGATGAATGTGGAGGATGATATTTTGGATGCGCAGGATGGTGTGTTAAATGTCAAGGATGTTGTGTTGGATGTGAAGGATGTTGTGTTGAATGTGAAGGATGTTGTGTTGGATGTGGAGGAAGATGTGTTGTATGTGCAGGATGATGTGGTGGATGTGGACGAAGAATAGTTGGATTAGCAAGATGATGTTTTGGATGCGCAGGATGATGTGTTGAACTTCAAAGATGTTGTGTTGGATGTGGGGAATGATGTTTTGGCTGCGCAGTATGATGATTTGGATGTGCAAGATGAAGTTCTCGATGCGCAGGATGATATTTTGGATGCGCAGGATGATGTGCTGGATATGGAGGATGATGTGTTGAATGTGGAGGGTGATGTATCGGATGTGGAGGATGATGTGTTAGATGCGGAGGATGATGTGCTTGATGAGGAGTATGATGGTTTGAATGCGCAGGATGATGTGGTGGATATCAAGAATAATGTGTTGGATGCGCAGCATGATGTGTTGGATGCGCAGGATGATGTGGTGGATGTGGAGGAAGATGTTTTAGATGCGCAGGATGATGTTTTGGATGTGCAAGATGACGTTCTCGATGCGCAGGATGATATTTTGGATGCGCAGGATGATGTGCTGGATATGGAGGATGATGTGTTGAATGTGGAGGATGATGTATTGGATGTGGAGGATGATGTGTTAGATGTGGAGGATGATGTGCTTGATGTGGAGTATGATGGTTTGAATGCGCAGGATGATGTGGTGGATATGAAGAATAATGTGTTGGATGCGCAGCATGATGTGTTGGATGCGCAGGATGATGTGGTGGATATGAAGAATAATGTGTTGGATGCGCAGTATGATGTGTTGGATGTGCAGGAAGATGTTTTGGATGCGGAGAATGATGTTTAGGTTGCACAGGATGGTGTTTTGCATGCGCAGAATGATGTGTTGGAAGTGAAGGATGTTGTGTTCGATGTGCAGGATGATGATTTGGAAGTGCAGGATGATGTGTTGGATGTGGAGGAAGAAGATTTGGATAAGCAGGATGATGTTTTGGATGCGCAGGATGATGTGCTGGATATGGAGGATGATGTGTTGAATGTGGAGGATGATGTATTGGATGTGGAGGATGATGTGTTAGATGTGGAGGATGATGTGCTTGATGTGGAGTATGATGGTTTGAATGCGCAGGATGATGTGGTGGATATGAAGAATAATGTGTTGGATGCGCAGCATGATGTGTTGGATGCGCAGGATGATGTGGTGGATATGAAGAATAATGTGTTGGATGCGCAGTATGATGTGTTGGATGTGCAGGAAGATGTTTTGGATGCGGAGAATGATGTTTAGGTTGCACAGGATGGTGTTTTGCATGCGCAGAATGATGTGTTGGAAGTGAAGGATGTTGTGTTCGATGTGCAGGATGATGATTTGGAAGTGCAGGATGATGTGTTGGATGTGGAGGAAGAAGATTTGGATAAGCAGGATGATGTTTTGGATGCGCAGGATGATGTGTTGGATGTTGAAGATGATGTGTCGAATGCGCAGGATGACGGGAGAATGTGGAGGATGATATTTTGGATGCGCAGGATGATGTTTTGGATGGGCAGGATGATGTGCTCGATGTGGTGAATGATGTTTGGGATGCGCAGGATGATGTTTTGGATGTGGAGGATAATGTTTTGGATCCGCAAGATGCTGTTTTGGATGCACAGGATGATGTTTTGGATGAGCAGGATGATGTGCTGGATGTGAAGATGATGTGCTCGATGTGAAGAATGATGTGCTGGATGTGGAGGATGATGTGTTGGATGCACAGTAAGAAGTCTTGGATGTGCAGGATGATGTTTTGGATGCGCAGGATGATGTGTTGAATGTCAAGGATGTTGTGTTGGATGTGAGGGATGTTGTGTTGGATGTGGTGGATGATGTGTGGAATGTGGAGGATGATGTATTGGATGAGGAGGATGATGTGCTGGATGTGGAAGATGATGTGCTCGATGTGAAGCATACTGTGTTGGATGTGGAGGATGAAGTTTTGGATGCGCAGGATGATGTGTTGGATGAGCAGGATGATGTGTTGGATGTTGAGGAAGATGTTTTGGATGCGCAGGATGATGTGTTGAATGTCAAGGATGTTGTGTTGTATGTGAAGGATAATGAGTTGGACGTGGAGGGTGATGTATTGAATATGGAAGATGATATGGTGGATGTGAAGGGTGATGTGTTGATTATGAAGGATGTTGTGTTGGATGAGGAGGATGATGTGTTGAATGTGGAGGATGATGTGTTGAATGTGGAGGATTATGTGTTGGATGTGAAGGATGATGTGTTGGATGTGAAGGATGATGTGTTGGATGTTTAGGATGCACTGGATGATGTTTAAGATGCACTGGATGATGTTTAAGATGCACTGGATGATGTTTAAGATTCGGAGGATGATGTGTTGGATGCACAGTAAGAAGTTTTGGATGTGCAGGATGATCTTTTGGATGCGCAGGATGATGTGTTAAATGTCAAGGATGTTGTGTTGGATGTGAAGGATGTTGTGTTGGATGTGGAGGAAGATGTGTTGAATGTGCAGGATGATGTGGTGGATGTGGACGAAGAATAGTTGGATTAGCAAGATGATGTTTTGGATGCGCAGGATGATGTGTTGAACTTCAAGGATGTTGTGTTGCATGTGGGGAATGATGTTTTGGCTGCGCAGTATGATGATTTGGATGTGCAAGATGAAGTTCTCGATGCGCAGGATGATATTTTGGATGCGCAGGATGATGTGGTGGATGTGGAGGAAGATGTTTTAGATGCGCAGGGTGATGTTTTGGATGTGCAAGATGAAGTTCTCGATGGGCAGGATGATATTTTGGATGCGCAGGATGATGTGCTGGATATGGAGGATGATGTGTTGAACGTGGAGGGTGATGTATTGGATGTGGAGGATGATGTGTTAGATGTGGAGGATGATGTGCTTGATGTGGTGTATGATGGTTTGAATGCGCAGGATGATGTGGTGGATATGAAGAATAATGTGTTGGATGCGCAGCATGATGTGTTGGATGCGCAGGATGATGTCGTGGATATGAAGAATAATGTGTTGGATGCGCAGTATGATGTGTTGGATGTGCAGGAAGATGTTTTGGATGCGGAGAATGATGTTTAGGTTGCACAGGATGGTGTTTTGCATGCGCAGGATGATGTGTTGGAAGTGAAGGATGTTGTGTTCGATGTGCAGGATGATGATTTGGAAGTGCAGGATGATGTGTTGGATGTGGAGGAAGAAGATTTGGATAAGCAGGATGATGTTTTGGATGCGCAGGATGATGTGTTGGATGTTGAAGATGATGTGTCGAATGCGCAGGATGACGGGATGAATGTGGAGGATGATATTTTGGATGCGCAGGATGGTGTGTTAAATGTCAAGGATGTTGTGTTGGATGTGAAGGATGTTGTGTTGGATGTGAAGGATGTTGTGTTGGATGTGGAGGAAGATGTGTTGTATGTGCAGGATGATGTGGTCGATGTGGACGAAGAATAGTTGGATTAGCAAGATGATGTTTTGGATGCGCAGGATGATGTGTTGAACTTCAAAGATGTTGTGTTGGATGTGGGGAATGATGTTTTGGCTGCGCAGTATGATGATTTGGATGTGCAAGATGAAGTTCTCGATGCGCAGGATGATATTTTGGATGCGCAGGATGATGTGCTGGATATGGAGGATGATGTGTTGAATGTGGAGGATGATGTATTGGATGTGGAGGATGATGTGTTAGATGTGGAGGATGATGTGCTTGATGCGGAGTATGATGGTTTGAATGCGCAGGATGATGTGGTGGATATCAAGAATAATGTGTTGGATGCGCAGCATGATGTGTTGGATGCGCAGGTTGATGTGGTGGATGTGGAGGAAGATGTTTTAGATGCGCAGGATGATGTTTTGGATGAGCAAGATGAAGTTCTCGATGCGCAGGATGATATTTTGTATGCGCAGGATGATGTGCTGGATATGGACGATGATGTGTTGAATGTGGAGGATGATGTATTGGATGTGGAGGATGATGTGTTAGATGTGGAGGATGATGTGCTTGATGTGGAGTATGATGGTTTGAATGCGCAGGATGATGTGGTGGATATGAAGAATAATGTGTTGGATGCGCAGCATGATGTGTTGGATGTGCAGGATGATGCGGTGGATATGAAGAATAATGTGTTGGATGCGCAGCATGATGTGTTGGATGCGCAGGATGATGCGGTGGATATGAAGAATAATGTGTTGGATGTGCAGGAAGATGTTTTGGATGCGGAGAATGATGTTTAGGTTGCACAGGATGGTGTTTTGCATGCGCAGGATGATGTTTTGGATGTGCAAGATGAAGTTCTCGATGCGCAGGATGATATTTTGGATGCGCAGGATGATGTGTTGAATGTCAAGGATGTTGTGTTGTATGTGAAGGATAATGAGTTGGATGTGGAGGATGATGTTTTGGATGCGCAGGATGATGTGTTGAATGTCAAGGATGTAGTGTTGGATGTGGGGGATGATGTTTTGGATGCACCGTATGATGTTTTGGATGTGCAAGATGATGTTCCCGATGCGCAGGATGATATTTTGGATGCGCAGGATGATGTGCTGGACGTGGAGGATGATGTATTGTATATGGAAGATGATATGGTGGATGTGAAGGGTGATGTGTTGAATATGAAGGATGTTGTGTTGGATGAGGAGGATGATGTGTTGAATGTGGAGGATGATGTGTTGAATGTGGAGGATTATGTGTTGGATGTGAAGGATGATGTGTTGGATGTGAAGGATGATGTGTTGGATGTTTAAGATGATGTTTAGGATGCACTGGATGATGTTTAAGATTCGGAGGATGATGTGTTGGATGCACAGTAAGAAGTTTTGGATGTGCAGGATGATCTTTTGGATGCGCAGGATGATGTGTTAAATGTCAAGGATGTTGTGTTGGATGTGAAGGATGTTGTGTTGGATGTGGAGGAAGATGTGTTGAATGTGCAGGATGATGTGGTGGATGTGGACGAAGAATAGTTGGATTAGCAAGATGATGTTTTGGATGCGCAGGATGATGTGTTGAACTTCAAGGATGTTGTGTTGCATGTGGGGAATGATGTTTTGGCTGCGCAGTATGATGATTTGGATGTGCAAGATGAAGTTCTCGATGCGCAGGATGATATTTTGGATGCGCAGGATGATGTGCTGGATATGGAGGATGATGTGTTGAATGTGGAGGGTGATGTATTGGATGTGGAGGATGATGTGTTAGATGCGGAGGATGATGTGCTTGATGCGGAGTATGATGGTTTGAATGCGCAGGATGATGTGGTGGATATCAAGAATAATGTGTTGGATGCGCAGCATGATGTGCTGGATATGGAGGATGATGTGTTGAATGTGGAGGATGATGTATTGGATGTGGAGGATGATGTGTTAGATGTGGAGGATGATGTGCTTGATGTGGAGTATGATGGTTTGAATGCGCAGGATGATGTGGTGGATATGAAGAATAATATGTTGGATGCGCAGCATGATGTGTTGGATGCGCAGGATGATGCGGTGGATATGAAGAATAATGTGTTGGATGCGCAGTATGATGTGTTGGATGTGCAGGAAGATGTTTTGGATGCGGAGAATGATGTTTATGTTGCACAGGATGGTGTTTTGCATGCGCAGGATGATGTGTTGGAAGTGAAGGATGTTGTGTTCGATGCGAAGGATGATGATTTGGAAGTGCAGGATGATGTGTTGGATGTGGAGGAAGAAGATTTGGATATGCAGGATGATGTTTTGGATGCGCAGGATGATGTGTTGGATGTTGAAGATGATGTGTCGAATGCGCAGGATGACGGGATGAATGTGGAGGATGATATTTTGGATGCGCAGGATGATGTTTTGGATGGGCAGGATGATGTGCTCGATGTGGAGGATAATGTTTTGGATCCGCAAGATGCTGTTTTGGATGCACAGGATGATGTTTTGGATGAGCAGGATGATGTGCTGGATGTGAAGATGATGTGCTCGATGTGAAGAATGATGTGCTGGATGTGGAGGATGATGTGTTGGATGCACAGTAAGAAGTCTTGGATGTGCAGGATGATGTTTTGGATGCGCAGGATGATGTGTTGAATGTCAAGGATGTTGTGTTGGATGTGAGGGATGTTGTGTTGGATGTGGTGGATAATGTGTGGAATGTGGAGGATGATGTATTGGATGAGGAGGATGATGTGCTGGATGTGGAAGATGATGTGCTCGATGTGAAGCATACAGTGTTGGATGTGGAGGATGAAGTTTTGGATGCGCAGGATGATGTGTTGGATGCGCAGGATGATGTGCTGGATGCGGAGGATGATGTGTTGGATGCACAGTAAGAAGTTTTGGATGTGCAGGATGATGTTTTGGATGCGCAGGATGATGTGTTAAATGTGGAGGATGATGTATTGGATGAGGAGGATGTTGTGCTGGATGTGGAAGATGATGTGCTCGATGTGAAGCATACTGTGTTGGATGTTGAGGATAAAGTTTTGGATGCGCAGGATGATGTGTTGGATGCGCAGGATGATGTGTTGAATGTGGAGGATGATGTATTGGATGAGGAGGATGATGTGTTGAATGTGGAGGATGATGTGTTGGATGCACAGTATGAAGTTTTGGATGTGCAGGATGATGTATCGGATGCGCAGGATGATGTGTTGAATGTCCAGGATGTTGTGTTGGATGCGAAGCATATTGTGTTGGATGTGGAGCATGATGAGTTGAATGTGGAGAATGATGTTTTGGATGCGCAGGATGATGTGTTGGATGCGAAGGGTGATGTGCCGGATGTGCAGGAAGATGTGTTGAATGTGGAGGATGATGTTTTGGATGCGCAGGATGATGTTTTGGATGTAGAGGAAGATGTTTTGGATGCGGAGGATGATGACTTGAATGCGAAGGATGATGTGTTGAATGTGGAGGATGATGTGTTGGATGCACAGTATGAAGTTTTGGATGTGCAGGATGATGTTTTGGATGCTCAGGAAGATGTATTGAATGTCAAGGATGTTGTGTTGGATGTGTAGGATGTCGTGTTGGATGTGGAGGAAGATGTGTTGAATCTGCAGGATGATATGTTGGATGTGGACGTAGAAGAGTTGGAATAGCAGGATGATGTTTTGGATGCGCAGGATGATGTGTTGGATGTTGAGGAAGATGTTTTGGATGCGCAGGATGATGTGTTGAATGTCAAGGATGTTGTGTTGTATGTGAAGGATAATGAGTTGGATGTGGAGGATGATGTTTTGGATGCGCAGGATGATGTGTTGAATGTCAAGGATGTAGTGTTGGATGTGGGCGATGATGTTTTGGATGCACCGTATGATGTTTTGGATGTGCAAGATGATGTTCCCGATGCGCAGGATGATATTTTGGATGCGCAGGATGATGTGCTGGACGTGGAGGATGATGTATTGAATATGGAAGATGATATGGTGGATGTGAAGGGTGATGTGTTGAATATGAAGGATGTTGTGTTGGATGAGGAGGATGATGTGTTGAATGTGGAGGATGATGTGTTGAATGTGGAGGATTATGTGTTGGATGTGAAGGATGATGTGTTGGATGTGAAGGATGATGTGTTGGATGTTTAGGATGATGTTTAGGATGCACTGGATGATGTTTAAGATTCGGAGGATGATGTGTTGGATGCACAGTAAGAAGTTTTGGATGTGCAGGATGATCTTTTGGATGCGCAGGATGATGTGTTAAATGTCAAGGATGTTGTGTTGGATGTGAAGGATGTTGTGTTGGATGTGGAGGAAGATGTGTTGAATGTGCAGGATGATGTGGTGGATGTGGACGAAGAATAGTTGGATTAGCAAGATGATGTTTTGGATGCGCAGGATGATGTGTTGAACTTCAAGGATGTTGTGTTGGATGTGGGGAATGATGTTTTGGCTGCGCAGTATGATGATTTGGATGTGCAAGATGAAGTTCTCGATGCGCAGGATGATATTTTGGATGCGCAGGATGATGTGCTGGATATGGAGGATGATGTGTTGAATGTGGAGGGTGATGTATTGGATGTGGAGGATGATGTGTTAGATGCGGAGGATGATGTGCTTGATGCGGAGTATGATGGTTTGAATGCGCAGGATGATGTGGTGGATATCAAGAATAATGTGTTGGATGCGCAGCATGATGTGCTGGATATGGAGGATGATGTGTTGAATGTGGAGGATGATGTATTGGATGTGGAGGATGATGTGTTAGATGTGGAGGATGATGTGCTTGATGTGGAGTATGATGGTTTGAATGCGCAGGATGATGTGGTGGATATGAAGAATAATATGTTGGATGCGCAGCATGATGTGTTGGATGCGCAGGATGATGCGGTGGATATGAAGAATAATGTGTTGGATGCGCAGTATGATGTGTTGGATGTGCAGGAAGATGTTTTGGATGCGGAGAATGATGTTTATGTTGCACCGGATGGTGTTTTGCATGCGCAGGATGATGTGTTGGAAGTGAAGGATGTTGTGTTCGATGCGCAGGATGATGATTTGGAAGTGCAGGATGATGTGTTGGATGTGGAGGAAGAAGATTTGGATAAGCAGGATGATGTTTTGGATGCGCAGGATGATGTGTTGGATGTTGAAGATGATGTGTCGAATGCGCAGGATGACGGGATGAATGTGGAGGATGATATTTTGGATGCGCAGGATGATGTTTTGGATGGGCAGGATGATGTGCTCGATGTGGTGAATGATGTTTGGGATGCGCAGGATGATGTTTTGGATGTGGAGGATAATGTTTTGGATCCGCAAGATGCTGTTTTGGATGCACAGGATGATGTTTTGGATGAGCAGGATGATGTGCTGGATGTGAAGATGATGTGCTCGATGTGAAGAATGATGTGCTGGATGTGGAGGATGATGTGTTGGATGCACAGTAAGAAGTCTTGGATGTGCAGGATGATGTTTTGGATGCGCAGGATGATGTGTTGAATGTCAAGGATGTTGTGTTGGATGTGAGGGATGTTGTGTTGGATGTGGTGGATAATGTGTGGAATGTGGAGGATGATGTATTGGATGAGGAGGATGATGTGCTGGATGCGCAGGATGATGTGCTGGATGTGGAGGATGATGTGTTGGATGCACAGTAAGAAGTTTTGGATGTGCAGGATGATGTTTTGGATGCGCAGGATGATGTGTTAAATGTGGAGGATGATGTATTGGATGAGGAGGATGTTGAGCTGGATGTGGAAGATGATGTGCTCGATGTGAAGCATACAGTGTTGGATGTGGAGGATGAAGTTTTGGATGCGCAGGATGATGTGTTGGATGCGCAGGATGATGTGCTGGATGCGGAGGATGATGTGTTGGATGCACAGTAAGAAGTTTTGGATGTGCAGGATGATGTTTTGGATGCGCAGGATGATGTGTTAAATGTGGAGGATGATGTATTGGATGAGGAGGATGTTGTGCTGGATGTGGAAGATGATGTGCTCGATGTGAAGCATACTGTGTTGGATGTTGAGGATAAAGTTTTGGATGCGCAGGATGATGTGTTGGATGCGCAGGATGATGTGCTGGATGTGGAGGATGATGTGTTGGATGCACAGTAAGAAGTTTTGGATGTGAAGGATGTTGTGTTGGATGTGGTGGATGATGTGTTGAATGTGGAGGATGATGTATTGGATGAGGAGGATGATGTGTTGAATGTGGAGGATGATGTGTTGGATGCACAGTATGAAGTTTTGGATGTGCAGGATGATGTATCGGATGCGCAGGATGATGTGTTGAATGTCCAGGATGTTGTGTTGGATGCGAAGCATATTGTGTTGGATGTGGAGCATGATGAGTTGAATGTGGAGAATGATGTTTTGGATGCGCAGGATGATGTGTTGGATGCGAAGGGTGATGTGCCGGATGTGCAGGAAGATGTGTTGAATGTGGAGGATGATGTTTTGGATGCGCAGGATGATGTTTTGGATGTAGAGGAAGATGTTTTGGATGCGGAGGATGATGACTTGAATGCGAAGGATGATGTGTTGAATGTGGAGGATGATGTGTTGGATGCACAGTATGAAGTTTTGGATGTGCAGGATGATGTTTTGGATGCTCAGGAAGATGTATTGAATGTCAAGGATGTTGTGTTGGATGTGTAGGATGTCGTGTTGGATGTGGAGGAAGATGTGTTGAATCTGCAGGATGATATGTTGGATGTGGACGTAGAAGAGTTGGAATAGCAGGATGATGATTTGGATGCGCAGGATGATGTGTTGGATGTTGAGGAAGATGTTTTGGATGCGCAGGATGATGTGTTGAATGTCAAGGATGTTGTGTTGTATGTGAAGGATAATGAGTTGGATGTGGAGGATGATGTTTTGGATGCGCAGGATGATGTGTTGAATGTCAAGGATGTAGTGTTGGATGTGGGCGATGATGTTTTGGATGCACCGTATGATGTTTTGGATGTGCAAGATGATGTTCCCGATGCGCAGGATGATATTTTGGATGCGCAGGATGATGTGCTGGACGTGGAGGATGATGTATTGAATATGGAAGATGATATGGTGGATGTGAAGGGTGATGTGTTGAATATGAAGGATGTTGTGTTGGATGAGGAGGATGATGTGTTGAATGTGGAGGATGATGTGTTGAATGTGGAGGATTATGTGTTGGATGTGAAGGATGATGTGTTGGATGTGAAGGATGATGTGTTGGATGTTTAGGATGATGTTTAGGATGCACTGGATGATGTTTAAGATTCGGAGGATGATGTGTTGGATGCACAGTAAGAAGTTTTGGATGTGCAGGATGATCTTTTGGATGCGCAGGATGATGTGTTAAATGTCAAGGATGTTGTGTTGGATGTGAAGGATGTTGTGTTGGATGTGGAGGAAGATGTGTTGAATGTGCAGGATGATGTGGTGGATGTGGACGAAGAATAGTTGGATTAGCAAGATGATGTTTTGGATGCGCAGGATGATGTGTTGAACTTCAAGGATGTTGTGTTGGATGTGGGGAATGATGTTTTGGCTGCGCAGTATGATGATTTGGATGTGCAAGATGAAGTTCTCGATGCGCAGGATGATATTTTGGATGCGCAGGATGATGTGCTGGATATGGAGGATGATGTGTTGAATGTGGAGGGTGATGTATTGGATGTGGAGGATGATGTGTTAGATGCGGAGGATGATGTGCTTGATGCGGAGTATGATGGTTTGAATGCGCAGGATGATGTGGTGGATATCAAGAATAATGTGTTGGATGCGCAGCATGATGTGCTGGATATGGAGGATGATGTGTTGAATGTGGAGGATGATGTATTGGATGTGGAGGATGATGTGTTAGATGTGGAGGATGATGTGCTTGATGTGGAGTATGATGGTTTGAATGCGCAGGATGATGTGGTGGATATGAAGAATAATATGTTGGATGCGCAGCATGATGTGTTGGATGCGCAGGATGATGCGGTGGATATGAAGAATAATGTGTTGGATGCGCAGTATGATGTGTTGGATGTGCAGGAAGATGTTTTGGATGCGGAGAATGATGTTTATGTTGCACAGGATGGTGTTTTGCATGCGCAGGATGATGTGTTGGAAGTGAAGGATGTTGTTTTCGATGCGCAGGATGATGATTTGGAAGTGCAGGATGATGTGTTGGATGTGGAGGAAGAAGATTTGGATAAGCAGGATGATGTTTTGGATGCGCAGGATGATGTGTTGGATGTTGAAGATGATGTGTCGAATGCGCAGGATGACGGGATGAATGTGGAGGATGATATTTTGGATGCGCAGGATGATGTTTTGGATGGGCAGGATGATGTGCTCGATGTGGTGAATGATGTTTGGGATGCGCAGGATGATGTTTTGGATGTGGAGGATAATGTTTTGGATCCGCAAGATGCTGTTTTGGATGCACAGGATGATGTTTTGGATGAGCAGGATGATGTGCTGGATGTGAAGATGATGTGCTCGATGTGAAGAATGATGTGCTGGATGTGGAGGATGATGTGTTGGATGCACAGTAAGAAGTCTTGGATGTGCAGGATGATGTTTTGGATGCGCAGGATGATGTGTTGAATGTCAAGGATGTTGTGTTGGATGTGAGGGATGTTGTGTTGGATGTGGTGGATAATGTGTGGAATGTGGAGGATGATGTATTGGATGAGGAGGATGATGTGCTGGATGCGCAGGATGATGTGCTGGATGTGGAGGATGATGTGTTGGATGCACAGTAAGAAGTTTTGGATGTGCAGGATGATGTTTTGGATGCGCAGGATGATGTGTTAAATGTGGAGGATGATGTATTGGATGAGGAGGATGTTGTGCTGGATGTGGAAGATGATGTGCTCGATGTGAAGCATACAGTGTTGGATGTGGAGGATGAAGTTTTGGATGCGCAGGATGATGTGTTGGATGCGCAGGATGATGTGCTGGATGCGGAGGATGATGTGTTGGATGCACAGTAAGAAGTTTTGGATGTGCAGGATGATGTTTTGGATGCGCAGGATGATGTGTTAAATGTGGAGGATGATGTATTGGATGAGGAGGATGTTGTGCTGGATGTGGAAGATGATGTGCTCGATGTGAAGCATACTGTGTTGGATGTTGAGGATAAAGTTTTGGATGCGCAGGATGATGTGTTGGATGCGCAGGATGATGTGCTGGATGTGGAGGATGATGTGTTGGATGCACAGTAAGAAGTTTTGGATGTGAAGGATGTTGTGTTGGATGTGGTGGATGATGTGTTGAATGTGGAGGATGATGTATTGGATGAGGAGGATGATGTGTTGAATGTGGAGGATGATGTGTTGGATGCACAGTATGAAGTTTTGGATGTGCAGGATGATGTATCGGATGCGCAGGATGATGTGTTGAATGTCCAGGATGTTGTGTTGGATGCGAAGCATATTGTGTTGGATGTGGAGCATGATGAGTTGAATGTGGAGAATGATGTTTTGGATGCGCAGGATGATGTGTTGGATGCGAAGGGTGATGTGCCGGATGTGCAGGAAGATGTGTTGAATGTGGAGGATGATGTTTTGGATGCGCAGGATGATGTTTTGGATGTAGAGGAAGATGTTTTGGATGCGGAGGATGATGACTTGAATGCGAAGGATGATGTGTTGAATGTGGAGGATGATGTGTTGGATGCACAGTATGAAGTTTTGGATGTGCAGGATGATGTTTTGGATGCTCAGGAAGATGTATTGAATGTCAAGGATGTTGTGTTGGATGTGTAGGATGTCGTGTTGGATGTGGAGGAAGATGTGTTGAATCTGCAGGATGATATGTTGGATGTGGACGTAGAAGAGTTGGAATAGCAGGATGATGATTTGGATGCGCAGGATGATGTGTTGGATGTTGAGGAAGATGTTTTGGATGCGCAGGATGATGTGTTGGATGCGAAGGGTGATGTGCCGGATGTGCAGGAAGATGTGTTGAATGTGGAGGATGATGTTTTGGATGCGCAGGATGATGTTTTGGATGTAGAGGAAGATGTTTTGGATGCGGAGGATGATGACTTGAATGCGAAGGATGATGTGTTGAATGTGGAGGATGATGTGTTGGATGCACAGTATGAAGTTTTGGATGTGCAGGATGATGTTTTGGATGCTCAGGAAGATGTATTGAATGTCAAGGATGTTGTGTTGGATGTGTAGGATGTCGTGTTGGATGTGGAGGAAGATGTGTTGAATCTGCAGGATGATATGTTGGATGTGGACGTAGAAGAGTTGGAATAGCAGGATGATGTTTTGGATGCGCAGGATGATGTGTTGGATGTTGAGGAAGATGTTTTGGATGCGCAGGATGATGTGTTGAATGTCAAGGATGTTGTGTTGTATGTGAAGGATAATGAGTTGGATGTGGAGGATGATGTTTTGGATGCGCAGGATGATGTGTTGAATGTCAAGGATGTAGTGTTGGATGTGGGCGATGATGTTTTGGATGCACCGTATGATGTTTTGGATGTGCAAGATGATGTTCCCGATGCGCAGGATGATATTTTGGATGCGCAGGATGATGTGCTGGACGTGGAGGATGATGTATTGAATATGGAAGATGATATGGTGGATGTGAAGGGTGATGTGCTGAATATGAAGGATGTTGTGTTGGATGAGGAGGATGATGTGTTGAATGTGGAGGATGATGTGTTGAATGTGGAGGATTATGTGTTGGATGTGAAGGATGATGTGTTGGATGTGAAGGATGATGTGTTGGATGTTTAGGATGATGTTTAGGATGCACTGGATGATGTTTAAGATTCGGAGGATGATGTGTTGGATGCACAGTAAGAAGTTTTTGATGTGCAGGATGATCTTTTGGATGCGCAGGATGATGTGTTAAATGTCAAGGATGTTGTGTTGGATGTGAAGGATGTTGTGTTGGATGTGGAGGAAGATGTGTTGAATGTGCAGGATGATGTGGTGGATGTGGACGAAGAATAGTTGGATTAGCAAGATGATGTTTTGGATGCGCAGGATGATGTGTTGAACTTCAAGGATGTTGTGTTGGATGTGGGGAATGATGTTTTGGCTGCGCAGTATGATGATTTGGATGTGCAAGATGAAGTTCTCGATGCGCAGGATGATATTTTGGATGCGCAGGATGATGTGCTGGATATGGAGGATGATGTGTTGAATGTGGACGGTGATGTATTGGATGTGGAGGATGATGTGTTAGATGCGGAGGATGATGTGCTTGATGCGGAGTATGATGGTTTGAATGCGCAGGATGATGTGGTGGATATCAAGAATAATGTGTTGGATGCGCAGCATGATGTGCTGGATATGGAGGATGATGTGTTGAATGTGGAGGATGATGTATTGGATGTGGAGGATGATGTGTTAGATGTGGAGGATGATGTGCTTGATGTGGAGTATGATGGTTTGAATGCGCAGGATGATGTGGTGGATATGAAGAATAATATGTTGGATGCGCAGCATGATGTGTTGGATGCGCAGGATGATGCGGTGGATATGAAGAATAATGTGTTGGATGCGCAGTATGATGTGTTGGATGTGCAGGAAGATGTTTTGGATGCGGAGAATGATGTTTATGTTGCACAGGATGGTGTTTTGCATGCGCAGGATGATGTGTTGGAAGTGAAGGATGTTGTGTTCGATGCGCAGGATGATGATTTGGAAGTGCAGGATGATGTGTTGGATGTGGAGGAAGAAGATTTGGATAAGCAGGATGATGTTTTGGATGCGCAGGATGATGTGTTGGATGTTGAAGATGATGTGTCGAATGCGCAGGATGACGGGATGAATGTGGAGGATGATATTTTGGATGCGCAGGATGATGTTTTGGATGGGCAGGATGATGTGCTCGATGTGGTGAATGATGTTTGGGATGCGCAGGATGATGTTTTGGATGTGGAGGATAATGTTTTGGATCCGCAAGATGCTGTTTTGGATGCACAGGATGATGTTTTGGATGAGCAGGATGATGTGCTGGATGTGAAGATGATGTGCTCGATGTGAAGAATGATGTGCTGGATGTGGAGGATGATGTGTTGGATGCACAGTAAGAAGTCTTGGATGTGCAGGATGATGTTTTGGATGCGCAGGATGATGTGTTGAATGTCAAGGATGTTGTGTTGGATGTGAGGGATGTTGTGTTGGATGTGGTGGATAATGTGTGGAATGTGGAGGATGATGTATTGGATGAGGAGGATGATGTGCTGGATGCGCAGGATGATGTGCTGGATGTGGAGGATGATGTGTTGGATGCACAGTAAGAAGTTTTGGATGTGCAGGATGATGTTTTGGATGCGCAGGATGATGTGTTAAATGTGGAGGATGATGTATTGGATGAGGAGGATGTTGTGCTGGATGTGGAAGATGATGTGCTCGATGTGAAGCATACTGTGTTGGATGTTGAGGATAAAGTTTTGGATGCGCAGGATGATGTGTTGGATGTGGAGGATGATGTGTTGGATGCACAGTAAGAAGTTTTGGATGTGAAGGATGTTGTGTTGGATGTGGTGGATGATGTGTTGAATGTGGAGGATGATGTATTGGATGAGGAGGATGATGTGTTGCATGTGGAGGATGATGTGTTGGATGCACAGTATGAAGTTTTGGATGTGCAGGATGATGTATCGGATGCGCAGGATGATGTGTTGAATGTCCAGGATGTTGTGTTGGATGCGAAGCATATTGTGTTGGATGTGGAGCATGATGAGTTGAATGTGGAGAATGATGTTTTGGATGCGCAGGATGATGTGTTGGATGCGAAGGGTGATGTGCCGGATGTGCAGGAAGATGTGTTGAATGTGGAGGATGATGTTTTGGATGCGCAGGATGATGTTTTGGATGTAGAGGAAGATGTTTTGGATGCGGAGGATGATGACTTGAATGCGAAGGATGATGTGTTGAATGTGGAGGATGATGTGTTGGATGCACAGTATGAAGTTTTGGATGTGCAGGATGATGTTTTGGATGCTCAGGATGATGTATTGAATGTCAAGGATGTTGTGTTGGATGTGTAGGATGTCGTGTTGGATGTGGAGGAAGATGTGTTGAATCTGCAGGATGATATGTTGGATGTGGACGTAGAAGAGTTGGAATAGCAGGATGATGTTTTGGATGCGCAGGATGATGTGTTGGATGTTGAGGAAGATGTTTTGGATGCGCAGGATGATGTGTTGAATGTCAAGGATGTTGTGTTGTATGTGAAGGATAATGAGTTGGATGTGGAGGATGATGTTTTGGATGCGCAGGATGATGTGTTGAATGTCAAGGATGTAGTGTTGGATGTGGGGGATGATGTTTTGGATGCACCGTATGATGTTTTGGATGTGCAAGATGATGTTCCCGATGCGCAGGATGATATTTTGGATGCGCAGGATGATGTGCTGGACGTGGAGGATGATGTATTGAATATGGAAGATGATATGGTGGATGTGAAGGGTGATGTGTTGAATATGAAGGATGTTGTGTTGGATGAGGAGGATGATGTGTTAGATGTGGAGGATGACGTGCTTGATGCGGAGTATGATGTTTGGATGAGCAGGATGATTTGTTGGATGTGGAGGAGAAGTGTTGGATGTGCCGGATGATGTGCTGGATGTGGAGGATGATGTTCTGGGTGTGCTGAATGATGTTTAGGATGCGCAGGATGATGTTTTGGATGTGGAGGATGATGTTTTGGATGCGCAGGATGATGCGTTGAATGTCAAGGATGTTGTGTTGTATGTGAAGGATGTTGTGTTGGATGTGGAGGAAGATGTGCTTGATGCGGAGTATGATGGTTTGAATGCGCAGGATGATGTGGTGGATATCAAGAATAATGTGTTGGATGCGCAGCATGATGTGCTGGATATGGAGGATGATGTGTTGAATGTGGAGGATGATGTATTGGATGTGGAGGATGATGTGTTAGATGTGGAGGATGATGTGCTTGATGTGGAGTATGATGGTTTGAATGCGCAGGATGATGTGGTGGATATGAAGAATAATATGTTGGATGCGCAGCATGATGTGTTGGATGCGCAGGATGATGCGGTGGATATGAAGAATAATGTGTTGGATGCGCAGTATGATGTGTTGGATGTGCAGGAAGATGTTTTGGATGCGGAGAATGATGTTTATGTTGCACAGGATGGTGTTTTGCATGCGCAGGATGATGTGTTGGAAGTGAAGGATGTTGTTTTCGATGCGCAGGATGATGATTTGGAAGTGCAGGATGATGTGTTGGATGTGGAGGAAGAAGATTTGGATAAGCAGGATGATGTTTTGGATGCGCAGGATGATGTGTTGGATGTTGAAGATGATGTGTCGAATGCGCAGGATGACGGGATGAATGTGGAGGATGATATTTTGGATGCGCAGGATGATGTTTTGGATGGGCAGGATGATGTGCTCGATGTGGTGAATGATGTTTGGGATGCGCAGGATGATGTTTTGGATGTGGAGGATAATGTTTTGGATCCGCAAGATGCTGTTTTGGATGCACAGGATGATGTTTTGGATGAGCAGGATGATGTGCTGGATGTGAAGATGATGTGCTCGATGTGAAGAATGATGTGCTGGATGTGGAGGATGATGTGTTGGATGCACAGTAAGAAGTCTTGGATGTGCAGGATGATGTTTTGGATGCGCAGGATGATGTGTTGAATGTCAAGGATGTTGTGTTGGATGTGAGGGATGTTGTGTTGGATGTGGTGGATAATGTGTGGAATGTGGAGGATGATGTATTGGATGAGGAGGATGATGTGCTGGATGCGCAGGATGATGTGCTGGATGTGGAGGATGATGTGTTGGATGCACAGTAAGAAGTTTTGGATGTGCAGGATGATGTTTTGGATGCGCAGGATGATGTGTTAAATGTGGAGGATGATGTATTGGATGAGGAGGATGTTGTGCTGGATGTGGAAGATGATGTGCTCGATGTGAAGCATACAGTGTTGGATGTGGAGGATGAAGTTTTGGATGCGCAGGATGATGTGTTGGATGCGCAGGATGATGTGCTGGATGCGGAGGATGATGTGTTGGATGCACAGTAAGAAGTTTTGGATGTGCAGGATGATGTTTTGGATGCGCAGGATGATGTGTTAAATGTGGAGGATGATGTATTGGATGAGGAGGATGTTGTGCTGGATGTGGAAGATGATGTGCTCGATGTGAAGCATACTGTGTTGGATGTTGAGGATAAAGTTTTGGATGCGCAGGATGATGTGTTGGATGCGCAGGATGATGTGCTGGATGTGGAGGATGATGTGTTGGATGCACAGTAAGAAGTTTTGGATGTGAAGGATGTTGTGTTGGATGTGGTGGATGATGTGTTGAATGTGGAGGATGATGTATTGGATGAGGAGGATGATGTGTTGAATGTGGAGGATGATGTGTTGGATGCACAGTATGAAGTTTTGGATGTGCAGGATGATGTATCGGATGCGCAGGATGATGTGTTGAATGTCCAGGATGTTGTGTTGGATGCGAAGCATATTGTGTTGGATGTGGAGCATGATGAGTTGAATGTGGAGAATGATGTTTTGGATGCGCAGGATGATGTGTTGGATGCGAAGGGTGATGTGCCGGATGTGCAGGAAGATGTGTTGAATGTGGAGGATGATGTTTTGGATGCGCAGGATGATGTTTTGGATGTAGAGGAAGATGTTTTGGATGCGGAGGATGATGACTTGAATGCGAAGGATGATGTGTTGAATGTGGAGGATGATGTGTTGGATGCACAGTATGAAGTTTTGGATGTGCAGGATGATGTTTTGGATGCTCAGGAAGATGTATTGAATGTCAAGGATGTTGTGTTGGATGTGTAGGATGTCGTGTTGGATGTGGAGGAAGATGTGTTGAATCTGCAGGATGATATGTTGGATGTGGACGTAGAAGAGTTGGAATAGCAGGATGATGATTTGGATGCGCAGGATGATGTGTTGGATGTTGAGGAAGATGTTTTGGATGCGCAGGATGATGTGTTGGATGCGAAGGGTGATGTGCCGGATGTGCAGGAAGATGTGTTGAATGTGGAGGATGATGTTTTGGATGCGCAGGATGATGTTTTGGATGTAGAGGAAGATGTTTTGGATGCGGAGGATGATGACTTGAATGCGAAGGATGATGTGTTGAATGTGGAGGATGATGTGTTGGATGCACAGTATGAAGTTTTGGATGTGCAGGATGATGTTTTGGATGCTCAGGAAGATGTATTGAATGTCAAGGATGTTGTGTTGGATGTGTAGGATGTCGTGTTGGATGTGGAGGAAGATGTGTTGAATCTGCAGGATGATATGTTGGATGTGGACGTAGAAGAGTTGGAATAGCAGGATGATGTTTTGGATGCGCAGGATGATGTGTTGGATGTTGAGGAAGATGTTTTGGATGCGCAGGATGATGTGTTGAATGTCAAGGATGTTGTGTTGTATGTGAAGGATAATGAGTTGGATGTGGAGGATGATGTTTTGGATGCGCAGGATGATGTGTTGAATGTCAAGGATGTAGTGTTGGATGTGGGCGATGATGTTTTGGATGCACCGTATGATGTTTTGGATGTGCAAGATGATGTTCCCGATGCGCAGGATGATATTTTGGATGCGCAGGATGATGTGCTGGACGTGGAGGATGATGTATTGAATATGGAAGATGATATGGTGGATGTGAAGGGTGATGTGCTGAATATGAAGGATGTTGTGTTGGATGAGGAGGATGATGTGTTGAATGTGGAGGATGATGTGTTGAATGTGGAGGATTATGTGTTGGATGTGAAGGATGATGTGTTGGATGTGAAGGATGATGTGTTGGATGTTTAGGATGATGTTTAGGATGCACTGGATGATGTTTAAGATTCGGAGGATGATGTGTTGGATGCACAGTAAGAAGTTTTTGATGTGCAGGATGATCTTTTGGATGCGCAGGATGATGTGTTAAATGTCAAGGATGTTGTGTTGGATGTGAAGGATGTTGTGTTGGATGTGGAGGAAGATGTGTTGAATGTGCAGGATGATGTGGTGGATGTGGACGAAGAATAGTTGGATTAGCAAGATGATGTTTTGGATGCGCAGGATGATGTGTTGAACTTCAAGGATGTTGTGTTGGATGTGGGGAATGATGTTTTGGCTGCGCAGTATGATGATTTGGATGTGCAAGATGAAGTTCTCGATGCGCAGGATGATATTTTGGATGCGCAGGATGATGTGCTGGATATGGAGGATGATGTGTTGAATGTGGACGGTGATGTATTGGATGTGGAGGATGATGTGTTAGATGCGGAGGATGATGTGCTTGATGCGGAGTATGATGGTTTGAATGCGCAGGATGATGTGGTGGATATCAAGAATAATGTGTTGGATGCGCAGCATGATGTGCTGGATATGGAGGATGATGTGTTGAATGTGGAGGATGATGTATTGGATGTGGAGGATGATGTGTTAGATGTGGAGGATGATGTGCTTGATGTGGAGTATGATGGTTTGAATGCGCAGGATGATGTGGTGGATATGAAGAATAATATGTTGGATGCGCAGCATGATGTGTTGGATGCGCAGGATGATGCGGTGGATATGAAGAATAATGTGTTGGATGCGCAGTATGATGTGTTGGATGTGCAGGAAGATGTTTTGGATGCGGAGAATGATGTTTATGTTGCACAGGATGGTGTTTTGCATGCGCAGGATGATGTGTTGGAAGTGAAGGATGTTGTGTTCGATGCGCAGGATGATGATTTGGAAGTGCAGGATGATGTGTTGGATGTGGAGGAAGAAGATTTGGATAAGCAGGATGATGTTTTGGATGCGCAGGATGATGTGTTGGATGTTGAAGATGATGTGTCGAATGCGCAGGATGACGGGATGAATGTGGAGGATGATATTTTGGATGCGCAGGATGATGTTTTGGATGGGCAGGATGATGTGCTCGATGTGGTGAATGATGTTTGGGATGCGCAGGATGATGTTTTGGATGTGGAGGATAATGTTTTGGATCCGCAAGATGCTGTTTTGGATGCACAGGATGATGTTTTGGATGAGCAGGATGATGTGCTGGATGTGAAGATGATGTGCTCGATGTGAAGAATGATGTGCTGGATGTGGAGGATGATGTGTTGGATGCACAGTAAGAAGTCTTGGATGTGCAGGATGATGTTTTGGATGCGCAGGATGATGTGTTGAATGTCAAGGATGTTGTGTTGGATGTGAGGGATGTTGTGTTGGATGTGGTGGATAATGTGTGGAATGTGGAGGATGATGTATTGGATGAGGAGGATGATGTGCTGGATGCGCAGGATGATGTGCTGGATGTGGAGGATGATGTGTTGGATGCACAGTAAGAAGTTTTGGATGTGCAGGATGATGTTTTGGATGCGCAGGATGATGTGTTAAATGTGGAGGATGATGTATTGGATGAGGAGGATGTTGTGCTGGATGTGGAAGATGATGTGCTCGATGTGAAGCATACTGTGTTGGATGTTGAGGATAAAGTTTTGGATGCGCAGGATGATGTGTTGGATGTGGAGGATGATGTGTTGGATGCACAGTAAGAAGTTTTGGATGTGAAGGATGTTGTGTTGGATGTGGTGGATGATGTGTTGAATGTGGAGGATGATGTATTGGATGAGGAGGATGATGTGTTGCATGTGGAGGATGATGTGTTGGATGCACAGTATGAAGTTTTGGATGTGCAGGATGATGTATCGGATGCGCAGGATGATGTGTTGAATGTCCAGGATGTTGTGTTGGATGCGAAGCATATTGTGTTGGATGTGGAGCATGATGAGTTGAATGTGGAGAATGATGTTTTGGATGCGCAGGATGATGTGTTGGATGCGAAGGGTGATGTGCCGGATGTGCAGGAAGATGTGTTGAATGTGGAGGATGATGTTTTGGATGCGCAGGATGATGTTTTGGATGTAGAGGAAGATGTTTTGGATGCGGAGGATGATGACTTGAATGCGAAGGATGATGTGTTGAATGTGGAGGATGATGTGTTGGATGCACAGTATGAAGTTTTGGATGTGCAGGATGATGTTTTGGATGCTCAGGATGATGTATTGAATGTCAAGGATGTTGTGTTGGATGTGTAGGATGTCGTGTTGGATGTGGAGGAAGATGTGTTGAATCTGCAGGATGATATGTTGGATGTGGACGTAGAAGAGTTGGAATAGCAGGATGATGTTTTGGATGCGCAGGATGATGTGTTGGATGTTGAGGAAGATGTTTTGGATGCGCAGGATGATGTGTTGAATGTCAAGGATGTTGTGTTGTATGTGAAGGATAATGAGTTGGATGTGGAGGATGATGTTTTGGATGCGCAGGATGATGTGTTGAATGTCAAGGATGTAGTGTTGGATGTGGGGGATGATGTTTTGGATGCACCGTATGATGTTTTGGATGTGCAAGATGATGTTCCCGATGCGCAGGATGATATTTTGGATGCGCAGGATGATGTGCTGGACGTGGAGGATGATGTATTGAATATGGAAGATGATATGGTGGATGTGAAGGGTGATGTGTTGAATATGAAGGATGTTGTGTTGGATGAGGAGGATGATGTGTTGAATGTGGAGGATGATGTGTTGAATGTGGAGGATTATGTGTTGGATGTGAAGGATGATGTGTTGGATGTGAAGGATGATGTGTTGGATGTTTAGGATGATGTTTAGGATGCACTGGATGATGTTTAAGATTCGGAGGATGATGTGTTGGATGCACAGTAAGAAGTTTTGGATGTGCAGGATGATGTGTTAAATGTCAAGGATGTTGTGTTGGATGTGAAGGATGTTGTGTTGGATGTGGAGGAAGATGTGTTGAATGTGCAGGATGATGTGGTGGATGTGGACGAAGAATAGTTGGATTAGCAAGATGATGTTTTGGATGCGCAGGATGATGTGTTGAACTTCAGGGATGTTGTGTTGGATGTGGGGAATGATGTTTTGGCTGCGCAGTATGATGATTTGGATGTGCAAGATGAAGTTCTCGATGCGCAGGATGATATTTTGGATGCGCAGGATGATGTGCTGGATATGGAGGATGATGTGTTGAATGTGGAGGGTGATGTATTGGATGTGGAGGATGATGTGTTAGATGCGGAGGATGATGTGCTTGATGCGGAGTATGATGGTTTGAATGCGCAGGATGATGTGGTGGATATCAAGAATAATGTGTTGGATGCGCAGCATGATGTGTTGGATGCGCAGGATGATGTGGTGGATATGAAGAATAATGTGTTGCATGCGCAGTATGATGTGTTGGATGTGCAGGAAGATGTTTTGGATGCGGAGAATGATGTTTAGGTTGCACAGGATGGTGTTTTGCATGCGCAGGATGATGTGTTGGAAGTGAAGGATGTTGTGTTCGATGTGCAGGATGATGATTTGGAAGTGCAGGATGATGTGTTGGATGTGGAGGAAGAAGATTTGGATAAGCAGGATGATGTTTTGGATGCGCAGGATGATGTGTTGGATGTTGAAGATGATGTGTCGAATGCGCAGGATGACGGGATGAATGTGGAGGATGATATTTTGGATGCGCAGGATGATGTTTTGGATGGGCAGGATGATGTGCTCGATGTGGTGAATGATGTTTGGGATGCGCAGGATGATGTTTTGGATGTGGAGGATAATGTTTTGGATCCGCAAGATGCTGTTTTGGATGCACAGGATGATGTTTTGGATGAGCAGGATGATGTGCTGGATGTGGAAGATGATGTGCTCGATGTGAAGCATATTGTGTTGTATGTGGAGGATGATGTGTTGAATGTGGAGGATGATGTGTTGGATGTGAAGAATGATGTGCTGGATGTGGAGGATGATGTGTTGGATGCACAGTAAGAAGTCTTGGATGTGCAGGATGATGTTTTGGATGCGCAGGATGATGTGTTGAATGTCAAGGATTTTGTGTTGGATGTGAGGGATGTTGTGTTGGATGTGGTGGATGATGTGTGGAATGTGGAGGATGATGTATTGGATGAGGAGGATGATGTGCTGGATGTGGAAGATGATGTGCTCGATGTGAAGCATACTGTGTTGGATGTGGACGATGAAGTTTTGGATGCGCAGGATGATGTGTTGGATGCGCAGGATGATGTGTTGGATGTGGAGGATGATGTGTTGGATGCACAGTAAGAAGTTTTGGATGTGAAGGATGTTATGTTGGATGTGGTGGATGATGTGTTGAATGTGGAGGATGATGTATTGGATGAGGTGGATGATGTGTTGAATGTGGAGGATGATGTGTTGGATGCACAGTATGAAGTTTTGGATGTGCAGGATAATGTATCGGATGCGCAGGATGATGTGTTGAATGTCCAGGATGTTGTGTTGGATGCGAAGCATATTGTGTTGGATGTGGAGCATGATGTGTTGAATGTGGAGAATGATGTTTTGGATGCGCAGGATGATGTGTTGGATGCGAAGGGTGATGTGCTGGATGTGCAGGAAGATGTGTTGAATGTGGAGGATGATGTTTTGGATGCGCAGGATGATGTTTTGGATGTAGAGGAAGATGTTTTGGATGCGGAGGATGATGACTTGAATGCGAAGGATGATGTGTTGAATGTGGAGGATGATGAGTTGGATGCACAGTATGAAGTTTTGGATGTGCAGGATGATGTTTTGGATGCTCAGGATGATGTATTGAATGTCAAGGATGTTGTGTTGGATGTGAAGGATGTCGTGTTGGATGTGGAGGAAGATGTGTTGAATCTGCAGGATGATATGTTGGATGTGGACGTAGAAGAGTTGGAATAGCAGGATGAAGTTTTGGATGCGCAGGACGATGTTTTGGATGAGCAGGATGATGTGTTGGATGTTGAGGAAGATGTTTTGGATGCGCAGGATGATGTGTTGAATGTCAAGGATGTTCTGTTGTATGTGAAGGATGATGAGTTGGATGTGGAGGATGATGTTTTGGATGCGCAGGATGATGTGTTGAATGTCAAGGATGTAGTGTTGGATGTGGGGGATGATGTTTTGGATGCACCGTATGATGTTTTGGATGTGCAAGATGATGTTCCCGATGCGCAGGATGATATTTTGGATGCGCATGATGATGTGCTGGACGTGGAGGATGATGTATTGAATATGGAAGATGATATGGTGGATGTGAAGGGTGATGTGTTGAATATGAAGGATGTTGTGTTGGATGAGGAGGATGATGTGTTGAATGTGGAGGATGATGTGTTGAATGTGGATGATTATGTGTTGGATGTTAAGAATGATGTGTTGGATGTGAAGGATGATGTGTTGGATGCTTAGGATGATGTTTAGGATGCACTGGATGATGTTTAAGATTCGGAGGATGATGTTTTGGATCCGCAGTATGAAGTTTTGTATGCGCAGGATGATATGTTGGATGCGCAGGATGATGTGCTGGATGTGGAGGATGATGTGTTGAATGTGAAGGATGTTGTGTTGGATGTGGAGGAAGATGTGTTGAATGTGCAGGATGATGTGGTGGACGTGGACGAAGAAGAGTTGTATTAGCAGAATGATATTTTGGATGCGCAGGATGATGTGTTGGATGTGGAGGAAGATGTTTTGGATGCGCAGGATGATGTGTTGAACGTCAAGGATGTTGTGTTGGATGTGGGGGATGATGATTTGTATGCGCAGTATGATGTTTTGGATGTGCAAGATGATGTTCTCGATGCGCAGGATGATATTTTGCATATGCAGGATGATATTCTGGATGCGCAGGATGATGTGCTGGATGTGGAGAATGACGTGTTGAATGTGGAGGATGATATGGTGGATGTGAAGGGTGATGTGTTGAATATGAAGGATGTTGTGTTGGATGTGGCGGATGATGTGTTAGATGTGGAGGATGACGTGCTTGATGCGGAGTATGATGTTTGGATGAGCAGGATGATTTGTTGGATGTGGAGGAGAAGTGTTGGATGTGCCGGATGATGTGCTGGATGTGGAGGATGATGTTCTGGGTGTGCTGAATGATGTTTAGGATGCGCAGGATGATGTTTTGGATGTGGAGGATGATGTTTTGGATGCGCAGGATGATGCGTTGAATGTCAAGGATGTTGTGTTGTATGTGAAGGATGTTGTGTTGGATGTGGAGGAAGATGTGTTGAATGTGCAGGATGATGTGTTGGATGTGGACGAAGAAGAGTTGTATTGACAGGATGATATTTTGGATATGCAGGATGATATTTTGGATGCGCAGGATGATGTGCTGGATGTGGAGGATTATGTGTTGAATGTGAAGGATGATGTTTTGGATGCGCAGGATGATGTGTTGAACGTCAAGGATGTTGTGTTGGATGTGGGGGATGATGATTTGTATGCGCAGTATGATGTTTTGGATGTGCAAGATGATGTTCTCGATGCGCAGGATGATATTTTGGATATGTAGGATGATATTCTGGATGCTCAGGATGATGTGCTGGATGTGGAGGATGACGTGTTGAATGTGGAGGATGATATGGTGGATGTGAAGGGTGATGTGTTGAATATGAAGGATGTTGTGTTGGATGTGGCGGATTATGTGTTAGATGTGGAGGATGACGTGCTTGATGCGGAATATGATGTTTTGGATGAGCAGGATGATGTGTTGGATGTGGAGGATGATGTTCTGGGTGTGCTGAATGATGTTTAGGATGCGCAGGATGATGTTTTGGATGTGGAGGATGATGTTTTGGATGTGGAGGATGATGTTTTGGATGCGCAGGAAGATGTTTTGGATGCGCAGGATGATGTGTTGGATATGGAGGATGATGTGTTGGATGTGAAGGATGATGTGTTGGATGTTTAAGATGATGTTTAGGATGCACTGGATGATGTTTAAGATTCGGAGGATGATGTTTTGGATGCGCAGTATGAAGTTTTGTATGCGCAGGATGATATGTTGGATGCGCAGGATGATGTGCTGGATGTGGAGGATGATGTGCTGAATGTGAAGGATGTTGTGTTGGATGTGGAGGAAGATGTGTTGAATGTGCAGGATGATGTGGTGGATGTGGACGAAGAAGAGTTGTATTAGCGGAATGATGTTTCGGATGCGCAGGATGATGTGTTGGATGTGGAGGAAGATGTTTTGGATGCGCAGGATGATGTGTTGAACGTCAAGGATGTTGTGTTGGATGTGGGGGATGATGATTTGTATGCGCAGTATGATGTTTTGGATGTGCAAGATGATGTTCTCGATGCGCAGGATGATATTTTGGATATGCAGGATGATATTCTGGATGCGCAGGATGATGTGCTGGATGTGGAGGATGATGTGTTGAATGTGGAGGATGATATGGTGGATGTGAAGGGTGATGTGTTGAATATGAAGGATGTTGTGTTGGATGTGGCGGATGATGTGTTAGATGTGGAGGATGACGTGCTTGATGCGGAGTATGATGTTTTGGATGAGCAGGATGATGTGTTGGATGTGGAAGAGAAGTGTTGGATGTGCCGGATGATGTGCTGGATGTGGAGGATGATGTTCTGGGTGTGCTGAATGATGTTTAGGATGCGCAGGATGATGCTCTGGATGTGAAGGATGATGTTTTGGATGTGGAGGATGATGTTTTGGATGCGCAGGAAGATGTTTTGGATGCGCAGGATGATGTGTTGGATGTGGAGGATGATGTGTTGGATGTGAAGGATGATGTGTTGGATGTGCATGATGATATTTTGGATGTGTAGGAAGATGTTTAGGATGCGCAGGATGATGTTTTGGAAGAGCAGGATGATGAGTTGAATGTGGGGAATGATATGTTGTATGTGAACCGTGATGTGTTGAATGTGAAGGATGTTGTGTTGGATGTGGAGGATGATGTGTTCAATGTGGAGGATGATATGGTGGATGTGAAGGGTGATGTGTTGAATATGAAGGATGTTGTGTTGGATGTGGGGGATGATGTGTTGAATGTAGGATGATGTATTGGATGTGGAGGATGATGTGCTGGATGCGGAGTATGATGTTTTGGATGAGCAGGATGATGTGTTGGATGTGGAGGAGAAGTGTTGGATGCGCCGGATGATGTGTTGGATGTGGAGGAGAAGTGTTGGATGCGCCGGATGATGTGCTGGATGTGGAGGATGATGTTTTGGGTGTGCTGAATGATGTTTTGGATGCGCAGGATGATGTGTTGGAAGTGAAGGATGTTGTGTTCGATGCGCAGGATGATGTGCTGGATGTGGAAGATGATGTGCTCGATGTGAAGCATATTGTGTTGGATGTGGAGGATGATGTGCTGAATGTGGAGGATGATGTGTTGGATGAGAAGGATGATGTGCTGGATGTGGAGGATGATGTGTTGGATGCACAGTAAGAAGTTTTGGATGTGCAGGATGATGTTTTGGATGCGCAGTAAGATGTGTTGAATGTGGAGGATGATGTTTTGGATGCGCAGGATGATGTTTTGGATGTAGAGGAAGATGTTTTGGATGCGGAGGATGATGATTTGAAAGCGCAGGATGATGTGTTGGATGTGAAGGATGATGTGTTGGATGTTTAATATGATGTTTAGGATGCACTGGATGATGTTTAAGATTCGGAGGATGATGTTTTGGATGCGCAGTATGAAGTTTTGTATGCGCAGGATGATATGTTGGATGCGCAGGATGATGTGCTGGATGTGGAGGATGATGTGCTGAATGTGAAGGATGTTGTGTTGGATGTGGAGGAAGATGTGTTGAATGTGCAGGATGATGTGGTGGATGTGGACGAAGAAGAGTTGTATTAGCGGAATGATGTTTTGGATGCGCAGGATGATGTGTTGGATGTGGAGGAAGATGTTTTGGATGCGCAGGATGATGTGTTGAACGTCAAGGATGTTGTGTTGGATGCGGGGGATGATGATTTGTATGCGCAGTATGATGTTTTGGATGTGCAAGATTATGTTCTCGATGCGCAGGATGATATTTTGGATATGCAGGATGATATTCTGGATGCGCATGATGATGTGCTGGATGTGGAGGATGATGTGTTGGATGTGGCGGATGATGTGTTAGATGTGGAGGATGACGTGCTTGATGCGGAGTATGATGTTTTGGATGAGCAGGATGATGTGTTGGATGTGGAGGAGAAGTGTTGGATGTGCCGGATGATATGCTGGATGTGGAGGATGATGTGTTGGATGTGAAGGATGATGTTTTGTATGCTCAGGATGATGTGTTGAATGTCAAGGATGTTGTGTTGAATGTGAAGTATGTTGTGTTGGATGTGGAGGAAGATGTGTTGAATGTGGAGGATGATGTATTGGATGAGGAGGATGATGTGTTGAATGAGGAGAATGATGTGTTGGATGCGCAGTATGATGTGTTGAATGTGGTGGATGATGTGTGGAATGTGGAGGATGATGTGTTGGATGCACTGTAAGAAGTTTTGCATGTGCAGGATGATGTTTTGGATGTGAAGGATGATGTGTTGGATGTTTAGGATGATTTTTAGGATGCACTGGATGATGTTTAAGATTCGGAGGAAGATGTTTTGGATGCGCAGTATGAAGTTTTGGATGCACAGTATGAAGTTTTGGATGCGCAGGATGATCTGTTGAATGTCCAGGATGTTGTGTTGGATGCGAAGCATATTGTGCTGGATGTGGAAGATGATGTGTGGAATGTGGAGGATGATGTGTTGGATGCACTGTAAGAAGTTTTGCATGTGCAGGATGATGTTTTGGATGTGAAGGATGATGTGTTGGATGTTTAGGATGATTTTTAGGATGCACTGGATGATGTTTAAGATTCGGAGGAAGATGTTTTGGATGCGCAGTATGAAGTTTTGGATGCGCAGGATGATGTGTTGGATGCGCAGGATGATGTGCTTGATGTGGAGGATGTTGTGCTGAATATGGAGGATGATATGGTGGATGTGAAGGGTGATGTGTTGAATATGAAGGATGTTGTGTTGGATGAGGAGGATGATGTGTTGAATGTGGAGGATGATGTGTTGAATGTGGAGGATTATGTGTTGGATGTGAAGGATGATGTGTTGGATGTGAAGGATGATGTTTTGGATGCGCAGGATGTTGTGTTGGATGTGGAGGATGATGTTTAGGATGCACTGGATGATTTTTAAGATTCGGAGGATGATGTTTTGGATGCGCAGTATGAAGTTTTGAATGCGCAGGATGATGTGTTGGATGCGCAGGATGATGTGCTGGATGTGGAGGATGATGTGTTGAATGCAAAGGATGTTGTGTTTGGATGTAGAGGAAGATGTGTTGAATGTGGAGGATGATGTGTTGGATGCAGAGGATGATGTGTTGGATGTGAAGGATGATGCTTTGGATGTGGAGGATGATGCGTTTGATGCGGAGGATCATGTGTTGGATGCGGCGGAAGATGTTTTAGATGCGCAGGATGATGTTTTGGATGCAGAGGATGATGTGTTGGACGTGGATGATGATGTGTTCGATGTGAAGGATGATGTGTTGGGTGCGCAGGATGATGTTTTGGATTTGGTGGATGATGTGTTCGCTGTAGAGGATGATGTGTTGGTTGTTGATGATGATGTGTTCGATGTGAAGGCGGATTTTTTGGATGCACACGATGATGTTTTGGATGGGGAGGATGATGTGTTCGATGTAGAGGATGATGTGTTGGTTGTGGCGGAAGATCTGTTGGATGTGAAGGATAATGTGTTGGATTCGCAGGATGATGTGTTGGATGTGGAGGATGATGTTTTGGATGCAGAGGATGATGTGTTGGGCGTGGATGATGATGTGTTCGATGTGAAGGATGATGTGTTGGGTGCGCAGGATGATGTTGTGGATACGCAGAATGATGTTTGGAATGTGTAGGATGATGTGTTGGATGTGGAGAATGATGTGTTGGATGTGCAGGATGATGTTTCGAATGTGAAGGATGTTCTGTTGGATGTGAAGGACGTTGTGTTGGATGTAGAGGATGATGTGTTGAATGTGGAGGATGATGTGTTGAATGTGGAAGATGATGTGTTGAATGTGGAGGATGATGTGTTGGATGTGGAGGATGATGTGTTGGATGTGAAGGATGATGTTTTGGATTTTGAGAAAGATGTGTTGGATGTGGAGGATGCTGTTTTGGATGTGGAGAATGATGCGTTTGATGCGGAGGATGATGTGTTGGATGCGGCGGAAGATGTTCTAGATGCGCAGGATGATGTTTTGGATGTGGAGGATGATGTGTTGGATGGGAGAATGATGTTTTGAATGCGCAGGATGATGTGCTGGACGTGGATGATGATGTGTTCGATGTGAAGGATGAAGTGTTGGGTGCGCAGGATGATGTATTGGATGTGGTGGATAATGTGTTCGATGTAGAGGATGATGTGTTGGTTGTAGATGATGATGTGTTCGATGTGATGGATGATGTTTTGGATGCACACGATGATGTTTTGGATGGGGAGGATGATGTGTTCGATGTAGAGGATGATGTGTTGGTTGTGGCGGAAGATGTGTTGGATGTGAAGGATGATGTGTTGGATGCGCAGGATGATGTGTTGGATGTGGAGGATGATGTGTTGGATGCGGAGGATGATGTTTTGGATGCGCACGATGATGTTTTGGATGCACAGGATAATGTATTGGATGTGGAGAATGATGTGTTTGTTGTGGCGGATGATATGTTGGATGTGAAGGATGATGTGTTGAATGTGGTGGATGATGTGTTCGATCTGGAGGATGAGGTTTTGGATGCGCAGGATGATGTTTTGGATGTGGAGGATGATGCGTTTGATGCGGAGGATGATGTTTTGGATGCGCAGGATGATGTACTGTATGTGGAGGATGATGTTTTGGATGCACATGATGATGTGTTGGATATGGAGGATGATGTTTTGGATGCGCAGGATTATGTGTTGGTTGCGGAGAATGATGGTTGGAATGCGCAGGATAATGTGTTGGATGCGGAGAATGATGTTTGGGATGCGCAGGATAATGTTTTCGATGCGCAGGATGATGTTTTGGATGTGGAGGATGATGTTTTGTAAGCGCAGAATGATGTTTTGGATGTGCAGGATGATGTGTTGAATGCGAAGGATGTTGTGTTTGGATGTAGAGGAAGATGTGTTGAAAATGGAGGATGATGTGTTGGATGCGGTGGACGATGTGTTGGATGTGAAGGTTGATGTTTTGGATGCGCAGAATGTTGTTTTGGTTGCGCAGATTGATACGTTGGATGTGGAGGATGATGTGTTGGATGCGGAATATGTTGTTTTGGATGCGCAGAATGATGTGTTGGATGTGGAGAATGATGTGCTGGATGCGCAGGATGATGTGTTGAATGCGAAGGATGTTGTGTTTGGATGTAGAGGAAGATGTGTTGAATGTGGAGGATGATGTGTTGGATGCGGAGGACGATGTGTTGGATGTGAAGGTTGATGTTTTGGATGCGCAGGTTGATACGTTGGATGTGGAGGATGATGTGTTGGATGCGGAATATGTTGTTTTGGATGCGCAGGATGATGCTTTGGATGCGCAGGATGATGGGTTGGATGCGCAGGATGATGTTTTGGATGTGGAGGATGATGTGTTGGATGCGGAGGATGAAGTTTTGGATGCGCAGGATGATGCGTTGGTTGTGGAGGATGATGCTCTTTATTCGAAGGATGATGTTTTGGATGCACAGGATGATGTTTTGGATGTGGAGTATGATGTGTTGGATGCGCAGGATGATGTGTTGAATGCAAAGGATGTTGTGTTTGGATGTAGAGGAAGATATGTTCAATGTGGAGGATGATGTGTTGGATGCAGAGGATGATGTGTTGGATGTGAAGGATGATGTTTTGGATTTTGAGAAAGATGTGTTGGATGTGAAGGATGCTGTTTTGGATGTGTAGAATGATGTGTTTGATGCGGAGGATGATGTGTTGGATGCGGCGGAAGATGTTTTAGATGCGCAAAATGATGTTTTGAATGTGGAGGATGATGTTTTGGATGCACAGGATGATGTTTTGGATGCACAGGATGATGTGTTGGACGTGGATGATGATGTGTTCGATGTGAAGGATGAAGTGTTGGGTGCGCAGGATGATGTATTGGATGTGGTGGATGATGTGTTCGATGTAGAGGATGATGTGTTGGTTGTGGATGATGATGTGTTCGATGTGAAGGATGATGTTTTGGATGCACACGATGATGTTCTGGATGTGGAGAATGATGTATTGGTTGTGGCGGATGATATGTTGGATGTGAAGGATGATGTGTTGGATGCGCAGGATGATGTGTTGAATGTGGTGGATGATGTGTTCGATGTGGAGGATGAGGTTTTGGATGCGCAGGATGATGTGTTGGATGTGGAGGATGATGCTTTTGATGCGGAGGATGATGTTTTGGATGCGCAGGATGATGTACTGTATGTGGAGGATGATGTTTTGGATGCACATGATGATGTGTTGGATATGGAGGATGATGTTTTAGATGCGAAGAATGATGTTTTGGATGTGGAGGATGATGTTTTGTAAGCACAGAATGATCTTTTTGATGTGCAGGATGATGTGTTGGATGTGGAGAATGATGTGCTGGATGCGCAGGATGATGTGTTGAATGCGAAGGATGTTGTGTTTGGATGTAGAGGAAGATGTGTTGAATCTGGAGGATGATGTGTTGGATGCGGAGGACGATGTGTTGGATGTGAAGGTTGATGTTTTGGATGCGCAGGTTGATACGTTGGATGTGGAGGATGATGTGTTGGATGCGGAATATGTTGTTTTGGATGCGCAGGATGATGCTTTGGATGCGCAGGATGATGGGTTGGATGCGCAGGATGATGTTTTGGATGTGGAGGATGATGTGTTGGATGCGGAGGATGATGTTTTGGATGCGCAGGATGATGGTTTGGATTTTGAGAATGACGTGTTGGATATGGAGGATGATGTTTTGGATGTGGAGAATGATGTGTTTGATGCGGACGATGATGTGTTCGTTGTGTCGGAAGATCTGTTGGATGTGAAGGAAGATGTGTTGGATGCGCAGGATGATGTGTTGGATGCGGAGGACGATGTGTTGGATTTGAAGGTTGATGTTTTGGATGCGCAGGTTGATACGTTGGATGTGGAGGATGATGTGTTGGATGCGGAATATGTTGTTTTGGATGCGCAGGATGATGCTTTGGATGCGCAGGATAATGGGTTGGATGCGCAGGATGATGTTTTGGATGTGGAGGATGATGTGTTGAATCTGGAGGATGATGTGTTGGATGCGGAGGACGATGTGTTGGATGTGAAGGTTGATGTTTTGGATGCGCAGGTTGATACGTTGGATGTGGAGGAAGATGTGTTGGATGCGGAATATGTTGTTTTGGATGCGCAGGATGATGCTTTGGATGCGCAGGATGATGGGTTGGATGCGCAGGATGATGTTTTGGATGTGGAGGATGATGTGTTGGATGCGGAGGATGATGTTTTGGATGCGCAGAATGATGATTTGGATTTTGAGAATGACGTGTTGGATGTGGAGGATGATGTTTTGGATGTGGAGAATGATGTGTTTGATGCGGACGATGATGTGTTCGTTGTGTCGGAAGATCTGTTGGATGTGAAGGAAGATGTGTTGGATGCGCAGGAGGATGTGCTGGATGTGGAGGATGATGTGTTGGTTGCGGAGTATGATGTGCCGGATGGGAGAATGATGTTTTGGGTGCGCAGGATGATGTTTTGGATGCAGAGGATGATGTGTTGGACGTGGATGATGATGTGTTCGATGTGAAGGATGATGTGTTGGGTGCGCAGGATGATGTTGTGGATACGCAGAATGATGGTTTGAAAGTGTAGGATGATGTATTGGATGTGGAGAATGATGTGTTGGATGCGCAGGATGATGTTTTGAATGTGAAGGATGTTCTGTTGGATGTGAAGGATGTTGTGTTGGATGTGGAGGATGATGTGTTCGATGTAGAGGATGATGTGTTGGTTGTGGCGGAAGATGTGTTGGATGTGAAGGATGATGTGTTGGATGCGCAGGATGATGCGTTTGATTCGAAGGATGATGTTTTGGATGCACAGGATGATGTCTTCGATGTGCAGGATGATGTGTTGGATGCGCAATATGATGCGTTGGATGTGGAGGATGATGTTTTGGATGCGCAGGATAATGTGTTGGATATGGAGGATGATTTTTTGGATGCACAGGACGATGTTTTGGATGTGGAGAATGATGTTTTGGATGCGCAGGATGATGGTTTGGATTTTGAGAATGTCGTGTTGGATGTGGAGGATGATGTTTTGGATGTGGAGAATGATGCGTTTGATGCGGACGATGATGTTTTGGATGGGGAGGATGATGTTTTCGATGTAGAGGATGATGTGTTGGTGGTGTCGGAAGATCTGTTGGATGTGAAGGATGATGTGTTGAATGCGCAGGATGATGTGTTGGATGTGGAGGATGATGTGTTGGATGGGAGAATGATGTTTTGGATGCGCAGGATGATGTTTTGGATGCAGAATATGATGTGTTGGACGTGGATGATGATGTGTTCGATGTGAAGGATGATGTGTTGGGTGCGCAGGATGATGTTGTGGATACGCAGAATGATGGTTTGAATGTGTAGGATGATGTGTTGGATGTGGAGAATGATGTGTTGGATGCGCAGGATGAGGTTTTGAATGTGAAGGATGTTCTGTTGGATGTGAAGGATGTTGTGTTGGATGTGGAGGATGATGTGTTGGTTGTGGCGGAAGATGTGTTGGATGTGAAGGATGATGTGTTGGATGCGCAGGATGATGTGTTGGATGTGGAGGATGATGTGTTGGATGCGGAGGATGATGTTTCGGATGCACAGGATGATGTATTGGATGTGGAGAATGATGTGTTGGTTGTGGTGGATGATATGTTGGATGTAAAGGATGATGTGTTGAATGTGGTGGATGATGTGTTCGATGTGGAGGATGAGGTTTTGGAAGCGCAGGATGATGTTTTGGATGTGGAGGATGATGCGTTTGATGCGGAGGATGATGTTTTGGATGCGCAGGAAGATGCACTGTATGTGGAGGATGCTGTTTTGGATGCACATGATGATGTGTTGGATATGGAGGATGATGTTTTGGATGCGCAGGCTTATGTGTTGGATGCGGAGAATGATGGTTGGAATGCGCAGGATAATGTGTTGGATGCGGAGAATGATGTTTGGGATGCGCAGGATGATGTTTTGGATGTGGAGGATGATGTTTTGTAAGCGCAAAATGATGTTTTGGATGTGCAGGATGATGTGTTGAATGCGAAGGATGTTGTGTTTGGATGTAGAGGAAGATGTGTTGAATATGGAGGATGATGTGTTGGATGCGGTGGACGATGTGTTGAATGTGAAGGTTGATGGTTTGGATGCTCAGAATGGTGTTTTGGTTGCGCAGGTTGATACGTTGGATGTGGAGGATGATGTGTTGGATGCGGAATATGTTGTTTCGGATGCGCAGGATGATGCTTTGGATGCGCAGGATGATGGGTTGGATGCGCAGGATGATGTTTTGGATGTGGAGAATGATGTGTTGGATGTGGAGAATGATGTGTTGGATGCGCAGGATGATGTGTTGAATGCAAAGGATGTTGTGTTTGGATGTAGAGGAAGATGTGTTGAATGTGGAGGATGATGTGTTGGATGCAGAGGATGATGTGTTGGATGTGAAGGATGATGCTTTGGATGTGGAGGATGATGCGTTTGATGCGCAGGATCATGTGTTGGATGCGGCGGAAGATGTTTTAGATGCGCAGGATGATGTTTTGGATGCAGAGGATGATGTGTTGGACGTGGATGATGATGTGTTCGATGTGAAGGATGATATGTTGGGTGCGCAGGATGATGTATTGGATTTGGTGGATGATGTGTTCGCTGTAGAGGATGATGTGTTGGTTGTTGATGATGATGTGTTCGATGTGAAGGCGGATGTTTTGGATGCACACGATGATGTTTTGGTTGGGGAGGATGATGTGTTCGATGTAGAGGATGATGTGTTGGTTGTGGCGGAAGATCTGTTGGATGTGAAGGATAATGTGTTGGATTCGCAGGATGATGTGTTGGATGTGGAGGATGATGTTCTGGATGCGGAGTATGATGTGTTGGATGGGAGAATGATGTTTTGGATGCAGAGGATGATGTGTTGGACGTGGATGATGATGTGTTCGATGTGAAGGATGATGTGTTGGGTGCGCAGGATGATGTTGTGGATACGCAGAATGATGTTTGAAATGTGTAGGATGATGTGTTGGATGTGGAGAATGATGTGTTGGATGCGCAGGCTGATGTTTTGAATGTGAAGGATGTTCTGTTGGATGTGAAGGATGTTGTGTTGGATGTAGAGGATGATGTGTTGAATGTGGAGGATGATGTGTTGAATGTGGAGGATGATGTGTTGAATGTGGAGGATGATGTGTTGGATGTGGAGGATGATGTGATGGATGTGAAGGATGATGTTTTGGATTTTGAGAAAGACGTGTTGGATGTGGAGGATGCCGTTTTGGATGTGGAGAATGATGCGTTTGATGCGGAGGATGATGTGTTGGATGCGGCGGAAGATGTTTTAGATGCGCAGGATGATGTTTTGGATGTGGAGGATGATGTGTTGGATGGGAGAATGATGTTTTGGATGCGCAGGATGATGTTTTGGATGCACAGGATGATGTGCTGGACGTGGATGATGATGTGTTCGATGTGAAGGATGAATTGTTGGATGCACACGATGATGTTTTGGATGGGGAGGATGATGTGTTCGATGTAGAGGATGATGCGTTGGTTGTGGCAGAAGATGTGCTGAATGTGGAGGATGATGCTTTGGATGCACATGATGATGTGTTGGATGTGGAGGATGATGTGTTGGATGCGGCGGAAGATGTTTTAGATGCGTAGGATCATGTTTTGGATGGGGAGGATGATGTTTTCGATATAGAGGATGATGTGTTCGTTGTGTCGGAAGATCTGTTGGATGTGAAGGATGATGTGTTGGATGCGCAGGATAATGTGTTGGATGTGGAGGATGATGTGTTGGATGCGGAATATGTTGTTTTGGATGCGCAGAATGATGTGTTGGATGTGGAGAATGATGTGCTGGATGCGCAGGATGATGTGTTGAATGCGAAGGATGTTGTGTTTGGATGTAGAGGAAGATGTGTTGAATGTGGAGGATGATGTGTTGGATGCGGAGGACGATGTGTTGGATGTGAAGGTTGATGTTTTGGATGCGCAGGTTGATACGTTGGATGTGGAGGATGATGTGTTGGATGCGGAATATGTTGTTTTGGATGCGCAGGATGATGCTTTGGATGCGCAGGATGATGGGTTGGATGCGCAGGATGATGTTTTGGATGTGGAGGATGATGTGTTGGATGCGGAGGATGAAGTTTTGGATGCGCAGGATGATGCGTTGGTTGTGGAGGATGATGCTCTTTATTCGAAGGATGATGTTTTGGATGCACAGGATGATGTTTTGGATGTGGAGTATGATGTGTTGGATGCGCAGGATGATGTGTTGAATGCAAAGGATGTTGTGTTTGGATGTAGAGGAAGATATGTTCAATGTGGAGGATGATGTGTTGGATGCAGAGGATGATGTGTTGGATGTGAAGGATGATGTTTTGGATTTTGAGAAAGATGTGTTGGATGTGAAGGATGCTGTTTTGGATGTGTAGAATGATGTGTTTGATGCGGAGGATGATGTGTTGGATGCGGCGGAAGATGTTTTAGATGCGCAAAATGATGTTTTGAATGTGGAGGATGATGTTTTGGATGCACAGGATGATGTTTTGGATGCACAGGATGATGTGTTGGACGTGGATGATGATGTGTTCGATGTGAAGGATGAAGTGTTGGGTGCGCAGGATGATGTATTGGATGTGGTGGATGATGTGTTCGATGTAGAGGATGATGTGTTGGTTGTGGATGATGATGTGTTCGATGTGAAGGATGATGTTTTGGATGCACACGATGATGTTCTGGATGTGGAGAATGATGTATTGGTTGTGGCGGATGATATGTTGGATGTGAAGGATGATGTGTTGGATGCGCAGGATGATGTGTTGAATGTGGTGGATGATGTGTTCGATGTGGAGGATGAGGTTTTGGATGCGCAGGATGATGTGTTGGATGTGGAGGATGATGCTTTTGATGCGGAGGATGATGTTTTGGATGCGCAGGATGATGTACTGTATGTGGAGGATGATGTTTTGGATGCACATGATGATGTGTTGGATATGGAGGATGATGTTTTAGATGCGAAGAATGATGTTTTGGATGTGGAGGATGATGTTTTGTAAGCACAGAATGATCTTTTTGATGTGCAGGATGATGTGTTGGATGTGGAGAATGATGTGCTGGATGCGCAGGATGATGTGTTGAATGCGAAGGATGTTGTGTTTGGATGTAGAGGAAGATGTGTTGAATCTGGAGGATGATGTGTTGGATGCGGAGGACGATGTGTTGGATGTGAAGGTTGATGTTTTGGATGCGCAGGTTGATACGTTGGATGTGGAGGATGATGTGTTGGATGCGGAATATGTTGTTTTGGATGCGCAGGATGATGCTTTGGATGCGCAGGATGATGGGTTGGATGCGCAGGATGATGTTTTGGATGTGGAGGATGATGTGTTGGATGCGGAGGATGATGTTTTGGATGCGCAGGATGATGGTTTGGATTTTGAGAATGACGTGTTGGATGTGGAGGATGATGTTTTGGATGTGGAGAATGATGTGTTTGATGCGGACGATGATGTGTTCGTTGTGTCGGAAGATCTGTTGGATGTGAAGGAAGATGTGTTGGATGCGCAGGATGATGTGTTGGATGCGGAGGACGATGTGTTGGATTTGAAGGTTGATGTTTTGGATGCGCAGGTTGATACGTTGGATGTGGAGGATGATGTGTTGGATGCGGAATATGTTGTTTTGGATGCGCAGGATGATGCTTTGGATGCGCAGGATAATGGGTTGGATGCGCAGGATGATGTTTTGGATGTGGAGGATGATGTGTTGAATCTGGAGGATGATGTGTTGGATGCGGAGGACGATGTGTTGGATGTGAAGGTTGATGTTTTGGATGCGCAGGTTGATACGTTGGATGTGGAGGATGATGTGTTGGATGCGGAATATGTTGTTTTGGATGCGCAGGATGATGCTTTGGATGCGCAGGATGATGGGTTGGATGCGCAGGATGATGTTTTGGATGTGGAGGATGATGTGTTGGATGCGGAGGATGATGTTTTGGATGCGCAGGATGATGGTTTGGATTTTGAGAATGACGTGTTGGATGTGGAGGATGATGTTTTGGATGTGGAGAATGATGTGTTTGATGCGGACGATGATGTGTTCGTTGTGTCGGAAGATCTGTTGGATGTGAAGGAAGATGTGTTGGGTGCGCAGGATGATGTTGTGGATACGCAGAATGATGTTTGGAATGTGTAGGATGATGTGTTGGATGTGGAGAATGATGTGTTGGATGCGCAGGCTGATGTTTTGAATGTGAAGGATGTTCTGTTGGATGTGAAGGATGTTGTGTTGGATGTAGAGGATGATGTGTTGAATGTGGAGGATGATGTGTTGAATGTGGAGGATGATGTGTTGAATGTGGAGGATGATGTGTTGGATGTGGAGGATGATGTGATGGATGTGAAGGATGATGTTTTGGATTTTGAGAAAGACGTGTTGGATGTGGAGGATGCCGTTTTGGATGTGGAGAATGATGCGTTTGATGCGGAGGATGATGTGTTGGATGCGGCGGAAGATGTTTTAGATGCGCAGGATGATGTTTTGGATGTGGTGGATGATGTGTTGGATGGGAGAATAATGTTTTGGATGCGCAGGATGATGTTTTGGATGCACAGGATGATGTGCTGGACGTGGATGATGATGTGTTCGATGTGAAGGATGAAGTGTTGGATGCACACGATGATGTTTTGGATGGGGAGGATGATGTGTTCGATGTAGAGGATGATGCGTTGGTTGTGGCAGAAGATGTGCTGAATGTGGAGGATGATGCTTTGGATGCACATGATGATGTGTTGGATGTGGAGGATGATGTGTTGGATGCGGCGGAAGATGTTTTAGATGCGTAGGATCATGTTTTGGATGGGGAGGATGATGTTTTCGATATAGAGGATGATGTGTTCGTTGTGTCGGAAGATCTGTTGGATGTGAAGGATGATGTGTTGGATGCGCAGGATAATGTGTTGGATGTGGAGGATGATGTGTTGGATGCGGAATATGTTGTTTTGGATGCGCAGAATGATGTGTTGGATGTGGAGAATGATGTGCTGGATGCGCAGGATGATGTGTTGAATGCGAAGGATGTTGTGTTTGGATGTAGAGGAAGATGTGTTGAATGTGGAGGATGATGTGTTGGATGCGGAGGACGATGTGTTGGATGTGAAGGTTGATGTTTTGGATGCGCAGGTTGATACGTTGGATGTGGAGGATGATGTGTTGGATGCGGAATATGTTGTTTTGGATGCGCAGGATGATGCTTTGGATGCGCAGGATGATGGGTTGGATGCGCAGGATGATGTTTTGGATGTGGAGGATGATGTGTTGGATGCGGAGGATGAAGTTTTGGATGCGCAGGATGATGCGTTGGTTGTGGAGGATGATGCTCTTTATTCGAAGGATGATGTTTTGGATGCACAGGATGATGTTTTGGATGTGGAGTATGATGTGTTGGATGCGCAGGATGATGTGTTGAATGCAAAGGATGTTGTGTTTGGATGTAGAGGATGATGTGTTGGATGCAGAGGATGATGTGTTGGATGTGAAGGATGATGTTTTGGATTTTGAGAAAGATGTGTTGGATGTGAAGGATGCTGTTTTGGATGTGTAGAATGATGTGTTTGATGCGGAGGATGATGTGTTGGATGCGGCGGAAGATGTTTTAGATGCGCAAAATGATGTTTTGAATGTGGAGGATGATGTTTTGGATGCACAGGATGATGTTTTGGATGCACAGGATGATGTGTTGGACGTGGATGATGATGTGTTCGATGTGAAGGATGAAGTGTTGGGTGCGCAGGATGATGTATTGGATGTGGTGGATGATGTGTTCGATGTAGAGGATGATGTGTTGGTTGTGGATGATGATGTGTTCGATGTGAAGGATGATGTTTTGGATGCACACGATGATGTTCTGGATGTGGAGAATGATGTATTGGTTGTGGCGGATGATATGTTGGATGTGAAGGATGATGTGTTGGATGCGCAGGATGATGTGTTGAATGTGGTGGATGATGTGTTCGATGTGGAGGATGAGGTTTTGGATGCGCAGGATGATGTGTTGGATGTGGAGGATGATGCTTTTGATGCGGAGGATGATGTTTTGGATGCGCAGGATGATGTACTGTATGTGGAGGATGATGTTTTGGATGCACGTGATGATGTGTTGGATATGGAGGATGATGTTTTAGATGCGAAGAATGATGTTTTGGATGTGGAGGATGATGTTTTGTAAGCACAGAATGATCTTTTTGATGTGCAGGATGATGTGTTGGATGTGGAGAATGATGTGCTGGATGCGCAGGATGATGTGTTGAATGCGAAGGATGTTGTGTTTGGATGTAGAGGAAGATGTGTTGAATCTGGAGGATGATGTGTTGGATGCGGAGGACGATGTGTTGGATGTGAAGGTTGATGTTTTGGATGCGCAGGTTGATACGTTGGATGTGGAGGATGATGTGTTGGATGCGGAATATGTTGTTTTGGATGCGCAGGATGATGCTTTGGATGCGCAGGATGATGGGTTGGATGCGCAGGATGATGTTTTGGATGTGGAGGATGATGTGTTGGATGCGGAGGATGATGTTTTGGATGCGCAGGATGATGGTTTGGATTTTGAGAATGACGTGTTGGATGTGGAGGATGATGTTTTGGATGTGGAGAATGATGTGTTTGATGCGGACGATGATGTGTTCGTTGTGTCGGAAGATCTGTTGGATGTGAAGGAAGATGTGTTGGATGCGCAGGATGATGTGTTGGATGCGGAGGACGATGTGTTGGATTTGAAGGTTGATGTTTTGGATGCGCAGGTTGATACGTTGGATGTGGAGGATGATGTGTTGGATGCGGAATATGTTGTTTTGGATGCGCAGGATGATGCTTTGGATGCGCAGGATAATGGGTTGGATGCGCAGGATGATGTTTTGGATGTGGAGGATGATGTGTTGAATCTGGAGGATGATGTGTTGGATGCGGAGGACGATGTGTTGGATGTGAAGGTTGATGTTTTGGATGCGCAGGTTGATACGTTGGATGTGGAGGATGATGTGTTGGATGCGGAATATGTTGTTTTGGATGCGCAGGATGATGCTTTGGATGCGCAGGATGATGGGTTGGATGCGCAGGATGATGTTTTGGATGTGGAGGATGATGTGTTGGATGCGCAGGATGATGGTTTGGATTTTGAGAATGACGTGTTGGATGTGGAGGATGATGTTTTGGATGTGGAGAATGATGTGTTTGATGCGGACGATGATGTGTTCGTTGTGTCGGAAGATCTGTTGGATGTGAAGGAAGATGTGTTGGATGCGCAGGAGGATGTGCTGGATGTGGAGGATGATGTGTTGGATGCGGAGTATGATGTGCCGGATGGGAGAATGATGTTTTGGATGCGCAGGATGATGTTTTGGATGCAGAGGATGATTTGTGGACGTGGATGATGATGTGTTCGATGTGAAGGATGATGTGTTGGGTGCGCAGGATGATGTTGTGGATACGCAGAATGATGGTTTGAAAGTGTAGGATGATGTATTGGATGTGGAGAATGATGTGTTGGATGCGCAGGATGATGTTTTGAATGTGAAGGATGTTCTGTTGGATGTGAAGGATGTTGTGTTGGATGTGGAGGATGATGTGTTCGATGTAGAGGATGATGTGTTGGTTGTGGCGGAAGATGTGTTGGATGTGAAGGATGATGTGTTGGATGCGCAGGATGATGCGTTTGATTCGTAGGATGATGTTTTGGATGCACAGGATGATGTCTTCGATGTGCAGGATGATGTGTTGGATGCGCAATATGATGCGTTGGATGTGGAGGATGATGTTTTGGATGCGCAGGATAATGTGTTGGATATGGACGATGATTTTTTGGATGCACAGGACGATGTTTTGGATGTGGAGAATGATGTTTTGGATGCGCAGGATGATGGTTTGGATTTTGAGAATGTCGTGTTGGATGTGGAGGATGATGTTTTGGATGTGGAGAATGATGCGTTTGATGCGGACGATGATGTTTTGGATGGGGAGGATGATGTTTTCGATGTAGAGGATGATGTGTTGGTGGTGTCGGAAGATCTGTTGGATGTGAAGGATGATGTGTTGAATGGGCAGGATGATGTGTTGGATGTGGAGGATGATGTGTTGGATGGGAGAATGATGTTTTGGATGCGCAGGATGATTTTTTGGATGCAGAATATGATGTGTTGGACGTGGATGATGATGTGTTCGATGTGAAGGATGATGTGTTGGGTGCGCAGGATGATGTTGTGGATACGCAGAATGATGGTTTGAATGTGTAGGATGATGTGTTGGATGTGGAGTATGATGTGTTGGATGCGCAGGATGAGGTTTTGAATGTGAAGGATGTTCTGTTGGATGTGAAGGATGTTGTGTTGGATGTGGAGGATGATGTGTTGGTTGTGGCGGAAGATGTGTTGGATGTGAAGGATGATGTGTTGGATGCGCAGGATGATGTGTTGGATGTGGAGGATCATGTGTTGGATGCGGAAGATGATGTTTCGGATGCACAGGATGATGTATTGGATGTGGAGAATGATGTGTTGGTTGTGGTGGATGATATGTTGGATGTGAAGGATGATGTGTTGAATGTGGTGGATGATGTGTTCGATGTGGAGGATGAGGTTTTGGATGCGCAGGATGATGTTTTGGATGTGGAGGATGATGCGTTTGATGCGGATGATGTTTTGGATGCGCAGGATGATGCACTGTATGTGGAGGATGCTGTTTTGGATGCACATGATGATGTGTTGGATATGGAGGATGATGTATTGGATGCGCAGACTTATGTGTTGGATGCGGAGAATGATGGTTGGAATGCGCAGGATAATGTGTTGGATGCGGAGAATGATGTTTGGGATGCGCAGGATAATGTTTTCGATGCGCAGGATGATGTTTTGGATGTGGAGGATGATGTTTTGTAAGCGCAGAATGATGTTTTGGATGTGCAGGATGATGTGTTGAATGCGAAGGATGTTGTGTTTGGATGTAGAGGAAGATGTGTTGAATATGGAGGATGATGTGTTGGATGCGGTGGACGATGTGTTGAATGTGAAGGTTGATGGTTTGGATGCTCAGAATGGTGTTTTGGTTGCGCAGGGTGATACGTTGGATGTGGAGGATGATGTGTTGGATGCGGAATATGTTGTTTTGGATGCGCAGGATGATGCTTTGGATGCGCAGGATGATGGGTTGGATGCGCAGGATGATGTTTTGGATGTGGAGAATGATGTGTTGGATGCGGAGGATGATGTTTTGGATGCGCAGGATGATGTGTTGGATGTGGAGGATGATGCGTTTGATTCGAAGGATGATGTTTTGGATGCACAGGATGAGGTTTTGGATGTGGAGTATGATGTGTTGGATGTGGAGAATGATGTGTTGGGTGCGCAGGATGATGTGTTGAATGCAAAGGATGTTGTGTTTGGGTGTAGAGGAAGATGTGTTGAATGTGGAGGATGATGTGTTGGATGCAGACGATGATGTGTTGGATGTGAAGGATGATGCTTTGGATGTGGAGGATGATGCGTTTGATGCGCAGGATCATGTGTTGGATGCGGCGGAAGATGTTTTAGATGCGCAGGATGATGTTTTGGATGCAGAGGATGATGTGTTGGACGTGGATGATGATGTGTTCGATGTGAAGGATGATGTGTTGGGTGCGCAGGATGATGTATTGGATTTGGTGGATGATGTGTTCGCTGTAGAGGATGATGTGTTGGTTGTTGATGATGATGTGTTCGATGTGAAGGCGGATGTTTTGGATGCACACGATGATGTTTTGGATGGGGAGGATGATGTGTTCGATGTAGAGGATGATGTGTTGGTTGTGGCGGAAGATCTGTTGGATGTGAAGGATAATGTGTTGGATTCGCAGGATGATGTGTTGGATGTGGAGGATGATGTTCTGGATGCGGAGTATGATGTGTTGGATGGGAGAATGATGTTTTGGATGCAGAGGATGATGTGTTGGACGTGGATGATGATGTGTTCGATGTGAAGGATGATGTGTTGGGTGCGCAGGATGATGTTGTGGATACGCAGAATGATGTTTGGAATGTGTAGGATGATGTGTTGGATGTGGAGAATGATGTGTTGGATGTGCAGGATGATGTTTCGAATGTGAAGGATGTTCTGTTGGATGTGAAGGACGTTGTGTTGGATGTGAAGGACGTTGTGTTGGATGTAGAGGATGATGTGTTGAATGTGGAGGATGATGTGTTGAATGTGGAAGATGATGTGTTGAATGTGGAGGATGATGTGTTGGATGTGGAGGATGATGTGTTGGATGTGAAGGATGATGTTTTGGATATTGAGAAAGATGTGTTGGATGTGGAGGATGCTGTTTTGGATGTGGAGAATGATGCGTTTGATGCGGATGATGATGTGTTGGATGCGGCGGAAGATGTTCTAGATGCGCAGGATGATGTTTTGGATGTGGAGGATGATGTGTTGGATGGGAGAATGATGTTTTGAATGCGCAGGATGATGTGCTGGACGTGGATGATGATGTGTTCGATGTGAAGGATGAAGTGTTGGGTGCGCAGGATGATGTTTTGGATGGGGAGGATGATGTGTTCGATGTAGAGGATGATGTGTTGGTTGTAGATGATGATGTGTTCGATGTGATGGATGATGTTTTGGATGCACACGATGATGTTTTGGATGGGGAGGATGATGTGTTCGATGTAGAGGATGATGTGTTGGTTGTGGCGGAAGATGTGTTGGATGTGAAGGATGATGTGTTGGATGCGCAGGATGATGTGTTGGATGTGGAGGATCATGTGTTGGATGCGGAGGATGATGTTTTGGATGCGCACGATGATGTTTTGGATGCACAGGATAATGTATTGGATGTGGAGAATGATGTGTTTGTTGTGGCGGATGATATGTTGGATGTGAAGGATGATGTGTTGAATGTGGTGGATGATGTGTTCGATCTGGAGGATGAGGTTTTGGATGCGCAGGATGATGTTTTGGATGTGGAGGATGATGCGTTTGATGCGGATGATGTTTTGGATGCGCAGGATGATGCACTGTATGTGGAGGATGCTGTTTTGGATGCACATGATGATGTGTTGGATATGGAGGATGATGTTTTGGATGCGCAGGCTTATGTGTTGGATGCGGAGAATGATGGTTGGAATGCGCAGGATAATGTGTTGGATGCGGAGAATGATGTTTGGGATGCGCAGGATAATGTTTGCGATGCGCAGGATGATGTTTTGGATGTGGAGGATGATGTTTTGTAAGCGCAGAATGATGTTTTGGATGTGCAGGATGATGTGTTGAATGCGAAGGATGTTGTGTTTGGATGTAGAGGAAGATGTGTTGAATATGGAGGATGATGTGTTGGATGCGGTGGACGATGTGTTGAATGAGAAGTTTGATGGTTTGGATGCTCAGAATGGTGTTTTGGTTGCGCAGGTTGATACGTTGGATGTGGAGGATGATGTGTTGGATGCGGAATATGTTGTTTTGGATGCGCAGGATGATGCTTTGGATGCGCAGGATGATGGGTTGGATGCGCAGGATGATGTTTTGGATGTGGAGAATGATGTGTTGGATGCGGAGGATGATGTTTTTGATGCGCAGGATGATGTGTTGGATGTGGAGGATGATGCGTTTGATTCGAAGGATGATGTTTTGGATGCACAGGATGAGGTTTTGGATGTGGAGTATGATGTGTTGGATGTGGAGAATGATGTGTTGGGTGCGCAGGATGATGTGTTGAATGCAAAGGATGTTGTGTTTGGGTGTAGAGGAAGATGTGTTGAATGTGGAGGATGATGTGTTGGATGCAGACGATGATGTGTTGGATGTGAAGGATGATGCTTTGGATGTGGAGGATGATGCGTTTGATGCGCAGGATCATGTGTTGGATGCGGCGGAAGATGTTTTAGATGCGCAGGATGATGTTTTGGATGCAGAGGATGATGTGTTGGACGTGGATGATGATGTGTTCGATGTGAAGGATGATGTGTTGGGTGCGCAGGATGATGTATTGGATTTGGTGGATGATGTGTTCGCTGTAGAGGATGATGTGTTGGTTGTTGATGATGATGTGTTCGATGTGAAGGCGGATGTTTTGGATGCACACGATGATGTTTTGGATGGGGAGGATGATGTGTTCGATGTAGAGGATGATGTGTTGGTTGTGGCGGAAGATCTGTTGGATGTGAAGGATAATGTGTTGGATTCGCAGGATGATGTGTTGGATGTGGAGGATGATGTTCTGGATGCGGAGTATGATGTGTTGGATGGGAGAATGATGTTTTGGATGCAGAGGATGATGTGTTGGACGTGGATGATGATGTGTTCGATGTGAAGGATGATGTGTTGGGTGCGCAGGATGATGTTGTGGATACGCAGAATGATGTTTGGAATGTGTAGGATGATGTGTTGGATGTGGAGAATGATGTGTTGGATGTGCAGGATGATGTTTCGAATGTGAAGGATGTTCTGTTGGATGTGAAGGACGTTGTGTTGGATGTAGAGGATGATGTGTTGAATGTGGAGGATGATGTGTTGAATGTGGAAGATGATGTGTTGAATGTGGAGGATGATGTGTTGGATGTGGAGGATGATGTGTTGGATGTGAAGGATGATGTTTTGGATATTGAGAAAGATGTGTTGGATGTGGAGGATGCTGTTTTGGATGTGGAGAATGATGCGTTTGATGCGGAGGATGATGTGTTGGATGCGGCGGAAGATGCTCTAGATGCGCAGGATGATGTTTTGGATGTGGAGGATGATGTGTTGGATGGGAGAATGATGTTTTGAATGCGCAGGATGATGTGCTGGACGTGGATGATGATGTGTTCGATGTGAAGGATGAAGTGTTGGGTGCGCAGGATGATGTTTTGGATGGGGAGGATGATGTGTTCGATGTAGAGGATGATGTGTTGGTTGTAGATGATGATGTGTTCGATGTGATGGATGATGTTTTGGATGCACACGATGATGTTTTGGATGGGGAGGATGATGTGTTCGATGTAGAGGATGATGTGTTGGTTGTGGCGGAAGATGTGTTGGATGTGAAGGATGATGTGTTGGATGCGCAGGATGATGTGTTGGATGTGGAGGATGATGTGTTGGATGCGGAGGATGATGTTTTGGATGCGCACGATGATGTTTTGGATGCACAGGATAATGTATTGGATGTGGAGAATGATGTGTTTGTTGTGGCGGATGATATGTTGGATGTGAAGGATGATGTGTTGAATGCGAAGGATGTTGTGTTTGGATGTAGAGGAAGATGTGTTGAAAATGGAGGATGATGTTTTGGATGCGGTGGACGATGTGTTGGATGTGAAGGTTGATGTTTTGGATGCGCAGAATGTTGTTTTGGTTGCGCAGATTGATACGTTGGATGTGGAGGATGATGTGTTGGATGCGGAATATGTTGTTTTGGATGCGCAGAATGATGTGTTGGATGTGGAGAATGATGTGCTGGATGCGCAGGATGATGTGTTGAATGCGAAGGATGTTGCGTTTGGATGTAGAGGAAGATGTGTTGAATCTGGAGGATGATGTGTTGGATGCGGAGGACGATGTGTTGGATGTGAAGGTTGATGTTTTGGATGCGCAGGTTGATACGTTGGATGTGGAGGATGATGTGTTGGATGTGGAGGATGATGTGTTGGATGCGGAATATGTTGTTTTGGATGCGCAGGATGATGCTTTGGATGCGCAGGATGATGGGTTGGATGCGCAGGATGATGTTTTGGATGTGGAGGATGATGTGTTGGATGCGGAGGATGAAGTTTTGGATGCGCAGGATGATGCGTTGGATGTGGAGGATGATGCCCTTTATTCGAAGGATGATGTTTTGGATGCACAGGATGATGTTTTGGATGTGGAGTATGATGTGTTGGATGCGCAGGATGATGTGTTGAATGCAAAGGATGTTGTGTTTGGATGTAGAGGAAGATATGTTCAATGTGGAGGATGATGTGTTGGATGCAGAGGATGATGTGTTGGATGTGAAGGATGATGTTTTGGATTTTGAGAAAGATGTGTTGGATGTGAAGGATGCTGTTTTGGATGTGTAGAATGATGTGTTTGATGCGGAGGATGATGTGTTGGATGCGGCGGATGATGTTTTAGATGCGCAAAATGATGTTTTGAATGTGGAGGATGATGTTTTGGATGCACAGGATGATGTTTTGGATGCACAGGATGATGTGTTGGACGTGGATGATGATGTGTTCGATGTGAAGGATGAAGTGTTGGGTGCGCAGGATGATGTATTGGATGTGGTGGATGATGTGTTCGATGTAGAGGATGATGTGTTGGTTGTGGATGATGATGTGTTCGATGTGAAGGATGATGTTTTGGATGCACACGATGATGTTCTGGATGTGCAGAATGATGTATTGGTTGTGGCGGATGATATGTTGGATGTGAAGGATGATGTGTTCGATGTGGAGGATGAGGTTTTGGATGCGCAGGATGATGTGTTGGATGTGGAGGATGATGCTTTTGATGCGGAGGATGATGTTTTGGATGCGCAGGATGATGTACTGTATGTGGAGGATGATGTTTTGGATGCACATGATGATGTGTTGGATATGGAGGATGATGTTTTAGATGCGAAGAATGATGTTTTGGATGTGGAGGATGATGTTTTGTAAGCACAGAATGATCTTTTTGATGTGCAGGATGATGTGTTGGATGTGGAGAATGATGTGCTGGATGCGCAGGATGATGTGTTGAATGCGAAGGATGTTGTGTTTGGATGTAGAGGAAGATGTGTTGAATCTGGAGGATGATGTGTTGGATGCGGAGGACGATGTGTTGGATGTGAAGGTTGATGTTTTGGATGCGCAGGTTGATACGTTGGATGTGGAGGATGATGTGTTGGATGTGGAGGATGATGTGTTGGATGCGGAATATGTTGTTTTGGATGCGCAGGATGATGCTTTGGATGCGCAGGATGATGGGTTGGATGCGCAGGATGATGTTTTGGATGTGGAGGATGATGTGTTGGATGCGGAGGATGAAGTTTTGGATGCGCAGGATGATGCGATGGATGTGGAGGATGATGCTCTTTATTCGAAGGATGATGTTTTGGATGCACAGGATGATGTTTTGGATGTGGAGTATGATGTGTTGGATGCGCAGGATGATGTGTTGAATGCAAAGGATGTTGTGTTTGGATGTAGAGGAAGATATGTTCAATGTGGAGGATGATGTGTTGGATGCAGAGGATGATGTGTTGGATGTGAAGGATGATGTTTTGGATTTTGAGAAAGATGTGTTGGATGTGAAGGATGCTGTTTTGGATGTGTAGAGTGATGTGTTTGATGCGGAGGATGATGTGTTGGATGCGGCGGAATATGTTTTAGATGCGCAAAATGATGTTTTGAATGCGGAGGATGAAGTTTTGGATGCACAGGATGATGTTTTGGATGCACAGGATGATGTGTTGGACGTGGATGATGATGTGTTCGATGTGAAGGATGAAGTGTTGGGTGCGCAGGATGATGTATTGGATGTGGTGGATTTTGTGTTCGATGTAGAGGATGATGTGTTGGTTGTGGATGATGATGTGTTCGATGTGAGGGATGATGTTTTGGATGCACACGATGATGTTCTGGATGTGCAGAATGATGTATTGGTTGTGGCGGATGATATGTTGGATGTGAAGGATGATGTGTTCGATGTGGAGGATGAGGTTTTGGATGCGCAGGATGATGTGTTGGATGTGGAGGATGATGCTTTTGATGCGGAGGATGATGTTTTGGATGCGCAGGATGATGTACTGTATGTGGAGGATGATGTTTTGGATGCACATGATGATGTGTCGGATATGGAGGATGATGTTTTAGATGCGAAGAATGATGTTTTGGATGTGGAGGATGATGTTTTGTAAGCACAGAATGATCTTTTTGATGTGCAGGATGATGTGTTGGATGTGGAGAATGATGTGCTGGATGCGCAGGATGATGTGTTGAATGCGAAGGATGTTGTGTTTGGATGTAGAGGAAGATGTGTTGAATCTGGAGGATGATGTGTTGGATGCGGAGGACGATGTGTTGGATGTGAAGGTTGATGTTTTGGATGCGCAGGTTGATACGTTGGATGTGGAGGATGATGTGTTGGATGCGGAATATGTTGTTTTGGATGCGCAGGATGATGCTTTGGATGCGCAGGATGATGGGTTGGATGCGCAGGATGATGTTTTGGATGTGGAGGATGATGTGTTGGATGCGGAGGATGATGTTTTGGATGCGCAGGATGATGTGTTGGATGTGGAGGATGATGAGTTTGATTCGAAGGATGATGTTTTGGATGCACAGGATGATGTTTTGGATGTGGAGTATGATGCGTTTGATGCGGAGGATCATGTGTTGGATGCGGCGGAAGATGATTTAGATGCGCAGGATGATGTTTTGGATGTGTAGGATGATGTGATGGATGGGGGAATGATGTTTTGGATGCGCAGGAATATGTTTTGGATGCAGAGGATGATGTATTGGACGTGGATGATGATGTGTTCGATGTGAAGGATGATGTGTTGCTTGTGGATGATGATGTTTTGGATGTGAAGGTTGATGCTTTGGATGCGCAGGTTGATACGTTGGATGTGGAGGATGATGTGTTGGATGCGGAATATGTTGTTTTGGATGCGCAGGATGATGCTTTGCATGCGCAGGATGATGGGTTGGATGCGCAGGATGATGCGTTGGATGTGGAGGATGATGCTCTTTATTCGAAGGATGATGTTTTGGATGCACAGGATGATGTTTTGGATGTGGAGTATGATGTGTTGGATGCGCAGGATGATGTGTTGAACGCAAAGGATGTTGTGTTTGGATGTAGAGGAAGATATGTTCAATGTGGAGGATGATGTGTTGGATGCAGAGGATGATGTGTTGGATGTGAAGGATGATGTTTTGGATTTTGAGAAAGATGTGTTGGATGTGAAGGATGCTGTTTTGGATGTGTAGAATGATGTGTTTGATGCGGAGGATGATGTGTTGGATGCGGCGGAAGATGTTTTAGATGCGCAAAATGATGTTTTGAATGTGGAGGATGATGTTTTGGATGCACAGGATGATGTTTTGGATGCACAGGATGATGTGTTGGACGTGGATGATGATGTGTTCGATGTGAAGGATGAAGTGTTGGGTGCGCAGGATGATGTATCGGATGTGGTGGATGATGTGTTCGATGTAGAGGATGATGTGTTGGTTGTGGATGATGATGTGTTCGATGTGAAGGATGATGTTTTGGATGCACACGATGATGTTCTGGATGTGGAGAATGATGTATTGGTTGTGGCGGATGATATGTTGGATGTGAAGGATGATGTGTTCGATGTGGAGGATGAGGTTTTGGATGCGCAGGATGATGTGTTGGATGTGGAGGATGATGTTTTGGATGCACAGGATGATATTTTGGATGCACAGGATGATGTGTTGGACGTGGATGATGATGTGTTCGATGTGAAGGATGAAGTGTTGGGTGCGCAGGATGATGTATCGGATGTGGTGGATGATGTGTTCGATGTAGAGGATGATGTGTTGGTTGTGGATGATGATGTGTTCGATGTGAAGGATGATGTTTTGGATGCACACGATGATGTTCTGGATGTGGAGAATGATGTATTGGTTGTGGCGGATGATATGTTGGATGTGAAGGATGATGTGTTCGATGTGGAGGATGAGGTTTTGGATGCGCAGGATGATGTGTTGGATGTGGAGGATGATGCTTTTGATGCGGAGGATGATGTTTTGGATGCGCAGGATGATGTACTGTATGTGGAGGATGATGTTTTGGATGCACATGATGATGTGTTGGATATGGAGGATGATGTTTTAGATGCGAAGAATGATGTTTTGGATGTGGAGGATGATGTTTTGCAAGCACAGAATGATCTTTTTGATGTGCAGGATGATGTGTTGGATGTGGAGAATGATGTGCTGGATGCGCAGGATGATGTGTTGAATGCGAAGGATGTTGTGTTTGGATGTAGAGGAAGATGTGTTGAATCTGGAGGATGATGTGTTGGATGCGGAGGACGATGTGTTGGATGTGAAGGTTGATGTTTTGGATGCGCAGGTTGATACGTTGGATGTGGAGGATGATGTGTTGGATGCGGAATATGTTGTTTTGGATGCGCAGGATGATGCTTTGGATGCGCAGGATGATGGGTTGGATGCGCAGGATGATGTTTTGGATGTGGAGGATGATGTGTTGGATGCGGAGGATGATGTTTTGGATGCGCAGGATGATGTGTTGGATGTGGAGGATGATGAGTTTGATTCGAAGGATGATGTTTTGGATGCACAGGATGATGTTTTGGATGTGGAGTATGATGCGTTTGATGCGGAGGATCATGTGTTGGATGCGGCGGAAGATGTTTTAGATGCGCAGGATGATGTTTTGGATGTGTAGGATGATGTGATGGATGGGAGAATGATGTTTTGGATGCGCAGGAATATGTTTTGGATGCAGAGGGTGATGTGTTGGACGTGGATGATGATGTGTTCGATGTGAAGGATGATGTGTTGCTTGTGGATGATGATGTTTTGGATGTGAAGGTTGATGTTTTGGATGCGCAGGTTGATACGTTGGATGTGGAGGATGATGTGTTGGATGCGGAATATGTTGTTTTGGATGCGCAGGATGATGCTTTGCATGCGCAGGATGATGGGTTGGATGCGCAGGATGATGTTTTGGATGTGGAGGATGATGTGTTGGATGCGGAGGATGATGTTTTGGATGCGCAGGATGATGTGTTGGATGTGGAGGATGATGTGTTGGACGTGGATGATGATGTGTTCGATGTGAAGGATGATGTGTTGGGTGCGCAGGATGATGTTTTGGATGTGGTGGATGATGTGTTCGCTGTAGAGGATGATGTGTTGGTTGTTGATGATGATGTGTTCGATGTGAAGGCGGATGTTTTGGATGCACACGATGATGTTTTGGATGGGGAGGATGATGTGTTCGATGTTGAGGATGATGTGTTGGTTGTGGCGGAAGATCTGTTGGATGTGAAGGATGATGTGTTGGATTCGCAGGATGATGTGTTGGATGTGGAGGATGATGTGTTGGATGCGGAGTATGATGTTTCGGATGCGCACGATGATGTTTTGGATGCACAGGATGATGTTTTGCATGTGGAGAATGATGTGTTGGTTGTGGTGGATGATATTTTGGATGTGAAGGATGAAGTGTTGGATGCGCAGGATGATGTGTTGAATGTGGTGGATGACGTGTTCGATGTGGAGGATGAGGTTTTGTATGCGCAGGATGATGTGTTGGGTGTGGATGATGATCTGTTGGAAGCGGAATATGTTGTTTTGGATGCGCAGGATGATATTTTGGATGTGGAGGTTGATGTGTTGGATGCGCAGGATGACGTGTTGGATGTGGAGGATGAGGTTTTCGATGCGCAGGATGATGTTTTGGATGTGGAGGATCATGTGTTGAATGCGGATGATGATGTTTTGGATGCGCAGGATTATGTGTTGGATGTGGAGGATGATGTGTTGGATGCGCAGGATGATGTGTAGGATGTGGAGGATGATGTGTTGGATGCGGAGGATGATGATTTGGATGCACAGGATGATGTGTTGGATGAGGAGGATGATGCGTTTGATTCGAAGGATGATGTTTTGGATGCACAGGATGATATCTTCGATGTGGAGGGTGATGTGTTGGATGCGCAATATGATGTGTTGGATGTGGAGGATGATGTTTTGGATGCGCAGGATAATGTGTTGGATATGGAGGATGATTTTTTGGATGCACAGGATGATGTTTTGGATGTGGAGAATGATGTTTTGGATGCGCAGGATGATGGTTTGGATTCTGAGAATGACGTGTTGGATGTGGAGGATGGTGTTTTGGATGTGGAGAATGATGCGTTTGATGCGGACGATGATGTTTTGGATGCGCAGGATGATGTGCTGAATGTGGAGGATGATGCTTTGGATGCACATGATGATGTGTTGAATATGGAGGATGATGTTTTGGATGCGCAGGCTTATGTGTTGAATGCGCAGAATGATGGTTGGGATGCGCAGGATAATGTGGTGGATGCGGAGAATGATGTTTGGGATGCGCAGGATAATGTTTTCGATGCTCAGGATGATGTTTTGGATGTGGTGGATGATGTTTTGTAAGCGCAGAATGCTGTTTTGGATGTGCAGGATGATGTGTTGGATGCGCAGGATGATGTGTCGAATGCGCAGGATGATGTTTTGGATGTGGAGGATGATGTGTTGGATGCGGAGGATGATGTTTTGGATGCGCAGGATGATGTGTTGGATGTGGAGGATGATGCGTTTGATTCGAAGGATGATGTTTTGGATGCACAGGATGATGTTTTGGATGTGGAGTATGATGTGTTGGATGTGGAGAATGATGTGTTGGATGCGCAGGATGATGTGTTGAATGCAAAGGATGTTGTGTTTGGATGTAGAGGAAGATGTGTTGAATGTGGAGGATGATGTGTTGGATGCAGAGGATGATGTGTTGGATGTGAAGGATGATGCTTTGGATGTGGAGGATGATGCGTTTGATGCGCAGGATCATGTGTTGGATGCGGCGGAAGATGTTTTAGATGCGCAGGATGATGTTTTGGATGCAGAGGATGATGTGTTGGACGTGGATGATGATGTGTTCGATGTGAAGGATGATGAGTTGGGTGCGCAGGATGATGTATTGGATTTGGTGGATGATGTGTTCGCTGTAGAGGATGATGTGTTGGTTGTTGATGATGATGTGTTCGATGTGAAGGCGGATGTTTTGGATGCACACGATGATGTTTTGGATGGGGAGGATGATGTGTTCGATGTAGAGGATGATGTGTTGGTTGTGGCGGAAGATCTGTTGGATGTGAAGGATAATGTGTTGGATTCGCAGGATGATGTGTTGGATGTGGAGGATGATGTTCTGGATGCGGAGTATGATGTGTTGGATGGGAGAATGATGTTTTGGATGCAGAGGATGATGTGTTGGACGTGGATGATGATGTGTTCGATGTGAAGGATGATGTGTTGGGTGCGCAGGATGATGTTGTGGATACGCAGAATGATGTTTGGAATGTGTAGGATGATGTGTTGGATGTGGAGAATGATGTGTTGGATGTGCAGGATGATGTTTCGAATGTGAAGGATGTTCTGTTGGATGTGAAGGACGTTGTGTTGGATGTAGAGGATGATGTGTTGAATGTGGAGGATGATGTGTTGAATGTGGAAGATGATGTGTTGAATGTGGAGGATGATGTGTTGGATGTGGAGGATGATGTGTTGGATGTGAAGGATGATGTTTTGGATATTGAGAAAGATGTGTTGGATGTGGAGGATGCTGTTTTGGATGTGGAGAATGATGCGTTTGATGCGGAGGATGATGTGTTGGATGCGGCGGAAGATGCTCTAGATGCGCAGGATGATGTTTTGGATGTGGAGGATGATGTGTTGGATGGGAGAATGATGTTTTGAATGCGCAGGATGATGTGCTGGACGTGGATGATGATGTGTTCGATGTGAAGGATGAAGTGTTGGGTGCGCAGGATGATGTTTTGGATGGGGAGGATGATGTGTTCGATGTAGAGGATGATGTGTTGGTTGTAGATGATGATGTGTTCGATGTGATGGATGATGTTTTGGATGCACACGATGATGTTTTGGATGGGGAGGATGATGTGTTCGATGTAGAGGATGATGTGTTGGTTGTGGCGGAAGATGTGTTGGATGTGAAGGATGATGTGTTGGATGCGCAGGATGATGTGTTGGATGTGGAGGATGATGTGTTGGATGCGGAGGATGATGTTTTGGATGCGCACGATGATGTTTTGGATGCACAGGATAATGTATTGGATGTGGAGAATGATGTGTTTGTTGTGGCGGATGATATGTTGGATGTGAAGGATGATGTGTTGAATGCGAAGGATGTTGTGTTTGGATGTAGAGGAAGATGTGTTGAAAATGGAGGATGATGTGTTGGATGCGGTGGACGATGTGTTGGATGTGAAGGTTGATGTTTTGGATGCGCAGAATGTTGTTTTGGTTGCGCAGATTGATACGTTGGATGTGGAGGATGATGTGTTGGATGCGGAATATGTTGTTTTGGATGCGCAGAATGATGTGTTGGATGTGGAGAATGATGTGCTGGATGCGCAGGATGATGTGTTGAATGCGAAGGATGTTGCGTTTGGATGTAGAGGAAGATGTGTTGAATCTGGAGGATGATGTGTTGGATGCGGAGGACGATGTGTTGGATGTGAAGGTTGATGTTTTGGATGCGCAGGTTGATACGTTGGATGTGGAGGATGATGTGTTGGATGTGGAGGATGATGTGTTGGATGCGGAATATGTTGTTTTGGATGCGCAGGATGATGCTTTGGATGCGCAGGATGATGGGTTGGATGCGCAGGATGATGTTTTGGATGTGGAGGATGATGTGTTGGATGCGGAGGATGAAGTTTTGGATGCGCAGGATGATGTATTGGATGTGGAGAATGATGTGTTTGTTGTGGCGGATGATATGTTGGATGTGAAGGATGATGTGTTGAATGTGGTGGATGATGTGTTCGATCTGGAGGATGAGGTTTTGGATGCGCAGGATGATGTGTTGGATGTGGAGGATGATGCGTTTGATGCGGAGGATGATGTTTTGGATGCGCAGGATGATGTACTGTATGTGGAGGATGATGTTTTGGATGCACATGATGATGTGTTGGATATGGAGGATGATGTTTTGGATGCGCAGGATTATGTGTTGGATGCGGAGAATGATGGTTGGAATGCGCAGGATAATGTGTTGGATGCGGAGAATGATGTTTGGGATGCGCAGGATAATGTTTTCGATGCGCAGGATGATGTTTTGGATGTGGAGGATGATGTTTTGTAAGCGCAGAATGATGTTTTGGATGTGCAGGATGATGTGTTGAATGCGAAGGATGTTGTGTTTGGATGTAGAGGAAGATGTGTTGAAAATGGAGGATGATGTGTTGGATGCGGTGGACGATGTGTTGGATGTGAAGGTTGATGTTTTGGATGCGCAGAATGTTGTTTTGGTTGCGCAGATTGATACGTTGGATGTGGAGGATGATGTGTTGGATGCGGAATATGTTGTTTTGGATGCGCAGAATGATGTGTTGGATGTGGAGAATGATGTGCTGGATGCGCAGGATGATGTGTTGAATGCGAAGGATGTTGTGTTTGGATGTAGAGGAAGATGTGTTGAATGTGGAGGATGATGTGTTGGATGCGGAGGACGATGTGTTGGATGTGAAGGTTGATGTTTTGGATGCGCAGGTTGATACGTTGGATGTGGAGGATGATTTGTTGGATGTGGAGGATGATGTGTTGGATGTGGAGGATGATGTGTTGGATGCGGAATATGTTGTTTTGGATGCGCAGGATGATGCTTTGGATGCGCAGGATGTTGTTTTGGATGTGGAGGATGATGTGTTGGATGCGGAGGATGAAGTTTTGGATGCGCAGGATGATGCGTTGGATGTGGAGGATGATGCTCTTTATTCGAAGGATGATGTTTTGGATGCACAGGATGATGTTTTGGATGTGGAGTATGATGTGTTGGATGCGCAGGATGATGTGTTGAATGCAAAGGATGTTGTGTTTGGATGTAGAGGAAGATATGTTCAATGTGGAGGATGATGTGTTGGATGCAGAGGATGATGTGTTGGATGTGAAGGATGATGTTTTGGATTTTGAGAAAGATGTGTTGGATGTGAAGGATGCTGTTTTGGATGTGTAGAATGATGTGTTTGATGCGGAGGATGATGTGTTGGATGCGGCGGAAGATGTTTTAGATGCGCAAAATGATGTTTTGAATGTGGAGGATGATGTTTTGGATGCACAGGATGATGTTTTGGATGCACAGGATGATGTGTTGGACGTGGATGATGATGTGTTCGATGTGAAGGATGAAGTGTTGGGTGCGCAGGATGATGTATTGGATGTGGTGGATGATGTGTTCGATGTAGAGGATGATGTGTTGGTTGTGGATGATGATGTGTTCGATGTGAAGGATGATGTTTTGGATGCATACGATGATGTTCTGGATGTGGAGAATGATGTATTGGTTGTGGCGGATGATATGTTGAATGTGGTGGATGATGTGTTCGATGTGGAGGATGAGGTTTTGGATGCGCAGGATGATGTGTTGGATGTGGAGGATGATGCTTTTGATGCGGAGGATGATGTTTTGGATGTGGAGGATGATGTTTTGTAAGCACAGAATGATCTTTTTGATGTGCAGGATGATGTGTTGGATGTGGAGAATGATGTGCTGGATGCGCAGGATGATGTGTTGAATGCGAAGGATGTTGTGTTTGGATGTAGAGGAAGATGTGTTGAATCTGGAGGATGATGTGTTGGTTGCGGAGGACGATGTGTTGGATGTGAAGGTTGATGTTTTGGATGCGCAGGTTGATACGTTGGATGTGGAGGATGATGTGTTGGATGCGGAATATGTTGTTTTGGATGCGCAGGATGATGCTTTGGATGCGCAGGATGATGGGTTGGATGCGCAGGATGATGTTTTGGATGTGGAGGATGATGTGTTGGATGCGGAGGATGATGTTTTGGATGCGCAGGATGATGTGTTGGATGTGGAGGATGATGAGTTTGATTCGAAGGATGATGTTTTGGATGCACAGGATGATGTTTAGGATGTGGAGTATGATGCGTTTGATGCGGAGGATCATGTGTTGGATGCGGCGGAAGATGTTTTAGATGCGCAGGATGATGTTTTGGATGTGTAGGATGATGTGATGGATGGGAGAATGATGTTTTGGATGCGCAGGAATATGTTTTGGATGCAGAGGATGATGTGTTGGACGTGGATGATGATGAGTTCGATGTGAAGGATGATGTGTTGCTTGTGGATGATGATGTTCTGGATGTGAAGCTTGATGTTTTGGATGCGCAGGTTGATACGTTGGATGTGGAGGATGCTGTGTTGGATGCGGAATATGTTGTTTTGGATGCGCAGGATGATGCTTTGCATGCGCAGGATGATGGGTTGGATGCGCAGGATGATGTTTTGGATGTGGAGGATGATGTGTTGGATGCGGAGGATGATGTTTTGGATGCGCAGGATGATGTGTTGGATGTGGAGGATGATGTGTTGGACGTGGATGATGATGTGTTTGATGTGAAGGATGATGTGTTGGGTGCGCAGGATGATGTTTTGGATGTGGTGGATGATGTGTTCGCTGTAGAGGATGATGTGTTGGTTGTTGATGATGATGTGTTCAATGTGAAGGCGGATGTTTTGGATGCACACGATGATGTTTTGGATGGGGAGGATGATGTGTTCGATGTTGAGGATGATGTGTTGGTTGTGGCGGAAGATCTGTTGGATGTGAAGGATGATGTGTTGGATTCGCAGGATGATGTGTTGGATGTGGAGGATGATGTGTTGGATGCGGAGTATGATGTTTCGGATGCGCACGATGATGTTTTGGATGCACAGGATGATGTTTTGGATGTGGAGAATGATGTGTTGGTTGTGGTGGATGATATTTTGGATGTGAAGGATGAAGTGTTGGATGCGCAGGATGATGTGTTGAATGTGGTGGATGACGTGTTCGATGTGGAGGATGAGGTTTTGTATGCGCAGGATGATGTGTTGGGTGTGGATGATGATCTGTTGGAAGCGGAATATGTTGTTTTGGATGCGCAGGATGATATTTTGGATGTGGAGGTTGATGTGTTGGATGCGCAGGATGACGTGTTGGATGTGGAGGATGAGGCTTTCGATGCGCAGGATGATGTTTTGGATGTGGAGGATCATGTGTTGAATGCGGATGATGATGTTTTGGATGCGCAGGATTATGTGTTGGATGTGGAGGATGATGTGTTGGATGCGCAGGATGATGTGTAGGATGTGGAGGATGATGTGTTGGATGCGGAGGATGATTATTTGGATGCACAGGATGATGTGTTGGATGAGGAGGATGATGCGTTTGATTCGAAGGATGATGTTTTGGATGCACAGGATGATATCTTCGATGTGGAGGGTGATGTGTTGGATGCGCAATATGATGTGTTGGATGTGGAGGATGATGTTTTGGATGCGCTGGATAATGTGTTGGATATGGAGGATGATTTTTTGGATGCACAGGATGATGTTTTGGATGTGGAGAATGATGTTTTGGATGCGCAGGATGATGGTTTGGATTCTGAGAATGACGTGTTGGATGTGGAGGATGGTGTTTTGGATGTGGAGAATGATGCGTTTGATGCGGACGATGATGTTTTGGATGCGCAGGATGATGTGCTGAATGTGGAGGATGATGCTTTGGATGCACATGATGATGTGTTGAATATGGAGGATGATGTTTTGGATGCGCAGGCTTATGTGTTGAATGCGCAGAATGATGGTTGGGATGCGCAGGATAATGTGGTGGATGCGGAGAATGATGTTTGCGATGCGCAGGATAATGTTTTCGATGCGCAGGATGATGTTTTGGATGTGGTGGATGATGTTTTGTAAGCGCAGAATGATGTTTTGGATGTGCAGGATGATGTGTTGGATGCGCAGGATGATGTGTGCATGCGCAGGATGATGTGTCGAATGCGCAGGATGATGTTTTGGATGTGGAGGATGATGTGTTGGATGCGGAGGATGATGTTTTGGATGCGCAGGATGATGTGTTGGATGTGGAGGATGATGCGTTTGATTCGAAGGATGATGTTTTGGATGCACAGGATGATGTTTTGGATGTGGAGTATGATGTGTTGGATGTGGAGGATGATGTGTTGGATGCAGAGGATGATGTGTTGGATGTGAAGGATGATGTTTTGGATTTTGAGAAAGATGTGTTGGATGTGGAGGATGCGGTTTTGGATGTGGAGAATGATCCGTTTGATGCAGAGGATGATGTGTTGGATGCGGCAGAAGATGTTTTAGATGCGCAGGATAATGTTTTGGATGTGGAGGATGATGTGTTGAATGGGAGAATGATGTTTTGGATGCACAGGATGATGTTTAGGATGCACAGGATGATGTGTTGGACGTGGATGATGATGTGTTCGATGTGAAGGATGAAGTGTTGGGTGCTCAGGATGATGTATTGGATGTGATGGATGATGTGTTCAATGTAGAGGATGATGTGCTGCTTGTGGATGATGATGTGTTCGATGTGAAGGATGATGTTTTGGATGCACACGATGATGTTTTGGATGGGGAGGATGATGTGTTCGATGTAGAGGATGATATGTTGGTTGTGGCGGAAGATGTGTTGGATGTGAAGGATGATGTGTTGGATGCGCAGGATGATGTGTTGGATGTGGAGGATGATGTGTTGGAATCGGAGGATGATGTTTCGGATGCGCACGATGATGTTTTGGATGCACAGGATGATGTTCTGGATGTGGAGAATGATGTATTGGTTGTGGCGGATGATATGTTGGATGTGAAGGATGATGGGTTGGATGCGCAGAATGATGTGTTGAATGTGGTGGATGATGTGTTCGATGTGGAGGATGAGGTTTTGGATGCGCAGGATGATGTTTTGGATGTGGAGGATGATGCGTTTGATGCGGAGGATGATGTTTTGGATAGGCAGGATGATGTACTGTATGCGGAGGATGATGTTTTGGATGCGCAGGATGATGTTTTGTAAGCACAGAATGATGTTTTGGATGTGCAGGATGATGTGTTGGATGTGGAGAATGATGTGTTGGATGAGCAGGATGATGTGTTGAATGTGAAGGATGTTGTGTTGGGATGTTGAGGAAGATGTGTTGAATGTGGAGGATGATGTGTTGGATGCGGAGGACGATGTGTTGGATGTGAAGTTTGATGCTTTGGATGCGCAGGTTGATACGTTGGATGTGGAGGATGATGTGTTGGATGTGGAATATGTTGTTTTGGATGCGCAGGATGATGCTTTGGATGCGCAGGATGATGGGTTGGATGCGCAGGATGATGCTTTGGATGTGGAGGATGATGTGTTGGATGCGGAGGATGATGTTTTGGATGCGCAGGATGATGTGTTGGATGTGGAGGATGATGCGTTTGATTCGAAGGTTGATTTTTTGGATGCAGAGGATGATGTTTTGGATGCACATGCTGATGTTTTGGATGGGGAGGATGATGTGTTCGATGTAGAGGATGATGTGTTGGTTGTGGCGGAAGATCTGTTGGATGTGAAGGATGATGTGTTGGATGCGCAGGATGATGTGTTGGATGTGGAGGATGATGTGTTGGATGCGGAGTATGATGTTTCGGATGCGCACGATGATGTTTTGGATGCACAGGATGATGTTTTGGATGTGGAGAATGATGTGTTGGTTGTGGCGGATGATATGTTGGATGTGAAGAATGAAGTGTTGGATGCGCAGGATGATGTGTTGAATGTGGCGGATGACGTGTTCGATGTGGAGGATGAGGTTTTGTATGCGCAGGATGATGTGTTGGGTGTGGATGATGATCTGTTGGAAGCGGAATATGTTGTTTTGGATGCGCAGGATGACGTGTTGGATGTGGAGGATGAAGTTTTGGATGCGCAGGATGATGCGTTGGATTTGGAGGATGATGCTCTTTATTCGAAGGATGATGTTTTGGATGCACAGGATGATGTTTTGGATGTGGAGTATGATGTGTTGGATGCGCAGGATGATGTGTTGAATGCAAAGGATGTTGTGTTTGGATGTAGAGGAAGATATGTTCAATGTGGAGGATGATGTGTTGGATGCAGAGGATGATGTGTTGGATGTGAAGGATGATGTTTTGGATTTTGAGAAAGATGTGTTGGATGTGAAGGATGCTGTTTTGGATGTGTAGAATGATGTGTTTGATGCGGAGGATGATGTGTTGGATGCGGCGGAAGATGTTTTAGATGCGCAAAATGATGTTTTGAATGTGGAGGATGATGTTTTGGATGCACAGGATGATGTTTTGGATGCACAGGATGATGTGTTGGACGTGGATGATGATGTGTTCGATGTGAAGGATGAAGTGTTGGGTGCGCAGAATGATGTATTGGATGTGGTGGATGATGTGTTCGATGTAGAGGATGATGTGTTGGTTGTGGATGATGATGTGTTCGATGTGAAGGATGATGTTTTGGATGCATACGATGATGTTCTGGATGTGGAGAATGATGTATTGGTTGTGGCGGATGATATGTTGAATGTGGTGGATGATGTGTTCAATGTGGAGGATGATGTGTTGGATGTGCAGGATGATGTGTTGGATGCGCAGGATGATGTGTGCATGCGCAGGATGATGTGTCGAATGCGCAGGATGATGTTTTGGATGTGGAGGATGATGTGTTGGATGCGGAGGATGATGTTTTGGATGCGCAGGATGATGTGTTGGATGTGGAGGATGATGCGTTTGATTCGAAGGATGATGTTTTGGATGCACAGGATGATGTTTTGGATGTGGAGTATGATGTGTTGGATGTGGAGGATGATGTGTTGGATGCAGAGGATGATGTGTTGGATGTGAAGGATGATGTTTTGGATTTTGAGAAAGATGTGTTGGATGTGGAGGATGCTGTTTTGGATGTGGAGAATGATCCGTTTGATGCAGAGGATGATGTGTTGGATGCGGCAGAAGATGTTTTAGATGCGCAGGATAATGTTTTGGATGTGGAGGATGATGTGTTGAATGGGAGAATGATGTTTTGGATGCTCAGGATGATGTTTAGGATGCACAGGATGATGTGTTGGACGTGGATGATGATGTGTTCGATGTGAAGGATGAAGTGTTGGGTGCTCAGGATGATGTATTGGATGTGATGGATGATGTGTTCAATGTAGAGGATGATGTGCTGCTTGTGGATGATGATGTGTTCGATGTGAAGGATGATGTTTTGGATGCACACGATGATGTTTTGGATGGGGAGGATGATGTGTTGAATGGGAGAATGATGTTTTGGATGCACAGGATGATGTTTAGGATGCACAGGATGATGTGTTGGACGTGGATGATGATATGTTGGTTGTGGCGGAAGATCTGTTGGATGTGAAGGATGATGTGTTGGATGCGCACGATGATGTTTTGGATGCACAGGATGATGTTTTGGATGTGGAGAATGATGTGTTGGTTGTGGCGGATGATATGTTGGATGTGAAGAATGAAGTGTTGGATGCGCAGGATGATGTGTTGAATGTGGCGGATGACGTGTTCGATGTGGAGGATGAGGTTTTGTATGCGCAGGATGATGTGTTGGGTGTGGATGATGATCTGTTGGAAGCGGAATATGTTGTTTTGGATGCGCAGGATGACGTGTTGGATGTGGAGGATGAAGTTTTGGATGCGCAGGATGATGCGTTGGATGTGGAGGATGATGCTCTTTATTCGAAGGATGATGTTTTGGATGCACAGGATGATGTTTTGGATGTGGAGTATGATGTGTTGGATGCGCAGGATGATGTGTTGAATGCAAAGGATGTTGTGTTTGGATGTAGAGGAAGATATGTTCAATGTGGAGGATGATGTGTTGGATGCAGAGGATGATGTGTTGGATGTGAAGGATGATGTTTTGGATTTTGAGAAAGATGTGTTGGATGTGAAGGATGCTGTTTTGGATGTGTAGAATGATGTGTTTGATGCGGAGGATGATGTGTTGGATGCGGCGGAAGATGTTTTAGATGCGCAAAATGATGTTTTGAATGTGGAGGATGATGTTTTGGATGCACAGGATGATGTTTTGGATGCACAGGATGATGTGTTGGACGTGGATGATGATGTGTTCGATGTGAAGGATGAAGTGTTGGGTGCGCAGAATGATGTATTGGATGTGGTGGATGATGTGTTCGATGTAGAGGATGATGTGTTGGTTGTGGATGATGATGTGTTCGATGTGAAGTATGATGTTTTTGATACATACGATGATGTTCTGGATGTGGAGAATGATGTATTGGTTGTGGCGGATGATATGTTGAATGTGGTGGATGATGTGTTCAATGTGGAGGATGATGTGTTGGATGTGCAGGATGATGTGTTGGATGCGCAGGATGATGTGTGCATGCGCAGGATGATGTGTCGAATGCGCAGGATGATGTTTTGGATGTGGAGGATGATGTGTTGGATGCGGAGGATGATGTTTTGGATGCGCAGGATGATGTGTTGGATGTGGAGGATGATGCGTTTGATTCGAAGGATGATGTTTTGGATGCACAGGATGATGTTTTGGATGTGGAGTATGATGTGTTGGATGTGGAGGATGATGTGTTGGATGCAGAGGATGATGTGTTGGATGTGAAGGATGATGTTTTGGATTTTGAGAAAGATGTGTTGGATGTGGAGGATGCTGTTTTGGATGTGGAGAATGATCGTTTGATGCAGAGGATGATGTGTTGGATGCGGAAGAAGATGTTTTAGATGCGCAGGATAATGTTTTGGATGTGGAGGATGATGTGTTGAATGGGAGAATGATGTTTTGGATGCACAGGATGATGTTTAGGATGCACAGGATGATGTGTTGGACGTGGATGATGATGTGTTCGATGTGAAGGATGAAGTGTTGGGTGCTCAGGATGATGTATTGGATGTGATGGATGATGTGTTCAATGTAGAGGATGATGTGCTGCTTGTGGATGATGATGTGTTCGATGTGAAGGATGATGTTTTGGATGCACACGATGATGTTTTGGATGGGGAGGATGATGTGTTCGATGTAGAGGATGATATGTTGGTTGTGGCGGAAGATGTGTTGGATGTGAAGGATGATGTGTTGGATGCGCAGGATGATGTGTTGGATGTGGAGGATGATGTGTTGGATGCGGAGGATGATGTTTCGGATGCGCACGATGATGTTTTGGATGCACAGGATGATGTTCTGGATGTGGAGAATGATGTATTGGTTGTGGCGGATGATATGTTGGATGTGAAGGATGATGGGTTGGATGCGCAGAATGATGTGTTGAATGTGGTGGATGATGTGTTCGATGTGGAGGATGAGGTTTTGGATGCGCAGGATGATGTTTTGGATGTGGAGGATGATGCGTTTGATGCGGAGGATGATGTTTTGGATAGGCAGGATGATGTACTGTATGCGGAGGATGATGTTTTGGATGCGCAGGATGATGTTTTGTAAGCACAGAATGATGTTTTGGATGTGCAGGATGATATGTTGGATGTGGAGAATGATGTGTTGGATGAGCAGGATGATGTGTTGAATGTGAAGGATGTTGTGTTGGGATGTTGAGGAAGATGTGTTGAATGTGGAGGATGATGTGTTGGATGCGGAGGACGATGTGTTGGATGTGAAGTTTGATGCTTTGGATGCGCAGGTTGATACGTTGGATGTGGAGGATGATGTGTTGGATGTGGAATATGTTGTTTTGGATGCGCAGGATGATGCTTTGGATGCGCAGGATGATGGGTTGGATGCGCAGGATGATGTTTTGGATGTGGAGGATGATGTGTTGGATGCGGAGGATGATGTTTTGGATGCGCAGGATGATGTGTTGGATGTGGAGGATGATGCGTTTGATTCGAAGGTTGATGTTTTGGATGCAGAGGATGATGTTTTGGATGCACATGCTGATGTTTTGGATGGGGAGGATGATGTGTTCGATGTAGAGGATGATGTGTTGGTTGTGGCGGAAGATCTGTTGGATGTGAAGGATGATGTGTTGGATGCGCACGATGATGTTTTGGATGCACAGGATGATGTTTTGGATGTGGAGAATGATGTGTTGGTTGTGGCGGATGATATGTTGGATGTGAAGAATGAAGTGTTGGATGCGCAGGATGATGTGTTGAATGTGGCGGATGACGTGTTCGATGTGGAGGATGAGGTTTTGTATGCGCAGGATGATGTGTTGGGTGTGGATGATGATCTGTTGGAAGCGGAATATGTTGTTTTGGATGCGCAGGATGACGTGTTGGATGTGGAGGATGAAGTTTTGGATGCGCAGGATGATGCGTTGGATGTGGAGGATGATGCTCTTTATTCGAAGGATGATGTTTTGGATGCACAGGATGATGTTTTGGCTGTGGAGTATGATGTGTTGGATGCGCAGGATGATGTGTTGAATGCAAAGGATGTTGTGTTTGGGTGTAGAGGAAGATATGTTCAATGTGGAGGATGATGTGTTGGATGCAGAGGATGATGTGTTGGATGTGAAGGATGATGTTTTGGATTTTGAGAAAGATGTGTTGGATGTGAAGGATGCTGTTTTGGATGTGTAGAATGATGTGTTTGATGCGGAGGATGATGTGTTGGATGCGGCGGAAGATGTTTTAGATGCGCAAAATGATGTTTTGAATGTGGAGGATGATGTTTTGGATGCACAGGATGATGTTTTGGATGCACAGGATGATGTGTTGGACGTGGATGATGATGTGTTCGATGTGAAGGATGAAGTGTTGGGTGCGCAGGATGATGTATTGGATGTGGTGGATGATGTGTTCGATGTAGAGGATGATGTGTTGGTTGTGGATGATGATGTGTTCGATGTGAAGGATGATGTTTTGGATGCATACGATGATGTTCTGGATGTGGAGAATGATGTAGTGGTTGTGGCGGATGATATGTTGAATGTGGTGGATGATGTGTTCAATGTGGAGGATGATGTGTTGGATGCGCAGGATGATGTGTTGGATGTGAAGGATGATGCTTTGGATGTGGAGGATGATGCGTTTGATGCGCAGGATCATGTGTTGGATGCGGCGGAAGATGTTTTAGATGCGCAGGATGATGTTTTGGATGCAGAGGATGATGTGTTGGACGTGGATGATGATGTGTTCGATGTGAAGGATGATGAGTTGGGTGCGCAGGATGATGTATTGGATTTGGTGGATGATGTGTTCGCTGTAGAGGATGATGTGTTGGTTGTTGATGATGATGTGTTCGATGTGAAGGCGGATGTTTTGGATGCACACGATGATGTTTTGGATGGGGAGGATGATGTGTTCGATGTAGAGGATGATGTGTTGGTTGTGGCGGAAGATCTGTTGGATGTGAAGGATAATGTGTTGGATTCGCAGGATGATGTGTTGGATGTGGAGGATGATGTTCTGGATGCGGAGTATGATGTGTTGGATGGGAGAATGATGTTTTGGATGCAGAGGATGATGTGTTGGACGTGGATGATGATGTGTTCGATGTGAAGGATGATGTGTTGGGTGCGCAGGATGATGTTGTGGATACGCAGAATGATGTTTGGAATGTGTAGGATGATGTGTTGGATGTGGAGAATGATGTGTTGGATGTGCAGGATGATGTTTCGAATGTGAAGGATGTTCTGTTGGATGTGAAAGACGTTGTGTTGGATGTAGAGGATGATGTGTTGAATGTGGAGGATGATGTGTTGAATGTGGAAGATGATGTGTTGAATGTGGAGGATGATGTGTTGGATGTGGAGGATGATGTGTTGGATGTGAAGGATGATGTTTTGGATTTTGAGAAAGATGTGTTGGATGTGGAGGATGCTGTTTTGGATGTGGAGAATGATGCGTTTGATGCGGAGGATGATGTGTTGGATGCGGCGGAAGATGCTCTAGATGCGCAGGATGATGTTTTGGATGTGGAGGATGATGTGTTTAATGGGAGAATGATGTTTTGAATGCGCAGGATGATGTGCTGGACGTGGATGATGATGTGTTCGATGTGAAGGATGAAGTGTTGTGTGCGCAGGATGATGTATTGGATGTGGTGGATAATGTGTTCGATGTAGAGGATGATGTGTTGGTTGTAGATGATGATGTGTTCGATGTGATGGATGATGTTTTGGATGCACACGATGATGTTTTGGATGGGGAGGATGATGTGTTCGATGTAGAGGATGATGTGTTGGTTGTGGCGGAAGATGTGTTGGATGTGAAGGATGATGTGTTGGATGCGCAGGATGATGTGTTGGATGTGGAGGATGATGTGTTGGATGCGGAGGATGATGTTTTGGATGCGCACGATGATGTTTTGGATGCACAGGATAATGTATTGGATGTGGAGAATGATGTGTTTGTTGTGGCGGATGATATGTTGGATGTGAAGGATGATGTGTTGAATGTGGTGGATGATGTGTTCGATCTGGAGGATGAGGTTTTGGATGCGCAGGATGATGTGTTGGATGTGGAGGATGATGCGTTTGATGCGGAGGATGATGTTTTGGATGCGCAGGATGATGTACTGTATGTGGAGGATGATGTTTTGGATGCACATGATGATGTGTTGGATATGGAGGATGATGTTTTGGATGCGCAGGATTATGTGTTGGATGCGGAGAATGATGGTTGGAATGCGCAGGATAATGTGTTGGATGCGGAGAATGATGTTTGGGATGCGCAGGATAATGTTTTCTATGCGCAGGATGATGTTTTGGATGTGGAGGATGATGTTTTGTAAGCGCAGAATGATGTTTTGGATGTGCAGGATGATGTGTTGAATGCGAAGGATGTTGTGTTTGGATGTAGAGGAAGATGTGTTGAAAATGGAGGATGATGTGTTGGATGCGGTGGACGATGTGTTGGATGTGAAGGTTGATGTTTTGGATGCGCAGAATGTTGTTTTGGATGCGCAGAATGATGTGTTGGATGTGGAGAATGATGTGCTGGATGCGCAGGATGATGTGTTGAATGCGAAGGATGTTGTGTTTGGATGTAGAGGAAGATGTGTTGAATGTGGAGGATGATGTGTTGGATGCGGAGGACGATGTGTTGGATGTGAAGGTTGATGTTTTGGATGCGCAGGTTGATACGTTGGATGTGGAGGATGATTTGTTGGATGTGGAGGATGATGTGTTGGATGTGGAGGATGATGTGTTGGATGCGGAATATGTTGTTTTGGATGCGCAGGATGATGCTTTGGATGCGCAGGATGTTGTTTTGGATGTGGAGGATGATGTGTTGGATGCGGAGGATGAAGTTTTGGATGCGCAGGATGATGCGTTGGATGTGGAGGATGATGCTCTTTATTCGAAGGATGATGTTTTGGATGCACAGGATGATGTTTTGGATGTGGAGTATGATGTGTTGGATGCGCAGGATGATGTGTTGAATGCAAAGGATGTTGTGTTTGGATGTAGAGGAAGATATGTTCAATGTGGAGGATGATGTGTTGGATGCAGAGGATGATGTGTTGGATGTGAAGGATGATGTTTTGGATTTTGAGAAAGATGTGTTGGATGTGAAGGATGCTGTTTTGGATGTGTAGAATGATGTGTTTGATGCGGAGGATGATGTGTTGGATGCGGCGGAAGATGTTTTAGATGCGCAAAATGATGTTTTGAATGTGGAGGATGATGTTTTGGATGCACAGGATGATGTTTTGGATGCACAGGATGATGTGTTGGATGTGGATGATGATGTGTTCGATGTGAAGGATGAAGTGTTGGGTGCGCAGGATGATGTATTGGATGTGGTGGATGATGTGTTCGATGTAGAGGATGATGTGTTGGTTGTGGATGATGATGTGTTCGATGTGAAGGATGATGTTTTGGATGCATACGATGATGTTCTGGATGTGGAGAATGATGTTTTGGTTGTGGCGGATGATATGTTGAATGTGGTGGATGATGTGTTCGATGTGGAGGATGAGGTTTTGGATGCGCAGGATGATGTGTTGGATGTGGAGGATGATGCTTTTGATGCGGAGGATGATGTTTTGGATGCGCAGGATGATGTACTGTATGTGGAGGATGATGTTTTCGATGCACATGATGATGTGTTGGATATGGAGGATGATGTTTTAGATGCGAAGAATGATGTTTTGGATGTGGAGGATGATCTTTTTTAAGCACAGAATGATCTTTTTGATGTGCAGGATGATGTGTTGGATGTGGAGAATGATGTGCTGGATGCGCAGGATGATGTGTTGAATGCGAAGGATGTTGTGTTTGGATGTAGAGGAAGATGTGTTGAATCTGGAGGATGATGTGTTGGTTGCGGAGGACGATGTGTTGGATGTGAAGGTTGATGTTTTGGATGCGCAGGTTGATACGTTGGATGTGGAGGATGATGTGTTGGATGCGGAATATGTTGTTTTGGATGCGCAGGATGATGCTTTGGATGCGCAGGATGATGGGTTGGATGCGCAGGATGATGTTTTGGATGTGGAGGATGATGTGTTGGATGCGGAGGATGATGTTTTGGATGCGCAGGATGATGTGTTGGATGTGGAGGATGATGAGTTTGATTCGAAGGATGATGTTTTGGATGCACAGGATGATGTTTTGGATGTGGAGTATGATGCGTTTGATGCGGAGGATCATGTGTTGGATGCGGCGGAAGATGTTTTAGATGCGCAGGATGATGTTTTGGATGTGTAGGATGATGTGATGGATGGGAGAATGATGTTTTGGATGCGCAGGAATATGTTTTGGATGCAGAGGATGATGTGTTGGACGTGGATGATGATGTGTTCGATGTGAAGGATGATGTGTTGCTTGTGGATGATGATGTTCTGGATGTGAAGCTTGATGTTTTGGATGCGCAGGTTGATACGTTGGATGTGGAGGATGATGTGTTGGATGCGGAATATGTTGTTTTGGATGCGCAGGATGATGCTTTGCATGCGCAGGATGATGGGTTGGATGCGCAGGATGATGTTTTGGATGTGGAGGATGATGTGTTGGATGCGGAGGATGATGTTTTGGATGCGCAGGATGATGTGTTGGATGTGGAGGATGATGTGTTGGACGTGGATGATGATGTGTTTGATGTGAAGGATGATGTGTTGGGTGCGCAGGATGATGTTTTGGATGTGGTGGATGATGTGTTCGCTGTAGAGGATGATGTGTTGGTTGTTGATGATGATGTGTTCAATGTGAAGGCGGATGTTTTGGATGCACACGATGATGTTTTGGATGGGGAGGATGATGTGTTCGATGTTGAGGATGATGTGTTGGTTGTGGCGGAAGATCTGTTGGATGTGAAGGATGATGTGTTGGATTCGCAGGATGATGTGTTGGATGTGGAGGATGATGTGTTGGATGCGGAGTATGATGTTTCGGATGCGCACGATGATGTTTTGGATGCACAGGATGATGTTTTGGATGTGGAGAATGATGTGTTGGTTGTGGTGGATGATATTTTGGATGTGAAGGATGAAGTGTTGGATGCGCAGGATGATGTGTTGAATGTGGTGGATGACGTGTTCGATGTGGAGGATGAGGTTTTGTATGCGCAGGATGATGTGTTGGGTGTGGATGATGATCTGTTGGAAGCGGAATATGTTGTTTTGGATGCGCAGGATGATATTTTGGATGTGGAGGTTGATGTGTTGGATGCGCAGGATGACGTGTTGGATGTGGAGGATGAGGCTTTCGATGCGCAGGATGATGTTTTGGATGTGGAGGATCATGTGTTGAATGCGGATGATGATGTTTTGGATGCGCAGGATTATGTGTTGGATGTGGAGGATGATGTGTTGGATGCGCAGGATGATGTGTAGGATGTGGAGGATGATGTGTTGGATGCGGAGGATGATTATTTGGATGCACAGGATGATGTGTTGGATGAGGAGGATGATGCGTTTGATTCGAAGGATGATGTTTTGGATGCACAGGATGATATCTTCGATGTGGAGGGTGATGTGTTGGATGCGCAATATGATGTGTTGGATGTGGAGGATGATGTTTTGGATGCGCTGGATAATGTGTTGGATATGGAGGATGATTTTTTGGATGCACAGGATGATGTTTTGGATGTGGAGAATGATGTTTTGGATGCGCAGGATGATGGTTTGGATTCTGAGAATGACGTGTTTGATGTGGAGGATGGTGTTTTGGATGTGGAGAATGATGCGTTTGATGCGGACGATGATGTTTTGGATGCGCAGGATGATGTGCTGAATGTGGAGGATGATGCTTTGGATGCACATGATGATGTGTTGAATATGGAGGATGATGTTTTGGATGCGCAGGCTTATGTGTTGAATGCGCAGAATGATGGTTGGGATGCGCAGGATAATGTGGTGGATGCGGAGAATGATGTTTGCGATGCGCAGGATAATGTTTTCGATGCGCAGGATGATGTTTTGGATGTGGTGGATGATGTTTTGTAAGCGCAGAATGATGTTTTGGATGTGCAGGATGATGTGTTGGATGCGCAGGATGATGTGTGCATGCGCAGGATGATGTGTCGAATGCGCAGGATGATGTTTTGGATGTGGAGGATGATGTGTTGGATGCGGAGGATGATGTTTTGGATGCGCAGGATGATGTGTTGGATGTGGAGGATGATGCGTTTGATTCGAAGGATGATGTTTTGGATGCACAGGATGATGTTTTGGATGTGGAGTATGATGTGTTGGATGTGGAGAATGATGTGTTGATTGCGCTGGATGATGTGTTGAATGCAAAGGATGTTGTGTTTGGATGTAGAGGAAGATGTGTTGAATGTGGAGGATGATGTGTTGGATGCAGAGGATGATGTGTTGGATGTGAAGGATGATGTTTTGGATTTTGAGAAAGATGTGTTGGATGTGGAGGATGCTGTTTTGGATGTGGAGAATGATCCGTTTGATGCAGAGGATGATGTGTTGGATGCGGAAGAAGATGTTTTAGATGCGCAGGATAATGTTTTGGATGTGGAGGATGATGTGTTGAATGGGAGAATGATGTTTTGGATGCACAGGATGATGTTTAGGATGCACAGGATGATGTGTTGGACGTGGATGATGATGTGTTCGATGTGAAGGATGAAGTGTTGGGTGCTCAGGATGATGTATTGGATGTGATGGATGATGTGTTCAATGTAGAGGATGATGTGCTGCTTGTGGATGATGATGTGTTCGATGTGAAGGATGATGTTTTGGATGCACACGATGATGTTTTGGATGGGGAGGATGATGTGTTCGATGTAGAGGATGATATGTTGGTTGTGGCGGAAGATGTGTTGGATGTGAAGGATGATGTGTTGGATGCACAGGATGATGTGTTGGATGAGGAGGATGATGCGTTTGATTCGAAGGATGATGTTTTGGATGCACAGGATGATATCTTCGATGTGGAGGGTGATGTGTTGGATGCGCAATATGATGTGTTGGATGTGGAGGATGATGTTTTGGATGCGCTGGATAATGTGTTGGATATGGAGGATGATTTTTTGGATGCACAGGATGATGTTTTGGATGTGGAGAATGATGTTTTGGATGCGCAGGATGATGGTTTGGATTCTGAGAATGACGTGTTTGATGTGGAGGATGGTGTTTTGGATGTGGAGAATGATGCGTTTGATGCGGACGATGATGTTTTGGATGCGCAGGATGATGTGCTGAATGTGGAGGATGATGCTTTGGATGCACATGATGATGTGTTGAATATGGAGGATGATGTTTTGGATGCGCAGGCTTATGTGTTGAATGCGCAGAATGATGGTTGGGATGCGCAGGATAATGTGGTGGATGCGGAGAATGATGTTTGCGATGCGCAGGATAATGTTTTCGATGCGCAGGATGATGTTTTGGATGTGGTGGATGATGTTTTGTAAGCGCAGAATGATGTTTTGGATGTGCAGGATGATGTGTTGGATGCGCAGGATGATGTGTGCATGCGCAGGATGATGTGTCGAATGCGCAGGATGATGTTTTGGATGTGGAGGATGATGTGTTGGATGCGGAGGATGATGTTTTGGATGCGCAGGATGATGTGTTGGATGTGGAGGATGATGCGTTTGATTCGAAGGATGATGTTTTGGATGCACAGGATGATGTTTTGGATGTGGAGTATGATGTGTTGGATGTGGAGAATGATGTGTTGATTGCGCTGGATGATGTGTTGAATGCAAAGGATGTTGTGTTTGGATGTAGAGGAAGATGTGTTGAATGTGGAGGATGATGTGTTGGATGCAGAGGATGATGTGTTGGATGTGAAGGATGATGTTTTGGATTTTGAGAAAGATGTGTTGGATGTGGAGGATGCTGTTTTGGATGTGGAGAATGATCCGTTTGATGCAGAGGATGATGTGTTGGATGCGGCAGAAGATGTTTTAGATGCGCAGGATAATGTTTTGGATGTGGAGGATGATGTGTTGAATGGGAGAATGATGTTTTGGATGCACAGGATGATGTTTAGGATGCACAGGATGATGTGTTGGACGTGGATGATGATGTGTTCGATGTGAAGGATGAAGTGTTGGGTGCTCAGGATGATGTATTGGATGTGATGGATGATGTGTTCAATGTAGAGGATGATGTGCTGCTTGTGGATGATGATGTGTTCGATGTGAAGGATGATGTTTTGGATGCACACGATGATGTTTTGGATGGGGAGGATGATGTGTTCGATGTAGAGGATGATATGTTGGTTGTGGCGGAAGATGTGTTGGATGTGAAGGATGATGTGTTGGATGCGCAGGATGATGTGTTGGATGTGGAGGATGATGTGTTGGATGCGGAGGATGATGTTTCGGATGCGCACGATGATGTTTTGGATGCACAGGATGATGTTCTGGATGTGGAGAATGATGTATTGGTTGTGGCGGATGATATGTTGGATGTGAAGGATGATGGGTTGGATGCGCAGAATGATGTGTTGAATGTGGTGGATGATGTGTTCGATGTGGAGGATGAGGTTTTGGATGCGCAGGATGATGTTTTGGATGTGGAGGATGATGCGTTTGATGCGGAGGATGATGTTTTGGATAGGCAGGATGATGTACTGTATGCGGAGGATGATGTTTTGGATGCGCAGGATGATGTTTTGTAAGCACAGAATGATGTTTTGGATGTGCAGGATGATGTGTTGGATGTGGAGAATGATGTGTTGGATGAGCAGGATGATGTGTTGAATGTGAAGGATGTTGTGTTGGGATGTTGAGGAAGATGTGTTGAATGTGGAGGATGATGTGTTGGATGCGGAGGACGATGTGTTGGATGTGAAGTTTGATGCTTTGGATGCGCAGGTTGATACGTTGGATGTGGAGGATGATGTGTTGGATGTGGAATATGTTGTTTTGGATGCGCAGGATGATGCTTTTGATGCGCAGGATGATGGGTTGGATGCGCAGGATGATGTTTTGGATGTGGAGGATGATGTGTTGGATGCGGAGGATGATGTTTTGGATGCGCAGGATGATGTGTTGGATGTGGAGGATGATGCGTTTGATTCGAAGGTTGATGTTTTGGATGCAGAGGATGATGTTTTGGATGCACATGCTGATGTTTTGGATGGGGAGGATGATGTGTTCGATGTAGAGGATGATGTGTTGGTTGTGGCGGAAGATCTGTTGGATGTGAAGGATGATGTGTTGGATGCGCAGGATGATGTGTTGGATGTGGAGGATGATGTGTTGGATGCGGAGTATGATGTTTCGGATGCGCACGATGATGTTTTGGATGCACAGGATGATGTTTTGGATGTGGAGAATGATGTGTTGGTTGTGGCGGATGATATGTTGGATGTGAAGAATGAAGTGTTGGATGCGCAGGATGATGTGTTGAATGTGGCGGATGACGTGTTCGATGTGGAGGATGAGGTTTTGTATGCGCAGGATGATGTGTTGGGTGTGGATGATGATCTGTTGGAAGCGGAATATGTTGTTTTGGATGCGCAGGATGACGTGTTGGATGTGGAGGATGAAGTTTTGGATGCGCAGGATGATGCGTTGGATGTGGAGGATGATGCTCTTTATTCGAAGGATGATGTTTTGGATGCACAGGATGATGTTTTGGATGTGGAGTATGATGTGTTGGATGCGCAGGATGATGTGTTGAATGCAAAGGATGTTGTGTTTGGATGTAGAGGAAGATATGTTCAATGTGGAGGATGATGTGTTGGATGCAGAGGATGATGTGTTGGATGTGAAGGATGATGTTTTGGATTTTGAGAAAGATGTGTTGGATGTGAAGGATGCTGTTTTGGATGTGTAGAATGATGTGTTTGATGCGGAGGATGATGTGTTGGATGCGGCGGAAGATGTTTTAGATGCGCAAAATGATGTTTTGAATGTGGAGGATGATGTTTTGGATGCACAGGATGATGTTTTGGATGCACAGGATGATGTGTTGGACGTGGATGATGATGTGTTCGATGAGAAGGATGAAGTGTTGGGTGCGCAGAATGATGTATTGGATGTGGTGGATGATGTGTTCGATGTAGAGGATGATGTGTTGGTTGTGGATGATGATCTGTTGGATGTGAAGGATGATGTGTTGGATGCGCAGGATGATGTGTTGGATGTGGAGGATGATGTGTTGGATGCGGAGTATGATGTTTCGGATGCGCACGATGATGTTTTGGATGCACAGGATGATGTTTTGGATGTGGAGAATGATGTGTTGGTTGTGGCGGATGATATGTTGGATGTGAAGAATGAAGTGTTGGATGCGCAGGATGATGTGTTGAATGTGGCGGATGACGTGTTCGATGTGGAGGATGAGGTTTTGTATGCGCAGGATGATGTGTTGGGTGTGGATGATGATCTGTTGGAAGCGGAATATGTTGTTTTGGATGCGCAGGACGACGTGTTGGATGTGGAGGATGAAGTTTTGGATGCGCAGGATGATGCGTTGGATGTGGAGGATGATGCTCTTTATTCGAAGGATGATGTTTTGGATGCACAGGATGATGTTTTGGATGTGGAGTATGATGTGTTGGATGCGCAGGATGATGTGTTGAATGCAAAGGATGTTGTGTTTGGATGTAGAGGAAGATATGTTCAATGTGGAGGATGATGTGTTGGATGCAGAGGATGATGTGTTGGATGTGAAGGATGATGTTTTGGATTTTGAGAAAGATGTGTTGGATGTGAAGGATGCTGTTTTGGATGTGTAGAATGATGTGTTTGATGCGGAGGATGATGTGTTGGATGCGGCGGAAGATGTTTTAGATGCGCAAACTGATGTTTTGAATGTGGAGGATGATGTTTTGGATGCACAGGATGATGTTTTGGATGCACAGGATGATGTGTTGGACGTGGTTGATGATGTGTTCGATGTGAAGGATGAAGTGTTGGGTGCGCAGGATGATGTATTGGATGTGGTGGATGATGTGTTCGATGTAGAGGATGATGTGTTGGTTGTGGATGATGATGTGTTCGATGTGAAGGATGATGTTTTGGATGCATACGATGATGTTCTGGATGTGGAGAATGATGTATTGGTTGTGGCGGATGATATGTTGAATGTGGTGGATGATGTGTTCGATGTGGAGGATGAGGTTTTGGATGCGCAGGATGATGTGTTGGATGTGGAGGATGATGCTTTTGATGCGGAGGATGATGTGTTGGATGTGAAGGATGATGTTTTGGATTTTGAGAAAGATGTGTTGGATGTGAAGGATGCTGTTTTGGATGTGTAGAATGATGTGTTTGATGCGGAGGATGATGTGTTGGATGCGGCGGAAGATGTTTTAGATGCGCAAACTGATGTTTTGAATGTGGAGGATGATGTTTTGGATGCACAGGATGATGTTTTGGATGCACAGGATGATGTGTTGGACGTGGTTGATGATGTGTTCGATGTGAAGGATGAAGTGTTGGGTGCGCAGGATGATGTATTGGATGTGGTGGATGATGTGTTCGATGTAGAGGATGATGTGTTGGTTGTGGATGATGATGTGTTCGATGTGAAGGATGATGTTTTGGATGCATACGATGATGTTCTGGATGTGGAGAATGATGTATTGGTTGTGGCGGATGATATGTTGAATGTGGTGGATGATGTGTTCGATGTGGAGGATGAGGTTTTGGATGCGCAGGATGATGTGTTGGATGTGGAGGATGATTCTTTTGATGCGGAGGATGATGTTTTGGATGCGCAGGATTATGTACTGTATGTGGAGGATGATGTTTTGGATGCACATGATGATGTGTTGGATATGGAGGATGATGTTTTAGATGCGAAGAATGATGTTTTGGATGTGGAGGATGATGTTTTGTAAGCACAGAATGATCTTTTTGATGTGCAGGATGATGTGTTGGATGTGGAGAATGATGTGCTGGATGCGCAGGATGATGTGTTGAATGCGAAGGATGTTGTGTTTGGATGTAGAGGAAGATATGTTGAATCTGGAGGATGATGTGTTGGTTGCGGAGGACGATGTGTTGGATGTGAAGGTTGATGTTTTGGATGCGCAGGTTGATACGTTGGATGTGGAGGGTGATGTGTTGGATGCGGAATATGTTGTTTTGGATGCGCAGGATGATGCTTTGGATGCGCAGGATGATGGGTTGGATGCGCAGGATGATGTTTTGGATGTGGAGGATGATGTGTTGGATGCGGAGGATGATGTTTTGGATGCGCAGGATGATGTGTTGGATGTGGAGGATGATGAGTTTGATTCGAAGGATGATGTTTTGGATGCACAGGATGATGTTTTGGATGTGGAGTATGATGCGTTTGATGCGGAGGATCATGTGTTGGATGCGGCGGAAGATGTTTTAGATGCGCAGGATGATGTTTTGGATGTGTAGGATTATGTGATGGATGGGAGAATGATGTTTTGGATGCGCAGGAATATGTTTTGGATGCAGAGGATGATGTGTTGGACGTGGATGATGATGTGTTCGATGTGAAGGATGATGTGTTGCTTGTGGATGATGATGTTCTGGATGTAAAGGTTGATGTTTTGGATGCGCAGGTTGATACGTTGGATGTGGAGGATGATGTGTTGGATGCGGAATATGTTGTTTTGGATGCGCAGGATGATGCTTTGCATGCGCAGGATGATGGGTTGGATGCGCAGGATGATGTTTTGGATGTGGAGGATGATGTGTTGGATGCGGAGGATGATGTTTTGGATGCGCAGGATGATGTGTTGGATGTGGAGGATGATGTGTTGGACGTGGATGATGATGTGTTCGATGTGAAGGATGATGTGTTGGGTGCGCAGGATGATGTTTTGGATGTGGTGGATGATGTGTTCGCTGTAGAGGATGATGTGTTGGTTGTTGATGATGATGTGTTCAATGTGAAGGCGGATGTTTTGGATGCACACGATGATGTTTTGGATGGGGAGGATGATGTGTTCGATGTTGAGGATGATGTGTTGGTTGTGGCGGAAGATCTGTTGGATGTGAAGGATGATGTGTTGGATTCGCAGGATGATGTGTTGGATGTGGAGGATGATGTGTTGGATGCGGAGTATGATGTTTCGGATGCGCACGATGATGTTTTGGATGCACAGGATGATGTTTTGGATGTGGAGAATGATGTGTTGGTTGTGGTGGATGATATTTTGGATGTGAAGGATGAAGTGTTGGATGCGCAGGATGACGTGTTGGATGTGGAGGATGAGGTTTTCGATGCGCAGGATGATGTTTTGGATGTGGAGGATCATGTGTTGAATGCGGATGATGATGTTTTGGATGCGCAGGATTATGTGTTGGATGTGGAGGATGATGTGTTGGATGCGCAGGATGATGTGTAGGATGTGGAGGATGATGTGTTGGATGACGAGGATGATTATTTGGATGCACAGGATGATGTGTTGGATGAGGAGGATGATGCGTTTGATTCGAAGGATGATGTTTTGGATGCACAGGATGATATCTTCGATGTGGAGGGTGATGTGTTGGATGCGCAATATGATGTGTTGGATGTGGAGGATGATGTTTTGGATGCGCTGGATAATGTGTTGGATATGGAGGATGATTTTTTGGATGCACAGGATGATGTTTTGGATGTGGAGAATGATGTTTTGGATGCGCAGGATGATGGTTTGGATTCTGAGAATGACGTGTTTGATGTGGAGGATGGTGTTTTGGATGTGGAGAATGATGCGTTTGATGCGGACGATGATGTTTTGGATGCGCAGGATGATGTGCTGAATGTGGAGGATGATGCTTTGGATGCACATGATGATGTGTTGAATATGGAGGATGATGTTTTGGATGCGCAGGCTTATGTGTTGAATGCGCAGAATGATGGTTGGGATGCGCAGGATAATGTGGTGGATGCGGAGAATGATGTTTGCGATGCGCAGGATAATGTTTTCGATGCGCAGGATGATGTTTTGGATGTGGTGGATGATGTTTTGTAAGCGCAGAATGATGTTTTGGATGTGCAGGATGATGTGTTGGATGCGCAGGATGATGTGTGCATGCGCAGGATGATGTGTCGAATGCGCAGGATGATGTTTTGGATGTGGAGGATGATGTGTTGGATGCGGAGGATGATGTTTTGGATGCGCAGGATGATGTGTTGGATGTGGAGGATGATGCGTTTGATTCGAAGGATGATGTTTTGGATGCACAGGATGATGTTTTGGTTGTGGAGTATGATGTGTTGGATGTGGAGAATGATGTGTTGGATGTGAAGGATGATGTTTTGGATTTTGAGAAAGATGTTTTGGATGTGGAGGATGCTGTTTTGGATGTGGAGAATGATCCGTTTGATGCAGAGGATGATGTGTTGGATGCGGCAGAAGATGTTTTAGATGCGCAGGATAATGTTTTGGATGTGGAGGATGATGTGTTGAATGGGAGAATGATGTTTTGGATGCACAGGATGATGTTTAGGATGCACAGGATGATGTGTTGGACGTGGATGATGATGTGTTCGATGTGAAGGATGAAGTGTTGGGTGCTCAGGATGATGTATTGGATGTGGTGGATGATGTGTTCAATGTAGAGGATGATGTGCTGCTTGTGGATGATGATGTGTTCGATGTGAAGGATGATGTTTTGGATGCACACGATGATGTTTTGGATGGGGAGGATGATGTGTTCGATGTAGAGGATGATATGTTGGTTGTGGCGGAAGATGTGTTGGATGTGAAGGATGATGTGTTGGATGCGCAGGATGATGTGTTGGATGTGGAGGATGATGTGTTGGATGCGGAGGATGATGTTTCGGATGCGCACGATGATGTTTTGGATGCACAGGATGATGTTCTGGATGTGGAGAATGATGTATTGGTTGTGGCGGATGATATGTTGGATGTGAAGGATGATGGGTTGGATGCGCAGAATGATGTGTTGAATGTGGTGGATGATGTGTTCGATGTGGAGGATGAGGTTTTGGATGCGCAGGATGATGTTTTGGATCTGGAGGATGATGCGTTTGATGCGGAGGATGATGTTTTGGATAGGCAGGATGATGTACTGTATGCGGAGGATGATGTTTTGGATGCGCAGGATGATGTTTTGTAAGCACAGAATGATGTTTTGGATGTGCAGGATGATGTGTTGGATGTGGAGAATGATGTGTTGGATGAGCAGGATGATGTGTTGAATGTGAAGGATGTTGTGTTGGGATGTTGAGGAAGATGTGTTGAATGTGGAGGATGATGTGTTGGATGCGGAGGACGATGTGTTGGATGTGAAGTTTGATGCTTTGGATGCGCAGGTTGATACGTTGGATGTGGAGGATGATGTGTTGGATGTGGAATATGTTGTTTTGGATGCGCAGGATGATGCTTTGGATGCGCAGGATGATGGGTTGGATGCGCAGGATGATGTTTTGGATGTGGAGGATGATGTGTTGGATGCGGAGGATGATGTTTTGGATGCGCAGGATGATGTGTTGGATGTGGAGGATGATGCGTTTGATTCGAAGGTTGATGTTTTGGATGCAGAGGATGATGTTTTGGATGCACATGCTGATGTTTTGGATGGGGAGGATGATGTGTTCGATGTAGAGGATGATGTGTTGGTTGTGGCGGAAGATCTGTTGGATGTGAAGGATGATGTGTTGGATGCGCAGGATGATGTGTTGGATGTGGAGGATGATGTGTTGGATGCGGAGTATGATGTTTCGGATGCGCACGATGATGTTTTGGATGCACAGGATGATGTTTTGGATGTGGAGAATGATGTGTTGGTTGTGGCGGATGATATGTTGGATGTGAAGAATGAAGTGTTGGATGCGCAGGATGATGTGTTGAATGTGGCGGATGACGTGTTCGATGTGGAGGATGAGGTTTTGTATGCGCAGGATGATGTGTTGGGTGTGGATGATGATCTGTTGGAAGCGGAATATGTTGTTTTGGATGCGCAGGATGACGTGTTGGATGTGGAGGATGAGGTTTTCGATGCGCAGGATGATGTTTTGGATGTGGAGGATCATGTGTTGAATGCGGAGAATGATGTTTTGGATGCGCAGGATGATGTGTTGGATGTGGAGGATGATGTGTTGGATGCGCAGGATGATGTGTAGGATGTGGAGGATGATGTGTTGGATGTGGAGGATGATGTTTTGGATGCACAGAATGATGTGTTGGATGTGGAGGATGATGTGTTGGATGCGCAATATGATGTGTTGGATGTGGAGGATGATGTTTTGTATGCGCAGGATAATGTGTTGGATATGGAGGATGATTTTTTGGATGCACAGGATTATGTTTTGGATGTGGAGAATGATGTTTTGGATGTGCAGGATTATGTGTTGGGTGCGAAGAATGATGTTTTGGATGCGCAGGATGATGGTTTGGATTTTGAGAATGACGTGTTGGATGTGGAGGATGATGTTTTGGATGTGGAGAATGATGCGTTTGATGCGGACGATGATGTTTTGGATGCGCAGGATGATGTGCTGAATGTGGAGGATGATGCTTTGGATGCACATGATGATGTGTTGGATGCGGCGGAAGATATTTTAGATGCGTAGGATGATGTGTTGGATGTGGAGGATGATGTGTTGGATGCGGAATATGATGTGTTGGATGGGAGAATGATGTTTTGGATGCGCAGGATGATGTTTTGGATGCAGAGGATGATGTGTTGGACGTGGATGATGATGTGTTCGATGTGAAGGATGATGTGTTGGGTGCTCAGGATGATGTATTGGATGTGGTGGATGATGTGTTCGCTGTAGAGGATGACGTGTTGGTTGTGGATGATGATGTGTTCGATGTGAAGGCTGATGTTTTGGATGCACACGATCATGTTTTGGATGGGGAGGATGATGTGTCCGATGTAGAGGATGATGTGTTGGTTGTGGCGGAAGATCTGTTGGATGTGAAGGATGATGTGTTGGATCCGCAGGATGATGTGTTGGATGTGGAGCATGATCTGTTGGATGCGGAGTATGATGTTTCGGATGCGCACGATGATGTTTTGGATGCACAGGATTATGTTTTGGATGTGGAGAATGACGTGTTGGTTGTGGCGGATGATATGTTGGATGTGAAGAATGAAGTGTTGGGTGCTCAGGATGATGTATTGGATGTGGTGGATGATGTGTTCAATGTAGAGGATGATGTGCTGCTTGTGGATGATGATGTGTTCGATGTGAAGGATGATGTTTTGGATGCACACGATGATGTTTTGGATGGGGAGGATGATGTGTTCGATGTTGAGGATGATGTGTTGGTTGTGGCGGAAGATCTGTTGGATGTGAAGGATGATGTGATGGATGAGGAGGATGATGCGTTTGATTCGAAGGATGATGTTTTGGATGCACAGGATGATATCTTCGATGTGGAGGGTGATGTGTTGGATGCGCAATATGATGTGTTGGATGTGGAGGATGATGTTTTGGATGCGCTGGATAATGTGTTGGATATGGAGGATGATTTTTTGGATGCACAGGATGATGTTTTGGATGTGGAGAATGATGTTTTGGATGCGCAGGATGATGGTTTGGATTCTGAGAATGACGTGTTTGATGTGGAGGATGGTGTTTTGGATGTGGAGAATGATGCGTTTGATGCGGACGATGATGTTTTGGATGCGCAGGATGATGTGCTGAATGTGGAGGATGATGCTTTGGATGCACATGATGATGTGTTGAATATGGAGGATGATGTTTTGGATGCGCAGGCTTATGTGTTGAATGCGCAGAATGATGGTTGGGATGCGCAGGATAATGTGGTGGATGCGGAGAATGATGTTTGCGATGCGCAGGATAATGTTTTCGATGCGCAGGATGATGTTTTGGATGTGGTGGATGATGTTTTGTAAGCGCAGAATGATGTTTTGGATGTGCAGGATGATGTGTTGGATGCGCAGGATGATGTGTGCATGCGCAGGATGATGTGTCGAATGCGCAGGATGATGTTTTGGATGTGGAGGAAGATGTGTTTGATGCGGAGGATGATGTTTTGGATGCGCAGGATGATGTGTTGGATGTGGAGGATGATGCGTTCGATTCGAAGGATGATGTTTTGGATGCACAGGATGATGTTTTGGATGTGGAGTATGATGTGTTGGATGTGGAGAATGATGTGTTGATTGCGCTGGATGATGTGTTGAATGCAAAGGATGTTGTGTTTGGATGTAGAGGAAGATGTGTTGAATGTGGAGGATGATGTGTTGGATGCAGAGGATGATGTGTTGGATGTGAAGGATGATGTTTTGGATTTTGAGAAAGATGTGTTGGATGTGGAGGATGCTGTTTTGGATGTGGAGAATGATCCGTTTGATGCAGAGGATGATGTGTTGGATGCGGCAGAAGATGTTTTAGATGCGCAGGATAATGTTTTGGATGTGGAGGATGATGTGTTGGATGCGGAGTATGATGTTTCGGATGCGCACGATGATGTTTTGGATGCACAGGATGATGTTTTGGATGTGGAGAATGATGTGTTGGTTGTGGTGGATGATATTTTGGATGTGAAGGATGAAGTGTTTGATGCGCAGGATGATGTGTTGAATGTGGTGGATGACGTGTTCGATGTGGAGGATGAGGTTTTGTATGCGCAGGATGATGTGTTGGGTGTGGATGATGATCTGTTGGAAGCGGAATATGTTGTTTTGGATGCGCAGGATGATGTGTTGGATGTGGAGGTTGATGTGTTGGATGCGCAGGATGACGTGTTGGATGTGGAGGATGAGGTTTTCGATGCGCAGGATGATGTTTTGGATGTGGAGGATCATGTGATGAATGCGGATGATGATGTTTTGGATGCGCAGGATTATGTGTTGGATGTGGAGGATGATGTGTTGGATGCGCAGGATGATGTGTAGGATGTGGAGGATGATGTGTTGGATGCGGAGGATGATTATTTGGATGCACAGGATGATGTGTTGGATGAGGAGGATGATGCGTTTGATTCGAAGGATGATGTTTTGGATGCACAGGATGATATCTTCGATGTGGAGGGTGATGTGTTGGATGCGCAATATGATGTGTTGGATGTGGAGGATGATGTTTTGGATGCGCTGGATAATGTGTTGGATATGGAGGATGATTTTTTGGATGCACAGGATAATGTTTTGGATGTGGAGAATGATGTTTTGGATGCGCAGGATGATGGTTTGGATTCTGAGAATGACGTGTTTGATGTGGAGGATGGTGTTTTGGATGTGGAGAATGATGCGTTTGATGCGGACGATGATGTTTTGGATGCGCAGGATGATGTGCTGAATGTGGAGGATGATGCTTTGGATACACATGATGATGTGTTGAATATGGAGGATGATGTTTTGGATGCGCAGGCTTATGTGTTGAATGCGCAGAATGATGGTTGGGATGCGCAGGATAATGTGGTGGATGCGGAGAATGATGTTTGCGATGCGCAGGATAATGTTTTCGATGCGCAGGATGATGTTTTGGATGTGGTGGATGATGTTTTGTAAGCGCAGAATGATGTTTTGGATGTGCAGGATGATGTGTTGGATGCGCAGGATGATGTGTGCATGCGCAGGATGATGTGTCGAATGCGCAGGATGATGTTTTGGATGTGGAGGAAGATGTGTTGGATGCGGAGGATGATGTTTTGGATGCGCAGGATGATGTGTTGGATGTGGAGGATGATGCGTTTGATTCGAAGGATGATGTTTTGGATGCACAGGATGATGTTTTGGATGTGGAGTATGATGTGATGGATGTGGAGAATGATGTGTTGATTGCGCTGGATGATGTGTTGAATGCAAAGGATGTGGTGTTTGGATGTAGAGGAAGATGTGTTGAATGTGGAGGATGATGTGTTGGATGCAGAGGATGATGTGTTGGATGTGAAGGATGATGTTTTGGATTTTGAGAAAGATGTGTTGGATGTGGAGGATGCTGTTTTGGATGTGGAGAATGATCCGTTTGATGCAGAGGATGATGTGTTGGATGCGGCAGAAGATGTTTTAGATGCGCAGGATAATGTTTTGGATGTGGAGGATGATGTGTTGAATGGGAGAATGATGTTTTGGATGCACAGGATGATGTTTAGGATGCACAGGATGATGTGTTGGACGTGGATGATGATGTGTTCGATGTGAAGGATGAAGTGTTGGGTGCTCAGGATGATGTATTTGATGTGGTGGATGATGTGTTCAATGTAGAGGATGATGTGCTGCTTGTGGATGATGATGTGTTCGATGTGAAGGATGATGTTTTGGATGCACACGATGATGTTTTGGATGGGGAGGATGATGTGTTCGATGTAGAGGATGATATGTTGGTTGTGGCGGAAGATGTGTTGGATGTGAAGGATGATGTGTTGGATGCGCAGGATGATGTGTTGGATGTGGAGGATGATGTGTTGGATGCGGAGGATGATGTTTCGGATGCGCACGATGATGTTTTGGATGCACAGGATGATGTTCTGGATGTGGAGAATGATGTATTGGTTGTGGCGGATGATATGTTGGATGTGAAGGATGATGGGTTAGATGCGCAGAATGATGTGTTGAATGTGGTGGATGATGTGTTCGATGTGGAGGATGAGGTTTTGGATGCGCAGGATGATGTTTTGGATGTGGAGGATGATGCGTTTGATGCGGAGGATGATGTTTTGGATAGGCAGGATGATGTACTGTATGCGGAGGATGATGTTTTGGATGTGCATGATGATGTGTTGAATGTGAAGGATGTTGTGTTGGGATGTTGAGGAAGATGTGTTGAATGTGGACGATGATGTGTTGGATGCGGAGGACGATGTGTTGGTTGTGAAGTTTGATGCTTTGGATGCGCAGGTTGATACGTTGGATGTGGAGGATGATGTGTTGGATGTGGAATATGTTGTTTTGGATGCGCAGGATGATGCTTTGGATGCGCAGGATGATGGGTTGGATGCGCAGGATGATGTTTTGGATGTGGTGGATGACGTGTTCGATGTGGAGGATGAGGTTTTGTATGCGCAGGATGATGTGTTGGGTGTGGATGATGATCTGTTGGAAGCGGAATATGTTGTTTTGGGTGCGCAGGATGATATTTTGGATGTGGAGGTTGATGTGTTGGATGCGCAGGATGACGTGTTGGATGCGCAGGATGATGTTTTGGATGTGGAGGATCATGTGTTGAATGCGGATGATGATGTTTTGGATGCGCAGGATTATGTGTTGGATGTGGAGGATGATGTGTTGGATGCGCAGGATGATGTGTAGGATGTGGAGGATGATGTGTTGGATGCGGAGGATGATTATTTGGATGCACAGGATGATGTGTTGGATGAGGAGGATGATGCGTTTGATTCGAAGGATGATGTTTTGGATGCACAGGATGATATCTTCGATGTGGAGGGTGATGTGTTGGATGCGCAATATGATGTGTTGGATGTGGAGGATGATGTTTTGGATGCGCTGGATAATGTGTTGGATATGGAGGATGATTTTTTGGATGCACAGGATGATGTTTTGGATGTGGAGAATGATGTTTTGGATGCGCAGGATGATGGTTTGGATTCTGAGAATGACGTGTTTGATGTGGAGGATGGTGTTTTGGATGTGGAGAATGATGCGTTTGATGCGGACGATGATGTTTTGGATGCGCAGGATGATGTGCTGAATGTGGAGGATGATGCTTTGGATGCACATGATGATGTGTTGAATATGGAGGATGATGTTTTGGATGCGCAGGCTTATGTGTTGAATGCGCAGAATGATGGTTGGGATGCGCAGGATAATGTGGTGGATGCGGAGAATGATGTTTGCGATGCGCAGGATAATGTTTTCGATGCGCAGGATGATGTTTTGGATGTGGTGGATGATGTTTTGTAAGCGCAGAATGATGTTTTGGATGTGCAGGATGATGTGTTGGATGCGCAGGATGATGTGTGCATGCGCAGGATGATGTGTCGAATGCGCAGGATGATGTTTTGGATGTGGAGGAAGATGTGTTGGATGCGGAGGATGATGTTTTGGATGCGCAGGATGATGTGTTGGATGTGGAGGATGATGCGTTTGATTCGAAGGATGATGTTTTGGATGCACAGGATGATGTTTTGGATGTGGAGTATGATGTGTTGGATGTGGAGAATGATGTGTTGATTGCGCTGGATGATGTGTTGAATGCAAAGGATGTTGTGTTTGGATGTAGAGGAAGATGTGTTGAATGTGGAGGATGATGTGTTGGATGCAGAGGATGATGTGTTGGATGTGAAGGATGATGTTTTGGATTTTGAGAAAGATGTGTTGGATGTGGAGGATGCTGTTTTGGATGTGGAGAATGATCCGTTTGATGCAGAGGATGATGTGTTGGATGCGGCAGAAGATGTTTTAGATGCGCAGGATAATGTTTTGGATGTGGAGGATGATGTGTTGAATGGGAGAATGATGTTTTGGATGCACAGGATGATGTTTAGGATGCACAGGATGATGTGTTGGACGTGGATGATGATGTGTTCGATGTGAAGGATGAAGTGTTGGGTGCTCAGGATGATGTATTGGATGTGGTGGATGATGTGTTGGATGCGGAGGATGATTATTCGGATGCACAGGATGATGTGTTGGATGAGGAGGATGATGCGTTTGATTCGAAGGATGATGTTTTGGATGCACAGGATGATATCTTCGATGTGGAGGGTGATGTGTTGGATGCGCAATATGATGTGTTGGATGTGGAGGATGATGTTTTGGATGCGCTGGATAATGTGTTGGATATGGAGGATGATTTTTTGGATGCACAGGATGATGTTTTGGATGTGGAGAATGATGTTTTGGATGCGCAGGATGATGGTTTGGATTCTGAGAATGACGTGTTTGATGTGGAGGATGGTGTTTTGGATGTGGAGAATGATGCGTTTGATGCGGACGATGATGTTTTGGATGCGCAGGATGATGTGCTGAATGTGGAGGATGATGCTTTGGATGCACATGATGATGTGTTGAATATGGAGGATGATGTTTTGGATGCGCAGGCTTATGTGTTGAATGCGCAGAATGATGGTTGGGATGCGCAGGATAATGTGGTGGATGCGGAGAATGATGTTTTGTAAGCGCAGAATGATGTTTTGGATGTGCAGGATGATGTGTTGGATGCGCAGGATGATGTGTGCATGCGCAGGATGATGTGTCGAATGCGCAGGATGATGTTTTGGATGTGGAGGAAGATGTGTTGGATGCGGAGGATGATGTTTTGGATGCGCAGGATGATGTGTTGGATGTGGAGGATGATGCGTTTGATTCGAAGGATGATGTTTTGGATGCACAGGATGATGTTTTGGATGTGGAGTATGATGTGTTGGATGTGGAGAATGATGTGTTGATTGCGCTGGATGATGTGTTGAATGCAAAGGATGTTGTGTTTGGATGTAGAGGAAGATGTGTTGAATGTGGAGGATGATGTGTTGGATGCAGAGGATGATGTGTTGGATGTGAAGGATGATGTTTTGGATTTTGAGAAAGATGTGTTGGATGTGGAGGATGCTGTTTTGGATGTGGAGAATGATCCGTTTGATGCAGAGGATGATGTGTTGGATGCGGCAGAAGATGTTTTAGATGCGCAGGATAATGTTTTGGATGTGGAGGATGATGTGTTGAATGGGAGAATGATGTTTTGGATGCACAGGATGATGTTTAGGATGCACAGGATGATGTGTTGGACGTGGATGATGATGTGTTCGATGTGAAGGATGAAGTGTTGGGTGCTCAGGATGATGTATTGGATGTGGTGGATGATGTGTTCAATGTAGACGATGATGTGCTGCTTGTGGATGATGATGTGTTCGATGTGAAGGATGATGTTTTGGATGCACACGATGATGTTTTGGATGGGGAGGATGATGTGTTCGATGTAGAGGATGATATGTTGGTTGTGGCGGAAGATGTGTTGGATGTGAAGGATGATGTGTTGGATGCGCAGGATGATGTGTTGGATGTGGAGGATGATGTGTTGGATGCGGAGGATGATGTTTCGGATGCGCACGATGATGTTTTGGATGCACAGGATGATGTTCTGGATGTGGAGAATGATGTATTGGTTGTGGCGGATGATATGTTGGATGTGAAGGATGATGGGTTGGATGCGCAGAATGATGTGTTGAATGTGGTGGATGATGTGTTCGATGTGGAGGATGAGGTTTTGGATGCGCAGGATGATGTTTTGGATGTGGAGGATGATGCGTTTGATGCGGAGGATGATGTTTTGGATAGGCAGGATGATGTACTGTATGCGGAGGATGATGTTTTGGATGCGCAGGATGATGTTTTGTAAGCACAGAATGATGTTTTGGATGTGCAGGATGATGTGTTGGATGTGGAGAATGATGTGTTGGATGAGCAGGATGATGTGTTGAATGTGAAGGATGTTGTGTTGGGATGTTGAGGAAGATGTGTTGAATGTGGAGGATGATGTGTTGGATGCGGAGGACGATGTGTTGGATGTGAAGTTTGATGCTTTGGATGCGCAGGTTGATACGTTGGATGTGGAGGATGATGTGTTGGATGTGGAATATGTTGTTTTGGATGCGCAGGATGATGCTTTTGATGCGCAGGATGATGGGTTGGATGCGCAGGATGATGTTTTGGATGTGGAGGATGATGTGTTGGATGCGGAGGATGATGTTTTGGATGCGCAGGATGATGTGTTGGATGTGGAGGATGATGCGTTTGATTCGAAGGTTGATGTTTTGGATGCAGAGGATGATGTTTTGGATGCACATGCTGATGTTTTGGATGGGGAGGATGATGTGTTCGATTTTGAGGATGATGTGTTGGTTGTGGCGGAAGATCTGTTGGATGTGAAGGATGATGTGTTGGATGCGCAGGATGATGTGTTGGATGTGGAGGATGATGTGTTGGATGCGGAGTATGATGTTTCGGATGCGCACGATGATGTTTTGGATGCACAGGATGATGTTTTGGATGTGGAGAATGATGTGTTGGTTGTGGCGGATGATATGTTGGATGTGAAGAATGAAGTGTTGGATGCGCAGGATGATGTGTTGAATGTGGCGGATGACGTGTTCGATGTGGAGGATGAGGTTTTGTATGCGCAGGATGATGTGTTGGGTGTGGATGATGATCTGTTGGAAGCGGAATATGTTGTTTTGGATGCGCAGGATGACGTGTTGGATGTGGAGGATGAGGTTTTCGATGCGCAGGATGATGTTTTGGATGTGGAGGATCATGTGTTGAATGCGGAGAATGATGTTTTGGATGCGCAGGATGATGTGTTGGATGTGGAGGATGATGTGTTGGATGCGCCGGATGATGTGTAGGATGTGGAGGATGATGTGTTGGATGTGGAGGATGATGTTTTGGATGCACAGAATGATGTGTTGGATGTGGAGGATGATGTGTTGGATGCGCAATATGATGTGTTGGATGTGGAGGATGATGTTTTGGATGCGCAGGATGATGTTTAGGATGCACAGGATGATGTGTTGGACGTGGATGATGATGTGTTCGATGTGAAGGATGAAGTGTTGGGTGCTCAGGATGATGTATTGGATGTGGTGGATGATGTGTTCAATGTAGACGATGATGTGCTGCTTGTGGATGATGATGTGTTCGATGTGAAGGATGATGTTTTGGATGCACACGATGATGTTTTGGATGGGGAGGATGATGTGTTCGATGTAGAGGATGATATGTTGGTTGTGGCGGAAGATGTGTTGGATGTGAAGGATGATGTGTTGGATGCGCAGGATGATGTGTTGGATGTGGAGGATGATGTGTTGGATGCGGAGGATGATGTTTCGGATGCGCACGATGATGTTTTGGATGCACAGGATGATGTTCTGGATGTGGAGAATGATGTATTGGTTGTGGCGGATGATATGTTGGATGTGAAGGATGATGGGTTGGATGCGCAGAATGATGTGTTGAATGTGGTGGATGATGTGTTCGATGTGGAGGATGAGGTTTTGGATGCGCAGGATGATGTTTTGGATGTGGAGGATGATGCGTTTGATGCGGAGGATGATGTTTTGGATAGGCAGGATGATGTACTGTATGCGGAGGATGATGTTTTGGATGCGCAGGATGATGTTTTGTAAGCACAGAATGATGTTTTGGATGTGCAGGATGATGTGTTGGATGTGGAGAATGATGTGTTGGATGAGCAGGATGATGTGTTGAATGTGAAGGATGTTGTGTTGGGATGTTGAGGAAGATGTGTTGAATGTGGAGGATGATGTGTTGGATGCGGAGGACGATGTGTTGGATGTGAAGTTTGATGCTTTGGATGCGCAGGTTGATACGTTGGATGTGGAGGATGATGTGTTGGATGTGGAATATGTTGTTTTGGATGCGCAGGATGATGCTTTTGATGCGCAGGATGATGGGTTGGATGCGCAGGATGATGTTTTGGATGTGGAGGATGATGTGTTGGATGCGGAGGATGATGTTTTGGATGCGCAGGATGATGTGTTGGATGTGGAGGATGATGCGTTTGATTCGAAGGTTGATGTTTTGGATGCAGAGGATGATGTTTTGGATGCACATGCTGATGTTTTGGATGGGGAGGATGATGTGTTCGATGTAGAGGATGATGTGTTGGTTGTGGCGGAAGATCTGTTGGATGTGAAGGATGATGTGTTGGATGCGCAGGATGATGTGTTGGATGTGGAGGATGATGTGTTGGATGCGGAGTATGATGTTTCGGATGCGCACGATGATGTTTTGGATGCACAGGATGATGTTTTGGATGTGGAGAATGATGTGTTGGTTGTGGCGGATGATATGTTGGATGTGAAGAATGAAGTGTTGGATGCGCAGGATGATGTGTTGAATGTGGCGGATGACGTGTTCGATGTGGAGGATGAGGTTTTGTATGCGCAGGATGATGTGTTGGGTGTGGATGATGATCTGTTGGAAGCGGAATATGTTGTTTTGGATGCGCAGGATGACGTGTTGGATGTGGAGGATGAGGTTTTCGATGCGCAGGATGATGTTTTGGATGTGGAGGATCATGTGTTGAATGCGGAGAATGATGTTTTGGATGCGCAGGATGATGTGTTGGATGTGGAGGATGATGTGTTGGATGCGCCGGATGATGTGTAGGATGTGGAGGATGATGTGTTGGATGTGGAGGATGATGTTTTGGATGCACAGAATGATGTGTTGGATGTGGAGGATGATGTGTTGGATGCGCAATATGATGTGTTGGATGTGGAGGATGATGTTTTGGATGCGCAGGATAATGTGTTGGATATGGAGGATGATTTTTTGGATGCACAGGATTATGTTTTGGATGTGGAGAATGATGTTTTGGATGTGCAGGATTATGTGTTGGGTGCGAAGAATGATGTTTTGGATGCGCAGGATGATGGTTTGGATTTTGAGAATGACGTGTTGGATGTGGAGGATGATGTTTTGGATGTGGAGAATTATGCGTTTGATGCGGACGATGATGTTTTGGATGCGCAGGATGATGTGCTGAATGTGGAGGATGATGCTTTGGATGCACATGATGATGTGTTGGATGCGGCGGAAGATATTTTAGATGCGTAGGATGATGTGTTGGATGTGGAGGATGATGTGTTGGATGCGGAATATGATGTGTTGGATGGGAGAATGATGTTTTGGATGCGCAGGATGATGTTTTGGATGCAGTGGATGATGTGTTGGACGTGGATGATGATGTGTTCGATGTGAAGGATGATGTGTTGGGTGCTCAGGATGATGTATTGGATGTGTTGGATGATGTGTTCGCTGTAGAGGATGACGTGTTGGTTGTGGATGATGATGTGTTCGATGTGAAGGCTGATGTTTTGGATGCACACGATCATGTTTTGGATGGGGAGGATGATGTGTCCGATGTAGAGGATGATGTGTTGGTTGTGGCGGAAGATCTGTTGGATGTGAAGGATGATGTGTTGGATGCGCAGGATGATGTGTTGGATGTGGAGCATGATCTGTTGGATGCGGAGTATGATGTTTCGGATGCGCACGATGATGTTTTGGATGCACAGGATGATGTTTTGGATGTGGAGAATGACGTGTTGGTTGTGGCGGATGATATGTTGGATGTGAAGAATGAAGTGTTGGGTGCTCAGGATGATGTATTGGATGTGGTGGATGATGTGTTCAATGTAGAGGATGATGTGCTGCTTGTGGATGATGATGTGTTCGATGTGAAGGATGATGTTTTGGATGCACACGATGATGTTTTGGATGGGGAGGATGATGTGTTCGATGTTGAGGATGATGTGTTGGTTGTGGCGGAAGATCTGTTGGATGTGAAGGATGATGTGTTGGATTCGCAGGATGATGTTTTGGATGTGGAGAATGATGTGTTGGTTGTGGTGGATGATATTTTGGATGTGAAGGATGAAGTGTTGGATGCGCAGGATGATGTGTTGAATGTGGTGGATGACGTGTTCGATGTGGAGGATGAGGTTTTGTATGCGCAGGATGATGTGTTGGGTGTGGATGATGATCTGTTGGAAGCGGAATATGTTGTTTTGGATGCGCAGGATGATATTTTGGATGTGGAGGTTGATGTGTTGGATGCGCAGGATGACGTGTTGGATGTGGAGGATGAGGTTTTCGATGCGCAGGATGATGTTTTGGATGTGGAGGATCATGCGTTGAATGCGGATGATGATGTTTTGGATGCGCAGGATTATGTGTTGGATGTGGAGGATGATGTGTTGGATGCGCAGGATGATGTGTAGGATGTGGAGGATGATGTGTTGGATGCGGAGGATGATGATTTGGATGCACAGGATGATGTGTTGGATGAGGAGGATGATGCGTTTGATTCGAAGGATGATGTTTTGGATGCACAGGATGATATCTTCGATGTGGAGGGTGATGTGTTGGATGCGCAATATGATGTGTTGGATGTGGAGGATGATGTTTTGGATGCGCTGGATAATGTGTTGGATATGGAGGATGATTTTTTGGATGCACAGGATGATGTTTTGGATGTGGAGAATGATGTTTTGGATGCGCAGGATGATGGTTTGGATTCTGAGAATGACGTGTTTGATGTGGAGGATGGTGTTTTGGATGTGGAGAATGATGCGTTTGATGCGGACGATGATGTTTTGGATGCGCAGGATGATGTGCTGAATGTGGAGGATGATGCTTTGGATGCACATGATGATGTGTTGAATATGGAGGATGATGTTTTGGATGCGCAGGCTTATGTGTTGAATGCGCAGAATGATGGTTGGGATGCGCAGGATAATGTGGTGGATGCGGAGAATGATGTTTGCGATGCGCAGGATAATGTTTTCGATGCGCAGGATGATGTTTTGGATGTGGTGGATGATGTTTTGTAAGCGCAGAATGATGTGTTGGATGCGCAGGATGATGTGTGCATGCGCAGGATGATGTGTCGAATGCGCAGGATGATGTTTCGGATGTGGAGGATGATGTGTTGGATGCGGAGGATGATGTTTTGGATGCGCAGGATGATGTGTTGGATGTGGAGGATGATGCGTTTGACTCGAAGGATGATGTTTTGGATGCACAGGATGATGTTTTGGATGTGGAGTATGATGTGTTGGATGTGGAGAATGATGTGTTGATTGCGCTGGATGATGTGTTGAATGCAAAGGATGTTGTGTTTGGATGTAGAGGAAGATGTGTTGAATGTGGAGGATGATGTGTTGGATGCAGAGGATGATGTGTTGGATGTGAAGGATGATGTTTTGGATTTTGAGAAAGTTGTGTTGGATGTGGAGGATGCTGTTTTGGATGTGGAGAATGATCCGTTTGATGCAGAGGATGATGTGTTGGATGCGGCAGAAGATGTTTTAGATGCGCAGGATAATGTTTTGGATGTGGAGGATGATGTGTTGAATGGGAGAATGATGTTTTGGATGCACAGGATGATGTTTAGGATGCACAGGATGATTTGTTGGACGTGGATGATGATGTGTTCGATGTGAAGGATGAAGTGTTGGGTGCTCAGGATGATGTATTGGATGTGGTGGATGATGTGTTCAATGTAGAGGATGATGTGCTGCTTGTGGATGATGATGTGTTCGATGTGAAGGATGATGTTTTGGATGCACACGATGATGTTTTGGATGGGGAGGATGATGTGTTCGATGTAGAGGATGATATGTTGGTTGTGGCGGAAGATGTGTTGGATGTGAAGGATGATGTGTTGGATGCGCAGGATGATGTGTTGGATGTGGAGGATGATGTGTTGGATGCGGAGGATGATGTTTCGGATGCGCACGATGATGTTTTGGATGCACAGGATGATGTTCTGGATGTGGAGAATGATGTATTGGTTGTGGCGGATGATATGTTGGATGTGAAGGATGATGGGTTGGATGCGCAGAATGATGTGTTGAATGTGGTGGATGATGTGTTCGATGTGGAGGATGAGGTTTTGGATGCGCAGGATGATGTTTTGGATGTGGAGGATGATGCGTTTGATGCGGAGGATGATGTTTTGGATAGGCAGGATGATGTACTGTATGCGGAGGATGATGTTTTGGATGCGCAGGATGATGTTTTGTAAGCACAGAATGATGTTTTGGATGTGCAGGATGATGTGTTGGATGTGGAGAATGATGTGGTGGATGAGCAGGATGATGTGTTGAATGTGAAGGATGTTGTGTTGGGATGTAGAGGAAGATGTGTTGAATGTGGAGGATGATGTGTTGGATGCGGAGGACGATGTGTTGGATGTGAAGTTTGATGCTTTGGATGCGCAGGTTGATACGTTGGATGTGGAGGATGATGTGTTGGATGTGGAATATGTTGTTTTGGATGCGCAGGATGATGCTTTGGATGCGCAGGATGATGGGTTGGATGCGCAGGATGATGTTTTGGATGTGGAGGATGATGTGTTGGATGCGGAGGATGATGTTTTGGATGCGCAGGATGATGTGTTGGATGTGGAGGATGATGCGTTTGATTCGAAGGTTGATGTTTTGGATGCAGAGGATGATGTTTTGGATGCACATGCTGATGTTTTGGATGGGGAGGATGATGTGTTCGATGTAGAGGATGATGTGTTGGTTGTGGCGGAAGATCTGTTGGATGTGAAGGATGATGTGTTGGATGCGCAGGATGATGTGTTGGATGTGGAGGATGATGTGTTGGATGCGGAGTATGATGTTTCGGATGCGCACGATGATGTTTTGGATGCACAGGATGATGTTTTGGATGTGGAGAATGATGTGTTGGTTGTGGCGGATGATATGTTGGATGTGAAGAATGAAGTGTTGGATGCGCAGGATGATGTGTTGACTGTGGCGGATGACGTGTTCGATGTGGAGGATGAGGTTTTGTATGCGCAGGATGATGTGTTGGGTGTGGATGATGATCTGTTGGAAGCGGAATATGTTGTTTTGGATGCGCAGGATGACGTGTTGGATGTGGAGGATGAGGTTTTCGATGCGCAGGATGATGTTTTGGATGTGGAGGATCATGTGTTGAATGCGGAGAATGATGTTTTGGATGCGCAGGATGATGTGTTGGATGTGGAGGATGATGTGTTGGATGCGCAGGATGATGTGTAGGATGTGGAGGATGATGTGTTGGATGTGGAGGATGATGTTTTGGATGCACAGAATGATGTGTTGGATGTGGAGGATGATGTGTTGGATGCGCAATATGATGTGTTGGATGTGGAGGATGATGTTTTGGATGCGCAGGATAATGTGTTGGATATGGAGGATGATTTTTTGGATGCACAGGATTATGTTTTGGATGTGGAGAATGATGTTTTGGATGTGCAGGATTATGTGTTGAGTGCGAAGAATGATGTTTTGGATGCGCAGGATGATGGTTTGGATTTTGAGAATGACGTGTTGGATGTGGAGGATGATGTTTTGGATGTGGAGAATGATGCGTTTGATGCGGACGATGATGTTTTGGATGCGCAGGATGATGTGCTGAATGTGGAGGATGATGCTTTGGATGCACATAATGATGTGTTGGATGCGGCGGAAGATATTTTAGATGCGTAGGATGATGTGTTGGATGTGGAGGATGATGTGTTGGATGCGGAGTATGATGTGTTGGATGGGAGAATGTTGTTTTGGATGCGCAGGATGATGTTTTGGATGCAGAGGATGATGTGTTGGACGTGGATGATGATGTGTTCGATGTGAAGGATGATGTGTTGGGTGCTGAGGATGATGTATTGGATGTGGTGGATGATGTGTTCGCTGTAGAGGATGACGTGTTGGTTGTGGATGATGATGTGTTCGATGTGAAGGCTGATGTTTTGGATGCACACGATCATGTTTTGGATGGGGAGGATGATGTGTCCGATGTAGAGGATGATGTGTTGGTTGTGGCGGAAGATCTGTTGGATGTGAAGGATGATGTGTTGGATGCGCAGGATGATGTGTTGGATGTGGAGCATGATCTGTTGGATGCGGAGTATGATGTTTCGGATGCGCACGATGATGTTTTGGATGCACAGGATGATGTGTAGGATGTGGAGGATGATGTGTTGGATGCGGAGGATGATTATTTAGATGCACAGGATGATGTGTTGGATGCGCAGGATGATGTGCTGAATGTGGAGGATGATGTTTTGGATGCACAGGATGATATCTTCGATGTGGAGGGTGATGTGTTGGATGCGCAATATGATGTGTTGGATGTGGAGGATGATGTTTTGAATGCGCTGGATAATGTGTTGGATATGGAGGATGATTTTTTGGATGCACAGGATGATGTTTTGGATGTGTAGAATGATGTTTTGGATGCGCAGGATGATGGTTTGGATTCTGAGAATGACGTGTTTGATGTGGAGGATGGTGTTTTGGATGTGGAGAATGATGCGTTTGATGCGGACGATGATGTTTTGGATGCGCAGGATGATGTGCTGAATGTGGAGGATGATGCTTTGGATGCACATGATGATGTGTTGAATATGGAGGATGATGTTTTGGATGCGCAGGCTTATGTGTTGAATGCGCAGAATGATGGTTGGGATGCGCAGGATAATGTGGTGGATGCGGAGAATGATGTTTGCGATGCGCAGGATAATGTTTTCGATGCGCAGGATGATGTTTTGGATGTGGTGGATGATGTTTTGTAAGCGCAGAATGATGTTTTGGATGTGCAGGATGATGTGTTGGATGCGCAGGATGATGTGTGCATGCGCAGGATGATGTGTCGAATGCGCAGGATGATGTTTTGGATGTGGAGGAAGATGTGTTGGATGCGGAGGATGATGTTTTGGATGCGCAGGATGATGTGTTGAATGCAAAGGATGTTGTGTTTGGATGTAGAGGAAGATGTGTTGAATGTGGAGGATGATGTGTTGGATGCAGAGGATGATGTGTTGGATGTGAAGGATGATGTTTTGGATTTTGAGAAAGATGTGTTGGATGTGGAGGATGCTGTTTTGGATGTGGAGAATGATCCGTTTGATGCAGAGGATGATGTGTTGGATGCGGCAGAAGATGTTTTAGATGCGCAGGATAATGTTTTGGATGTGGAGGATGATGTGTTGAATGGGAGAATGATGTTTTGGATGCACAGGATGATGTTTAGGATGCACAGGATGATGTGTTGGACGTGGATGATGATGTGTTCGATGTGAAGGATGAAGTGTTGGGTGCTCAGGATGATGTATTGGATGTGGTGGATGATGTGTTCAATGTAGAGGATGATGTGCTGCTTGTGGATGATGATGTGTTCGATGTGAAGGATGATGTTTTGGATGCACACGATGATGTTTTGGATGGGGAGGATGATGTGTTCGATGTAGAGGATGATATGTTGGTTGTGGCGGAAGATGTGTTGGATGTGAAGGATGATGTGTTGGATGCGCAGGATGATGTGTTGGATGTGGAGGATGATGTGTTGGATGCGGAGGATGATGTTTCGGATGCGCACGATGATGTTTTGGATGCACAGGATGATGTTCTGGATGTGGAGAATGATGTATTGGTTGTGGCGGATGATATGTTGGATGTGAAGGATGATGGGTTGGATGCGCAGAATGATGTGTTGAATGTGGTGGATGATGTGTTCGATGTGGAGGATGAGGTTTTGGATGCGCAGGATGATGTTTTGGATGTGGAGGATGATGCGTTTGATGCGGAGGATGATGTTTTGGATAGGCAGGATGATGTACTGTATGCGGAGGATGATGTTTTGGATGCGCAGGATGATGTTTTGTAAGCACAGAATGATGTTTTGGATGTGCAGGATGATGTGTTGGATGTGGAGAATGATGTGGTGGATGAGCAGGATGATGTGTTGAATGTGAAGGATGTTGTGTTGGGATGTAGAGGAAGATGTGTTGAATGTGGAGGATGATGTGTTGGATGCGGAGGACGATGTGTTGGATGTGAAGTTTGATGCTTTGGATGCGCAGGTTGATACGTTGGATGTGGAGGATGATGTGTTGGATGTGGAATATGTTGTTTTGGATGCGCAGGATGATGCTTTGGATGCGCAGGATGATGGGTTGGATGCGCAGGATGATGTTTTGGATGTGGAGGATGATGTGTTGGATGCGGAGGATGATGTTTTGGATGCGCAGGATGATGTGTTGGATGTGGAGGATGATGCGTTTGATTCGAAGGTTGATGTTTTGGATGCAGAGGATGATGTTTTGGATGCACATGCTGATGTTTTGGATGGGGAGGATGATGTGTTCGATGTAGACGATGATGTGTTGGTTGTGGCGGAAGATCTGTTGGATGTGAAGGATGATGTGTTGGATGCGCAGGATGATGTGTTGGATGTGGAGGATGATGTGTTGGATGCGGAGTATGATGTTTCGGATGCGCACGATGATGTTTTGGATGCACAGGATGATGTTTTGGATGTGGAGAATGATGTGTTGGGATGGATGATGATCTGTTGGATGTGAAGAATGAAGTGTTGGATGCGCAGGATGACGTGCTGGATGTGGAGGATGAGGTTTTCGATGCGCAGGATGATGTTTTGGATGTGGAGGATCATGTGTTGAATGCGGAGAATGATGTTTTGGATGCGCAGGATGATGTGTTGGATGTGGAGGATGATGTGTTGGATGCGCAGGATGATGTGTAGGATGTGGAGGATGATGTGTTGGATGTGGAGGATGATGTTTTGGATGCACAGAATGATGTGTTGGATGTGGAGGATGATGTGTTGGATGCGCAATATGATGTGTTGGATGTGGAGGATGATGTTTTGGATGCGCAGGATAATGTGTTGGATATGGAGGATGATTTTTTGGATGCACAGGATTATGTTTTGGATGTGGAGAATGATGTTTTGGATGTGCAGGATTATGTGTTGGGTGCGAAGAATGATGTTTTGGATGCGCAGGATGATGGTTTGGATTTTGAGAATGACGTGTTGGATGTGGAGGATGATGTTTTGGATGTGGAGAATGATGCGTTTGATGCGGACGATGATGTTTTGGATGCGCAGGATGATGTGCTGAATGTGGAGGATGATGCTTTGGATGCACATGATGATGTGTTGGATGCGGCGGAAGATATTTTAGATGCGTAGGATGATGTGTTGGATGTGGAGGATGATGTGTTGGATGCGGAGTATGATGTGTTGGATGCGGAGTATGATGTGTTGGATGGGAGAATGATGTTTTGGATGCGCAGGATGATGTTTAGGATGCACAGGATGATTTGTTGGACGTGGATGATGATGTGTTCGATGTGAAGGATGAAGTGTTGGGTGCTCAGGATGATGTATTGGATGTGGTGGATGATGTGTTCAATGTAGAGGATGATGTGCTGCTTGTGGATGATGATGTGTTCGATGTGAAGGATGATGTTTTGGATGCACACGATGATGTTTTGGATGGGGAGGATGATGTGTTCGATGTAGAGGATGATATGTTGGTTGTGGCGGAAGATGTGTTGGATGTGAAGGATGATGTGTTGGATGCGCAGGATGATGTGTTGGATGTGGAGGATGATGTGTTGGATGCGGCGGATGATATGTTGGATGTGAAGGATGATGGGTTGGATGCGCAGAATGATGTGTTGAATGTGGTGGATGATGTGTTCGATATGGAGGATGAGGTTTTGGATGCGCAGGATGATGTTTTGGATGTGGAGGATGATGCGTTTGATGCGGAGGATGATGTTTTGGATAGGCAGGATGATGTACTGTATGCGGAGGATGATGTTTTGGATGCGCAGGATGATGTTTTGTAAGCACAGAATGATGTTTTGGATGTGCAGGATGATGTGTTGGATGTGGAGAATGATGTGTTGGATGAGCAGGATGATGTGTTGAATGTGAAGGATGTTGTGTTGGGATGTAGAGGAAGATGTGTTGAATGTGGAGGATGATGTGTTGGATGCGGAGGACGATGTGTTGGATGTGAAGTTTGATGCTTTGGATGCGCAGGTTGATACGTTGGATGTGGAGGATGATGTGTTGGATGTGGAATATGTTGTTTTGGATGCGCAGGATGATGCTTTGGATGCGCAGGATGATGGGTTGGATGCGCAGGATGATGTTTTGGATGTGGAGGATGATGTGTTGGATGCGGAGGATGATGTTTTGGATGCGCAGGATGATGTGTTGGATGTGGAGGATGATGCGTTTGATTCGAAGGTTGATGTTTTGGATGCAGAGGATGATGTTTTGGATGCACATGCTGATGTTTTGGATGGGGAGGATGATGTGTTCGATGTAGAGGATGATGAGTTGGTTGTGGCGGAAGATCTGTTGGATGTGAAGGATGATGTGTTGGATGCGCAGGATGATGTGTTGGATGTGGAGGATGATGTGTTGGATGCGGAGTATGATGTTTCGGATGCGCACGATGATGTTTTGGATGCACAGGATGATGTTTTGGATGTGGAGAATGATGTGTTGGTTGTGGCGGATGATATGTTGGATGTGAAGAATGAAGTGTTGGATGCGCAGGATGATGTGTTGACTGTGGCGGATGACGTGTTCGATGTGGAGGATGAGGTTTTGTATGCGCAGGATGATGTGTTGGGTGTGGATGATGATCTGTTGGAAGCGGAATATGTTGTTTTGGATGCGCAGGATGACGTGTTGGATGTGGAGGATGAGGTTTTCGATGCGCAGGATGATGTTTTGGATGTGGAGGATCATGTGTTGAATGCGGAGAATGATGTTTTGGATGCGCAGGATGATGTGTTGGATGTGGAGGATGATGTGTTGGATGCGCAGGATGATGTGTAGGATGTGGAGGATGATGTGTTGGATGTGGAGGATGATGTTTTGGATGCACAGAATGATGTGTTGGATGTGGAGGATGATGTGTTGGATGCGCAATATGATATGTTGGATGTGGAGGATGATGTTTTGGATGCGCAGGATAATGTGTTGGATATGGAGGATGTTTTTTTGGATGCACAGGATTATGTTTTGGATGTGGAGAATGATGTTTTGGATGTGCAGGATTATGTGTTGAGTGCGAAGAATGATGTTTTGGATGCGCAGGATGATGGTTTGGATTTTGAGAATGACGTGTTGGATGTGGAGGATGATGTTTTGGATGTGGAGGATGATGTTTTGGATGTGGAGAATGATGCGTTTGATGCGGACGATGATGTTTTGGATGCGCAGGATGATGTGCTGAATGTGGAGGATGATGCTTTGGATGCACATAATGATGTGTTGGATGCGGCGGAAGATATTTTAGATGCGTAGGATGATGTGTTGGATGTGGAGGATGATGTGTTGGATGCGGAGTATGATGTGTTGGATGGGAGAATGATGTTTTGGATGCGCAGGATGATGTTTTGGATGCAGAGGATGATGTGTTTGATGCGGAGGATGATGTTTTGGATAGGCAGGATGATGTACTGTATGCGGAGGATGATGTTTTGGATGCGCAGGATGATGTTTTGTAAGCACAGAATGATGTTTTGGATGTGCAGGATGATGTGTTGGATGTGGAGAATGATGTGTTGGATGAGCAGGATGATGTGTTGAATGTGAAGGATGTTGTGTTGGGATGTAGAGGAAGATGTGTTGAATGTGGAGGATGATGTGTTGGATGCGGAGGACGATGTGTTGGATGTGAAGTTTGATGCTTTGGATGCGCAGGTTGATACGTTGGATGTGGAGGATGATGTGTTGGATGTGGAATATGTTGTTTTGGATGCGCAGGATGATGCTTTGGATGCGCAGGATGATGGGTTGGATGCGCAGGATGATGTTTTGGATGTGGAGGATGATGTGTTGGATGCGGAGGATGATGTTTTGGATGCGCAGGATGATGTGTTGGATGTGGAGGATGATGCGTTTGATTCGAAGGTTGATGTTTTGGATGCAGAGGATGATGTTTTGGATGCACATGCTGATGTTTTGGATGGGGAGGATGATGTGTTCGATGTAGAGGATGATGTGTTGGTTGTGGCGGAAGATCTGTTGGATGTGAAGGATGATGTGTTGGATGCGCAGGATGATGTGTTGGATGTGGAGGATGATGTGTTGGATGCGGAGTATGATGTTTCGGATGCGCACGATGATGTTTTGGATGCACAGGATGATGTTTTGGATGTGGAGAATGATGTGTTGGTTGTGGCGGATGATATGTTGGATGTGAAGAATGAAGTGTTGGATGCGCAGGATGATGTGTTGACTGTGGCGGATGACGTGTTCGATGTGGAGGATGAGGTTTTGTATGCGCAGGATGATGTGTTGGGTGTGGATGATGATCTGTTGGAAGCGGAATATGTTGTTTTGGATGCGCAGGATGACGTGTTGGATGTGGAGGATGAGGTTTTCGATGCGCAGGATGATGTTTTGGATGTGGAGGATCATGTGTTGAATGCGGAGAATGATGTTTTGGATGCGCAGGATGATGTGTTGGATGTGGAGGATGATGTGTTGGATGCGCAGGATGATGTGTAGGATGTGGAGGATGATGTGTTGGATGTGGAGGATGATGTTTTGGATGCACAGAATGATGTGTTGGATGTGGAGGATGATGTGTTGGATGCGCAATATGATGTGTTGGATGTGGAGGATGATGTTTTGGATGCGCAGGATAATGTGTTGGATATGGAGGATGATTTTTTGGATGCACAGGATTATGTTTTGGATGTGGAGAATGATGTTTTGGATGTGCAGGATTATGTGTTGAGTGCGAAGAATGATGTTTTGGATGCGCAGGATGATGGTTTGGATTTTGAGAATGACGTGTTGGATGTGGAGGATGATGTTTTGGATGTGGAGAATGATGCGTTTGATGCGGACGATGATGTTTTGGATGCGCAGGATGATGTGCTGAATGTGGAGGATGATGCTTTGGATGCACATAATGATGTGTTGGATGCGGCGGAAGATATTTTAGATGCGTAGGATGATGTGTTGGATGTGGAGGATGATGTGTTGGATGCGGAGTATGATGTGTTGGATGGGAGAATGTTGTTTTGGATGCGCAGGATGATGTTTTGGATGCAGAGGATGATGTGTTGGACGTGGATGATGATGTGTTCGATGTGAAGGATGATGTGTTGGGTGCTGAGGATGATGTATTGGATGTGGTGGATGATGTGTTCGCTGTAGAGGATGACGTGTTGGTTGTGGATGATGATGTGTTCGATGTGAAGGCTGATGTTTTGGATGCACACGATCATGTTTTGGATGGGGAGGATGATGTGTCCGATGTAGAGGATGATGTGTTGGTTGTGGCGGAAGATCTGTTGGATGTGAAGGATGATGTGTTGGATGCGCAGGATGATGTGTTGGATGTGGAGCATGATCTGTTGGATGCGGAGTATGATGTTTCGGATGCGCACGATGATGTTTTGGATGCACAGGATGATGTGTAGGATGTGGAGGATGATGTGTTGGATGCGGAGGATGATTATTTAGATGCACAGGATGATGTGTTGGATGCGCAGGATGATGTGCTGAATGTGGAGGATGATGTTTTGGATGCACAGGATGATATCTTCGATGTGGAGGGTGATGTGTTGGATGCGCAATATGATGTGTTGGATGTGGAGGATGATGTTTTGAATGCGCTGGATAATGTGTTGGATATGGAGGATGATTTTTTGGATGCACAGGATGATGTTTTGGATGTGTAGAATGATGTTTTGGATGCGCAGGATGATGGTTTGGATTCTGAGAATGACGTGTTTGATGTGGAGGATGGTGTTTTGGATGTGGAGAATGATGCGTTTGATGCGGACGATGATGTTTTGGATGCGCAGGATGATGTGCTGAATGTGGAGGATGATGCTTTGGATGCACATGATGATGTGTTGAATATGGAGGATGATGTTTTGGATGCGCAGGCTTATGTGTTGAATGCGCAGAATGATGGTTGGGATGCGCAGGATAATGTGGTGGATGCGGAGAATGATGTTTGCGATGCGCAGGATAATGTTTTCGATGCGCAGGATGATGTTTTGGATGTGGTGGATGATGTTTTGTAAGCGCAGAATGATGTTTTGGATGTGCAGGATGATGTGTTGGATGCGCAGGATGATGTGTGCATGCGCAGGATGATGTGTCGAATGCGCAGGATGATGTTTTGGATGTGGAGGAAGATGTGTTGGATGCGGAGGATGATGTTTTGGATGCGCAGGATGATGTGTTGAATGCAAAGGATGTTGTGTTTGGATGTAGAGGAAGATGTGTTGAATGTGGAGGATGATGTGTTGGATGCAGAGGATGATGTGTTGGATGTGAAGGATGATGTTTTGGATTTTGAGAAAGATGTGTTGGATGTGGAGGATGCTGTTTTGGATGTGGAGAATGATCCGTTTGATGCAGAGGATGATGTGTTGGATGCGGCAGAAGATGTTTTAGATGCGCAGGATAATGTTTTGGATGTGGAGGATGATGTGTTGAATGGGAGAATGATGTTTTGGATGCACAGGATGATGTTTAGGATGCACAGGATGATGTGTTGGACGTGGATGATGATGTGTTCGATGTGAAGGATGAAGTGTTGGGTGCTCAGGATGATGTATTGGATGTGGTGGATGATGTGTTCAATGTAGAGGATGATGTGCTGCTTGTGGATGATGATGTGTTCGATGTGAAGGATGATGTTTTGGATGCACACGATGATGTTTTGGATGGGGAGGATGATGTGTTCGATGTAGAGGATGATATGTTGGTTGTGGCGGAAGATGTGTTGGATGTGAAGGATGATGTGTTGGATGCGCAGGATGATGTGTTGGATGTGGAGGATGATGTGTTGGATGCGGAGGATGATGTTTCGGATGCGCACGATGATGTTTTGGATGCACAGGATGATGTTCTGGATGTGGAGAATGATGTATTGGTTGTGGCGGATGATATGTTGGATGTGAAGGATGATGGGTTGGATGCGCAGAATGATGTGTTGAATGTGGTGGATGATGTGTTCGATGTGGAGGATGAGGTTTTGGATGCGCAGGATGATGTTTTGGATGTGGAGGATGATGCGTTTGATGCGGAGGATGATGTTTTGGATAGGCAGGATGATGTACTGTATGCGGAGGATGATGTTTTGGATGCGCAGGATGATGTTTTGTAAGCACAGAATGATGTTTTGGATGTGCAGGATGATGTGTTGGATGTGGAGAATGATGTGGTGGATGAGCAGGATGATGTGTTGAATGTGAAGGATGTTGTGTTGGGATGTAGAGGAAGATGTGTTGAATGTGGAGGATGATGTGTTGGATGCGGAGGACGATGTGTTGGATGTGAAGTTTGATGCTTTGGATGCGCAGGTCGATACGTTGGATGTGGAGGATGATGTGTTGGATGTGGAATATGTTGTTTTGGATGCGCAGGATGATGCTTTGGATGCGCAGGATGATGGGTTGGATGCGCAGGATGATGTTTTGGATGTGGAGGATGATGTGTTGGATGCGGAGGATGATGTTTTGGATGCGCAGGATGATGTGTTGGATGTGGAGGATGATGCGTTTGATTCGAAGGTTGATGTTTTGGATGCAGAGGATGATGTTTTGGATGCACATGCTGATGTTTTGGATGGGGAGGATGATGTGTTCGATGTAGAGGATGATGTGTTGGTTGTGGCGGAAGATCTGTTGGATGTGAAGGATGATGTGTTGGATGCGCAGGATGATGTGTTGGATGTGGAGGATGATGTGTTGGATGCGGAGTATGATGTTTCGGATGCGCACGATGATGTTTTGGATGCACAGGATGATGTTTTGGATGTGGAGAATGATGTGTTGGGATGGATGATGATCTGTTGGATGTGAAGAATGAAGTGTTGGATGCGCAGGATGACGTGCTGGATGTGGAGGATGAGGTTTTCGATGCGCAGGATGATGTTTTGGATGTGGAGGATCATGTGTTGAATGCGGAGAATGATGTTTTGGATGCGCAGGATGATGTGTTGGATGTGGAGGATGATGTGTTGGATGCGCAGGATGATGTGTAGGATGTGGAGGATGATGTGTTGGATGTGGAGGATGATGTTTTGGATGCACAGAATGATGTGTTGGATGTGGAGGATGATGTGTTGGATGCGCAATATGATGTGTTGGATGTGGAGGATGATGTTTTGGATGCGCAGGATAATGTGTTGGATATGGAGGATGATTTTTTGGATGCACAGGATTATGTTTTGGATGTGGAGAATGATGTTTTGGATGTGCAGGATTATGTGTTGGGTGCGAAGAATGATGTTTTGGATGCGCAGGATGATGGTTTGGATTTTGAGAATGACGTGTTGGATGTGGAGGATGATGTTTTGGATGTGGAGAATGATGCGTTTGATGCGGACGATGATGTTTTGGATGCGCAGGATGATGTGCTGAATGTGGAGGATGATGCTTTGGATGCACATGATGATGTGTTGGATGCGGCGGAAGATATTTTAGATGCGTAGGATGATGTGTTGGATGTGGAGGATGATGTGTTGGATGCGGAGTATGATGTGTTGGATGGGAGAATGATGTTTTGGATGCGCAGGATGATGTTTAGGATGCACAGGATGATTTGTTGGACGTGGATGATGATGTGTTCGATGTGAAGGATGAAGTGTTGGGTGCTCAGGATGATGTATTGGATGTGGTGGATGATGTGTTCAATGTAGAGGATGATGTGCTGCTTGTGGATGATGATGTGTTCGATGTGAAGGATGATGTTTTGGATGCACACGATGATGTTTTGGATGGGGAGGATGATGTGTTCGATGTAGAGGATGATATGTTGGTTGTGGCGGAAGATGTGTTGGATGTGAAGGATGATGTGTTGGATGCGCAGGATGATGTGTTGGATGTGGAGGATGATGTGTTGGATGCGGAGGATGATGTTTCGGATGCGCACGATGATGTTTTGGATGCACAGGATGATGTTCTGGATGTGGAGAATGATGTATTGGTTGTGGCGGATGATATGTTGGATGTGAAGGATGATGGGTTGGATGCGCAGAATGATGTGTTGAATGTGGTGGATGATGTGTTCGATGTGGAGGATGAGGTTTTGGATGCGCAGGATGATGTTTTGGATGTGGAGGATGATGCGTTTGATGCGGAGGATGATGTTTTGGATAGGCAGGATGATGTACTGTATGCGGAGGATGATGTTTTGGATGCGCAGGATGATGTTTTGTAAGCACAGAATGATGTTTTGGATGTGCAGGATGATGTGTTGGATGTGGAGAATGATGTGTTGGATGAGCAGGATGATGTGTTGAATGTGAAGGATGTTGTGTTGGGATGTAGAGGAAGATGTGTTGAATGTGGAGGATGATGTGTTGGATGCGGAGGACGATGTGTTGGATGTGAAGTTTGATGCTTTGGATGCGCAGGTTGATACGTTGGATGTGGAGGATGATGTGTTGGATGTGGAATATGTTGTTTTGGATGCGCAGGATGATGCTTTGGATGCGCAGGATGATGGGTTGGATGCGCAGGATGATGTTTTGGATGTGGAGGATGATGTGTTGGATGCGGAGGATGATGTTTTGGATGCGCAGGATGATGTGTTGGATGTGGAGGATGATGCGTTTGATTCGAAGGTTGATGTTTTGGATGCAGAGGATGATGTTTTGGATGCACATGCTGATGTTTTGGATGGGGAGGATGATGTGTTCGATGTAGAGGATGATGAGTTGGTTGTGGCGGAAGATCTGTTGGATGTGAAGGATGATGTGTTGGATGCGCAGGATGATGTGTTGGATGTGGAGGATGATGTGTTGGATGCGGAGTATGATGTTTCGGATGCGCACGATGATGTTTTGGATGCACAGGATGATGTTTTGGATGTGGAGAATGATGTGTTGGTTGTGGCGGATGATATGTTGGATGTGAAGAATGAAGTGTTGGATGCGCAGGATGATGTGTTGACTGTGGCGGATGACGTGTTCGATGTGGAGGATGAGGTTTTGTATGCGCAGGATGATGTGTTGGGTGTGGATGATGATCTGTTGGAAGCGGAATATGTTGTTTTGGATGCGCAGGATGACGTGTTGGATGTGGAGGATGAGGTTTTCGATGCGCAGGATGATGTTTTGGATGTGGAGGATCATGTGTTGAATGCGGAGAATGATGTTTTGGATGCGCAGGATGATGTGTTGGATGTGGAGGATGATGTGTTGGATGCGCAGGATGATGTGTAGGATGTGGAGGATGATGTGTTGGATGTGGAGGATGATGTTTTGGATGCACAGAATGATGTGTTGGATGTGGAGGATGATGTGTTGGATGCGCAATATGATATGTTGGATGTGGAGGATGATGTTTTGGATGCGCAGGATAATGTGTTGGATATGGAGGATGTTTTTTTGGATGCACAGGATTATGTTTTGGATGTGGAGAATGATGTTTTGGATGTGCAGGATTATGTGTTGAGTGCGAAGAATGATGTTTTGGATGCGCAGGATGATGGTTTGGATTTTGAGAATGACGTGTTGGATGTGGAGGATGATGTTTTGGATGTGGAGAATGATGCGTTTGATGCGGACGATGATGTTTTGGATGCGCAGGATGATGTGCTGAATGTGGAGGATGATGCTTTGGATGCACATAATGATGTGTTGGATGCGGCGGAAGATATTTTAGATGCGTAGGATGATGTGTTGGATGTGGAGGATGATGTGTTGGATGCGGAGTATGATGTGTTGGATGGGAGAATGATGTTTTGGATGCGCAGGATGATGTTTTGGATGCAGAGGATGATGTGTTGGACGTGGATGATGATGTGTTCGATGTGAAGGATGATGTGTTGGGTGCTGAGGATGATGTATTGGATGTGGTGGATGATGTGTTCGCTGTAGAGGATGACGTGTTGGTTGTGGATGATGATGTGTTCGATGTGAAGGCTGATGTTTTGGATGCACACGATCATGTTTTGGATGGGGAGGATGATGTGTCCGATGTAGAGGATGATGTGTTGGTTGTGGCGGAAGATCTGTTGGATGTGAAGGATGATGTGTTGGATGCGCAGGATGATGTGTTGGATGTGGAGCATGATCTGTTGGATGCGGAGTATGATGTTTCGGATGCGCACGATGATGTTTTGGATGCACAGGATGATGTTCTGGATGTGGAGAATGATGTATTGGTTGTGGCGGATGATATGTTGGATGTGAAGGATGATGGGTTGGATGCGCAGAATGATGTGTTGAATGTGGTGGATGATGTGTTCGATGTGGAGGATGAGGTTTTGGATGCGCAGGATGATGTTTTGGATGTGGAGGATGATGCGTTTGATGCGGAGGATGATGTTTTGGATAGGCAGGATGATGTACTGTATGCGGAGGATGATGTTTTGGATGCGCAGGATGATGTTTTGTAAGCACAGAATGATGTTTTGGATGTGCAGGATGATGTGTTGGATGTGGAGAATGATGTGGTGGATGAGCAGGATGATGTGTTGAATGTGAAGGATGTTGTGTTGGGATGTAGAGGAAGATGTGTTGAATGTGGAGGATGATGTGTTGGATGCGGAGGACGATGTGTTGGATGTGAAGTTTGATGCTTTGGATGCGCAGGTTGATACGTTGGATGTGGAGGATGATGTGTTGGATGTGGAATATGTTGTTTTGGATTCGCAGGATGATGCTTTGGATGCGCAGGATGATGGGTTGGATGCGCAGGATGATGTTTTGGATGTGGAGGATGATGTGTTGGATGCGGAGGATGATGTTTTGGATGCGCAGGATGATGTGTTGGATGTGGAGGATGATGCGTTTGATTCGAAGGTTGATGTTTTGGATGCAGAGGATGATGTTTTGGATGCACATGCTGATGTTTTGGATGGGGAGGATGATGTGTTCGATGTAGACGATGATGTGTTGGTTGTGGCGGAAGATCTGTTGGATGTGAAGGATGATGTGTTGGATGCGCAGGATGATGTGTTGGATGTGGAGGATGATGTGTTGGATGCGGAGTATGATGTTTCGGATGCGCACGATGATGTTTTGGATGCACAGGATGATGTTTTGGATGTGGAGAATGATGTGTTGGGATGGATGATGATCTGTTGGATGTGAAGAATGAAGTGTTGGATGCGCAGGATGACGTGCTGGATGTGGAGGATGAGGTTTTCGATGCGCAGGATGATGTTTTGGATGTGGAGGATCATGTGTTGAATGCGGAGAATGATGTTTTGGATGCGCAGGATGATGTGTTGGATGTGGAGGATGATGTGTTGGATGCGCAGGATGATGTGTAGGATGTGGAGGATGATGTGTTGGATGTGGAGGATGATGTTTTGGATGCACAGAATGATGTGTTGGATGTGGAGGATGATGTGTTGGATGCGCAATATGATGTGTTGGATGTGGAGGATGATGTTTTGGATGCGCAGGATAATGTGTTGGATATGGAGGATGATTTTTCGGATGCACAGGATTATGTTTTGGATGTGGAGAATGATGTTTTGGATGTGCAGGATTATGTGTTGGGTGCGAAGAATGATGTTTTGGATGCGCAGGATGATGGTTTGGATTTTGAGAATGACGTGTTGGATGTGGAGGATGATGTTTTGGATGTGGAGAATGATGCGTTTGATGCGGACGATGATGTTTTGGATGCGCAGGATGATGTGCTGAATGTGGAGGATGATGCTTTGGATGCACATGATGATGTGTTGGATGCGGCGGAAGATATTTTAGATGCGTAGGATGATGTGTTGGATGTGGAGGATGATGTGTTGGATGCGGAGTATGATGTGTTGGATGGGAGAATGATGTTTTGGATGCGCAGGATGATGTTTAGGATGCACAGGATGATTTGTTGGACGTGGATGATGATGTGTTCGATGTGAAGGATGAAGTGTTGGGTGCTCAGGATGATGTATTGGATGTGGTGGATGATGTGTTCAATGTAGAGGATGATGTGCTGCTTGTGGATGATGATGTGTTCGATGTGAAGGATGATGTTTTGGATGCACACGATGATGTTTTGGATGGGGAGGATGATGTGTTCGATGTAGAGGATGATATGTTGGTTGTGGCGGAAGATGTGTTGGATGTGAAGGATGATGTGTTGGATGCGCAGGATGATGTGTTGGATGTGGAGGATGATGTGTTGGATGCGGAGGATGATGTTTCGGATGCGCACGATGATGTTTTGGATGCACAGGATGATGTTCTGGATGTGGAGAATGATGTATTGGTTGTGGCGGATGATATGTTGGATGTGAAGGATGATGGGTTGGATGCGCAGAATGATGTGTTGAATGTGGTGGATGATGTGTTCGATGTGGAGGATGAGGTTTTGGATGCGCAGGATGATGTTTTGGATGTGGAGGATGATGCGTTTGATGCGGAGGATGATGTTTTGGATAGGCAGGATGATGTACTGTATGCGGAGGATGATGTTTTGGATGCGCAGGATGATGTTTTGTAAGCACAGAATGATGTTTTGGATGTGCAGGATGATGTGTTGGATGTGGAGAATGATGTGTTGGATGAGCAGGATGATGTGTTGAATGTGAAGGATGTTGTGTTGGGATGTAGAGGAAGATGTGTTGAATGTGGAGGATGATGTGTTGGATGCGGAGGACGATGTGTTGGATGTGAAGTTTGATGCTTTGGATGCGCAGGTTGATACGTTGGATGTGGAGGATGATGTGTTGGATGTGGAATATGTTGTTTTGGATGCGCAGGATGATGCTTTGGATGCGCAGGATGATGGGTTGGATGCGCAGGATGATGTTTTGGATGTGGAGGATGATGTGTTGGATGCGGAGGATGATGTTTTGGATGCGCAGGATGATGTGTTGGATGTGGAGGATGATGCGTTTGATTCGAAGGTTGATGTTTTGGATGCAGAGGATGATGTTTTGGATGCACATGCTGATGTTTTGGATGGGGAGGATGATGTGTTCGATGTAGAGGATGATTAGTTGGTTGTGGCGGAAGATCTGTTGGATGTGAAGGATGATGTGTTGGATGCGCAGGATGATGTGTTGGATGTGGAGGATGATGTGTTGGATGCGGAGTATGATGTTTCGGATGCGCACGATGATGTTTTGGATGCACAGGATGATGTTTTGGATGTGGAGAATGATGTGTTGGTTGTGGCGGATGATATGTTGGATGTGAAGAATGAAGTGTTGGATGCGCAGGATGATGTGTTGACTGTGGCGGATGACGTGTTCGATGTGGAGGATGAGGTTTTGTATGCGCAGGATGATGTGTTGGGTGTGGATGATGATCTGTTGGAAGCGGAATATGTTGTTTGGGATGCGCAGGATGACGTGTTGGATGTGGAGGATGAGGTTTTCGATGCGCAGGATGATGTTTTGGATGTGGAGGATCATGTGTTGAATGCGGAGAATGATGTTTTGGATGCGCAGGATGATGTGTTGGATGTGGAGGATGATGTGTTGGATGCGCAGGATGATGTGTAGGATGTGGAGGATGATGTGTTGGATGTGGAGGATGATGTTTTGGATGCACAGAATGATGTGTTGGATGTGGAGGATGATGTGTTGGATGCGCAATATGATGTGTTGGATGTGGAGGATGATGTTTTGGATGCGCAGGATAATGTGTTGGATATGGAGGATGATTTTTTGGATGCACAGGATTATGTTTTGGATGTGGAGAATGATGTTTTGGATGCGCAGGATGATGGTTTGGATTTTGAGAATGACGTGTTGGATGTGGAGGATGATGTTTTGGATGTGGAGAATGATGCGTTTGATGCGGACGATGATGTTTTGGATGCGCAGGATGATGTGCTGAATGTGGAGGATGATGCTTTGGATGCACATAATGATGTGTTGGATGCGGCGGAAGATATTTTAGATGCGTAGGATGATGTGTTGGATGTGGAGGATGATGTGTTGGATGCGGAGTATGATGTGTTGGATGGGAGAATGATGTTTTGGATGCGCAGGATGATGTTTTGGATGCAGAGGATGATGTGTTGGACGTGGATGATGATGTGTTCGATGTGAAGGATGATGTGTTGGGTGCTGAGGATGATGTATTGGATGTGGTGGATGATGTGTTCGCTGTAGAGGATGACGTGTTGGTTGTGGATGATGATGTGTTCGATGTGAAGGCTGATGTTTTGGATGCACACGATCATGTTTTGGATGGGGAGGATGATGTGTCCGATGTAGAGGATGATGTGTTGGTTGTGGCGGAAGATCTGTTGGATGTGAAGGATGATGTGTTGGATGCGCAGGATGATGTGTTGGATGTGGAGCATGATCTGTTGGATGCGGAGTATGATGTTTCGGATGCGCACGATGATGTTTTGGATGCACAGGATGATGTTTTGGATGTGGAGAATGACGTGTTGGTTGTGGCGGATGATATGTTGGATGTGAAGAATGAAGTGTTGGGTGCTCAGGATGATGTATTGGATGTGGTGGATGATGTGTTCAATGTAGAGGATGATGTGCTGCTTGTGGATGATGATGTGTTCGATGTGAAGGATGATGTTTTGGATGCACACGATGATGTTTTGGATGGGGAGGATGATGTGTTCGATGTAGAGGATGATATGTTGGTTGTGGCGGAAGATGTGTTGGATGTGAAGGATGATGTGTTGGATGCGCAGGATGATGTGTTGGATGTGGAGGATGATGTGTTGGATGCGGAGGATGATGTTTCGGATGCGCACGATGATGTTTTGGATGCACAGGATGATGTTCTGGATGTGGAGAATGATGTATTGGTTGTGGCGGATGATATGTTGGATGTGAAGGATGATGGGTTGGATGCGCAGAATGATGTGTTGAATGTGGTGGATGATGTGTTCGATGTGGAGGATGAGGTTTTGGATGCGCAGGATGATGTTTTGGATGTGGAGGATGATGCGTTTGATGCGGAGGATGATGTTTTGGATAGGCAGGATGATGTACTGTATGCGGAGGATGATGTTTTGGATGCGCAGGATGATGTTTTGTAAGCACAGAATGATGTTTTGGATGTGCAGGATGATGTGTTGGATGTGGAGAATGATGTGGTGGATGAGCAGGATGATGTGTTGAATGTGAAGGATGTTGCGTTGGGATGTAGAGGAAGATGTGTTGAATGTGGAGGATGATGTGTTGGATGCGGAGGACGATGTGTTGGATGTGAAGTTTGATGCTTTGGATGCGCAGGTTGATACGTTGGATGTGGAGGATGATGTGTTGGATGTGGAATATGTTGTTTTGGATGCGCAGGATGATGCTTTGGATGCGCAGGATGATGGGTTGGATGCGCAGGATGATGTTTTGGATGTGGAGGATGATGTGTTGGATGCGGAGGATGATGTTTTGGATGCGCAGGATGATGTGTTGGATGTGGAGGATGATGCGTTTGATTCGAAGGTTGATGTTTTGGATGCAGAGGATGATGTTTTGGATGCACATGCTGATGTTTTGGATGGGGAGGATGATGTGTTCGATGTAGAGGATGATGAGTTGGTTGTGGCGGAAGATCTGTTGGATGTGAAGGATGATGTGTTGGATGCGCAGGATGATGTGTTGGATGTGGAGGATGATGTGTTGGATGCGGAGTATGATGTTTCGGATGCGCACGATGATGTTTTGGATGCACAGGATGATGTTTTGGATGTGGAGAATGATGTGTTGGGATGGATGATGATCTGTTGGATGTGAAGAATGAAGTGTTGGATGCGCAGGATGACGTGCTGGATGTGGAGGATGAGGTTTTCGATGCGCAGGATGATGTTTTGGATGTGGAGGATCATGTGTTGAATGCGGAGAATGATGTTTTGGATGCGCAGGATGATGTGTTGGATGTGGAGGATGATGTGTTGGATGCGCAGGATGATGTGTAGGATGTGGAGGATGATGTGTTGGATGTGGAGGATGATGTTTTGGATGCACAGAATGATGTGTTGGATGTGGAGGATGATGTGTTGGATGCGCAATATGATGTGTTGGATGTGGAGGATGATGTTTTGGATGCGGAGTATGATGTGTTGGATATGGAGGATGATTTTTTGGATGCACAGGATTATGTTTTGGATGTGGAGAATGATGTTTTGGATGTGCAGGATTATGTGTTGGGTGCGAAGAATGATGTTTTGGATGCGCAGGATGATGGTTTGGATTTTGAGAATGACGTGTTGGATGTGGAGGATGATGTTTTGGATGTGGAGAATGATGCGTTTGATGCGGACGATGATGTTTTGGATGCGCAGGATGATGTGCTGAATGTGGAGGATGATGCTTTGGATGCACATGATGATGTGTTGGATGCGGCGGAAGATATTTTAGATGCGTAGGATGATGTGTTGGATGTGGAGGATGATGTGTTGGATGCGGAGTATGATGTGTTGGATGGGAGAATGATGTTTTGGATGCGCAGGATGATGTTTTGGATGCAGAGGATGATGTGTTGGACGTGGATGATGATGTGTTCGATGTGAAGGATGATGTGTTGGGTGCTCAGGATGATGTATTGGATGTGGTGGATGATGTGTTCAATGTAGAGGATGACGTGTTGGTTGTGGATGATGATGTGTTCGATGTGAAGGCTGATGTTTTGGATGCACACGATCATGTTTTGGATGGGGAGGATGATGTGTCCGATGTAGAGGATGATGTGTTGGTTGTGGCGGAAGATCTGTTGGATGTGAAGGATGATGTGTTGGATGCGCAGGATGATGTGTTGGATGTGGAGCATGATCTGTTGGATGCGGAGTATGATGTTTCGGATGAGCACGATGATGTTTTGGATGCACAGGATGATGTTTTGGATGTGGAGAATGACGTGTTGGTTGTGGCGGATGATATGTTGGATGTGAAGAATGAAGTGATGGATGCGCAGGATGATGTGTTGAATGTGGTGGATGACGTGTTTGATGTGGAGGATGAGGTTTTGTATACGCAGGATGATGTGTTGAATGTGGTGGATGACGTGTTCGATGTGGAGGATGAGGTTTTGTATGCGCAGGATGATGTGTTGGGTGTGCATGATGATCTGTTGGAAGCGGAATATGTTGTTTTGGATGCGCAGGATGACGTGTTGGATGTGGAGGATGAGGTTTTCGATGCGCAGGATGATGTTTTGGATGTGGCGCATCATGTGCTGAATGCGGAGGATGATGTTTTGGATGCGCAGGATGATGTGTAGGATGTGGAGGATGATGTGTTGGATGCGGAGGATGATGATCTGGATGCACAGGATGATGTGTTGGATGAGGAGGATGATGCGTTTGATTCGAAGGATGATGTTTTGGATGCACAGGATGATATCTTCGATGTGGAGGGTGATGTGTTGGATGCGCAATATGATGTGTTGGATGTGTAGGATGATGTTTTGGATGCGCAGGATAATGTGTTGGATATGGAGGATGATTTTTTGGATGCACAGGATGATGTTTTGGATGTGGAGAATGATGTTTTGGATACGCAGGATGATGGTTTGGACTCTGAGAATGACGTGTTGGATGTGGAGGATGATGTTTTGGATGTGGAGAATGATGCGTTTTATGCGGAAGATGATGCTTTGGATGCACATGATGATGTGTTGAATATGGAGGATGATGTTTTGGATGCGCAGGCTTATGTGTTGAATGCGCAGAATGATGGTTGGGATGCGCAGGATAATGTGGTGGATGCGGAGAATGATGTTTGGGATGCGCAGGATAATATTTTCGATGCGCAGGATGATGTTTTGGATGTGGAGGATGATGTTTTGTAAGCGCAGAATGATGTATTTGATGTGCAGGATGATGTGTTGGATGCGCAGGATGATGTGTGCATGCGCAGGATGATGTTTTGAATGTGGAGGATGATGTGTTGGTTGCGGAGGATGATGTTTTGGATGTGCAGGATGATGTGTTGGATGTGGAGGATGATGCGTTTGATTCGAAGGATGATGTTTTGGATGCACATGATGATGTGTTGAATGCAAAGGATGTTGTGTTTGGATGTAGAGGAAGATGTGTTGAATGTGGAGGATGATGTGTTGGATGCAGAGGATGATGTGTTGGATGTGAAGGATGATGTTTTGGATTTTGAGAAAGTTGTGTTGGATGTGGAGGATGCTGTTTTGGATGTGGAGAATGATCCGTTTGATGCAGAGGATGATGTGTTGGATGCGGCAGAAGATGTTTTAGATGCGCAGGATAATGTTTTGGATGTGGAGGATGATGTGTTGAATGGGAGAATGATGTTTTGGATGCACAGGATGATGTTTAGGATGCACAGGACGATTTGTTGGACGTGGATGATGATGTGTTCGATGTGAAGGATGAAGTGTTGGGTGCTCAGGATGATGTATTGGATGTGGTGGATGATGTGTTCAATGTAGAGGATGATGTGCTGCTTGTGGATGATGATGTGTTCGATGTGAAGGATGATGTTTTGGATGCACACGATGATGTTTTGGATGGGGAGGATGATGTGTTCGATGTAGAGGATGATATGTTGGTTGTGGCGGAAGATGTGTTGGATGTGAAGGATGATGTGTTGGATGCGCAGGATGATGTGTTGGATGTGGAGGATGATGTGTTGGATGCGGAGGATGATGTTTCGGATGCGCACGATGATGTTTTGGATGCACAGGATGATGTTCTGGATGTGGAGAATGATGTATTGGTTGTGGCGGATGATATGTTGGATGTGAAGGATGATGGGTTGGATGCGCAGGATGATGTGTTGGATGTGGAGCATGATCTGTTGGATGCGGAGTATGATGTTTCGGATGCGCACGATGATGTTTTGGATGCACAGGATGATGTTTTGGATGTGGAGAATGACGTGTTGGTTGTGGCGGATGATATGTTGGATGTGAAGAATGAAGTGTTGGGTGCTCAGGATGATGTATTGGATGTGGTGGATGATGTGTTCAATGTAGAGGATGATGTGCTGCTTGTGGATGATGATGTGTTCGATGTGAAGGATGATGTTTTGGATGCACACGATGATGTTTTGGATGGGGAGGATGATGTGTTCGATGTAGAGGATGATATGTTGGTTGTGGCGGAAGATGTGTTGGATGTGAAGGATGATGTGTTGGATGCGCAGGATGATGTGTTGGATGTGGAGGATGATGTGTTGGATGCGGAGGATGATGTTTCGGATGCGCACGATGATGTTTTGGATGCACAGGATGATGTTCTGGATGTGGAGAATGATGTATTGGTTGTGGCGGATGATATGTTGGATGTGAAGGATGATGGGTTGGATGCGCAGAATGATGTGTTGAATGTGGTGGATGATGTGTTCGATGTGGAGGATGAGGTTTTGGATGCGCAGGATGATGTTTTGGATGTGGAGGATGATGCGTTTGATGCGGAGGATGATGTTTTGGATAGGCAGGATGATGTACTGTATGCGGAGGATGATGTTTTGGATGCGCAGGATGATGTTTTGTAAGCACAGAATGATGTTTTGGATGTGCAGGATGATGTGTTGGATGTGGAGAATGATGTGGTGGATGAGCAGGATGATGTGTTGAATGTGAAGGATGTTGCGTTGGGATGTAGAGGAAGATGTGTTGAATGTGGAGGATGATGTGTTGGATGCGGAGGACGATGTGTTGGATGTGAAGTTTGATGCTTTGGATGCGCAGGTTGATACGTTGGATGTGGAGGATGATGTGTTGGATGTGGAATATGTTGTTTTGGATGCGCAGGATGATGCTTTGGATGCGCAGGATGATGGGTTGGATGCGCAGGATGATGTTTTGGATGTGGAGGATGATGTGTTGGATGCGGAGGATGATGTTTTGGATGCGCAGGATGATGTGTTGGATGTGGAGGATGATGCGTTTGATTCGAAGGTTGATGTTTTGGATGCAGAGGATGATGTTTTGGATGCACATGCTGATGTTTTGGATGGGGAGGATGATGTGTTCGATGTAGAGGATGATGAGTTGGTTGTGGCGGAAGATCTGTTGGATGTGAAGGATGATGTGTTGGATGCGCAGGATGATGTGTTGGATGTGGAGGATGATGTGTTGGATGCGGAGTATGATGTTTCGGATGCGCACGATGATGTTTTGGATGCACAGGATGATGTTTTGGATGTGGAGAATGATGTGTTGGGATGGATGATGATCTGTTGGATGTGAAGAATGAAGTGTTGGATGCGCAGGATGACGTGCTGGATGTGGAGGATGAGGTTTTCGATGCGCAGGATGATGTTTTGGATGTGGAGGATCATGTGTTGAATGCGGAGAATGATGTTTTGGATGCGCAGGATGATGTGTTGGATGTGGAGGATGATGTGTTGGATGCGCAGGATGATGTGTAGGATGTGGAGGATGATGTGTTGGATGTGGAGGATGATGTTTTGGATGCACAGAATGATGTGTTGGATGTGGAGGATGATGTGTTGGATGCGCAATATGATGTGTTGGATGTGGAGGATGATGTTTTGGATGCGGAGTATGATGTGTTGGATATGGAGGATGATTTTTTGGATGCACAGGATTATGTTTTGGATGTGGAGAATGATGTTTTGGATGTGCAGGATTATGTGTTGGGTGCGAAGAATGATGTTTTGGATGCGCAGGATGATGGTTTGGATTTTGAGAATGACGTGTTGGATGCGGACGATGATGTTTTGGATGCGCAGGATGATGTGCTGAATGTGGAGGATGACGCTTTGGATGCACATGATGATGTGTTGGATGCGGCGGAAGATATTTTAGATGCGTAGGATGATGTGTTGGATGTGGAGGATGATGTGTTGGATGCGGAGTATGATGTGTTGGATGGGAGAATGATGTTTTGGATGCGCAGGATGATGTTTTGGATGCAGAGGATGATGTGTTGGACGTGGATGATGATGTGTTCGATGTGAAGGATGATGTGTTGGGTGCTCAGGATGATGTATTGGATGTGGTGGATGATGTGTTCAATGTAGAGGATGACGTGTTGGTTGTGGATGATGATGTGTTCGATGTGAAGGCTGATGTTTTGGATGCACACGATCATGTTTTGGATGGGGAGGATGATGTGTCCGATGTAGAGGATGATGTGTTGGTTGTGGCGGAAGATCTGTTGGATGTGAAGGATGATGTGTTGGATGCGCAGGATGATGTGTTGGATGTGGAGCATGATCTGTTGGATGCGGAGTATGATGTTTCGGATGAGCACGATGATGTTTTGGATGCACAGGATGATGTTTTGGATGTGGAGAATGACGTGTTGGTTGTGGCGGATGATATGTTGGATGTGAAGAATGAAGTGATGGATGCGCAGGATGATGTGTTGAATGTGGTGGATGACGTGTTTGATGTGGAGGATGAGGTTTTGTATACGCAGGATGATGTGTTGAATGTGGTGGATGACGTGTTCGATGTGGAGGATGAGGTTTTGTATGCGCAGGATGATGTGTTGGGTGTGCATGATGATCTGTTGGAAGCGGAATATGTTGTTTTGGATGCGCAGGATGACGTGTTGGATGTGGAGGATGAGGTTTTCGATGCGCAGGATGATGTTTTGGATGTGGCGGATCATGTGCTGAATGCGGAGGATGATGTTTTGGATGCGCAGGATGATGTGTAGGATGTGGAGGATGATGTGTTGGATGCGGAGGATGATGATCTGGATGCACAGGATGATGTGTTGGATGAGGAGGATGATGCGTTTGATTCGAAGGATGATGTTTTGGATGCACAGGATGATATCTTCGATGTGGAGGGTGATGTGTTGGATGCGCAATATGATGTGTTGGATGTGTAGGATGATGTTTTGGATGCGCAGGATAATGTGTTGGATATGGAGGATGATTTTTTGGATGCACAGGATGATGTTTTGGATGTGGAGAATGATGTTTTGGATACGCAGGATGATGGTTTGGACTCTGAGAATGACGTGTTGGATGTGGAGGATGATGTTTTGGATGTGGAGAATGATGCGTTTTATGCGGAAGATGATGCTTTGGATGCACATGATGATGTGTTGAATATGGAGGATGATGTTTTGGATGCGCAGGCTTATGTGTTGAATGCGCAGAATGATGGTTGGGATGCGCAGGATAATGTGGTGGATGCGGAGAATGATGTTTGGGATGCGCAGGATAATATTTTCGATGCGCAGGATGATGTTTTGGATGTGGAGGATGATGTTTTGTAAGCGCAGAATGATGTATTTGATGTGCAGGATGATGTGTTGGATGCGCAGGATGATGTGTGCATGCGCAGGATGATGTTTTGAATGTGGAGGATGATGTGTTGGTTGCGGAGGATGATGTTTTGGATGTGCAGGATGATGTGTTGGATGTGGAGGATGATGCGTTTGATTCGAAGGATGATGTTTTGGATGCACATGATGATGTGTTGAATGCAAAGGATGTTGTGTTTGGATGTAGAGGAAGATGTGTTGAATGTGGAGGATGATGTGTTGGATGCAGAGGATGATGTGTTGGATGTGAAGGATGATGTTTTGGATTTTGAGAAAGTTGTGTTGGATGTGGAGGATGCTGTTTTGGATGTGGAGAATGATCCGTTTGATGCAGAGGATGATGTGTTGGATGCGGCAGAAGATGTTTTAGATGCGCAGGATAATGTTTTGGATGTGGAGGATGATGTGTTGAATGGGAGAATGATGTTTTGGATGCACAGGATGATGTTTAGGATGCACAGGACGATTTGTTGGACGTGGATGATGATGTGTTCGATGTGAAGGATGAAGTGTTGGGTGCTCAGGATGATGTATTGGATGTGGTGGATGATGTGTTCAATGTAGAGGATGATGTGCTGCTTGTGGATGATGATGTGTTCGATGTGAAGGATGATGTTTTGGATGCACACGATGATGTTTTGGATGGGGAGGATGATGTGTTCGATGTAGAGGATGATATGTTGGTTGTGGCGGAAGATGTGTTGGATGTGAAGGATGATGTGTTGGATGCGCAGGATGATGTGTTGGATGTGGAGGATGATGTGTTGGATGCGGAGGATGATGTTTCGGATGCGCACGATGATGTTTTGGATGCACAGGATGATGTTCTGGATGTGGAGAATGATGTATTGGTTGTGGCGGATGATATGTTGGATGTGAAGGATGATGGGTTGGATGCGCAGAATGATGTGTTGAATGTGGTGGATGATGTGTTCGATGTGGAGGATGAGGTTTTGGATGCGCAGGATGATGTTTTGGATGTGGAGGATGATGCGTTTGATGCGGAGGATGATGTTTTGGATAGGCAGGATGATGTACTGTATGCGGAGGATGATGTTGTGGATGCGCAGGATGATGTTTTGTAAGCACAGAATGATGTTTTGGATGTGCAGGATGATGTGTTGGATGTGGAGAATGATGTGTTGGATGAGCAGGATGATGTGTTGAATGTGAAGGATGTTGTGTTGGGATGTTGAGGAAGATGTGTTGAATGTGGAGGATGATGTGTTGGATGCGGAGGACGATGTGTTGGATGTGAAGTTTGATGCTTTGGATGCGCAGGTTGATACGTTGGATGTGGAGGATGATGTGTTGGATGTGGAATATGTTGTTTTGGATGCGCAGGATGATGCTTTGGATGCGCAGGATGATGGGTTGGATGCGCAGGATGATGTTTTGGATGTGGAGGATGATGTGTTGGATGCGGAGGATGATGTTTTGGATGCGCAGGATGATGTGTTGGATGTGGAGAATGATGTTTTGGATGCGCAGGATGATGGTTTGGATTCTGAGAATGACGTGTTTGATGTGGAGGATGGTGTTTTGGATGTGGAGAATGATGCGTTTGATGCGGACGATGATGTTTTGGATGCGCAGGATGATGTGCTGAATGTGGAGGATGATGCTTTGGATGCACATGATGATGTGTTGAATATGGAGGATGATGTTTTGGATGCGCAGGCTTATGTGTTGAATGCGCAGAATGATGGTTGGGATGCGCAGGATAATGTGGTGGATGCGGAGAATGATGTTTGCGATGCGCAGGATAATGTTTTCGATGCGCAGGATGATGTTTTGGATGTGGTGGATGATGTTTTGTAAGCGCAGAATGATGTTTTGGATGTGCAGGATGATATGTTGGATGCGCAGGATGATGTGTGCATGCGCAGGATGATGTGTCGAATGCGCAGGATGATGTTTTGGATGTGGAGGAAGATGTGTTGGATGCGGAGGATGATGTTTTGGATGCGCAGGATGATGTGTTGGATGTGGAGGATGATGCGTTTGATTCGAAGGATGATGTTTTGAATGCACAGGATGATGTTTTGGATGTGGAGTATGATGTGTTGGATGTGGAGAATGATGTGTTGATTGCGCTGGATGATGTGTTGAATGCAAAGGATGTTGTGTTTGGATGTAGAGGAAGATGTGTTGAATGTGGAGGATGATGTGTTGGATGCAGAGGATGATGTGTTGGATGTGAAGGATGATGTTTTGGATTTTGAGAAAGATGTGTTGGATGTGGAGGATGCTGTTTTGGATGTGGAGAATGATCCGTTTGATGCAGAGGATGATGTGTTGGATGCGGCAGAAGATGTTTTAGATGCGCAGGATAATGTTTTGGATGTGGAGGATGATGTGTTGAATGGGAGAATGATGTTTTGGATGCACAGGATGATGTTTAGGATGCACAGGATGATGTGTTGGACGTGGATGATGATGTGTTCGATGTGAAGGATGAAGTGTTGGGTGCTCAGGATGATGTATTGGATGTGGTGGATGATGTGTTCAATGTAGACGATGATGTGCTGCTTGTGGATGATGATGTGTTCGATGTGAAGGATGATGTTTTGGATGCACACGATGATGTTTTGGATGGGGAGGATGATGTGTTCGATGTAGAGGATGATATGTTGGTTGTGGCGGAAGATGTGTTGGATGTGAAGGATGATGTGTTGGATGCGCAGGATGATGTGTTGGATGTGGAGGATGATGTGTTGGATGCGGAGGATGATGTTTCGGATGCGCACGATGATGTTTTGGATGCACAGGATGATGTTCTGGATGTGGAGAATGATGTATTGGTTGTGGCGGATGATATGTTGGATGTGAAGGATGATGGGTTGGATGCGCAGAATGATGTGTTGAATGTGGTGGATGATGTGTTCGATGTGGAGGATGAGGTTTTGGATGCGCAGGATGATGTTTTGGATGTGGAGGATGATGCGTTTGATGCGGAGGATGATGTTTTGGATAGGCAGGATGATGTACTGTATGCGGAGGATGATGTTTTGGATGCGCAGGATGATGTTTTGTAAGCACAGAATGATGTTTTGGATGTGCAGGATGATGTGTTGGATGTGGAGAATGATGTGTTGGATGAGCAGGATGATGTGTTGAATGTGAAGGATGTTGTGTTGGGATGTTGAGGAAGATGTGTTGAATGTGGAGGATGATGTGTTGGATGCGGAGGACGATGTGTTGGATGTGAAGTTTGATGCTTTGGATGCGCAGGTTGATACGTTGGATGTGGAGGATGATGTGTTGGATGTGGAATATGTTGTTTTGGATGCGCAGGATGATGCTTTGGATGCGCAGGATGATGGGTTGGATGCGCAGGATGATGTTTTGGATGTGGTGGATGACGTGTTCGATGTGGAGGATGAGGTTTTGTATGCGCAGGATGATGTGTTGGGTGTGGATGATGATCTGTTGGAAGCGGAATATGTTGTTTTGGATGCGCAGGATGATATTTTGGATGTGGAGGTTGATGTGTTGGATGCGCAGGATGACGTGTTGGATGTGGAGGATGAGGTTTTCGATGCGCAGGATGATGTTTTGGATGTGGAGGATCATGTGTTGAATGCGGATGATGATGTTTTGGATGCGCAGGATTATGTGTTGGATGTGGAGGATGATGTGTTTGATGCGCAGGATGATGTGTAGGATGTGGAGGATGATGTGTTGGATGCGGAGGATGATTATTTAGATGCACAGGATGATGTGTTGGATGCGCAGGATGATGTGCTGAATGTGGAGGATGATGTTTTGGATGCACAGGATGATATCTTCGATGTGGAGGGTGATGTGTTGGATGCGCAATATGATGTGTTGGATGTGGAGGATGATGTTTTGGATGCGCTGGATAATGTGTTGGATATGGAGGATGATTTTTTGGATGCACAGGATGATGTTTTGGATGTGGAGAATGATGTTTTGGATGCGCAGGATGATGGTTTGGATTCTGAGAATGACGTGTTTGATGTGGAGGATGGTGTTTTGGATGTGGAGAATGATGCGTTTGATGCGGACGATGATGTTTTGGATGCGCAGAATGATGTGCTGAATGTGGAGGATGATGCTTTGGATGCACATGATGATGTGTTGAATATGGAGGATGATGTTTTGGATGCGCAGGCTTATGTGTTGAATGCGCAGAATGATGGTTGGGATGCGCAGGATAATGTGGTGGATGCGGAGAATGATGTTTGCGATGCGCAGGATAATGTTTTCGATGCGCAGGATGATGTTTTGGATGTGGTGGATGATGTTTTGTAAGCGCAGAATGATGTTTTGGATGTGCAGGATGATGTGTTGGATGCGCAGGATGATGTGTGCATGCGCAGGATGATGTGTCGAATGCGCAGGATGATGTTTTGGATGTGGAGGAAGATGTGTTGGATGCGGAGGATGATGTTTTGGATGCGCAGGATGATGTGTTGAATGCAAAGGATGTTGTGTTTGGATGTAGAGGAAGATGTGTTGAATGTGGAGGATGATGTGTTGGATGCAGAGGATGATGTGTTGGATGTGAAGGATGATGTTTTGGATTTTGAGAAAGATGTGTTGGATGTGGAGGATGCTGTTTTGGATGTGGAGAATGATCCGTTTGATGCAGAGGATGATGTGTTGGATGCGGCAGAAGATGTTTTAGATGCGCAGGATAATGTTTTGGATGTGGAGGATGATGTGTTGAATGGGAGAATGATGTTTTGGATGCACAGGATGATGTTTAGGATGCACAGGATGATGTGTTGGACGTGGATGATGATGTGTTCGATGTGAAGGATGAAGTGTTGGGTGCTCAGGATGATGTATTGGATGTGGTGGATGATGTGTTCAATGTAGACGATGATGTGCTGCTTGTGGATGATGATGTGTTCGATGTGAAGGATGATGTTTTGGATGCACACGATGATGTTTTGGATGGGGAGGATGATGTGTTCGATGTAGAGGATGATATGTTGGTTGTGGCGGAAGATGTGTTGGATGTGAAGGATGATGTGTTGGATGCGCAGGATGATGTGTTGGATGTGGAGGATGATGTGTTGGATGCGGAGGATGATGTTTCGGATGCGCACGATGATGTTTTGGATGCACAGGATGATGTTCTGGATGTGGAGAATGATGTATTGGTTGTGGCGGATGATATGTTGGATGTGAAGGATGATGGGTTGGATGCGCAGAATGATGTGTTGAATGTGGTGGATGATGTGTTCGATGTGGAGGATGAGGTTTTGGATGCGCAGGATGATGTTTTGGATGTGGAGGATGATGCGTTTGATGCGGAGGATGATGTTTTGGATAGGCAGGATGATGTACTGTATGCGGAGGATGATGTTTTGGATGCGCAGGATGATGTTTTGTAAGCACAGAATGATGTTTTGGATTTGCAGGATGATGTGTTGGATGTGGAGAATGATGTGTTGGATGAGCAGGATGATGTGTTGAATGTGAAGGATGTTGTGTTGGGATGTTGAGGAAGATGTGTTGAATGTGGAGGATGATGTGTTGGATGCGGAGGACGATGTGTTGGATGTGAAGTTTGATGCTTTGGATGCGCAGGTTGATACGTTGGATGTGGAATATGTTGTTTTGGATGCGCAGGATGATGCTTTGGATGCGCAGGATGATGGGTTGGATGCGCAGGATGATGTTTTGGATGTGGTGGATGACGTGTTCGATGTGGAGGATGAGGTTTTGTATGCGCAGGATGATGTGTTGGGTGTGGATGATGATCTGTTGGAAGCGGAATATGTTGTTTTGGATGCGCAGGATGATATTTTGGATGTGGAGGTTGATGTGTTGGATGCGCAGGATGACGTGTTGGATGTGGAGGATGAGGTTTTCGATGCGCAGGATGATGTTTTGGATGTGGAGGATCATGTGTTGAATGCGGATGATGATGTTTTGGATGCGCAGGATTATGTGTTGGATGTGGAGGATGATGTGTTGGATGCGCAGGATGATGTGTAGGATGTGGAGGATGATGTGTTGGATGCGGAGGATGATTATTTGGATGCACAGGATGATGTGTTGGATGAGTAGGATGATGCGTTTGATTCGAAGGATGATGTTTTGGATGCACAGGATGATATCTTCGATGTGGAGGGTGATGTGTTGGATGCGCAATATGATGTGTTGGATGTGGAGGATGATGTTTTGGATGCGCTGGATAATGTGTTGGATATGGAGGATGATTTTTTGGATGCACAGGATGATGTTTTGGATGTGGAGAATGATGTTTTGGATGCGCAGGATGATGGTTTGGATTCTGAGAATGACGTGTTTGATGTGGAGGATGGTGTTTTGGATGTGGAGAATGATGCGTTTGATGCGGACGATGATGTTTTGGATGCGCAGGATGATGTGCTGAAGGTGGAGGATGATGCTTTGGATGCACATGATGATGTGTTGAATATGGAGGATGATGTTTTGGATGCGCAGGCTTATGTGTTGAATGCGCAGAATGATGGTTGGGATGCGCAGGATAATGTGGTGGATGCGGAGAATGATGTTTCCGATGCGCAGGATGATGTTTTGGATGTGGTGGATGATGTTTTGTAAGCGCAGAATGATGTTTTGGATGTGCAGGATGATGTGTTGGATGCGCAGGATGATGTGTGCATGCGCAGGATGATGTGTCGAATGCGCAGGGTGATGTTTTGGATGTGGAGGAAGATGTGTTGGATGCGGAGGATGATGTTTTGGATGCGCAGGATGATGTGTTGGATGTGGAGGATGATGCGTTTGATTCGAAGGATGATGTTTTGGATGCACAGGGTGATATCTTCGATGTGGAGAATGATGTGTTGGTTGTGGTGGATGATATTTTGGATGTGAAGGATGAAGTGTTGGATGCGCAGGATGATGTGTTGAATGTGGTGGATGACGTGTTCGATGTGGAGGATGAGGTTTTGTATGCGCAGGATGATGTGTTGGGTGTGGATGATGATCTGTTGGAAGCGGAATATGTTGTTTGGATGCGCAGGATGATATTTTGGATGTGGAGGTTGATGTGTTGGATGCGCAGGATGACGTGCTGGATGTGGAGGATGAGGTTTTCGATGCGCAGGATGATGTGTAGATGTGGAGGATGATGTGTTGGATGCGGAGGATGATGATTTGGATGCACAGGATGATGTGTTGGATGAGGAGGATGATGCGTTTGATTCGAAGGATGATGTTTTGGATGCACAGGATGATATCTTCGATGTGGAGGGTGATGTGTTGGATGCGCAATATAATGTGTTGGATGTGGAGGATGATGTTTTGGATGCGCTGGATAATGTGTTGGATATGGAGGATGATTTTTTGGATGCACAGGATGATGTTTTGGATGTGGAGAATGATGTTTTGGATGCGCAGGATGATGGTTTGTATTCTGAGAATGACGTGTTTGATGTGGAGGATGGTGTTTTGGATGTGGAGAATGATGCGTTTGATGCGGACGATGATGTTTTGGATGCGCAGGATGATGTGCTGAATGTGGAGGATGATGCTTTGGATGCACATGATGATGTGTTGAATATGGAGGATGATGTTTTGGATGCGCAGGCTTATGTGTTGAATGCGCAGAATGATGGTTGGGATGCGCAGGATAATGTGGTGGATGCGGAGAATGATGTTTGCGATGCGCAGGATAATGTTTTCGATGCGCAGGATGATGTTTTGGATGTGGTGGATGATGTTTTGTAAGCGCAGAATGATGTGTTGGATGCGCAGGATGATGTGTGCATGCGCAGGATGATGTGTCGTATGCGCAGGATGATGTTTCGGATGTGGAGGATGATGTGTTGGATGCGGAGGATGATGTTTTGGATGCGCAGGATGATGTGTTGGATGTGGAGGATGATGCGTTTGACTCGAAAGATGATGTTTTGGATGCACAGGATGATGTTTTGGATGTGGAGTATGATGTGTTGGATGTGGAGAATGATGTGTTGATTGCGCTGGATGATGTGTTGAATGCAAAGGATGTTGTGTTTGGATGTAGAGGAAGATGTGTTGAATGTGGAGGATGATGTGTTGGATGCAGAGGATGATGTGTTGGATGTGAAGGATGATGTTTTGGATTTTGAGAAAGTTGTGTTGGATGTGGAGGATGCTGTTTTGGATGTGGAGAATGATCCGTTTGATGCAGAGGATGATGTGTTGGATGCGGCAGAAGATGTTTTAGATGCGCAGGATAATGTTTTGGATGTGGAGGATGATGTGTTGAATGGGAGAATGATGTTTTGGATGCACAGGATGATGTTTAGGATGCACAGGACGATTTGTTGGACGTGGATGATGATGTGTTCGATGTGAAGGATGAAGTGTTGGGTGCTCAGGATGATGTATTGGATGTGGTGGATGATGTGTTCAATGTAGAGGATGATGTGCTGCTTGTGGATGATGATGTGTTCGATGTGAAGGATGATGTTTTGGATGCACACGATTATGTTTTGGATGGGGAGGATGATGTGTTCGATGTAGAGGATGATATGTTGGTTGTGGCGGAAGATGTGTTGGATGTGAAGGATGATGTGTTGGATGCGCAGGATGATGTGTTGGATGTGGAGGATGATGTGTTGGATGCGGAGGATGATGTTTCGGATGCGCACGATGATGTTTTGGATGCACAGGATGATGTTCTGGATGTGGAGAATGATGTATTGGTTGTGGCGGATGATATGTTGGATGTGAAGGATGATGGGTTGGATGCGCAGAATGATGTGTTGAATGTGGTGGATGATGTGTTCGATGTGGAGGATGAGGTTTTGGATGCGCAGGATGATGTTTTGGATGTGGAGGATGATGCGTTTGATGCGGAGGATGATGTTTTGGATAGGCAGGATGATGTACTGTATGCGGAGGATGATGTTTTGGATGCGCAGGATGATGTTTTGTAAGCACAGAATGATGTTTTGGATGTGCAGGATGATGTGTTGGATGTGGAGAATGATGTGTTGGATGAGCAGGATGATGTGTTGAATGTGAAGGATGTTGTGTTGGGATGTAGAGGAAGATGTGTTGAATGTGGAGGATGATGTGTTGGATGCGGAGGACGATGTGTTGGATGTGGAATATGTTGTTTTGGATGCGCAGGATGATGCTTTGGATGCGCAGGATGATGGGTTGGATGCGCAGGATGATGTTTTGGATGTGGAGGATGATGTGTTGGATGCGGAGGATGATGTTTTGGATGCGTAGGATGATGTGTTGGATGTGGAGGATGATGCGTTTGATTCGAAGGTTGATGTTTTGGATGCAGAGGATGATGTTTTGGATGCACATGCTGATGTTTTGGATGGGGAGGATGATGTGTTCGATGTAGAGGATGATGTGTTGGTTGTGGCGGAAGATCTGTTGGATGTGAAGGATGATGTGTTGGATGCGCAGGATGATGTGTTGGATGTGGAGGATGATGTGTTGGATGCGGAGTATGATGTTTCGGATGCGCACGATGATGTTTTGGATGCACAGGATGATGTTTTGGATGTGGAGAATGATGTGTTGGTTGTGGCGGATGATATGTTGGATGTGAAGAATGAAGTGTTGGATGCGCAGGATGATGTGTTGACTGTGGCGGATGACGTGTTCGATGTGGAGGATGAGGTTTTGTATGCGCAGGATGATGTGTTGGGTGTGGATGATGATCTGTTGGAAGCGGAATATGTTGTTTTGGATGCGCAGGATGACGTGTTGGATGTGGAGGATGAGGTTTTCGATGCGCAGGATGATGTTTTGGATGTGGAGGATCATGTGTTGAATGCGGAGAATGATGTTTTGGATGCGCAGGATGATGTGTTGGATGTGGAGGATGATGTGTTGGATGCGCAGGATGATGTGTAGGATGTGGAGGATGATGTGTTGGATGTGGAGGATGATGTTTTGGATGCACAGAATGATGTGTTGGATGTGGAGGATGATGTGTTGGATGCGCAATATGATGTGTTGGATGTGGAGGATGATGTTTTGGATGCGCAGGATAATGTGTTGGATATGGAGGATGATTTTTTGGATGCACAGGATTATGTGTTGGATGTGGAGAATGATGTTTTGGATGTGCAGGATTATGTGTTGAGTGCGAAGAATGATGTTTTGGATGCGCAGGATGATGGTTTGGATTTTGAGAATGACGTGTTGGATGTGGAGGATGATGTTTTGGATGTGGAGAATGATGCGTTTGATGCGGACGATGATGTTTTGGATGCGCAGGATGATGTGCTGAATGTGGAGGATGATGCTTTGGATGCACATGATGATGTGTTGGATGCGGCGGAAGATATTTTAGATGCGTAGGATGATGTGTTGGATGTGGAGGATGATGTGTTGGATGCGGAGTATGATGTGTTGGATGGGAGAATGATGTTTTGGATGCGCAGGATGATGTTTTGGATGCAGAGGATGATGTGTTGGACGTGGATGATGATGTGTTCGATGTGAAGGATGATGTGTTGGGTGCTCAGGATGATGTATTGGATGTGGTGGATGATGTGTTCGCTGTAGAGGATGACGTGTTGGTTGTGGATGATGTTGTGTTCGATGTGAAGGCTGATGTTTTGGATGCACACGATCATGTTTTGGATGGGGAGGATGATGTGTCCGATGTAGAGGATGATGTGTTGGTTGTGGCGGAAGATCTGTTGGATGTGAAGGATGATGTGTTGGATGCGCAGGATGATGTGTTGGATGTGGAGCATGATCTGTTGGATGCGGAGTATGATGTTTCGGATGCGCACGATGATGTTTTGGATGCACAGGATGATGTTTTGGATGTGGAGAATGACGTGTTGGTTGTGGCGGATGATATGTTGGATGTGAAGAATGAAGTGTTGGGTGCTCAGGATGATGTATTGGATGTGGTGGATGATGTGTTCAATGTAGAGGATGATGTGCTGCTTGTGGATGATGATGTGTTCGATGTGAAGGATGATGTTTTGGATGCACACGATGATGTTTTGGATGGGGAGGATGATGTGTTCGATGTAGAGGATGATATGTTGGTTGTGGCGGAAGATGTGTTGGATGTGAAGGATGATGTGTTGGATGCGCAGGATGATGTGTTGGATGTGGAGGATGATGTGTTGGATGCGGAGGATGATGTTTCGGATGCGCACGATGATGTTTTGCATGCACAGGATGATGTTCTGGATGTGGAGAATGATGTATTGGTTGTGGCGGATGATATGTTGGATGTGAAGGATGATGGGTTGGATGCGCAGAATGATGTGTTGAATGTGGAGGATGATGCGTTTGATGCGGAGGATGATGTTTTGGATAGGCAGGATGATGTACTGTATGCGGAGGATGATGTTTTGGATGCGCAGGATGATGTTTTGTAAGCACAGAATGATGTTTTGGATGTGCAGGATGATGTGTTGGATGTGGAGAATGATGTGGTGGATGAGCAGGATGATGTGTTGAATGTGAAGGATGTTGTGTTGGGATGTAGAGGAAGATGTGTTGAATGTGGAGGATGATGTGTTGGATGCGGAGGACGATGTGTTGGATGTGAAGTTTGATGCTTTGGATGCGCAGGTTGATACGTTGGATGTGGAGGATGATGTGTTGGATGTGGAATATGTTGTTTTGGATGCGCAGGATGATGCTTTGGATGCGCAGGATGATGGGTTGGATGCGCAGGATGATGTTTTGGATGTGGAGGATGATGTGTTGGATGCGGAGGATGATGTTTTGGATGCGCAGGATGATGTGTTGGATGTGGAGGATGATGCGTTTGATTCGAAGGTTGATGTTTTGGATGCAGAGGATGATGTTTTGGATGCACATGCTGATGTTTTGGATGGGGAGGATGATGTGTTCGATGTAGAGGATGATGTGTTGGTTGTGGCGGAAGATCTGTTGGATGTGAAGGATGATGTGTTGGATGCGCAGGATGATGTGTTGGATGTGGAGGATGATGTGTTGGATGCGGAGTATGATGTTTCGGATGCGCACGATGATGTTTTGGATGCACAGGATGATGTTTTGGATGTGGAGAATGATGTGTTGGGTGTGGATGATGATCTGTTGGATGTGAAGAATGAAGTGTTGGATGCGCAGGATGACGTGCTGGATGTGGAGGATGAGGTTTTCGATGCGCAGGATGATGTTTTGGATGTGGAGGATCATGTGTTGAATGCGGAGAATGATGTTTTGGATGCGCAGGATGATGTGTTGGATGTGGAGGATGATGTGTTGGATGCGCAGGATGATGTGTAGGATGTGGAGGATGATGTGTTGGATGTGGAGGATGATGTTTTGGATGCACAGAATGATGTGTTGGATGTGGAGGATGATGTGTTGGATGCGCAATATGATGTGTTGGATATGGAGGATGATTTTTTGGATGCACAGGATTATGTTTTGGATGTGGAGAATGATGTTTTGGATGTGCAGGATTATGTGTTGGGTGCGAAGAATGATGTTTTGGATGCGCAGGATGATGGTTTGGATTTTGAGAATGACGTGTTGGATGTGGAGGATGATGTTTTGGATGTGGAGAATGATGCGTTTGATGCGGACGATGATGTTTTGGATGCGCAGGATGATGTGCTGAATGTGGAGGATGATGCTTTGGATGCACATGATGATGTGTTGGATGCGGCGGAAGATATTTTAGATGCGTAGGATGATGTGTTGGATGTGGAGGATGATGTGTTGGATGCGGAGTATGATGTGTTGGATGGGAGAATGATGTTTTGGATGCGCAGGATGATGTTTTGGATGCAGAGGATGATGTGTTGGACGTGGATGATGATGTGTTCGATGTGAAGGATGATGTGTTGGGTGCTCAGGATGATGTATTGGATGTGGTGGATGATGTGTTCGCTGTAGAGGATGACGTGTTGGTTGTGGATGATGATGTGTTCGATGTGAAGGCTGATGTTTTGGATGCACACGATCATGTTTTGGATGGGGAGGATGATGTGTCCGATGTAGAGGATGATGTGTTGGTTGTGGCGGAAGATCTGTTGGATGTGAAGGATGATGTGTTGGATGCGCAGGATGATGTGTTGGATGTGGAGCATGATCTGTTGGATGCGGAGTATGATGTTTCGGATGCGCACGATGATGTTTTGGATGCACAGGATGATGTTTTGGATGTGGAGAATGACGTGTTGGTTGTGGCGGATGATATGTTGGATGTGAAGAATGAAGTGTTGGGTGCTCAGGATGATGTATTGGATGTGGTGGATGATGTGTTCAATGTAGAGGATGATGTGCTGCTTGTGGATGATGATGTGTTCGATGTGAAGGATGATGTTTTGGATGCACACGATGATGTTTTGGATGGGGAGGATGATGTGTTCGATGTAGAGGATGATATGTTGGTTGTGGCGGAAGATGTGTTGGATGTGAAGGATGATGTGTTGGATGCGCAGGATGATGTGTTGGATGTGGAGGATGATGTGTTGGATGCGGAGGATGATGTTTCGGATGCGCACGATGATGTTTTGGATGCACAGGATGATGTTCTGGATGTGGAGAATGATGTATTGGTTGTGGCGGATGATATGTTGGATGTGAAGGATGATGGGTTGGATGCGCAGAATGATGTGTTGAATGTGGTGGATGATGTGTTCGATGTGGAGGATGAGGTTTTGGATGCGCAGGATGATGTTCTGGATGTGGAGAATGATGCGTTTGATGCGGAGGATGATGTTTTGGATAGGCAGGATGATGTACTGTATGCGGAGGATGATGTTTTGGATGCGCAGGATGATGTTTTGTAAGCACAGAATGATGTTTTGGATGTGCAGGATGATGTGTTGGATGTGGAGAATGATGTGGTGGATGAGCAGGATGATGTGTTGAATGTGAAGGATGTTGTGTTGGGATGTAGAGGAAGATGTGTTGAATGTGGAGGATGATGTGTTGGATGCGGAGGACGATGTGTTGGATGTGAAGTTTGATGCTTTGGATGCGCAGGTTGATACGTTGGATGTGGAGGATGATGTGTTGGATGTGGAATATGTTGTTTTGGATGCGCAGGATGATGCTTTGGATGCGCAGGATGATGGGTTGGATGCGCAGGATGATGTTTTGGATGTGGAGGATGATGTGTTGGATGCGGAGGATGATGTTTTGGATGCGCAGGATGATGTGTTGGATGTGGAGGATGATGCGTTTGATTCGAAGGTTGATGTTTTGGATGCAGAGGATGATGTTTTGGATGCACATGCTGATGTTTTGGATGGGGAGGATGATGTGTTCGATGTAGAGGATGATGTGTTGGTTGTGGCGGAAGATCTGTTGGATGTGAAGGATGATGTGTTGGATGCGCAGGATGATGTGTTGGATGTGGAGGATGATGTGTTGGATGCGGAGTATGATGTTTCGGATGCGCACGATGATGTTTTGGATGCACAGGATGATGTTTTGGATGTGGAGAATGATGTGTTGGGTGTGGATGATGATCTGTTGGATGTGAAGAATGAAGTGTTGGATGCGCAGGATGACGTGCTGGATGTGGAGGATGAGGTTTTCGATGCGCAGGATGATGTTTTGGATGTGGAGGATCATGTGTTGAATGCGGAGAATGATGTTTTGGATGCGCAGGATGATGTGTTGGATGTGGAGGATGATGTGTTGGATGCGCAGGATGATGTGTAGGATGTGGAGGATGATGTGTTGGATGTGGAGGATGATGTTTTGGATGCACAGAATGATGTGTTGGATGTGGAGGATGATGTGTTGGATGCGCAATATGATGTGTTGGATATGGAGGATGATTTTTTGGATGCACAGGATTATGTTTTGGATGTGGAGAATGATGTTTTGGATGTGCAGGATTATGTGTTGGGTGCGAAGAATGATGTTTTGGATGCGCAGGATGATGGTTTGGATTTTGAGAATGACGTGTTGGATGTGGAGGATGATGTTTTGGATGTGGAGAATGATGCGTTTGATGCGGACGATGATGTTTTGGATGCGCAGGATGATGTGCTGAATGTGGAGGATGATGCTTTGGATGCACATGATGATGTGTTGGATGCGGCGGAAGATATTTTAGATGCGTAGGATGATGTGTTGGATGTGGAGGATGATGTGTTGGATGCGGAGTATGATGTGTTGGATGGGAGAATGATGTTTTGGATGCGCAGGATGATGTTTTGGATGCAGAGGATGATGTGTTGGACGTGGATGATGATGTGTTCGATGTGAAGGATGATGTGTTGGGTGCTCAGGATGATGTATTGGATGTGGTGGATGATGTGTTCGCTGTAGAGGATGACGTGTTGGTTGTGGATGATGATGTGTTCGATGTGAAGGCTGATGTTTTGGATGCACACGATCATGTTTTGGATGGGGAGGATGATGTGTCCGATGTAGAGGATGATGTGTTGGTTGTGGCGGAAGATCTGTTGGATGTGAAGGATGATGTGTTGGATGCGCAGGATGATGTGTTGGATGTGGAGCATGATCTGTTGGATGCGGAGTATGATGTTTCGGATGCGCACGATGATGTTTTGGATGCACAGGATGATGTTTTGGATGTGGAGAATGACGTGTTGGTTGTGGCGGATGATATGTTGGATGTGAAGAATGAAGTGGTGGATGCGCAGGATGATGTGTTGAATGTGGTGGATGACGTGTTTGATGTGGAGGATGAGGTTTTGTATACGCAGGATGATGTGTTGAATGTGGTGGATGACGTGTTCGATGTGGAGGATGAGGTTTTGTATGCGCAGGATGATGTGTTGGGTGTGCATGATGATCTGTTGGAAGCGGAATATGTTGTTTTGGATGCGCAGGATGACGTGTTGGATGTGGAGGATGAGGTTTTCGATGCGCAGGATGATGTATTGGATGTGGAGGATCATGTGCTGAATGCGGAGGATGATGTTTTGGATGCGCAGGATGATGTGTAGGATGTGGAGGATGATGTGTTGGATGCGGAGGATGATGATTTGGATGCACAGGATGATGTGTTGGATGAGGAGGATGATGCGTTTGATTCGAAGGATGATGTTTTGGATGCACAGGATGATATCTTCGATGTGGAGGGTGATGTGTTGGATGCGCAATATGATGTGTTGGATGTGTAGGATGATGTTTTGGATGCGCAGGATAATGTGTTGGATATGGAGGATGATTTTTTGGATGCACAGGATGATGTTTTGGATGTGGAGAATGATGTTTTGGATACGCAGGATGATGGTTTGGACTCTGAGAATGACGTGTTGGATGTGGAGGATGATGTTTTGGATGCGCAGGCTTATGTGTTGAATGCGCAGAATGATGGTTGGGATGCGCAGGATAATGTGGTGGATGCGGAGAATGATGTTTGGGATGCGCAGGATAATATTTTCGATGCGCAGGATGATGTTTTGGATGTGGAGGATGATGTTTTGTAAGCGCAGAATGATGTATTGGATGTGCAGGATGATGTGTTGGATGCGCAGGATGATGTGTGCATGCGCAGGATGATGTTTTGAATGTGGAGGATGATGTGTTGGTTGCGGAGGATGATGTTTTGGATGTGCAGGATGATGTGTTGGATGTGGAGGATGATGCGTTTGATTCGAAGGATGATGTTTTGGATGCACATGATGATGTTTTGGATGTGGAGTTTGATGTGTTGGATGTGGAGAATGATGTGTTGATTGCGCAGGATGATGTGTTGAATGCAAAGGATGTTGTGTTTGGATGTAGAGGAAGATGTGTTGAATGTGGAGGATGATGTGTTGGATGCAGAGGATGATGTGTTGGATGTGAAGGATGATGTTTTGGATTTTGAGAAAGATGTGTTGGATCTGGAGAATGCTGTTTTGGAAGTGGAGAATGATCCGTTTGATGCGGTGGATGATGTTTTAGATGCGCAGGATGATGTTTTGGATGTGGAGGATGATGTGTTGAATGGGAGAATGATGTTTTGGATGCACAGGATGATGTTTTGGATGCACAGGATGATGTGTTGGACGTGGATGATGATGTGTTCGATGTGAAGGATGAAGTGTTGGGTGCGCAGGATGATGTATTGGATGTGGTGGATGATGTGTTCGATGTAGAGGATGATGTGTTGCTTGTGGATGATGATGTGTTCGATGTGAAGGATGATGTGTTGGATGCGCAGGATGATGTGTTGGATGTGGAGGATGATGTTTTTGGATGCGGAGGATGATGTTTCGGATGCGCACGATGATGTTTTGGATGCACAGGATGATGTTCTGGATGTGGAGAATGATGTATTGTTTGTGGCTGATGATATGTTGGATGTGAAGGATGATGTGTTGGATGCGCAGGATGATGTGTTGAATGTGGTGGATGATGCGTTTGATGCGGAGGATGATGTTTTGGATAGGCAGGATGATGTACTGTATGCGGAGGATGATGTTATGGATGCACATGATGATGTGTTGGATATGGAGGATGATGTTTTGGATGCGCAGGATGATGTTTTGTAAGCACAGAATGATGTTTTGGATGTGCAGGATGATGTGTTGGATGTGGAGAATGATGTGTTCAATGCGCAGGATGATGTGTTGAATGTGAAGGATGTGTTGGGATGAAGAGGAAGATGTGTTGAATGTGGAGAATGATGTGTTGGATGCGGAGGACGATGTGTTGGATGTGAAGTTTGATGTTTTGGATGCGCAGGTTGATACGTTGGATGTGGAGGATGATGCGTTGGATGTGGAATATGTTGTTTTGGATGCGCAGGATGATGCTTTGGATGCGCAGGATGATGGGTTGGATGCGCAGTATGATGTTCTGGATGTGGAGGATGATGTGTTGGATGCGGAGGAGGATGTTTTGGATGCGCAGGATGATGTGTTGGATGTGGAGGATGATGTGTTGGTTGTGGCGGAAGATCTGTTGGATGTGAAGGATGATGTGTTGGATGCGCAGGATGATGTGTTGGATGTGGAGGATGATGTGTTGGATGCGGAGTATGATGTTTCGGATGTGCACGATGATGTTTTGGATGCACATGATGATGTTTCGGATGTGGAGAATGATGTGTTTGTTGTGGCAGATGATATGTTGGATGTGAAGAATGAAGTGTTGGATGCGCAGGATGATGTGTTGAATGTGGCGGATGACGTGTTCGATGTGGAGGAAGAGGTTTTGTATGCGCAGGATGATGTGTTGGGTGTGGATGATGATCTGTTGGAAGTGGAATATGTTGTTTTGGATGCGCAGGATGACGTGTTGGATGTGGAGGATGAGTTTTCGATGCGCAGGATGATGTTTTGGATGTGGAGGATCATGTGTTGAATGCGGGGAATGATGTTTTGGATGCGCAGGATGATGTGTTGGATGTGGAGGATGATGTGTTGGATGCGCAGGATGATGTGTAGGATGTGGAGGATGATGTGTTGGATGTGGAGGATGATGCTTTGGATGCACAGGATGATGTGTTGGATGTGGAGGATGATGTGTTGGATGCGCTATATGACGTGTTGGATGTGGAGGATGAGTTTTCGATGCGCAGGATGATGTTTTGGATGTGGAGGATCATGTGTTGAATGCGGGGAATGATGTTTTGGATGCGCAGGATGATGTGTTGGATGTGGAGGATGATGTGTTGGATGCGCAGGATGATGTGTAGGATGTGGAGGATGATGTGTTGGATGTGGAGGATGATGTTTTGGATGCACAGGATGATGTTTTGGATGCGCAGGAAAATGTGTTGGATATGGAGGAAGATTTTTTGGATGCACAGGATTATGTTTTGTATGTGGAGAAAGATGTTTTGGATGTGCAGGATTATGTGTTGGATGCGAAGAATGATGTTTTGGATGCGCAGGATGATGGTTTGGATTTTGAGAATGACGTGTTGGATGTGGAGGATGATGTTTTGGATGTGGAGAATCATGCGTTTGATGCGGACGATGATGTTTTGGATGCGCAGGATGATGTGGTGAATGTGGAGGATGATGCTTTGGATGCACATGATGATGTGCTGGATGTGGAGGATGATGTGTTGGATGCGGCGGAAGATGTTTTAGATGCGTAGGATGATGTGTTGGATGTGGAGGATTATGTGTTGGATGGGAGAATGATGTTTTTGGATGTGCAGGATGATGTTTTGGATGCAGAGGATGATGTGTTGGACGTGGATGATGATGTTTTCGATGTGAAGGATGATGTGTTGGGTGCTCAGGATGATGTATTGGATGTGGTGGATGATGTGTTCGCTGTAGAGGATGACGTGCTGGTTGTGGATGATGATGTGTTCGATGTGAAGGCTGATGTTTTGGATGCACACGATCATGTTTGGATGGGGAGGATGATGTGTCTGATGTAGAGGATGATGTGTTGGCTGTGGCGGAAGATCTGTTGGATGTGAAGGATGATGTGTTGGATGCGCAGGATGATGTGTTGGATGTGGAGGATGATGTGTTGGATGCGGAGTATGATGTTTCGGATGCGCACGATGATGTTTTGGATGCACAGGATGATGTTTTGCATGTGGAGAATGACGTGTTGGTTGTGGCGGATGATATGTTGGATGTGAAGGATGAAGTGATGGATGCGCAGGATGATGTGTTGAATGTGGTGGATGACGTGTTTGATGTGGAGGATGAGGTTTTGTATGCGCAGGATGATGTGTTGGGTGTGGATGATGATCTGTTGGAAGCGGAATATGTTGTTTTGGATGCGCAGGATGATATTTTGGATGTGGAGGTTGATGTGCTGGATGCGCAGGATGACGGGTTGGATGTGGAGGATGAGGTTTTCGATGCGCAGGATGATGTGTTGGATGTGGAGGATCATGTGTTGAATGCGGAGAATGATGTTTTGGATGCACAGGATTATGTGTTGGATGTGGAGGATGATGTGTTGGATGCGCAGTATGATGTGTAGGATGTGGAGGATGATGTGCTGGATGCAGAGGGTGATGTTTTGGATGCACAGGATGATGTGTTGGATGAGGAGGATGATGCGTTTGATTCGAAGGATGATGTTTTGGATGCGCAGGATGATGTGTTGAATGTGGTGGATGACGTGTTCGATGTGGAGGATGAGGTTTTGTATGCGCAGGATGATGTGTTGGGTGTGGATGATGATCTCTTGGAAGCGGAATATGTTGTTTTGGATGCGCAGGATGATATTTTGGATGTGGAGGTTGATGTGTTGGATGCGCAGGATGACGTGTTGGATGTGGAGGATGAGGTTTTCGATGCGCAGGATGATGTTTTGGATGTGGAGGATCATGTGTTGCTTGCGGAGAATGATGTTTTGGATGCGCAGGATTATGTGTTGGATGTGGAGGATGATATGTTGGATGCGTAGGATGATGTGTAGGATGTGGAGGATGATGTGTTGGATGCCCAAGATGATGTGTAGGATGTGGAGGATGATGTGTTGGATGCGGAGGATGATGTTTTGGATGCACAGGATGATGTGTTGCATGCACAGGATGATGTGTTGGATGCGCAAGATGATGTGTAGGATGTGGAGGATGATGTGTTGGATGCGGAGGATGATGTTTTGGATGCACAGGATGATGTGTTGGATGAGGAGGATGATGCGTTTGATTCGAAGGATGATATTTTGGATGTAGAGGATGATGTGTTGGATGCGCATGATGATGTGTTGGATGTGGAGGATAATGTGTTGGATGCGGAGTATGATGTTTCGGATGCGCAGGATGATGTTTTGGATGTGGAGAATGATGTGTTGGTTGTGGCGGATGATATGTTGGATGTGAAGGATGAAGTGTTGGATGCGCAGGATGATGTGTTGAATGTGGTGGATGACGTGTTCGATGTGGAGGATGAGGTTTTCGATGCGCAGGATGATGTTTTGGATGTGGAGGATCATGTGTTGATTGCGGAGAATGATGTTTTGGATGCGCAGGATTATGTGTTGGATGTGGAGGATGATGTGTTGGATCCGCAGGATGATGTGTAGGATGTGGAGGATGATGTGTTGGATGCGGAGGATGATGTTTTGGATGCACAGGATGATGTGTTGGATGTGGAGGATGATGTGTTGGATGCGCAGGGTGATGTGTAAGATGTGGAGGATGATGTGTTGGATGCGGAGGATGATGTTTTGGATGCACAGGATGATGTCTTCGATCTGGAGGATGATGTGTTGGATGTGCAATATGATGTGTTGGATGTGGAGGATGATGTTTTGGATGCGCAGGATAATGTGTAGGATGTGAAGGCGGATGTTTTGGATGCACACGATCATGTTTTGGATGGGGAAGATGAAGTGTTCAATGTAGAGGATGATGTGTTGGTTGTGGCGGAAGATCTGTTGGATGTGAAGGATGATGTGTTGGATGCGCAGGATGATGGTTTGGATTTTGAGAATGACCTGTTGGATGTGGAGGATGTTGTTTTGGATGTGGAGAATGATGCGTTTGATGCGGACGATGATGTTTTGGATGTGCAGGATGATGTGCTGAATGTGGAGGATGATGCTTTGGATGCACATGATGATGTGTTGGATGTGGAGGATGATGTGTTGGATGCAGCGGAAGATGTTTTAAATGCGTAGGATGATGTTTTGGATGGGGAGGACGATGTGTTCCATGTAGAGGATGATGTGTTGGTTGTGTCAGAAGATCTGTTGGATGTGAAGGATGATGTGTTGGATGTGCAGGATGATGTGTTGGATGTGCAGGATGATGTGTTCGATGTGGAGGATGAGGTTTTGGATGCGCAGGATGATGTTTTGGATGTGGTGGATGATGTGTTCGATGTAGAGGATGATGTGTTGGTTGTGGATGATGATGTGTTCGATGTGAAGGATGATGTTTTGGATGCACACGATGATGTTCTGGATGTGGAGAATGATGTATTGGTTGTGGCGGATGATATGTTGGATGTGAAGGATGATGTGTTGGATGCGCAGGATGATGTGTTGGATGTGGAGGATGATGCTTTTGATGCGGAGGATGATATTTTGGATGTGGAGGTTGATGTGTTGGATGCGCAGGATGACGTGTTGGATGTGGAGGATGAGGTTTTCGATGCACAGGATGATGTTTTGGATGTGGAGGATCATGTGTTGAATGCGGAGAATGATGTTTTGGATGCGCAGGATTATGTGTTCGATGTAGAGGATGATGTGTTGGATGCGCAGAATGATGTGTTGGATGTGCAGGATAATGTGTTGGATGCAGAGTATGATGTTTCGGATGCACAGGATGATGTTTTGGATGTGGAGAATGATGTGTTGGTTGTGGCGGATGATATGTTGGATGTGAAGGATGAAGTGTTGGAAGCGCAGGATGATGTGTTGAATGTGGTGGATGACGTGTTCGATGTGGAGGATGAGGATTTGTATGCGCAGGATGATGTGTTGGGTGTGGATGATGATCTCTTGGAAGCGGAATATGTTGTTTTGGATGCGCAGGATGATATTTTGGATGTGGAGGTTGATGTGTTGGATGCGCAGGATGACGTGTTGGATGTGGAGGATGAGGTTTTCGATGCGCAGGATGAAGTTTTGGATGTGGAGGATCATGTGTTGCTTGCGGAGAATGATGTTTTGGATGCGCAGGATTATGTGTTGGATGTGGAGGATGATATGTTGGATGCGCAGGATGATGTGTAGGATGTGGAGGATGATGTGTTGGATGCGCAAGATGATGTGTAGGATGTGGAGGATGATGTGTTGGATGCGGAGGATGATGTTTTGGATGCACAGGATGATGTGTTGCATGCACAGGATGATGTGTTGGATGCGCAAGATGATGTGTAGGATGTGGAGGATGATGTGTTGGATGCGGAGGATGATGTTTGGGATGCACAGGATGATGTGTTGGATGAGGAGGATGATGCGTTTGATTCGAAGGATGATGTTTTGGATGCACAGGATGATGTCTTCGATGTGGAGGATGATGTGTTGGATGCGCAATATGATGTGTTGGATGTGGAGGATGATGTTTTGGATGCGCAGGAAAATGTGTTGGATATGGAGGATGATTTTTTGGATGCACAGGATGATGTTTTGGATGTGGAGAATGATGTTTTGGATGTGCAGGATTATGTGTTGGATGCGAAGAATGATGTTTTGGATGCGCAGGATGATGGTTTGGATTTTGAGAATGATGTGTTGGATGTGGAGGATGATGTTTTGGATGCGCAGGAAAATGTGTTGGATATGGAGGATGATTTTTTGGATGCGCAGGATGATGTGCTGAATGTGGAGGATGATGCTTTGGATGCACATGATGATGTGTTGGATGTGGAGGATGATGTGTTGGATGCGGCGGAAGATGTTTTAGATGCGTAGGCTGATGTTTTGGATGGGGAGTATGATGTGTTCGATATGGAGGATGATTTTTCGGATGCACAGGATGATGTTTTGTATGTGGAGAATGATGTTTTGGATGTGCAGGATTATGTGTTGGATGCGAATAATGATGTTTTGGATGCGCAGGATGATGGTTTGGATTTTGAGAATGACGTGTTGGATGTGAAGGATGATGTTTTGGATGTGGAGAATGATGCGTTTGATGTGGACGATGATGTTTTGGATGCGCAGGATGATGTGCTGAATGTGGAGGATGATGCTTTGGATGCATATGATGATGTATTGGATGTGGAGGATGATGTGTTGGATGCGGCAGAAGATGTTTTAGATGCGTAGGATGATGTTTTGGATGGGGAGGATGATGTGTTCGATGTAGATGATGATGTGTTGGTTGTGTCAGAAGATCTGTTGGATATGAAGGATGATGTGTTGATGTGTTGGATGTGGAGGATGATGTGTTGGATGCGGAGTATGATGTTTCGGATGTGCACGATGATGTTTTGGATGAACAGTATGATGTTTTGGATGTGGAGAGTGATGTGTTGGTTGTGGCGGATGATATGTTGGATGTGAAGGATGATGTGTTGGATGCGCAGGATGATGTGTTGAATGTGGTGGATGACGTGTTCGATGTGGAGGATGAGGTTTTGTATACGCAGGATGAGGTGTTGGGTGTGGATGATGATCTGTTGGAAGCGGAATATGTTGTTTTGGATGCGCAGGATGATATTTTGGATGTGGAGGTTGATGTGTTGGAAGCGCAGGATGACGTGTTGGATGTGCAGGATGAGGTTTTCGATGCACAGGATGATGTTTTGGATGTGGAGGATCATGTGTTGAATGCGGAGAATGATGTTTTTGATGCGCAGGATTATGTGTTCGATGTAGAGGATGATGTGTTGGATGCGCATGATGATGTGTTGGATGTGAATGATGATGTGTTGGATGCGCAGGATGATGTGTTGTATGTGGAGGATAATGTGTTGGATGCGGAGTATGATGTTTCGGATGCGCAGGATGATGTTTTGGATGTGGAGAATGATGTGTTGGTTGTGGCGGATGATATGTTGGATGTGAAGGATGAAGTGTTGGATGCGCAGGATGATGTGTTGAATGTGGTGGATGACGTGTTCGATGTGGAGGATGAGGTTTTGTATACGCAGGATGATGTATTGGGTGTGGATGATGATGTGTAGGATGTGAAGGCGGATGTTTTGGATGCACACGATCATGTTTTGGATGGGGAGGATGATGTGTTCGATGTAGAGGATGATGTGTTGGTTGTGGCGGAAGATCTGTTGGATGTGAAGGATGATGTGTTGGATGCGCAGGATGATGGTTTGGATTTTGAGAATGACGTGTTGGATGTGGAGGATGTTGTTTTGGATGTGGAGAATGATGCGTTTGATGCGGACGATGATGTTTTGGATGCGCAGGATGATGTGCTGAATGTGGAGGATGATGCTTTGGATGCACATGATGATGTGTTGAATGTGGAGGATGATTTGTTGGATGCGGCGGAAGATGTTTTAGATGCGTAGGATGATGTTTTGGATGGGGAGGATGATGTGTTCGATGTAGAGGATGATGTGTTGGTTGTGTCGGAAGATCTGTTGGATGTGAAGGATGATCTGTTGGATGCGCAGGATGATGTGTTGGATGTGGAGGATGATGTGATGGATGCGGAGTATGATGTTTCGGATGCGCACGATGATGTTTTGGATGCACAGGATGATGTTTTGGATGTGGAGAATGATGTGTTGGTTGTGGCGGATGATATGTTGGATGTGAAGGATGAAGTGTTGGAAGCGCAGGATGATGTGTTGAATGTGGTGGATGACGTGTTCGATGTGGAGGATGAGGTTTTGTATGCGCAGGATGATGTGTTGGGTGTGGATGATGATCTGTTGGAAGCGGAATATGTTGTTTTGGATGCGCAGGATGATATTTTGGATGTGGAGGTTGATGTGTTGGATGCGCAGGATGACGTGTTGGATGTGGAGGATGAGGTTTTCGATGCGCAGGATGATGTGTTGGATGTGGAGGATGATGTGTTGGATGCGCAGGATGATGTGTAGGATGTGGAGGATGATGTGTAGGATGCGCAAGATGATGTGTAGGATGTGGAGAATGATGTGTTGGATGCGGAGGATGATGTTTTGGATGCACAGGATGATGTGTTGGATGCACAGAATGATGTGTTGGATGCGCAAGATGATGTGTAAGATGTGGAGGATGATGTGTTGGATGCGGAGGATGATGTTTTGGATGCACAGGATGATGTGTTGGATGAGGAGGATGATGCGGTTGATTCGAAGGATGATGTTTTGGATGCACAGGATGATGTCTTCGATATGGAGGATGATGTGTTGGATGCACAGGATGATGTTGTGGATGTGGAGAATGATGTTTTGGATGTGCAGGATTATGTGTTGAATGCGAAGAATGATGTTTTGGATGCGCAGGATGATGGTTTGGATTTTGAGAATGATGTGTTGGATGTGGAGGATGATGTTTTGGATGCGCAGGAAAATGTGTTGGATATGGAGGATGATGCTTTGGATGCACATGATGATGTGTTGGATGTGGAGGATGATGTGTTGGATGCGGAGGAAGATGTTTTAGATGCGTAGGATGATGTTTTGGATGGGGAGGATGATGTGTTGGATATGGAGGATGATTTTTCGGATGCACAGGATGATGTTTTGTATGTGGAGAATGATGTTTTGGATGTGCAGGATTATGTGTTGGATGCGAATAATGATGTTTTGGATGCGCAGGATGATTGTTTGGATTTTGAGCATGAGGTGTTGGATGTGAAGGATGATGTTTTGGATGTGGAGAATGATGCGTTTGATGTGGTCGATGATGTTTTGGATGCGCAGGATGATGTGCTGAATGTGGAGGATGATGCTTTGGATGCATATGATGATGTATTGGATGTGGAGGATGATGTGTTGGATGCGGCAGAAGATGTTTTAGATGCGTAGGCTGATGTTTTGGATGGGGAGGATGATGTGTTCGATGTAGATGATGATGTGTTGGTTGTGTCAGAAGATCTGTTGGATGTGAAGAATAGTGTGTTCGATGCGCAGGATGATGTGTTGGATGTGGAGGATGATGTGTTGGGTGTGGATGATGATCTGTTGGAAGCAGAATATGTTGTTTTGGATGTGAAGGATGATATTTTGGATGTGGAGGATGATGTGTTGGATGTGGAGGATGAGGTTTTGTATACGCAGGATGATGTGTTCGATGCGCAGGATGATGTGTTGGATGTGCAGGATGATGTGTAGGATGTGGAGGATGATGTGTTGGATGCACATGATGATGTGTTGAATTTGGAGGATGATGTGTTGGATGCGGCGGAAGATGTTTTAGATGCGTAGAATGATGTTTTGGATGGGGAGGATGATGTGTTCGATGTAGAGGATGATGTGTTGGTTGCGTCGGAAGATCTGTTGAATGTGAAGGATGATCTGTTGGATGCGCAGGATGATGTGTTGGATGTGGATGATGATGTGTTGGATGCGGAGTATGATGTTTCGGATGCGCACGATGATGTTTTGGATGCACAGGTTGATGTTTTGGATGTGGAGAATGATGTGTTGGTTGTGGCGGATGATATGTTGGATGTGAAGGATGAAGTGTTGGAAGCGCAGGATGATGTGTTGAATGTGGTGGATGACGTGTTCGATGTGGAGGATGATGTTTTGGATGCGCAGGATTATGTGTTGGATGTGGAGGATGATGTGTTGGATGCGCAGGATGATGTGTAGGATGTGGAGGATGATGTGTAGGATGCGCAAGATGATGTGTAGGATGTGGAGAATGATGTGCTGGATGCGGAGGATGATGTTTTGGATGCACAGGATGATGTGTTGGATGCACAGGATGATGTGTTGGATGCGCAAGATGATGTGTAGGATGTGGAGGATGATGTGTTGGATGCGGAGGATGATGTTTTGGATGCACAGGATGATGTGTTGGATGAGGAGGATGATGCGTTTGATTCGTAGGATGATGTTTTGGATGCACAGGATGATGTCTTCGATGTGGAGGATGATGTGTTGGATGCGCAATATGATGTGTTGGATGTGGAGGATGATGTTTTGGATGCGCAGGAAAATGTGTTGGATATGGAGGATGATTTTTTGGATGCACAGGATGATGTTTTGGATGTGGAGAATGATGTTTTGGATGTGCAGGATTATGTGTTGAATGCGAAGAATGATGTTTTGGATGCGCAGGATTATGGTTTGGATTTTGAGAATGATGTGTTGGATGTGGAGGATGATGTTTTGGATGCGCAGGAAAATGTGTTGGATATGGAGGATTATTTTTTGGATGCGCAGGATGATGTGCTGAATGTGGAGGATGATGCTTTGCATGCACATGATGATGTGTTGGATGTGGAGGATGATGTGTTGGATGCGGAGGAAGATGTTTTAGATGCGTAGGATGATGTTTTGGATGGGGAGGATGATGTGTTGGATATGGAGGATGATTTTTCGGATGCACAGGATGATGTTTTGTATGTGGAGAATGATGTTTTGGATGTGCAGGATTATGTGTTGGATGCGAATAATGATGTTTTGGATGCGCAGGATGATGGTTTGGATTTTGAGAATGAGGTGTTGGATGTGAAGGATGATGTTTTGGATGTGGAGAATGATGCGTTTGATGTGGTCGATGATGTTTTGGATGCGCAGGATGATGTGCTGAATGTGGAGGATGATGCTTTGGATGCATATAATGATGTATTGGATGTGGAGGATAATGTGTTGGATGCGGCAGAAGATGTTTTAGATGCGTAGGCTGATGTTTTGGATGGGGAGGATGATGTGTTCGATGTAGATGATGATGTGTTGGTTGTGTCAGAAGATCTGTTGGATGTGAAGGATAGTGTGTTCGATGCGCAGGATGATGTGTTGGATGTGGAGGATGATGTGTTGGATGTGGAGGATGAGGTTTTGTATACGCAGGATGATGTGTTGGGTGTGGATGATGATCTGTTGGAAGCAGAATATGTTGTTTTGGATGTGAAGGATGATATTTTGGATGTGGAGGATGATGTGTTGGATGTGGAGGATGAGGTTTTGTATACGCAGGATGATTGTGTTCGATGCGCAGGATGATGTGTTGGATGTGCAGGATGATGTGTAGGATGTGGAGGATGATGTGTTGGATGCACATGATGATGTGTTGAATGTGGAGGATGATGTGTTGGATGCGGCGGAAGATGTTTTAGATGCGTAGAATGATGTTTTGGATGGGGAGGATGATGTGTTCGATGTAGAGGATGATGTGTTGGTTGCGTCGGAAGATCTGTTGAATGTGAAGGATGATCTGTTGGATGCGCAGGATGATGTGTTGGATGTGGAGGATGATGTGTTGGATGCGGAGTATGATGTTTCGGATGCGCACGATGATGTTTTGGATGCACAGGATGATGTTTTGGATGTGGAGAATGATGTGTTGGTTGTGGCGGATGATATGTTGGATGTGAAGGATGAAGTGTTGGAAGCGCAGGATGATGTGTTGAATGTGGTGGATGGCGTGTTCGATGTGGAGGATGAGGTTTTGTATGCGCAGGATGATGTGTTGGGTGTGGATGATGATCTGTTGGAAGCGGAATATGTTGTTTTGGATGCGCAGGATGATATTTTGGATGTGGAGGTTGATGTGCTTGATGCGCAGGATGACGTGTTGGATGTGGAGGATGAGGTTTTCGATGCGCAGGATGATGTTTTGGATGTGGAGGATCATGTGTTGGATGTGGAGGATGATGTTTTGGATGCGCAGAATTATGTGTTGGATGTGGAGGATGATGTGTTGGATGCGCAGGATGATGTGTAGCATGTGGAGGATGATGTGTAGGATGCGCAAGATGATGTGTAGGATGTGGAGAATGATGTGTTGGATGCGGAGGATGATGTTTTGGATGCACAGGATGATGTGTTGGATGCACAGGATGATGTGTTGGATGCGCAAGATGATGTGTAGGATGTGGAGGATGATGTGTTGGATGCGGAGGATGATGTTTTGGATGCACAGGATGATGTGTTGGATGAGGAGGATGATGCGTTTGATTCGAAGGATGATGTTTTGGATGCACAGGATGATGTCTTCGATGTGGAGGATGATGTGTTGGATGCGCAATATGATGTGTTGGATGTGGAGGATGATGTTTTGGATGTGGAGAATGATGTTTTGGATGTGCAGGATTATGTGTTGAATGCGAAGAATGATGTTTTGGATGCGCAGGATGATGGTTTGGATTTTGAGAATGATGTGTTGGATGTGGAGGATGATGTTTTGGATGTGGAGAATGATGCGTTTGATGCAGACGATGATGTTGTGGATGCGCAGGATGATGTGCTGAATGTGGAGGATGATGCTTTGGATGCACATGATGATGTGTTGGATGTGGAGGATGATGTGTTGGATGCGGCGGAAGATGTTTTAGATGCGTAGGATGATGTTTTGGATGGGGAGGATGATGTGTTGGATATGGAGGATGATTTTTCGGATGCACAGGATGATGTTTTGTATGTGGAGAATGATGTTTTGGATGTGCAGGATTATGTGTTGGATGCGAATAATGATGTTTTGGATGCGCAGGATGATGGTTTGGATTTTGAGAATGAGGTGTTGGATGTGAAGGATGATGTTTTGGATGTGGAGAATGATGCGTTTGATGTGGTCGATGATGTTTTGGATGCGCAGGATGATGATGTATTGGATGTGGAGGATGATGTGTTGGATGCGGCAGAAGATGTTTTAGATGCGTAGGCTGATGTTTTGGATGGGGAGGATGATGTGTTCGATGTAGACGATGATGTGTTGGTTGTGTCAGAAGATCTGTTGGATGTGAAGGATGATGTGTTCGATGCGCAAGATGATGTGCTGGATGTGGAGGATGATGTGTTGGATGTGGAGGATGAGGTGTTGTATACGCAGGATGATGTGTTGGGTGTGGATGATGATCTGTTGGAAGCGGAATATGTTGTTTTGGATGTGAAGGATGATATTTTGGATGTGGAGGATGATGTGTTGGATGTGGAGGATGAGGTTTTGTGTACGCAGGATGATGTGTTCGATGCGCAGGATGATGTGTTGGATGTGCAGGATGATGTGTAGGATGTGGAGGATGATGTGTTGGTTGTTGATGATGATGTGTAGGATGTGAAGGCGGCTGTTTTGGATGCAGACGATCATGTTTTGGATGGGGAGGATGATGTGTTCGATGTAGAGGATGATGTGTTGGTTGTGGCGGAAGATCTGTTGGATGTTGAGGATGATGTGTTGGATGCGCAGGATGATGGTTTGGATTTTGAGAATGACGTGTTGGATGTGGAGGATGTTGTTTTGGATGTGGAGAATGATGCGTTTGATGCGGACGATGATGTTTTGGATGCGCAGGATGATGTGCTGAATGTGGAGGATGATGCTTTGGATGCACATGATGATGTGTTGAATGTGGAGGATGATGTGTAGGATGTGGAGGATGATCTGTTGGATGCGCAGGATGATGTGTTGGATGTGGAGGATGATGTGTTGGATGCGGAGTATGATGTTTCGGATGCGCACGATGATGTTTTGGATGCACAGGATGATGTTTTGGATGTGGAGAATGATGTGTTGGTTGTGGCGGATGATATGTTGGATGTGAAGGATGAAGTGTTGGATGCGCAGGATGATGTGTTGAATGTGGTGGATGACGTGTTCGATGTGGAGAATGAGGTTTTGTATATGCAGGATGATGTGTTGGGTGTGGATGATGATCTGTTGGAAGCGGAATATGTTGTTTTGGATGCGCAGGATGATATTTTGGATGTGGAGGTTGATGTGTTGGATGCGCAGGATGACGTGTTGGTTGTGAAGGATGATGTGTTGGATGCGCAGGATGATGTGTTGTATGTGCAGGATAATGTGTTGGATGCGGAGTATGATGTTTCGGATGCGCAGGATGATGTTTTGGATGTGGTGGATGACGTGTTCGATGTGGAGGATGATGTTTTGGATGCGCAGGATTATGTGTTGGATGTGGAGGATGATGTGTTGGATGCGCAGGATGATGTGTAGGATGTGGAGGATGATGTGTAGGATGCGCAAGATGATGTGTAGGATGTGGAGAATGATGTGCTGGATGCGGAGGATGATGTTTTGGATGCACAGGATGATGTGTTGGATGCACAGGATGATGTGTTGGATGCGCAAGATGATGTGTAGGATGTGGAGGATGATGTGTTGGATGCGGAGGATGATGTTTTGGATGCACAGGATGATGTGTTGGATGAGGAGGATGATGCGTTTGATTCGTAGGATGATGTTTTGGATGCACAGGATGATGTCTTCGATGTGGAGGATGATGTGTTGGATGCGCAATATGATGTGTTGGATGTGGAGGATGATGTTTTGGATGCGCAGGAAAATGTGTTGGATATGGAGGATGATTTTTTGGATGCACAGGATGATGTTTTGGATGTGGAGAATGATGTTTTGGATGTGCAGGATTATGTGTTGAATGCGAAGAATGATGTTTTGGATGCGCAGGATTATGGTTTGGATTTTGAGAATGATGTGTTGGATGTGGAGGATGATGTTTTGGATGCGCAGGAAAATGTGTTGGATATGGAGGATTATTTTTTGGATGCGCAGGATGATGTGCTGAATGTGGAGGATGATGCTTTGCATGCACATGATGATGTGTTGGATGTGGAGGATGATGTGTTGGATGCGGAGGAAGATGTTTTAGATGCGTAGGATGATGTTTTGGATGGGGAGGATGATGTGTTGGATATGGAGGATGATTTTTCGGATGCACAGGATGATGTTTTGTATGTGGAGAATGATGTTTTGGATGTGCAGGGTTATGTGTTGGATGCGAATAATGATGTTTTGGATGCGCAGGATGATGGTTTGGATTTTGAGAATGAGGTGTTGGATGTGAAGGATGATGTTTTGGATGTGGAGAATGATGCGTTTGATGTGGTCGATGATGTTTTGGATGCGCAGGATGATGTGCTGAATGTGGAGGATGATGCTTTGGATGCATATAATGATGTATTGGATGTGGAGGATAATGTGTTGGATGCGGCAGAAGATGTTTTAGATGCGTAGGCTGATGTTTTGGATGGGGAGGATGATGTGTTCGATGTAGATGATGATGTGTTGGTTGTGTCAGAAGATCTGTTGGATGTGAAGGATAGTGTGTTCGATGCGCAGGATGATGTGTTGGATGTGGAGGATGATGTGTTGGATGTGGAGGATGAGGTTTTGTATACGCAGGATGATGTGTTGGGTGTGGATGATGATCTGTTGGAAGCAGAATATGTTGTTTTGGATGTGAAGGATGATATTTTGGATGTGGAGGATGATGTGTTGGATGTGGAGGATGAGGTTTTGTATACGCAGGATGATGTGTTCGATGCGCAGGATGATGTGTTGGATGTGCAGGATGATGTGTAGGATGTGGAGGATGATGTGTTGGATGCACATGATGATGTGTTGAATGTGGAGGATGATGTGTTGGATGCGGCGGAAGATGTTTTAGATGCGTAGAATGATGTTTTGGATGGGGAGGATGATGTGTTCGATGTAGAGGATGATGTGTTGGTTGCGTCGGAAGATCTGTTGAATGTGAAGGATGATCTGTTGGATGCGCAGGATGATGTGTTGGATGTGGAGGATGATGTGTTGGATGCGGAGTATGATGTTTCGGATGCGCACGATGATGTTTTGGATGCACAGGATGATGTTTTGGATGTGGAGAATGATGTGTTGGTTGTGGCGGATGATATGTTGGATGTGAAGGATGAAGTGTTGGAAGCGCAGGATGATGTGTTGAATGTGGTGGATGGCGTGTTCGATGTGGAGGATGAGGTTTTGTATGCGCAGGATGATGTGTTGGGTGTGGATGATGATCTGTTGGAAGCGGAATATGTTGTTTTGGATGCGCAGGATGATATTTTGGATGTGGAGGTTGATGTGCTTGATGCGCAGGATGACGTGTTGGATGTGGAGGATGAGGTTTTCGATGCGCAGGATGATGTTTTGGATGTGGAGGATCATGTGTTGGATGTGGAGGATGATGTTTTGGATGCGCAGAATTATGTGTTGGATGTGGAGGATGATGTGTTGGATGCGCAGGATGATGTGTAGCATGTGGAGGATGATGTGTAGGATGCGCAAGATGATGTGTAGGATGTGGAGAATGATGTGTTGGATGCGGAGGATGATGTTTTGGATGCACAGGATGATGTGTTGGATGCACAGGATGATGTGTTGGATGCGCAAGATGATGTGTAGGATGTGGAGGATGATGTGTTGGATGCGGAGGATGATGTTTTGGATGCACAGGATGATGTGTTGGATGAGGAGGATGATGCGTTTGATTCGAAGGATGATGTTTTGGATGCACAGGATGATGTCTTCGATGTGGAGGATGATGTGTTGGATGCGCAATATGATGTGTTGGATGTGGAGGATGATGTTTTGGATGTGGAGAATGATGTTTTGGATGTGCAGGATTATGTGTTGAATGCGAAGAATGATGTTTTGGATGCGCAGGATGATGGTTTGGATTTTGAGAATGATGTGTTGGATGTGGAGGATGATGTTTTGGATGTGGAGAATGATGCGTTTGATGCAGACGATGATGTTGTGGATGCGCAGGATGATGTGCTGAATGTGGAGGATGATGCTTTGGATGCACATGATGATGTGTTGGATGTGGAGGATGATGTGTTGGATGCGGCGGAAGATGTTTTAGATGCGTAGGATGATGTTTTGGATGGGGAGGATGATGTGTTGGATATGGAGGATGATTTTTCGGATGCACAGGATGATGTTTTGTATGTGGAGAATGATGTTTTGGATGTGCAGGATTATGTGTTGGATGCGAATAATGATGTTTTGGATGCGCAGGATGATGGTTTGGATTTTGAGAATGAGGTGTTGGATGTGAAGGATGATGTTTTGGATGTGGAGAATGATGCGTTTGATGTGGTCGATGATGTTTTGGATGCGCAGGATGATGATGTATTGGATGTGGAGGATGATGTGTTGGATGCGGCAGAAGATGTTTTAGATGCGTAGGCTGATGTTTTGGATGGGGAGGATGATGTGTTCGATGTAGACGATGATGTGTTGGTTGTGTCAGAAGATCTGTTGGATGTGAAGGATGATGTGTTCGATGCGCAAGATGATGTGCTGGATGTGGAGGATGATGTGTTGGATGTGGAGGATGAGGTGTTGTATACGCAGGATGATGTGTTGGGTGTGGATGATGATCTGTTGGAAGCGGAATATGTTGTTTTGGATGTGAAGGATGATATTTTGGATGTGGAGGATGATGTGTTGGATGTGGAGGATGAGGTTTTGTGTACGCAGGATGATGTGTTCGATGCGCAGGATGATGTGTTGGATGTGCAGGATGATGTGTAGGATGTGGAGGATGATGTGTTGGTTGTTGATGATGATGTGTAGGATGTGAAGGCGGCTGTTTTGGATGCAGACGATCATGTTTTGGATGGGGAGGATGATGTGTTCGATGTAGAGGATGATGTGTTGGTTGTGGCGGAAGATCTGTTGGATGTTGAGGATGATGTGTTGGATGCGCAGGATGATGGTTTGGATTTTGAGAATGACGTGTTGGATGTGGAGGATGTTGTTTTGGATGTGGAGAATGATGCGTTTGATGCGGACGATGATGTTTTGGATGCGCAGGATGATGTGCTGAATGTGGAGGATGATGCTTTGGATGCACATGATGATGTGTTGAATGTGGAGGATGATGTGTAGGATGTGGAGGATGATCTGTTGGATGCGCAGGATGATGTGTTGGATGTGGAGGATGATGTGTTGGATGCGGAGTATGATGTTTCGGATGCGCACGATGATGTTTTGGATGCACAGGATGATGTTTTGGATGTGGAGAATGATGTGTTGGTTGTGGCGGATGATATGTTGGATGTGAAGGATGAAGTGTTGGATGCGCAGGATGATGTGTTGAATGTGGTGGATGACGTGTTCGATGTGGAGAATGAGGTTTTGTATATGCAGGATGATGTGTTGGGTGTGGATGATGATCTGTTGGAAGCGGAATATGTTGTTTTGGATGCGCAGGATGATATTTTGGATGTGGAGGTTGATGTGTTGGATGCGCAGGATGACGTGTTGGTTGTGAAGGATGATGTGTTGGATGCGCAGGATGATGTGTTGTATGTGCAGGATAATGTGTTGGATGCGGAGTATGATGTTTCGGATGCGCAGGATGATGTTTTGGATGTGGAGAATGATGTGTTGGTTGTGGCGGATGATATGTTGGATGTGAAGGATGAAGTGTTGGATGCGCAGGATGATGTGTTGAATGTGGTGGATGACGTGTTCGATGTGGAGGATGAGGTTTTGTATGCGCATGATGATGTGTTGGATGCGCAGGATGACTGGTTGGATGTGGAGGATGAGGTTTTCGATGCGCAGGATAATGTTTTGGATGTGGAGGATCATGTGTTGATTGCGGAGAATGATGTTTTGGATGCGCAGGATTATGTGTTGGATGTGGAGGATGATGTGTTGGATGCGCAGGATGATGTGTTGGATGAGGAGGATGATGCGTTTGATTCGAAGGAGGATGTTTTGGATGCACAGGATGATGTCTTCGATGTGGAGAATGATGTGTTGGATGCGCAATATGATGTGTTGGATGTGGAGGATGATGTTTTTGATGCGCAGGATAATGTGTTGGATATGGAGGATGATTTTTTGGATGCACAGGATGATGTTTTGGATGTGGAGAATGATGTTTTGGATGTGCAGGATTATGTGTTGGATGCGAAGAATGATGTTTTGGATGCGCAGGATGATGGTTTGGATTTTGAGAATGATGTGTTGGATGTGGAGAATGATGGGTTTGATGCGGACGATGATGTTTTGGATGCGCAGGATGATGTGCTGAATGTGGAGGATGATGCTTTGGATGCACATGATGATGTGTTGGAAGTGGAGGATGATGTGTTGGATGCGGTGGAAGATGTTTTAGATGCGTAGGATGATGTTTTGGATGGGGAGGATGATGTGTTGGATATGGAGGATGATTTTTTGGATGCACAGGATGATGTTTTGGATGTGGAGAATGATGTTTTGGATGTGCAGGATTATGTGTTGGATGCGAATAATGATGTTTTGGATGCGCAGGATGATGGTTTGGATTTTGAGAATGACGTGTTGGATGTGGAGAATGATGTTTTGGATGTAGAGAATGATGCGTTTGATGTGGACGATGATGTTTTGGATGCGCAGGATGATGTGCTGAATGTGGAGGATGATGCTTTGGATGCACATGATGATGTATTGGATGTGGAAGATGATCTGTTGGATGCGGCAGAAGATGTTTTAGATGCGTAGGCTGATGTTTTGGATGGGGAGGATGATGTGTTCGATGTAGAGGATGATGTGTTGGTTGTGTCAGAAGATCTGTTGGATGTGAAGGATGATGTGTTGGATGCGCAGGATGATGTGTTGGATGTGGAGGATGATGTGTCGGATGCGGAGTATGATGTTTCGGATGCGCACGATGATGTTTTGGATGCACAGGATGATGTTTTGGATGTGGAGAGTGATGTGTTGGTTGTGGCGGATGATATGTTGGATGTGAAGGATGATGTGTTGGATGCGCAGGATGATGTGTTGAATGTGGTGGATGACGTGTTCGATGTGGAGGATGAGGTTTTGTATACGCAGGATGATGTGTTGGGTGTGGATGATGATCTGTTGGAAGCGGAATATGTTGTTTTGGATGCGCAGGATGATATTTTGAATGTGGAGGATGATGTGTTGGTTGTAGATGATGATGTGTTCGATGTAGAGGATGATGTGTTGGATGCGCAGGATGATGTGTAGGATGTGGAGGCTGATGCGTTGGTTGTGGCGGAAGATCTGTTGGATGTGAAGGATGATGTGTTGGATGCGCAGGATGATGTGTTGGATGTGGAGGATAATGTGTTGGATGCGGTGTATGATGTTTCGGATGTGGAGGATGATGTGTTGGATGCGGAGGATGATGTTTTGGATGAGGAGGATGATGCGTTTGATTCGAAGGATGATGTTTTGGATGCACAGGATGATGTCTTCGATTTCAGGATGATGTGTTGGATGCGCAATATGATGTGTTGGATGTGGAGGATGATGTTTTGGATGCGCAGGATGATGGTTTGGATTTTGAGAATGATGTGTTGGATGTGGAGGATGATGTTTTGGATGTGGAGAATGATGCGTTTGATGTGGACGATGATGTTTTGAATGCGCAGGATGATGTGCTGAATGTGGAGGATGATGCTTTGGATGCACATGATGATGTGTTGGATGTAGAGGATGATGTGTTGGATGCGGCGGAAGATGTTTTAGATGCGTAGGATGATGTTTTGGATGGGGAGGATGATGTGTTGGATATGGAGGATGATTTTTTGGATGCACAGGATGATGTTTTGGATGTGGAGAATGATGTTTTGTATGTGCAGGATTATGTGTTGGATGCGAATAATGATGTTTTGGATGCGCTGGTTGATGGTTTGGATTTTGAGAATGACGTGTTGGATGTGGAGGTTGATGTTTTCGATGTGGAGAATGATGCGTTTGATGCGGACGATGATGTTTTGGATGCGCAGGATGATGTGCTGAATGTGGAGGATGATGCTTTGGATGCACATAATGATGCATTGGATGTGGAGGATGATGTGTTGGATGCGGCGGAAGATGTTTTAGATGCGTAGGATGATGTTTTGGATGGGGAGGATGATGTGTTCGATGTAGAGGATGATGTGTTGGTTGTGTCAGAAGATCTGTTGGATGTGAAGGATGATGTGTTGGATGCGCAGGATAATATGTTGGATGTGGAGGATGATGTTTTGGATGCGGAGTATGATGTTTCGGATGCGCACGATGATGTTTTGGATGCACAGGATGATGTTTTGGATGTGGAGAGTGATGTGTTGGTTGTGGCGGATGATATGTTGGATGTGAAGGATGAAGTGTTGGATGCGCAGGATGATGTGTTGAATGTGGTGGATGACGTGTTCGATGTGGAGGATGAGGTTTTGTATACACAGGATGATGTGTTGGGTGTGGATGATGATCTGTTGGAAGCGGAATATGTTGTTTTGGATGCGCAGGATGATATTTTGGATGTGGAGGTTGATGTGTTGGATGCGCAGGATGACGTGTTGGATGTGGAGGATGAGGTTTTCGATGCGCAGGATGATATTTTGGATGTGGAGGATCATGTGTTCATTGCGGAGAATGATGTTTTGGATACGCAGGATTATGTGTTGGATGTGGAGGATGATGTGTTGGATGCGCAGGATGATGTGTAGGATGTGGAGGATGATGTGTTGGATGCGGAGGATGATGTTTTGGATGAGGAGGATGATGCGTTTGATTCGAAGGTTGATGTTTTGGATGCACAGGATGAAGTCTTCGATTTCAGGATGATGTGTTGGATGCGCCATATGATGTGTTGGATGTGGAGGATGATGTTTTGGATGCGCAGGATGATGGTTTGGATTTTGAGAATGATGTGTTGGATGTGGAGGATGATGTTTTGGATGTGGAGAATGATGCGTTTGATGTGGACGATGAAGTTTTGGATGCGCAGGATGATGTGCTGAATGTGGAGGATGATGCTTTGGATGCACATGATAATGTGTTGGATGTAGAGGATAATGTGTTGGATGCGGCGGAAGATGTTTTAGATGCGTAGGATGATGTTTTGGATGGGGAGGATGATGTGTTGGATATGGAGGATGATGTGTTGGATGCGCAATATGATGTGTTGGATGTGGAGGATGATGTTTTGGATGCGCAGGAAAATGTGTTGGATATGGAGGATGATTTTTTTGGATGCACAGGATGATGTTTTGGATGTGGAGAATGATGTTTTGGATGTGCAGGATTACGTGTTGAATGCGAAGAATGATGTTTTGGATGCGCAGGATGATGGTTTGGATTTTGAGAATGATGTGTTGGATGTGGAGGATGATGTTTTGGATGTGGAGAATGATGCGTTTGATGCAGACGATGATGTTTTGGATGCGCAGGATGATGTGCTGAATGTGGAGGATGATGCTTTGGATGCACATGATGATGTGTTGGATGTGGAGGATGATGTGTTGGATGCGGCGGAAGATGTTTTAGATGCGTAGGATGATGTTTTGGATGGGGAGGATGATGTGTTGGATATGGAGGATGATTTTTCGGATGCACAGGATGATGTTTTGTATGTGGAGAATGATGTTTTGGATGTGCAGGATTATTTGTTGGATGCGAATAATGATGTTTTGGATGAGCAGGATGATGGTTTGGATTTTGAGAATGAGGTGTTGGATGTGAAGGATGATGTTTTGGATGTGGAGAATGATGCGTTTGATGTGGTCGATGATGTTTTGGATGCGCAGGATGATGTGCTGAATGTGGAGGATGATGCTTTGGATGCATATGATGATGTATTGGATGTGGAGGATGATGTGTTGGATGCGGCAGAAGATGTTTTAGATGCGTAGGCTGATGTTTTGGATGGGGAGGATGATGTGTTCGATGTAGATGATGATGTGTTGGTTGTGTCAGAAGATCTGTTGGATGTGAAGGATGATGTGTTCGATGCGCAGGATGATGTGTTGGATGTGGAGGATGATGTGTTGGATGTGGAGGATGAGGTTTTGTATACGCAGGATGATGTGTTGGGTGTGGATGATGATCTGTTGGAAGCAGAATATGTTGTTTTGGATGTGAAGGATGATATTTTGGATTTGGAGGATGATCTGTTGGATGTGGAGGATGAGGTTTTGTATACGCAGGATGATGTGTTCGATGCGCAGGATGATGTGTTGGATGTGAAGGATGATGTGTTGGATGCGCAGGATGATGTGTTGTATGTGGAGGATAATGTGTTGGATGCGGAGTATGATGTTTCGGATGCGCAGGATGATGTTTTGGATGTGGAGAATTATGTGTTGGTTGTGGCGGATGATATGTTGGATGTGAAGGATGAAGTGTTGGATGCGCAGGATGATGTGTTGAATGTGGTGGATGACGTGTTGGATGTGCAGGATGATGTGTAGGATGTGGAGGATGATGTGTTGGTTGTTGATGATGATGTGTAGGATGTGAAGGCGGATGTTTTGGATGCACACGATCATGTTTTGGATGGGGAGGATGATGTGTTCGATGTAGAGGATGATGTGTTGGTTGTGGCGGAAGATCTGTTGGATGTGAAGGATGATGTGTTGGATGCGCAGGATGATGGTTTGGATTTTGAGAATGACGTGTTGGATGTGGAGGATGTTGTTTTGGATGTGGAGAATGATGCGTTTGATGCGGACGATGATGTTTTGGATGCGCAGGATGATGTGCTGAATGTGGAGGATGATGTTTTGGATGTGGAGAATGATGTGTTGGTTGTGGCGGATGATATGTTGGATGTGAAGGATGAAGTGTTGGATGCGCAGGATGATGTGTTGAATGTGGTGGATGACGTGTTCGATGTGGAGGATGAGGTTTTGTATATGCAGGATGATGTGTTGGGTGTGGATGATGATCTGTTGGAAGCGGAATATGTTCTTTTGGATGCGCAGGATGATATTTTGGATGTGGAGGTTGATGTGTTGGATGCGCAGGATGACGTGTTGGATGCGCAGGATGATGTGTTGTATGTGGAGGATAATGTGTTGGATGCGGAGTATGATGTTTCGGATGCGCAGGATGATGTTTTGGATGTGGAGAATGATGTGTTGGTTGTGGCGGATGATATGTTGGATGTGAAGGATGAAGTGTTGGATGCGCAGGATGATGTGTTGAATGTGGTGGATGACGTGTTCGATGTGGAGGATGAGGTTTTGTATGCGCATGATGATGTGTTGGGTGTGGATGATGATCTGTTGGAAGAGGAATATGTTGTTTTGGATGCGCAGGATGATATTTTGGATATGGAGGTTGATGTGTTGGATGCGCAGGATGACTGGTTGGATGTGGAGGATGAGGTTTTCGATGCGCAGGATGATGTTTTGGATGTGGAGGATCATGTGTTGATTGCGGAGAATGATGTTTTGGATGCGCAGGATTATGTGTTGGATGTGGAGGATGATGTGTTGGATGCGCAGGATGATGTGTAGGATGTGGAGGATGATGTGTTGGATGCGGAGGATAATGTTTTGGATGCACAGGATGATGTGTTGGATGAGGAGGATGATGCGTTTGATTCGAAGGAGGATGTTTTGGATGCACAGGATGATGTCTTCGATGTGGAGAATGATGTGTTGGATGCGCAATATGATGTGTTGGATGTGGAGGATGATGTTTTTGATGCGCAGGATAATGTGTTGGATATGGAGGATGATTTTTTGGATGCACAGGATGATGTTTTGGATGTGGAGAATGATGTTTTGGATGTGCAGGATTATGTGTTGGATGCGAAGAATGATGTTTTGGATGCGCAGGATGATGGTTTGGATTTTGAGAATGATGTGTTGGATGTGGAGAATGATGGGTTTGATGCGGACGATGATGTTTTGGATGCGCAGGATGATGTGCTGAATGTGGAGGATGATGCTTGGATGCACATGATGATGTGTTGGATGTGGAGGATGATGTGTTGGATGCGGTGGAAGATGTTTTAGATGCGTAGGATGATGTTTTGGATGGGGAGGATGATGTGTTGGATATGGAGGATGATTTTTTGGATGCACAGGATGATGTTTTGGATGTTGAGAATGATGTTTTGGATGTGCAGGATTATGTGTTGGATGCGAAGAATGATGTTTTGGATGCGCAGGATGATGGTTTGGATTTTGAGAATGATGTGTTGGATGTGGAGAATGATGTGTTTGATGCTGACGATGATGTTTTGGATGCGCAGGATGATGTGCTGAATGTGGAGGATGATGCTTTGGATGCACATGATGATGTGTTGGATGTGGAGGATGATGTGTTGGATGCGGTGGAAGATGTTTTAGATGCGTAGGATGATGTTTTGGATGGGGAGGATGATGTGTTGGATATGGAGGATGATTTTTTGGATGCACAGGATGATGTTTTGGATGTTGAGAATGATGTTTTGGATGTGCAGGATTATGTGTTGGATGCGAAGAATGATGTTTTGGATGCGCAGGATGATGGTTTGGATTTTGAGAATGATGTGTTGGATGTGGAGAATGATGTGTTTGATGCTGACGATGATGTTTTGGATGCGCAGGATGATGTGCTGAATGTGGAGGATGATGCTTTGGATGCACATGATGATGTGTTGGATGTGGAGGATGATGTGTTGGATGCGGCGGAAGATGTTTTAGATGCGTAGGATGATGTTTTGGATGGGGAGGATGATGTGTTGGATATGGAGGATGATTTTTCGGATGCACAGGATGATGTTTTGTATGTGGAGAATGATGTTTTGGATGTGCAGGATTATTTGTTGGATGCGAATAATGATGTTTTGGATGAGCAGGATGATGGTTTGGATTTTGAGAATGAGGTGTTGGATGTGAAGGATGATGTTTTGGATGTGGAGAATGATGCGTTTGATGTGGTCGATGATGTTTTGGATGCGCAGGATGATGTGCTGAATGTGGAGGATGATGCTTTGGATGCATATGATGATGTATTGGATGTGGAGGATGATGTGTTGGATGCGGCAGAAGATGTTTTAGATGCGTAGGCTGATGTTTTGGATGGGGAGGATGATGTGTTCGATGTAGATGATGATGTGTTGGTTGTGTCAGAAGATCTGTTGGATGTGAAGGATGATGTGTTCGATGCGCAGGATGATGTGTTGGATGTGGAGGATGATGTGTTGGATGTGGAGGATGAGGTTTTGTATACGCAGGATGATGTGTTGGGTGTGGATGATGATCTGTTGGAAGCAGAATATGTTGTTTTGGATGTGAAGGATGATATTTTGGATTTGGAGGATGATCTGTTGGATGTGGAGGATGAGGTTTTGTATACGCAGGATGATGTGTTCGATGCGCAGGATGATGTGTTGGATGTGAAGGATGATGTGTTGGATGCGCAGGATGATGTGTTGTATGTGGAGGATAATGTGTTGGATGCGGAGTATGATGTTTCGGATGCGCAGGATGATGTTTTGGATGTGGAGAATTATGTGTTGGTTGTGGCGGATGATATGTTGGATGTGAAGGATGAAGTGTTGGATGCGCAGGATGATGTGTTGAATGTGGTGGATGACGTGTTGGATGTGCAGGATGATGTGTAGGATGTGGAGGATGATGTGTTGGTTGTTGATGATGATGTGTAGGATGTGAAGGCGGATGTTTTGGATGCACACGATCATGTTTTGGATGGGGAGGATGATGTGTTCGATGTAGAGGATGATGTGTTGGTTGTGGCGGAAGATCTGTTGGATGTGAAGGATGATGTGTTGGATGCGCAGGATGATGGTTTGGATTTTGAGAATGACGTGTTGGATGTGGAGGATGTTGTTTTGGATGTGGAGAATGATGCGTTTGATGCGGACGATGATGTTTTGGATGCGCAGGATGATGTGCTGAATGTGGAGGATGATGCTTTGGATGCACATGATGATGTGTTGAATGTGGAGGATGATGTGTAGGATGTGGAGGATGATCTGTTGGATGCGCAGGATGATGTGTTGGATGTGGAGGATGATGTGTTGGATGCGGAGTATGATGTTTCGGATGCGCACGATGATGTTTTGGATGCACAGGATGATGTTTTGGATGTGGAGAATGATGTGTTGGTTGTGGCGGATGATATGTTGGATGTGAAGGATGAAGTGTTGGATGCGCAGGATGATGTGTTGAATGTGGTGGATGACGTGTTCGATGTGGAGGATGAGGTTTTGTATATGCAGGATGATGTGTTGGGTGTGGATGATGATCTGTTGGAAGCGGAATATGTTCTTTTGGATGCGCAGGATGATATTTTGGATGTGGAGGTTGATGTGTTGGATGCGCAGGATGACGTGTTGGATGCGCAGGATGATGTGTTGTATGTGGAGGATAATGTGTTGGATGCGGAGTATGATGTTTCGGATGCGCAGGATGATGTTTTGGATGTGGAGAATGATGTGTTGGTTGTGGCGGATGATATGTTGGATGTGAAGGATGAAGTGTTGGATGCGCAGGATGATGTGTTGAATGTGGTGGATGACGTGTTCGATGTGGAGGATGAGGTTTTGTATGCGCATGATGATGTGTTGGGTGTGGATGATGATCTGTTGGAAGAGGAATATGTTGTTTTGGATGCGCAGGATGATATTTTGGATATGGAGGTTGATGTGTTGGATGCGCAGGATGACTGGTTGGATGTGGAGGATGAGGTTTTCGATGCGCAGGATGATGTTTTGGATGTGGAGGATCATGTGTTGATTGCGGAGAATGATGTTTTGGATGCGCAGGATTATGTGTTGGATGTGGAGGATGATGTGTTGGATGCGCAGGATGATGTGTAGGATGTGGAGGATGATGTGTTGGATGCGGAGGATAATGTTTTGGATGCACAGGATGATGTGTTGGATGAGGAGGATGATGCGTTTGATTCGAAGGAGGATGTTTTGGATGCACAGGATGATGTCTTCGATGTGGAGAATGATGTGTTGGATGCGCAATATGATGTGTTGGATGTGGAGGATGATGTTTTTGATGCGCAGGATAATGTGTTGGATATGGAGGATGATTTTTTGGATGCACAGGATGATGTTTTGGATGTGGAGAATGATGTTTTGGATGTGCAGGATTATGTGTTGGATGCGAAGAATGATGTTTTGGATGCGCAGGATGATGGTTTGGATTTTGAGAATGATGTGTTGGATGTGGAGAATGATGGGTTTGATGCGGACGATGATGTTTTGGATGCGCAGGATGATGTGCTGAATGTGGAGGATGATGCTTTGGATGCACATGATGATGTGTTGGATGTGGAGGATGATGTGTTGGATGCGGTGGAAGATGTTTTAGATGCGTAGGATGATGTTTTGGATGGGGAGGATGATGTGTTGGATATGGAGGATGATTTTTTGGATGCACAGGATGATGTTTTGGATGTGGAGAATGATGTTTTGGATGTGCAGGATTATGTGTTGGATGCGAATAATGATGTTTTGGATGCGCAGGATGATGGTTTGGATTTTGAGAATGACGTGTTGGATGTGGAGAATGATGTTTTGGATGTGGAGAATGATGCGTTTGATGTGGACGATGATGTTTTGGATGCGCAGGATGATGTGCTGAATGTGGAGGATGATGCTTTGGATGCACATGATGATGTATTGGATGTGGAGGATGATGTGTTGGATGCGGCAGAAGATGTTTTAGATGCGTAGGCTGATGTTTTGGATGGGGAGGATGATGTGTTCGATGTAGAGGATGATGTGTTGGTTGTGTCAGAAGATCTGTTGGATGTGAAGGATGATGTGTTGGATGCGCAGGATGATGTGTTGGATGTGGAGGATGATGTGTTGGATGCGGAGTATGATGTTTCGGATGCGCACGATGATGTTTTGGATGCACAGGATGATATTTTGGATGTGGAGAGTGATGTGTTGGTTGTGGCGGATGATATGTTGGATGTGAAGGATGATGTGTTGGATGCGCAGGATGATGTGTTGAATGTGGTGGATGACGTGTTCGATGTGGAGGATGAGGTTTTGTATACGCAGGATGATGTGTTGGGTGTGGATGATGATCTGTTGGAAGCGGAATATGTTGTTTTGGATGCGCAGGATGATATTTTGAATGTGGAGGATGATGCGTTGGTTGTGGCGGAAGATCTGTTGGATGTGAAGGATGATGTGTTGGATGCGCAGGATGATGTGTTGGATGTGGAGGATAATGTGTTGGATGCGGAGTATGATGTTTCGGATGTAGAGGATGATATGTTGGATGCGGAGGATGATGTTTTGGATGAGGAGGATGATGCGTTTGATTCGAAGGATGATGTTTTGGATGCACAGGATGATGTCTTCGATTTCAGGATGATGTGTTGGATGCGCAATATGATGTGTTGGATGTGGAGGATGATGTTTTGGATGCGCAGGATGATGGTTTGGATTTTGAGAAAGATGTGTTGGATGTGGAGGATGATGTTTTGGATGTGGAGAATGATGCGTTTGATGTGGACGATGATGTTTTGGATGCGCAGGATGATGTGCTGAATGTGGAGGATAATGCTTTGGATGCACATGATGATGTGTTGGATGTAGAGGATGATGTGTTGGATGCGGCGGAAGATGTTTTAGATGCGTAGGATGATGTTTTGGATGGGGAGGATGATGTGTTGGATATGGAGGATGATTTTTTGGATGCACAGGATGATGTTTTGGATGTGGAGAATGATGTTTTGTATGTGCAGGATTATGTGTTGGATGCGAATAATGATGTTTTGGATGCGCTGGTTGATGGTTTGGATTTTGAGAATGACGTGTTGGATGTGGAGGTTGATGTTTTCGATGTGGAGAATGATGCGTTTGATGCGGACGATGATGTTTTGGATGCGCAGGATGATGTGCTGAATGTGGAGGATGATGCTTTGGATGCACATAATGATGCATTGGATGTGGAGGATGATGTGTTGGATGCGGCGGAAGATGTTTTAGATGCGTAGGATGATGTTTTGGATGGGGAGGATGATGTGTTCGATGTAGAGGATGATGTGTTGGTTGTGTCAGAAGATCTGTTGGATGTGAAGGATGATGTGTTGGATGCGCAGGATAATATGTTGGATGTGGAGGATGATGTTTTGGATGCGGAGTATGATGTTTCGGATGCGCACGATGATGTTTTGGATGCACAGGATGATGTTTTCGATGTGGAGAGTGATGTGTTGGTTGTGGCGGATGATATGTTGGATGTGAAGGATGAAGTGTTGGATGCGCAGGATGATGTGTTGAATGTGGTGGATGACGTGTTCGATGTGGAGGATGAGGTTTTGTATACGCAGGATGATGTGTTGGGTGTGGATGATGATCTGTTGGAAGCGGAATATGTTGTTTTGGATGCGCAGGATGATATTTTGGATGTGGAGGTTGATGTGTTGGATGCGCAGGATGACGTGTTGGATGTGGAGGATGAGGTTTTCGATGCGCAGGATGATATTTTGGATGTGGAGGATCATGTGTTGATTGCGGAGAATGATGTTTTGGATGCGCAGGATTATGTGTTGGATGTGGAGGATGATGAGTTGGATGCGCAGGATGATGTGTAGGATGTGGAGGATGATGTGTTGGATGCGGAGGATGATGTTTTGGATGAGGAGGATGATGCGTTTGATTCGAAGGTTGATGTTTTGGATGCACAGGATGATGTCTTCGATTTCAGGATGATGTGTTGGATGCGCAATATGATGTGTTGGATGTGGAGGATGATGTTTTGGATGCGCAGGATGATGGTTTGGATTTTGAGAATGATGTGTTGGATGTGGAGGATGATGTTTTGGATGTGGAGAATGATGCGTTTGATGTGGACGATGATGTTTTGGATGCGCAGGATGATGTGCTGAATGTGGAGGATGATGCTTTGGATGCACATGATGATGTGTTGGATGTAGAGGATAATGTGTTGGATGCGGCGGAAGATGTTTTAGATGCGTAGGATGATGTTTTGGATGGGGAGGATGATGTGTTGGATATGGAGGATGATTTTTTGGATGTACAGGATGATGTTTTGGATGTGGAGAATGATGTTTTGTATGTGCAGGATTATGTGTTGGATGCGAATAATGATGTTTTGGATGCGCTGGTTGATGGTTTGGATTTTGAGAATGACGTGTTGGATGTGCAGGTTGATGTTTTCGATGTGAAGAATTATGCGTTTGATGCGGACGATGATGTTTTGGATGTGCAGGATGATGTGCTGAATGTGGAGACTGATGCTTTGGATGCACATAATGATGCATTGGATGTGGAGGATGATTTGTTGGATGCGGCGGAAGATGTTTTAGATGCGTAGGATGATGTTTTGGATGTGGAGGATGATGTGTTCGATGTAGAGGATGATGTGTTGGTTGTGTCAGAAGATCTGTTGGATGTGAAGGATGATGTGCTGGATGCGCAGGATGATATGTTGGATGTGGAGGATGATGTTTTGGATGCGGAGTATGATGTTTCGGATGTGCACGATGATGTTTTGGATACACAGGATGATGTTTTGGATGTGGAGAGTGATGTGTTGGTTGTGACGGATGATATGTTGGATGTGAAGGATGATGTGCTGGATGAGGAGGATGATGCGTTTGATTCGAAGGATGATGTTTTGGATGCACAGGATGATGTCTTCGATGTGGAGGATGATGTGTTGGATGCGCAATTTGATGTGTTGGATGTGGAGGATAATGTGTTGGATGCGGAGTATGATGTTTCGGATGCACAGGATGATGTTTTGGATGTGGAGAATGATGTGTTGGTTGTGGCGGATGATATGTTGGATGTGAAGGATGAAGTGTTGGATGCGCAGGATGATGTGTTGAATGTGGTGGATGACGTGTTCGATGTGGAGGATGAGGTTTTGTATACGCAGGATGATGTGTTGGGTGTGGATGATGATCTGTTGGAAGCGGAATATGTTGTTTTGGATGCGCAGGATGATATTTTGGATGTGGAGGTTGATGTGTTGGATGCAAAGGATGACGTGTTGGATGTGGAGGATGAGGTTTTCGATGCACAGGATGATGTTTTGGATGTGGAGGATCATGTGTTGAATGCGGAGAATGATGTTTTGGATGCGCAGGATTATGTGTTCGATGTAGAGGATGATGTGTTGGATGTGCAGGATGATGTGTAGGATGTGGAGGATGATGTGTTGGTTGTTGATGATGATGTGTAGGATGTGAAGGCGGATGTTTTGGATGCACACGATCATGTTTTGGATGGGGAGGATGATGTGTTCGATGTAGAGGATGATGTGTTGGTTGTGGCGGAAGATCTGTTGGATGTGAAGGATGATGTGTTGGATGCGCAGGATGATGGTTTGGATTTTGAGAATGACGTGTTGGATGTGGAGGATGTTGTTTTGGATGTGGAGAATGATGCGTTTGATGCGGACGATGATGTTTTGGATGCGCAGGATGATGTGCTGAATGTGGAGGATGATGCTTTGGATGCACATGATGATGTGTTGAATGTGGAGGATGATGTGTAGGATGTGGAGGATGATCTGTTGGATGCGCAGGATGATGTGTTGGATGTTGAGGATGATGTGTTGGATGCGGAGTATGATGTTTCGGATGCGCACGATGATGTTTTGGATGCACAGGATGATGTTTTGGATGTGGAGAATGATGTGTTGGTTGTGGCGGATGATATGTTGGATGTGAAGGATGAAGTGTTGGATGCGCAGGATGATGTGTTGAATGTGGTGGATGACGTGTTCGATGTGGAGGATGAGGTTTTGTATATGCAGGATGATGTGTTGGGTGTGGATGATGATCTGTTGGAAGCGGAATATGTTGTTTTGGATGCGCAGGATGATATTTTGGATGTGGAGGTTGATGTGTTGGATGCGCAGGATGACGTATTGGATGTGAAGGATGATGTGTTGGATGCGCAGGATGATGTGTTGTATGTGGAGGATAATGTGTTGGATGCGGAATATGATGTTTCGGATGCGCAGGATGATGTTTTGGATGTGGAGAGTGATGTGTTGGTTGTGGCGGATGATATGTTGGATGTGAAGGATGATGTGCTGGATGAGGAGGATGATGCGTTTGATTCGAAGGATGATGTTTTGGATGCACAGGATGATGTCTTCGATGTGGAGGATGATGTGTTGGATGCGCAATTTGATGTGTTGGATGTGGAGGATAATGTGTTGGATGCGGAGTATGATGTTTCGGATGCACAGGATGATGTTTTGGATGTGGAGAATGATGTGTTGGTTGTGGCGGATGATATGTTGGATGTGAAGGATGAAGTGTTGGATGCGCAGGATGATGTGTTGAATGTGGTGGATGACGTGTTCGATGTGGAGGATGAGGTTTTGTATACGCAGGATGATGTGTTGGGTGTGGATGATGATCTGTTGGAAGCGGAATATGTTGTTTTGGATGCGCTGGATGATATTTTGGATGTGGAGGTTGATGTGTTGGATGCAAAGGATGACGTGTTGGATGTGGAGGATGAGGGTTTCGATGCACAGGATGATGTTTTGGATGTGGAGGATCATGTGTTGAATGTGGAGAATGATGTTTTGGATGCGCAGGATTATGTGTTCGATGTAGAGGATGATGTGTTGGATGTGCAGGATGATGTGTAGGATGTGGAGGATGATGTGTTGGTTGTTGATGATGATGTGTAGGATGTGAAGGCGGATGTTTTGGATGCACACGATCATGTTTTGGATGGGGAGGATGATGTGTTCGATGTAGAGGATGATGTGTTGGTTGTGGCGGAAGATCTGTTGGATGTGAAGGATGATGTGTTGGATGCGCAGGATGATGGTTTGGATTTTGAGAATGACGTGTTGGATGTGGAGGATGTTGTTTTGGATGTGGAAAATGATGCGTTTGATGCGGACGATGATGTTTTGGATGCGCAGGATGATGTGCTGAATGTGGAGGATGATGCTTTGGATGCACATGATGATGTGTTGAATGTGGAGGATGATGTGTAGGATGTGGAGGATGATCTGTTGGATGCGCAGGATGATGTGTTGGATGTGGAGGATGATGTGTTGGATGCGGAGTATGATGTTTCGGATGCGCACGATGATGTTTTGGATGCACAGGATGATGTTTTGGATGTGTAGAATGATGTGTTGGTTGTGGCGGATGATATGTTGGATGTGAAGGATGAAGTGTTGGATGCGCAGGATGATGTGTTGAATGTGGTGGATGACGTGTTCGATGTGGAGGATGAGGTTTTTTATATGCAGGATGATGTGTTGGGTGTGGATGATGATCTGTTGGAAGCGGAATATGTTGTTTTGGATGCGCAGGGTGATATTTTGGATGTGGAGGTTGATGTGTTGGATGCGCAGGATGACGTGTTGGATGTGAAGGATGATGTGTTGGATGCGCAGGATGATGTGTTGTATGTGGAGGATAATGTGTTGGATGCGGAGTATGATGTTTCGGATGCGCAGGATGATGTTTTGGATGTGGAGAATGATGTGTTGGTTGTGGCGGATGATATGTTGGATGTGAAGGATGAAGTGTTGGATGCGCAGGATGATGTGTTGAATGTGGTGGATGACGTGTTCGATGTGGAGGATGAGGTTTTGTATGCGCATGATGATGTGTTGGGTGTGGATGATGATCTGTTGGAAGCGGAATATGTTGTTTTGGATGCGCAGGATGATATTTTGGATGTGGAGGTTGATGTGTTGGATGCGCAGGATGACTGGTTGGATGTGGAGGATGAGGTTTTCGATGCGCAGGATGATGTTTTGGATGTGAAGGATCATGTGTTGATTGCGGAGAATGATGTTTTGGATGCGCAGGATTATGTGTTGGATGTGGAGGATGATGTGTTGGATGCGCAGGATGATGTGTAGGATGTGGAGGATGATGTGTTGGATGCAGAGGATGATGTTTTGGATGCACAGGATGATGTGTTGGATGCGCAGGATGATGTGTTGTATGTGGAGGATAATGTGTTGGATGCGGAGTATGATGTTTCGGATGCGCAGGATGATGTTTTGGATGTGGAGAGTGATGTGTTGGTTGTGGCGGATGATATGTTGGATGTGAAGGATGATGTGCTGGATGAGGAGGATGATGCGTTTGATTCGAAGGATGATGTTTTGGATGCACAGGATGATGTCTTCGATGTGGAGGATGATGTGTTGGATGCGCAATTTGATGTGTTGGATGTGGAGGATAATGTGTTGGATGCGGAGTATGATGTTTCGGATGCACAGGATGATGTTTTGGATGTGGAGAATGATGTGTTGGTTGTGGCGGATGATATGTTGGATGTGAAGGATGAAGTGTTGGATGCGCAGGATGATGTGTTGAATGTGGTGGATGACGTGTTCGATGTGGAGGATGAGGTTTTGTATACGCAGGATGATGTGTTGGGTGTGGATGATGATTTGTTGGAAGCGGAATATGTTGTTTTGGATGCGCAGGATGATATTTTGGATGTGGAGGTTGATGTGTTGGATGCAAAGGATGACGTGTTGGATGTGGAGGATGAGGTTTTCGATGCACAGGATGATGTTTTGGATGTGGAGGATCATGTGTTGAATGTGGAGAATGATGTTTTGGATGCGCAGGATTATGTGTTCGATGTAGAGGATGATGTGTTGGATGTGCAGGATGATGTGTAGGATGTGGAGGATGATGTGTTGGTTGTTGATGATGATGTGTAGGATGTGAAGGCGGATGTTTTGGATGCACACGATCATGTTTTGGATGGGGAGGATGATGTGTTCGATGTAGAGGATGATGTGTTGGTTGTGGCGGAAGATCTGTTGGATGTGAAGGATGATGTGTTGGATGCGCAGGATGATGGTTTGGATTTTGAGAATGACGTGTTGGATGTGGAGGATGTTGTTTTGGATGTGGAGAATGATGCGTTTGATGCGGACGATGATGTTTTGGATGCGCAGGATGATGTGCTGAATGTGGAGGATGATGCTTTAGATGCACATGATGATGTGTTGAATGTGGAGGATGATGTGTAGGATGTGGAGGATGATCTGTTGGATGCGCAGGATGATGTGTTGGATGTGGAGGATGATGTGTTGGATGCGGAGTATGATGTTTCGGATGCGCACGATGATGTTTTGGATGCACAGGATGATGTTTTGGATGTGGAGAATGATGTGTTGGTTGTGGCGGATGATATGTTGGATGTGAAGGATGAAGTGTTGGATGCGCAGGATGATGTGTTGAATGTGGTGGATGACGTGTTCGATGTGGAGGATGAGGTTTTGTATATGCAGGATGATGTGTTGGGTGTGGATGATGATCTGTTGGAAGCGGAATATGTTGTTTTGGATGCGCAGGATGATATTTTGGATGTGGAGGTTGATGTGTTGGATGCGCAGGATGACGTGTTGGATGTGAAGGATGATGTGTTGGATGCGCAGGATGATGTGTTGTATGTGGAGGATAATGTGTTGGATGCGGAGTATGATGTTTCGGATGCGCAGGATGATGTTTTGGATGTGGAGAATGATGTGTTGGTTGTGGCGGATGATATGTTGGATGTGAAGGATGAAATGTTGGATGCGCAGGATGATGTGTAGAATGTGGTGGATGACGTGTTCGATGTGGAGGATGAGGTTTTGTATGCGCATGATGATGTGTTGGGTGTGGATGATGATCTGTTGGAAGCGGAATATGTTGTTTTGGATGCGCAGGATGATATTTTGGATGTGGAGGTTGATGTGTTGGATGCGCAGGATGACTGGTTGGATGTGGAGGATGAGGTTTTCGATGCGCAGGATGATGTTTTGGATGTGGAGGATCATGTGTTGATTGCGGAGAATGATGTTTTGGATGCGCAGGATTATGTGTTGGATGTGGAGGATGATGTGTTGGATGCGCAGGATGATGTGTAGGATGTGGAGGATGATGTGTTGGATGCAGAGGATGATGTTTTGGATGCACAGGATGATGTGTTGGATGAGGAGGATGATGCGTTTGATTCGAAGGATGATGTTTTGGATGCACAGGATGATGTCTTCGATGTGGAGAATGATGTGTTGAATGCGCAATATGATGTGTTGGATGTGGAGGATGATGTATTTGATGCGCAGGATAATGTGTTGGATATGGAGTATGATTTTTTGGATGCACAGGATGATGTTTTGGATGTTGAGAATGATGTTTTGGATGTGCAGGATTATGTGTTGGATGCGAAGAATGATGTTTTGGATGCGCAGGATGATGGTTTGGATTTTGAGAATGATGTGTTGGATGTGGAGAATGATGTGTTTGATGCTGACGATGATGTTTTGGATGCGCAGGATGATGTGCTGAATGTGGAGGATGATGCTTTGGATGCACATGATGATGTGTTGGATGTGGAGGATGATGTGTTGGATGCGGTGGAAGATGTTTTAGATGCGTAGGATGATGTTTTGGATGGGGAGGATGATGTGTTGGATATGGAGGATGATTTTTTGGATGCTCAGGATGATGTTTTGGATGTGGAGAATGATGTTTTGGATGTGCAGGATTATGTGTTGGATGCGAATAATGATGTTTTGGATGCGCAGGATGATGGTTTGGATTTTGAGAATGACGTGTTGGATGTGGAGGATGATGTTTTGGATGTGGAGAATGATGCGTTTGATGTGGACGATGATGTTTTGGATGCGCAGGATGATGTGCTGAATGTGGAGGATGATGCTTTGGATGCACATGATGATGTATTGGATGTGGAGGATGATGTGTTGGATGCGGCAGAAGATGTTTTAGATGCGTAGGCTGATGTTTTGGATGGGGAGGATGATGTGTTCGATGTAGAGGATGATGTGTTGGTTGTGTCAGAAGATCTGTTGGTTGTGAAGGATGATGTGTTGGATGTGCAGGATGATGTGTTGGATGTGGAGGATGATGTGTTGGATGTGGAGTATGATGTTTCGGATGCGCAGGATGATGTGTTGAATGTGGTGGATGATGTTTTGTATGTGCAGGATTATGTGTTGGATGCGAATAATGATGTTTTGGTTGCGCTGGTTGATGGTTTGGATTTTGAGAATGACGTGTTGGATGTGGAGGTTGATGTTTTCGATGTGGAGAATGATGCGTTTGATGCGGACGATGATGTTTTGGATGCGCAGGATGATGTGCTGAATGTGGAGGATGATGCTTTGGATGCACATAATGATGCATTGGATGTGGAGGATGATGTGTTGGATGCGGCGGAAGATGTTTTAGATGCGTAGGATGATGTTTTGGATGGGGAGGATGATGTGTTCGATGTAGAGGATGATGTGTTGGTTGTGTCAGAAGATCTGTTGGATGTGAAGGATGATGTGTTGGATGCGCAGGATGATATGTTGGATGTGGAGGATGATGTTTTGGATGCGGAGTATGATGTTTCGGATGCGCACGATGATGTTTTGGATGCACAGGATGATGTTTTGAATGTGGAGAGTGATGTGTTGGTTGTGGCGGATGATATGTTGGATGTGAAGGATGATGTGTTGGATGCGCAGGATGATGTGTTGAATGTGGTGGATGACGTGTTCGATGTGGAGGATGAGGTTTTGTATACGCAGGATGATGTGTTGGGTGTGGATGATGATCTGTTGGAAGCGGAATATGTTGTTTTGGATGCGCAGGATGATATTTTGGATGAGGAGGTTGATGTGTTGGATGCGCAGGATGACGTGTTGGATGTGGAGGATGAGGTTTTCGATGCGCAGGATTATATTTTGGATGTGGAGGATCATGTGTTGATTGCGGAGAATGATGTTTTGGATGCGCAGGATTATGTGTTGGATGTGGAGGATGATGTGTTGGATGCGCAGGATGATGTGTAGGATGTGGAGGATGATGTGTTGGATGCGGAGGATGATGTTTTGGATGAGGAGGATGATGCGTTTGATTCGAAGGTTGATGTTTTGGATGCACAGGATGATGTCTTCGATTTCAGGATGATGTGTTGGATGCGCAATATGATGTGTTGGATGTGGAGGATGATGTTTTGGATGCGCAGGATGATGGTTTGGATTTTGAGAATGATGTGTTGGATGTGGAGGATGATGTTTTGGATGTGGAGAATGATGTTTTGTATGTGCAGTATTATGTGTTGGATGCGAATAATGATGTTTTGGATGTGCTGGTTGATGGTTTGGATTTTGAGAATGACGTGTTGGATGTGGAGGTTGATGTTTTCGATGTGGAGAATGATGCGTTTGATGCGGACGATGATGTTTTGGATGCACAGGATGATGTGCTGAATGTGGAGAATGATTCTTTGGATGCACATAATGATGCATTGGATGTGGAGGATGATGTGTTGGATGCGGCGGAAGATGTTTTAGATGCGTAGGATGATGTTTTGGATGGGGAGGATGATGTGTTCGATGTAGAGGATGATGTGTTGGTTGTGTCAGAAGATCTGTTGGATGTGAAGAATGATGTGTTGGATGCGCAGGATGATATGTTGGATGTGGAGGATGATGTTTTGGATGCGGAGTATGATGTTTCGGATGCGCACGATGATGTTTTGGATACACAGGATGATGTTTTGGATGTGGAGAGTGATGTGTTGGTTGTGGCGGATGATATGTTGGATGTGAAGGATGATGTGTTGGATGCGCAGGATGATGTATTGAATGTGGTGGATGACGTGTTCGATGTGGAGGATGAGGTTTTGTATACGCAGGATGATGTGTTGGGTGTGGATGATGATCTGATGGAAGCGGAATATGTTGTTTTGGATGCGCAGGATGATATTTTGGATGTGGAGGTTGATGTGTTGGATGCGCAGGATGACGTGTTGGATGTGGAGGATGAGGTTTTCAATGCACAGGATGATGTTTTGCATGTGGAGGATCATGTGTTGAATGCGGAGAATGATGTTTTGGATGCGCAGGATTATGTGTTCGATGTAGAGGATGATGTATTGGATGCGCAGGATGATGTGTAGGATGTGGAGGATGATGTTTTTGATGCACAGGATGATGTGCTGGATGAGGAGGATGATGCGTTTGATTCGAAGGATGATGTTTTGGATGCACAGGATGATGTCTTCGATGTGGAGGATGATGTGTTGGATGCGCAATATGATGTGTTGGATGTGGAGAATCATGTGTAGAATGCGGAGAATGATGTTTTGGATGCGCAGGATTATGTGTTCGATGTAGAGGATGATGTGTTGGATGTGCAGGATGATGTGTAGGATGTGGAGAATGATGTGTTGGTTGTTGATGATGATGTGTAGGATGTGAAGGCGGATGTTTTGGATGCACACGATCATGTTTTGGATGGGGAGGATGATGTGTTCGATGTGGAGGATGATGTGTTGGATGCGTCGGAAGATGTTTTAGATGCGTAGGATGATGTTTTGGATGGGGAGGATGATGTGTTCGATGTAGAGGATGATGTGTTGGTTGTGTCAGAAGATCTGTTGGATGTGAAGGATGATGTGTTGGATGCGCAGGATGATATGTTGGATGTGGAGGATGATGTTTTGGATGCGGAGTATGATGTTTCGGATGCGCACGATGATGTTTTGGATACACAGGATGATGTTTTGGATGTGGAGAGTGATGTGTTGGTTGTGGCGGATGATATGTTGGATGTGAAGGATGAAGTGTTGGATGCGCAGGATGATGTATTGAATGTGGTGGATGACGTGTTCGATGTGGAGGATGAGGTTTTGTATACGCAGGATGATGTGTTGGGTGTGGATGATGATCTGTTGGAAGCGGAATATGTTGTTTTGGATGCGCAGGATGATATTTTGGATGTGGAGGTTGATGTGTTGGATGCGCAGGATGACGTGTTGGATGTGGAGGATGAGGTTTTCAATGCACAGGATGATGTTTTGCATGTGGAGGATCATGTGTTGAATGCGGAGAATGATGTTTTGGATGCGCAGGATTATGTGTTCGATGTAGAGGATGATGTGTTGGATGCGCAGGATGATGTTTAGGATGTGGAGGATGATGTTTTTGATGCACAGGATGATGTGCTGGATGAGGAGGATGATGCGTTTGATTCGAAGGATGATGTTTTGGATGCACAGGATGATGTCTTCGATGTGGAGGATGATGTGTTGGATGCGCAATATGATGTGTTGGATGTGGAGGATCATGTGTTGAATGCGGAGAATGATGTTTTGGATGCGCAGGATTATGTGTTCGATGTAAAGGATGATGTGTTGGATGTGCAGGATGATGTGTAGGATGTGGAGGATGATGTGTTGGTTGTTGATGATGATGTGTAGGATGTGAAGGCGGATGTTTTGGATGCACACGATCATGTTTTGGATGGGGAGGATGATGTGTTCGATGTAGAGGTTGATGTGTTGGTTGTGGCGGAAGATCTGTTGGATGTGAAGGATGATGTGTTGGATGCGCAGGATGATGGTTTGGATTTTGAGAATGACGTGTTGGAAGTGGAGGATGTTGTTTTGGATGTGGAGAATGATGCGTTTGATGTGGACGATGATGTTTTGGATGCGCAGGATGATGTGCTGAATGTGGAGGATGATGCTTTGGATGCACATGATGATGTGTTGGATGTGGAGGATGATGTGTTGGATGCAGCGGAAGATGTTTTAGATGCGTAGGATGATGTGTTGGGTGTGGATGATGATCTGTTGGAAGCGGAATATGTTGTTTTGGATGCGCAGGATGACGTGTTGGATGTGGAGGATGAGGTTTTCGATGCACAGGATGATGTTTTGGATGTGGAGGATCATGTGTTGAATGCGGAGAATGATGTTTTTGATGCGCAGGATTATGTGTTCGATGTAGAGGATGATGTGTTGGATGCGCATGATGATGTGTTGGATGTGGAGGATAATGTGTTGGATGCGGAGTATGATGTTTTGGATGCACAGGATGATGTTTTGGATGTGGAGAGTGATGTGTTGGTTGTGGCGGATGATATGTTGGATGCGCAGGATGATGTGTTGAATGTGGTGGATGACGTGTTCGATGTGGAGGATGAGGTTTTGTATACGCAGGATGATGTGTTGGGTGTGGATGATGATCTGTTGGAAGCGGAATATGTTGTTTTGGATGCGCAGGATGATATTTTGGATGTGGAGGTTGATGTGTTGGATGCGCAGGATGACGTGTTGGATGTGAAGGATGAGGTTTTCGATGTGGAGGATGAGGTTTTGTATGCGCAGGATGATGTGTTGGGTGTGGATGATGATCTGTTGGAAGCGGAATATGTTGTTTTGGATGCGCAGGATAATATTTTGGATGTGGAGGTTGATGTGCTGGATGTGCAGGATGATGTGTAGGATGTGAAGGCGGATGTTTTGGATGCACACGATCATGTTTTGGATGGGGAGGATGATGTGTTCGATGTAGAGGATGATGTGTTGGTTGTGGCGGAAGATCTGTTGGATGTGAAGGATGATGTGTTGGATGCGCAGGATGATGGTTTGGATTTTGAGAATGACGTGTTGGATGTGGAGGATGTTGTTTTGGATGTGAAGAATGATGCGTTTGATGCGGACGATGATGTTTTGGATGCGCAGGATGATGTGCTGAATGTGGAGGATGATGCTTTGGATGCACATGATGATGTGTTGAATGTGGTGGATGACGTGTTCGATGTGGAGGATGAGGTTTTGTATACGCAGGATGATGTGTTGGGTGTGGATGATGATCTGTTGGAAGCGGAATATGTTGTTTTGGATGCGCAGGATGATATTTTGGATGTGGAGGTTGATGTGTTGGATGCAAAGGATGACATGTTGGATGTGGAGGATGAGGTTTTCGATGCACAGGATGATGTTTTGGATGTGGAGGATCATGTGTTGAATGTGGAGAATGATGTTTTGGATGCGCAGGATTATGTGTTCGATGTAGAGGATGATGTGTTGGATGTGCAGGATGATGTGTAGGATGTGGAGGATGATGTGTTGGTTGTTGATGATGATGTGTAGGATGTGAAGGCGGATGTTTTGGATGCACACGATCATGTTTTGGATGGGGAGGATGATGTGTTCGATGTAGAGGATGATGTGTTGGTTGTGGCGGAAGATCTGTTGGATGTGAAGGATGATGTGTTGGATGCGCAGGATGATGGTTTGGATTTTGAGAATGACGTGTTGGATGTGGAGGATGTTGTTTTGGATGTGTAGAATGATGCGTTTGATGCGGACGATGATGTTTTGGATGCGCAGGATGATGTGCTGAATGTGGAGGATGATGCTTTGGATGCACATGATGATGTGTTGAATGTGGAGGATGATGTGTAGGATGTGGAGGATGATCTGTTGGATGCGCAGGATGATGTGTTGGATGTGGAGGATGATGTGTTGGATGCGGAGTATGATGTTTCGGATGCGCACGATGATGTTTTGGATGCACAGGATGATGTTTTGGATGTGGAGAATGATGTGTTGGTTGTGGCGGATGATATGTTGGATGTGAAGGATGAAGTGTTGGATGCGCAGGATGATGTGTTGAATGTGGTGGATGACGTGTTCGATGTGGAGGATGAGGTTTTGTATATGCAGGATGATGTGTTGGGTGTGGATGATGATCTGTTGGAAGCGGAATATGTTGTTTTGGATGCGCAGGATGATATTTTGGATGTGGAGGTTGATGTGTTGGATGCGCAGGATGACGTGTTGGATGTGAAGGATGATGTGTTGGATGCGCAGGATGATGTGTTGTATGTGGAGGATAATGTGTTGGATGCGGAGTATGATGTTTTGGATGCGCAGGATTATGTGTTGGATGTGGAGGATGATGTGTTGGATGCGCAGGATGATGTGTAGGATGTGGAGGATGATGTGTTGGATGCAGAGGATGATGTTTTGGATGCACAGGATGATGTGTTGGATGAGGAGGATGATGCGTTTGATTCGAAGGATGATGTTTTGGATGCACAGGATGATGTCTTCGATGTGGAGAATGATGTGTTGAATGCGCAATATGATGTGTTGGATGTGGAGGATGATGTATTTGATGCGCAGGATAATGTGTTGGATATGGAGGATGATTTTTTGGATGCACAGGATGATGTTTTGGATGTTGAGAATGATGTTTTGGATGTGCAGGATTATGTGTTGGATGCGAAGAATGATGTTTTGGATGCGCAGGATGATGGTTTGGATTTTGAGAATGATGGGTTTGATGCGGAGGATGATGTTTTGGATGCGCCAGATGATGTGCTGAATGTGGAGGATGATGCTTTGGATGCACATGATGATGTGTTGGATGTGGAGGATGATGTGTTGGATGCGGTGGAAGATGTTTTAGATGCGTAGGATGATGTTTTGGATGGGGAGGATGATGTGTTGGATATGGAGGATGATTTTTTGGATGCACAGGATGATGTTTTGGATGTGGAGAATGATGTTTTGGATGTGCAGGATTATGTGTTGGATGCGAATAATGATGTTTTGGATGCGCAGGATGATGGTTTGGATTTTGAGAATGACGTGTTGGATGTGGAGGATGATGTTTTGGATGTGGACAATGATGCGTTTGATGTGGACGATGATGTTTTGGATGCGCAGGATGATGTGCTGAATGTGGAGGATGATGCTTTGGATGCACATGATGATGTATTGGATGTGGAGGATGATGTGTTGGATGCGGCAGAAGATGTTTTAGATGCGTAGGCTGATGTTTTGGATGGGGAGGATGATGTGTTCGATGTAGAGGATGATGTGTTGGTTGTGTCAGAAGATCTGTTGGTTGTGAAGGATGATGTGTTGGATGCGCAGGATGATGTGTTGGATGTGGAGGATGATGTGTTGGATGCGGAGTATGATGTTTCGGATGCGCAGGATGCTGTGTTGAATGTGGTGGATGACGTGTTCGATGTGTAGGATGAGGTTTTGTATACGCAGGATGATGTGTTGGGTGTGGATGATGATCTGTTGGAAGCGGAATATGTTGTTTTGGATGCGCAGGATGATATTTTGAATGTGGAGGATGATGTGTTGGTTGTAGATGATGATGTGTTCGATGTAGAGGATGATGTGTTGGATGCGCAGGATGATGTGTAGGATGTGGAGGCTGATGCGTTGGTTGTGGCGGAAGATCTGTTGGATGTGAAGGATGATGTGTTGGATGCGCAGGATGATGTGTTGGATGTGGAGGATAATGTGTTGGATGCGGAGTATGATGTTTCGGATGCGCAGGATGATGTTTTGGATGTGGAGAATGATGTGTTGGTTGTGGCGGATGATATGTTGGATGTGAAGGATGAAGTGTTGGATGCGCAGGATGATGTGTTGAATGTGGTGGATGAGGTTTTCGATGCGCAGGATGATATTTTGGATGTGGAGGTTGATGTGTTGGATGCGCAGGATGACGTGTTGGATGTGGAGGATGAGGTTTTCGATGCGCAGGATGATGTTTTGGATGTGGAGGATCATGTGGTGATTGCGGAGAATGATGTTTTGGATGCGCAGGATTATGTGTTGGATGTGGAGGATGATGTGTTGGATGCGCAGGATGATGTGTAGGATGTGGAGGATGATGTGTTGGATGCGGAGGATGATGTTTTGGATGAGGAGGATGATGCGTTTGATTCGAAGGATGATGTTTTGGATGCACAGGATGATGTCTTCGATTTCAGGATGATGTGTTGGATGCGCAATATGATGTGATGGATGTGGAGGATGATGTTTTGGATGCGCAGGATGATGGTTTGGATTTTGAGAATGATGTGTTGGATGTGGAGGATGATGTTTTGGATGTGGAGAATGATGCGTTTGATGTGGACGATGATGTTTTGGATGCGCAGGATGATGTGCTGAATGTGGAGGATGATGCTTTGGATGCACATGATGATGTGTTGGATGTAGAGGATGATGTGTTGGATGCGGCGGAAGATGTTTTAGATGCGTAGGATGATGTTTTGGATGGGTAGGATGATGTGTTGGATATGGAGGATGATTTTTTGGATGCACAGGATGATGTTTTGGATGTGGAGAATGATGTTTTGTATGTGCAGGATTATGTGTTGGATGCGAATAATGATGTTTTGGATGCGCTGGTTGATGGTTTGGATTTTGAGAATGACGTGTTGGATGTGGAGGTTGATGTTTTCGATGTGGAGAATGATGCGTTTGATGCGGACGATGATGTTTTGGATGCGCAGGATGATGTGCTGAATGTGGAGGATGATGCTTTGGATGCACATAATGATGCATTGGATGTGGAGGATGATGTGTTGGATGCGGCGGAAGATGTTTTAGATGCGTAGGATGATGTTTTGGATGGGGAGGATGATGTGTTCGATGTAGAGGATGATGTGTTGGTTGTGTCAGAAGATCTGTTGGATGTGAAGGATGATGTGTTGGATGCGCAGGATGATATGTTGGATGTGGAGGATGATGTTTCGGATGCGGAGTATGATGTTTCGGATGCGCACGATGATGTTTTGGATGCACAGGATGATGTTTTGAATGTGGAGAGTGATGTGTTGGTTGTGGCGGATGATATGTTGGATGTGAAGGATGATGTGTTGGATGCGCAGGATGATGTGTTGAATGTGGTGGATGACGTGTTCGATGTGGAGGATGAGGTTTTGTATACGCAGGATGATGTGTTGGGTGTGGATGATGATCTGTTGGAAGCGGAATATGTTGTTTTGGATGCGCAGGATGATATTTTGGATGTGGAGGTTGATGTGTTGGATGCGCAGGATGACGTGTTGGATGTGGAGGATGAGGTTTTCGATGCGCAGGATGATATTTTGGATGTGGAGGATCATGTGTTGATTGCGGAGAATGATGTTTTGGATGCGCAGGATTATGTGTTGGATGTGGAGGATGATGTGTTGGATGCGCAGGATGATGTGTAGGATGTGGAGGATGATGTGTTGGATGCGGAGGATGATGTTTTGGATGAGGAGGGTGATGCGTTTGATTCGAAGGTTGATGTTTTGGATGCACAGGATGATGTCTTCGATTTCAGGATGATGTGTTGGATGCGCAATATCATGTGTTGGATGTGGAGGATGATGTTTTGGATGAGCAGGATGATGGTTTGGATTTTGAGAATGATGTGTTGGATGTGGAGGATGATGTTTTGGATGTGGAGAATGATGCGTTTGATGTGGACGATGATGTTTTGGATGCGCAGGATGATGTGTTGGATGTAGAGGATAATGTGTTGGATGCGGCGGAAGATGTTTTAGATGCGTAGTATGATGTTTTGGATGGGGAGGATGATGTGTTGGATATGGAGGATGATTTTTTGGATGCACAGGATGATGTTTTGGATGTGCAGAATGATGTTTTGTATGTGCAGTATTATGTGTTGGATGCGAATAATGATGTTTTGGATGTGCTGGTTGATGGTTTGTATTTTGAGAATGACGTGTTGGATGTTGAGGTTGATGTTTTCGATGTGGAGAATGATGCGTTTGATGCGGACGATGATGTTTTGGATGCACAGGATGATGTGCTGAATGTGGAGAATGATGCTTTGGATGCACATAATGATGCATTGGATGTGGAGGATGATGTGTTGGATGCGGCGGAAGATGTTTTAGATGCGTAGGATGATGTTTTGGATGGGGAGGATGATGTGTTCGATGTAGAGGATGATGTGTTGGTTGTGTCAGAAGATCTGTTGGATGTGAAGGATGATGTGTTGGATGCGCAGGATGATATGTTGGATGTGGAGGATGATGTTTTGGATGCGGAGTATGATGTTTCGGATGCGCACGATGATGTTTTGGATACACAGGATGATGTTTTGGATGTGGAGAGTGATGTGTTGGTTGTGGCGGATGATATGTTGGATGTGAAGGATGATGTGTAGGATGCGCAGGATGATGTATTGAATGTGGTGGATGACGTGTTCGATGTAGAGGATGAGGTTTTGTATACGCAGGATGATGTGTTGGGTGTGGATGATGATCTGTTGGAAGCGGAATATGTTGTTTTGGATGCGCAGGATGATATTTTGGATGTGGAGGTTGATGTGTTGGATGCGCAGGATGACGTGTTGGATGTGGAGGATGAGGTTTTCAATGCACAGGATGATGTTTTGCATGTGGAGGATCATGTGTTGAATGCGGAGAATGATGTTTTGGATGCGCAGGATTATGTGTTCGATGTAGAGGATGATGTGTTGGATGCGCAGGATGATGTGTAGGATGTGGAGGATGATGTTTTTGATGCACAGGATGATGTGCTGGATGAGGAGGATGACGCGTTTGATTCGAAGGATGATGTTTTGGATGCACAGGATGATGTCTTCGATGTGGAGGATGATGTGTTGGATGCGCAATATGATGTGTTGGATGTGGAGGATCATGTGTTGAATGCGGAGAATGATGTTTTGGATGCGCAGGATTATGTGTTCGTTGTAGAGGATGATGTGTTGGATGTGCAGGATGATGTGTAGGATGTGGAGGATGATGTGTTGGTTGTTGATGATGATGTGTAGGATGTTAAGGCGGATGTTTTGGATGCACACGATCATGTTTTGGATGGGGAGGATGATGTGTTCGATGTGGAGGATGATGTGTTGGATGCGGCGGAAGATGTTTTAGATGCGTAGGATGATGTTTTGGATGGGGAGGATGATGTGTTCGATGTAGAGGATGATGTGTTGGTTGTGTCAGAAGATCTGTTGGATGTGAAGGATGATGTGTTGGATGCGCAGGATGATATGTTGGATGTGGAGGATGATGTTTTGGATGCGGAGTATGATGTTTCGGATGCGCACGATGATGTTTTGGATACACAGGATGATGTTTTGGATGTGGAGAGTGATGTGTTGGTTGTGGCGGATGATATGTTGGATGTGAAGGATGATGTGTTGGATGCGCAGGATGATGTATTGAATGTGGTGGATGACGTGTTCGATGTGGAGGATGAGGTTTTGTATACGCAGGATGATGTGTTGGGTGTGGATGATGATCTGTTGGAAGCGGAATATGTTGTTTTGGATGCGCAGGATGATATTTTGGATGTGGAGGTTGATGTGTTCGATGCGCAGGATGACGTGTTGGATGTGGAGGATGAGGTTTTCAATGCACAGGATGCTGTTTTGCATGTGGAGGATCATGTGTTGAATGCGGAGAATGATGTTTTGGATGCGCAGGATTATGTGTTCGATGTAGAGGATGATGTGTTGGATGCGCAGGATGATGTTTAGGATGTGGAGGATGATGTTTTTGATGCACAGGATGATGTGCTGGATGAGGAGGATGATGCGTTTGATTCGAAGGATGATGTTTTGGATGCACAGGATGATGTCTTCGATGTGGAGGATGATGTGTTGGATGCGCAATATGATGTGTTGGATGTGGAGGATCATGTGTTGAATGCGGAGAATGATGTTTTGGATGCGCAGGATTATGTGTTCGATGTAAAGGATGATGTGTTGGATGTGCAGGATGATGTGTAGGATGTGGAGGATGATGTGTTGGTTGTTGATGATGATGTGTAGGATGTGAAGGCGGATGTTTTGGATGCACACGATCATGTTTTGGATGGGGAGGATGATGTGTTCGATGTGGAGGATGATGTTTTGGTTGTGGCGGAAGATCTGTTGGATGTGAAGGATGATGTGTTGGATGCGCAGGATGATGGTTTGGATTTTGAGAATGACGTGTTGGATGTGGAGGATGTTGTTTTGGATGTGGAGAATGATGCGTTTGATGCGGACGATGATGTTTTGGATGCGCAGGATGATGTGCTGAATGTGGAGGATGATGCTTTGGATGCACATGATGATGTGTTGGATGTGGAGGATGATGTGTTGGATGCAGCGGAAGATGTTTTAGATGCGTAGGATGATGTGTTGGGTGTGGATGATGATCTGTTGGAAGCGGAATATGTTGTTTTGGATGCGCAGGATGATATTTTGGATGTGGAGGTTGATGTGTTGGATGCGCAGGATGACGTGTTGGATGTGGAGGATGAGGTTTTCGATGCACAGGATGATGTTTTGGATGTGGAGGATCATGTGTTGAATGCGGAGAATGATGTTTTTGATGCGCAGGATTATGTGTTCGATGTAGAGGATGATGTGTTGGATGCGCATGATGATGTGTTGGATGTGGAGGATAATGTGTTGGATGCGGAGTATGATGTTTTGGATGCACAGGATGATGTGTTGGATGTGGAGAGTGATGTGTTGGTTGTGGCGGATGATATGTTGGATGTGAAGGATGATGTGTTGGATGCGCAGGATGATGTGTTGAATGTGGTGGATGACGTGTTCGATGTGGAGGATGAGGTTTTGTATACGCAGGATGATGTGTTGGGTGTGGATGATGATCTGTTGGAAGCGGAATATGTTGTTTTGGATGCGCAGGATGTTATTTTGGATGTGGAGGTTGATGTGTTGGATGCGCAGGATGACGTGTTGGATGTGAAGGATGAGGTTTTCGATGTGGAGGATGAGGTTTTGTATGCGCAGGATGATGTGTTGGGTGTGGATGATGATCTGTTGGAAGCGGAATATGTTGTTTTGGATGCGCAGGATAATATTTTGGATGTGGAGGTTGATGTGTTGGATGCGCAGGATGACGTGTTGGATGTGGAGGATGAGGTCTTCGATGCACAGGATGATGTTTTGGATGTGGAGGATGATGTGTTGAATGCGGAGAATGATGTTTTGGATGCGCAGGATTATGTGTTCGATGTAGAGGATGATGTGCTGGATGTGCAGGATGATGTGTAGGATGTGAAGGCGGATGTTTTGGATGCACACGATCATGTTTTGGATGGGGAGGATGATGTGTTCGATGTAGAGGATGATGTGTTGGTTGTGGCGGAAGATCTGTTGGATGTGAAGGATGATGTGTTGGATGCGCAGGATGATGGTTTGGATTTTGAGAATGACGTGTTGGATGTGGAGGATGTTGTTTTGGATGTGAAGAATGATGCGTTTGATGCGGACGATGATGTTTTGGATGCGCAGGATGATGTGCTGAATGTGGAGGATGATGCTTTGGATGCACATGATGATGTGTTGAATGTGGAGGATGATGTGTTGGATGCGGCGGAAGATGTTTTAGATGCGTAGGATGATGTTTTGGATGGGGAGGATGATGTGTCCGATGTAGAGGATGATGTGTTGGTTGTGTTGGAAGATCTGTTGGATGTGAAGGATGATCTGTTGGATGCGCAGGATGATGTGTTGGATCTGGAGGATGATGTGTTGGATGCGGAGTATGATGTTTCGGATGCGCACGATGATGTTTTGGATGCACAGGATGATGTTTTGGATGTGGAGAATGATGTGTTGGTTGTGGCGGATATGTTGGATGTGAAGGATGAAGTGTTGGAAGCGCAGGATGATGTGTTGAATGTGGTGGATGACGTGTTCGATGTGGAGGATGAGGTTTTGTATGCGCAGGATGATGTGTTGGGTGTGGATGATGATCTGTCGGAAGAGGAATATGTTGTTTTGGATGCGCAGGATGATATTTTGGATGTGGAGGTTGATGTGTTGGATGCGCAGGATGACGTGTTGGATGTGGAGGATGAGGTTTTCGATGCGCAGGATGATGTTTTGGATGTGGAGGATCATGTGTTGGATGTGGAGGATGATGTTTTGGATGCGCAGGATTATGTGTTGGATGTGGAGGATGATGTGTTGGATGCGCAGGATGATGTGTAGGATGTGGAGGATGATGTGTAGGATGCGCAAGATGATGTGTAGGATGTGGAGAATGATGTGTTGGATGCGGAGGATGATGTTTTGGATGCACAGGATGATGTGTTGGATGCGGAGGATGATGTTTTGGATACACAGGATGATGTGTTGGATGAGGAGGATGATGCGTTTGATTCGAAGAATGATGTTTTGGATGCACAGGATGATGTCTTCGATGTGGAGGATGATGTGTTGGATGCGCAATATGATGTGTTGGATGTGGAGGATGATGTTTTGGATGCGCAGGAAAATGTGTTGGATATGGAGGATGATTTTTTGGATGCACAGGATGATGTTTTGGATGTGGAGAATGATGTTTTGGATGTGCAGGATTATGTGTTGGATGCGAGGAATGTTGTTTTGGATGCGCAGGATGATGGTTTGGATTTTGAGAATGATGTGTTGGATGTGGAGGATGATGTTTTGGATGTGGAGAATGATGCGTTTGATGCAGACGATGATGTTTTGGATGCGCAGGATGATGTGCTGAATGTGGAGGATGATGCTTTGGATGCACATGATGATGTGTTGGATGTGGAGGATGATGTGTTGGATGCGGCGGAAGATGTTTTAGATGCGTAGGATGATGTTTTGGATGGGGAGGATGATGTGTTGGATATGGAGGATGATTTTTCGGATGCACAGAATGATATTTTGTATGTGGAGAATGATGTTTTGGATGTGCAGGATTATGTGTTGGATGCGAATAATGATGTTTTGGATGCGCAGGATGATGGTTTGGATTTTGAGAATGACGTGTTGGATGTGAAGAATGATGTTTTGGATGTGGAGAATGATGCGTTTGATGTGGACGATGATGTTTTGGATGCGCAGGATGATGTGCTGAATGTGGAGGATGATGCTTTGGATGCATATGATGATGTATTGGAGGTGGAGGATGATGTGTTGGATGCGGCAGAAGATGTTTTAGATGCGTAGGATGATGTTTTGGATGGGGAGGATGATGTGTTCGATGTAGATGATGATGTGTTGGTTGTGTCAGAAGATCTGTTGGATGTGAAGGATGATGTGTTCGATGCGCAGGATGATGTGTTGGATGTGGAGGATGATGTGTTGGATGTGGAGGATGAGGTTTTGTATACGCAGGATGATGTGTTGGGTGTGGATGATGATCTGTTGGAAGCGGAATATGTTGTTTTGGATGCGCAGGATGATATTTTGGATGTGGAGGATGATGTCTTGGATGCGCAGGATGACGTGTTGGATGTGGAGGATGAGGTTTTCTATGCACAGGATGATGTTTTGGATGTGGAGGATCATGTGTTGAATGCGGAGAATGATGTTTTTGATGCGCAGGATTATGTGTTCGATGTAGAGGATGATGTGTTGGATGCGCAGGATGATGTGTTGGATGTGGAGGATAATGTGTTGGATGCGGAGTATGATGTTTCGGATGCGCAGGATGATGTTTTGGATGTGGAGAATGATGTGTTGGTTGTGGCGGATGATATGTTGGATGTGAAGGATGAAGTGTTGGATGCGCAGGATGATGTGTTGAATGTGGTGGATGACGTGTTCGATGTGGAGGATGAGGTTTTGTATACGCAGGATGATGTGTTGGGTGTGGATGATGATCTGTTGGAAGCGGAATATGTTGTTTTGGATGCGCAGGATGATATTTTGGATGTGGAGGTTGATGTGTTGGATGCAAAGGATGACGTGTTGGATGTGGAGGATGAGGTCTTCGATGCACAGGATGATGTTTTGGATGTGGAGGATCATGTGTTGAATGCGGAGAATGATGTTTTGGATGGGGAGGATGATGTGTTCGATGTAGAGGATGATGTGTTGGTTGTGGCGGAAGATCTGTTGGATGTGAAGGATGATGTGTTGGATGCGCAGGATGATGGTTTGGATTTTGAGAATGACGTGTTGGATGTGGAGGATGTTGTTTTGGATGTGGAGAATGATGCGTTTGATGCAGACGATGATGTTTTGGATGCGCAGGTTGATGTGCTGAATGTGGAGGATGATGCTTTGGATGCACATGATGATGTGTTGAATGTGGAGGATGATGTGTAGGATGTGAAGGATGATCTGTTGGATGCGCAGGATGATGTGTTGGATGTGGAGGATGATGTGTTGGATGCGGAGTATGATGTTTCGGATGCGCACGATGATGTTTTGGATGCACAGGATGATGTTTTGGATGTGGAGAATGATGTGTTGGTTGTGGCGGATGATTTGTTGGATGTGAAGGATGAAGTGTTGGAAGCGCAGGATGATGTGTTGAATGTGGTGGATGACGTGTTCGATGTGGAGGATGAGGTTTTGTATACGCAGGATGATGTGTTGGGTGTGGATGATGATCTGTTGGAAGCGGAATATGTTGTTTTGGATGCGCAGGATGATATTTTGGATGTGGAGGTTGATGTGTTGGATGCGCAGGATGACGTGTTGGATGTGAAGGATGATGTGTTGGATGCGCAGGATGATGTGTTGTATGTGGAGGATAATGTGTTGGATGCGGAGTATGATGTTTCGCATGCGTAGGATGATGTTTTGGATGTGGAGAATGATGTGTTGGTTGTGGCGGATGATATGTTGGATGTGAAGGATGAAGTGTTGGATGCGCAGGATGATATGTTGAATGTGGTGGATGACGTGTTCGATGTGGAGGATGAGGTTTTGTATGCGCAGGATGATGTGTTGGGTGTGAATGATGATCTGTTGGAAGAGGAATATGTTGTTTTGGATGCGCAGGATGATATTTTGGATGTGGAGGTTGATGTGTTGGATGCGCAGGATGACTGGTTGGATGTGGAGGATGAGGTTTTCGATGCGCAGGATGATGTTTTGGATGTGGAGGATCATGTGTTGATTGCGGAGAATGATGTTTTGGATGCGCAGGATTATGTGTTGGATGTGGAGGATGATGTGTTGGATGCGCAGGATGATGTGTAGGATGTGGAGGATGATGTGTTGGATGCAGAGGATGATGTTTTGGATGCACAGGATGATATGTTGGATGAGGAGGATGATGCGTTTGATTCGAAGGATGATGTTTTGGATGCACAGGATGATGTCTTCGATGTGGAGTATGATGTGTTGGTTGCGCAATATGATGTGTTGGATGTGGAGGATGATGTTTTTGATGCGCAGGATAATGTATTGGATATGGAGGATGATTTTTTGGATGCACAGGATGATGTTTTGGATGTGGAGAATGATGGGTTTGATGCGGACGATGATGTTTTGGATGCGCAGGATGATGTGCTGAATGTGGAGGATGATGATTTGGATGCACATGATGATGTGTTGGATGTGGAGGATGATGTGTTGGATGCGGTGGAAGATGTTTTAGATGCGTAGGATGATGTTTTGGATGGGGAGGATGATGTGTTGGATGTGCAGGATTATGTGTTGGATGCGAATAATGATGTTTTGGATGCGCAGGATGATGGTTTGGATTTTGAGAATGACATGTTGGATGTGGAGGATGATGTTTTGGATGTGGAGAATGATGCGTTTGATGTGGACGATGATGTTTTGGATGCGCAGGATGATGTGCTGAATGTGGAGGATGATGCTTTGGATGCACATGATGATGTATTGGATGTGGAGGATGATGTGTTGGATGCGGCAGAAGATGTTTTAGATGCGTAGGCTGATGTTTTGGATGGGGAGGATGATGTGTTCGATGTAGAGGATGATGTGTTGGTTGTGTCAGAAGATCTGTTGGATGTGAAGGATGATGTGTTGGATGCGCAGGATGATGTGTTGGATGTGGAGGATGATGTGTTGGATGTGGAGGATGAGGTTTTGTATACGCAGGATGATGTGTTGGGTGTGGATGATGATCTGTTGGAAGCGGAATATGTTGTTTTGGATGCGCAGGATGATATTTTGGATGTGGAGGTTGATGTGTTGGATGCGCAGGATGACGTGTTGCATGTGAAGGATGATGTGTTGGATGCGCAGGATGATGTGTTGTATGTGGAGGATAATGTGTTGGATGCGGAGTATGATGTTTCGGATGCGTAGGATGATGTTTTGGATGTGGAGAATGATGTGTTGGTTGTGGCGGATGATATGTTGGATGTGAAGGATGAAGTGTTGGATGCGCAGGATGATGTGTTGAATGTGGTGGATGACGTGTTCGATGTGGAGGATGAGGTTTTGTATGCGCAGGATGATGTGTTGGGTGTGAATGATGATCTGTTGGAAGAGGAATATGTTGTTTTGGATGCGCAGGATGATATTTTGGATGTGGAGGTTGATGTGTTGGATGCGCAGGATGACTGGTTGGATGTGGAGGATGAGGTTTTCGATGCGCAGGATGATGTTTTGGATGTGGAGGATCATGTGTTGGATGTGGAGGATGATGTTTTGGATGCGCAGGATTATGTGTTGGATGTGGAGGATGATGTGTTGGATGCGCAGGATGATGTGTAGGATGTGGAGGATGATGTGTAGGATGCGCAAGATGATGTGTAGGATGTGGAGAATGATGTGTTGGATGCGGAGGATGATGTTTTGGATGCACAGGATGATGTGTTGGATGCGGAGGATGATGTTTTGGATACACAGGATGATGTGTTGGATGAGGAGGATGATGCGTTTGATTCGAAGAATGATGTTTTGGATGCACAGGATGATGTCTTCGATGTGGAGGATGATGTGTTGGATGCGCAATATGATGTGTTGGATGTGGAGGATGATGTTTTGGATGCGCAGGAAAATGTGTTGGATATGGAGGATGATTTTTTGGATGCACAGGATGATGTTTTGGATGTGGAGAATGATGTTTTGGATGTGCAGGATTATGTGTTGGATGCGAGGAATGTTGTTTTGGATGCGCAGGATGATGGTTTGGATTTTGAGAATGATGTGTTGGATGTGGAGGATGATGTTTTGGATGTGGAGAATGATGCGTTTGATGCAGACGATGATGTTTTGGATGCGCAGGATGATGTGCTGAATGTGGAGGATGATGCTTTGGATGCACATGATGATGTGTTGGATGTGGAGGATGATGTGTTGGATGCGGCGGAAGATGTTTTAGATGCGTAGGATGATGTTTTGGATGGGGAGGATGATGTGTTGGATATGGAGGATGATTTTTCGGATGCACAGAATGATATTTTGTATGTGGAGAATGATGTTTTGGATGTGCAGGATTATGTGTTGGATGCGAATAATGATGTTTTGGATGCGCAGGATGATGGTTTGGATTTTGAGAATGACGTGTTGGATGTGAAGAATGATGTTTTGGATGTGGAGAATGATGCGTTTGATGTGGACGATGATGTTTTGGATGCGCAGGATGATGTGCTGAATGTGGAGGATGATGCTTTGGATGCATATGATGATGTATTGGAGGTGGAGGATGATGTGTTGGATGCGGCAGAAGATGTTTTAGATGCGTAGGATGATGTTTTGGATGGGGAGGATGATGTGTTCGATGTAGATGATGATGTGTTGGTTGTGTCAGAAGATCTGTTGGATGTGAAGGATGATGTGTTCGATGCGCAGGATGATGTGTTGGATGTGGAGGATGATGTGTTGGATGTGGAGGATGAGGTTTTGTATACGCAGGATGATGTGTTGGGTGTGGATGATGATCTGTTGGAAGCGGAATATGTTGTTTTGGATGCGCAGGATGATATTTTGGATGTGGAGGATGATGTCTTGGATGCGCAGGATGACGTGTTGGATGTGGAGGATGAGGTTTTCTATGCACAGGATGATGTTTTGGATGTGGAGGATCATGTGTTGAATGCGGAGAATGATGTTTTTGATGCGCAGGATTATGTGTTCGATGTAGAGGATGATGTGTTGGATGCGCAGGATGATGTGTTGGATGTGGAGGATAATGTGTTGGATGCGGAGTATGATGTTTCGGATGCGCAGGATGATGTTTTGGATGTGGAGAATGATGTGTTGGTTGTGGCGGATGATATGTTGGATGTGAAGGATGAAGTGTTGGATGCGCAGGATGATGTGTTGAATGTGGTGGATGACGTGTTCGATGTGGAGGATGAGGTTTTGTATACGCAGGATGATGTGTTGGGTGTGGATGATGATCTGTTGGAAGCGGAATATGTTGTTTTGGATGCGCAGGATGATATTTTGGATGTGGAGGTTGATGTGTTGGATGCAAAGGATGACGTGTTGGATGTGGAGGATGAGGTCTTCGATGCACAGGATGATGTTTTGGATGTGGAGGATCATGTGTTGAATGCGGAGAATGATGTTTTGGATGGGGAGGATGATGTGTTCGATGTAGAGGATGATGTGTTGGTTGTGGCGGAAGATCTGTTGGATGTGAAGGATGATGTGTTGGATGCGCAGGATGATGGTTTGGATTTTGAGAATGACGTGTTGGATGTGGAGGATGTTGTTTTGGATGTGGAGAATGATGCGTTTGATGCAGACGATGATGTTTTGGATGCGCAGGTTGATGTGCTGAATGTGGAGGATGATGCTTTGGATGCACATGATGATGTGTTGAATGTGGAGGATGATGTGTAGGATGTGAAGGATGATCTGTTGGATGCGCAGGATGATGTGTTGGATGTGGAGGATGATGTGTTGGATGCGGAGTATGATGTTTCGGATGCGCACGATGATGTTTTGGATGCACAGGATGATGTTTTGGATGTGGAGAATGATGTGTTGGTTGTGGCGGATGATTTGTTGGATGTGAAGGATGAAGTGTTGGAAGCGCAGGATGATGTGTTGAATGTGGTGGATGACGTGTTCGATGTGGAGGATGAGGTTTTGTATACGCAGGATGATGTGTTGGGTGTGGATGATGATCTGTTGGAAGCGGAATATGTTGTTTTGGATGCGCAGGATGATATTTTGGATGTGGAGGTTGATGTGTTGGATGCGCAGGATGACGTGTTGGATGTGAAGGATGATGTGTTGGATGCGCAGGATGATGTGTTGTATGTGGAGGATAATGTGTTGGATGCGGAGTATGATGTTTCGCATGCGTAGGATGATGTTTTGGATGTGGAGAATGATGTGTTGGTTGTGGCGGATGATATGTTGGATGTGAAGGATGAAGTGTTGGATGCGCAGGATGATATGTTGAATGTGGTGGATGACGTGTTCGATGTGGAGGATGAGGTTTTGTATGCGCAGGATGATGTGTTGGGTGTGAATGATGATCTGTTGGAAGAGGAATATGTTGTTTTGGATGCGCAGGATGATATTTTGGATGTGGAGGTTGATGTGTTGGATGCGCAGGATGACTGGTTGGATGTGGAGGATGAGGTTTTCGATGCGCAGGATGATGTTTTGGATGTGGAGGATCATGTGTTGATTGCGGAGAATGATGTTTTGGATGCGCAGGATTATGTGTTGGATGTGGAGGATGATGTGTTGGATGCGCAGGATGATGTGTAGGATGTGGAGGATGATGTGTTGGATGCAGAGGATGATGTTTTGGATGCACAGGATGATATGTTGGATGAGGAGGATGATGCGTTTGATTCGAAGGATGATGTTTTGGATGCACAGGATGATGTCTTCGATGTGGAGTATGATGTGTTGGTTGCGCAATATGATGTGTTGGATGTGGAGGATGATGTTTTTGATGCGCAGGATAATGTATTGGATATGGAGGATGATTTTTTGGATGCACAGGATGATGTTTTGGATGTGGAGAATGATGGGTTTGATGCGGACGATGATGTTTTGGATGCGCAGGATGATGTGCTGAATGTGGAGGATGATGATTTGGATGCACATGATGATGTGTTGGATGTGGAGGATGATGTGTTGGATGCGGTGGAAGATGTTTTAGATGCGTAGGATGATGTTTTGGATGGGGAGGATGATGTGTTGGATGTGCAGGATTATGTGTTGGATGCGAATAATGATGTTTTGGATGCGCAGGATGATGGTTTGGATTTTGAGAATGACATGTTGGATGTGGAGGATGATGTTTTGGATGTGGAGAATGATGCGTTTGATGTGGACGATGATGTTTTGGATGCGCAGGATGATGTGCTGAATGTGGAGGATGATGCTTTGGATGCACATGATGATGTATTGGATGTGGAGGATGATGTGTTGGATGCGGCAGAAGATGTTTTAGATGCGTAGGCTGATGTTTTGGATGGGGAGGATGATGTGTTCGATGTAGAGGATGATGTGTTGGTTGTGTCAGAAGATCTGTTGGATGTGAAGGATGATGTGTTGGATGCGCAGGATGATGTGTTGGATGTGGAGGATGATGTGTTGGATGTGGAGGATGAGGTTTTGTATACGCAGGATGATGTGTTGGGTGTGGATGATGATCTGTTGGAAGCGGAATATGTTGTTTTGGATGCGCAGGATGATATTTTGGATGTGGAGGTTGATGTGTTGGATGCGCAGGATGACGTGTTGCATGTGAAGGATGATGTGTTGGATGCGCAGGATGATGTGTTGTATGTGGAGGATAATGTGTTGGATGCGGAGTATGATGTTTCGGATGCGTAGGATGATGTTTTGGATGTGGAGAATGATGTGTTGGTTGTGGCGGATGATATGTTGGATGTGAAGGATGAAGTGTTGGATGCGCAGGATGATGTGTTGAATGTGGTGGATGACGTGTTCGATGTGGAGGATGAGGTTTTGTATGCGCAGGATGATGTGTTGGGTGTGAATGATGATCTGTTGGAAGAGGAATATGTTGTTTTGGATGCGCAGGATGATATTTTGGATGTGGAGGTTGATGTGTTGGATGCGCAGGATGACTGGTTGGATGTGGAGGATGAGGTTTTCGATGCGCAGGATGATGTTTTGGATGTGGAGGATCATGTGTTGATTGCGGAGAATGATGTTTTGGATGCGCAGGATTATGTGTTGGATGTGGAGGATGATGTGTTGGATGCGCAGGATGATGTGTAGGATGTGGAGGATGATGTGTTGTATGCAGAGGATGATGTTTTGGATGCACAGGATGATATGTTGGATGAGGAGGATGATGCGTTTGATTCGAAGGATGATGTTTTGGATGCACAGGATGATGTCTTCGATGTGGAGAATGATGTGTTGGTTGCGCAATATGATGTGTTGGATGTGGAGGATGATGTTTTTGATGCGCAGGATAATGTGTTGGATATGGAGGATGATTTTTTGGATGCACAGGATGATGTTTTGGATGTGGAGAATGATGCTTTGGATGTGCAGGATTATGTGTTGGATGCGAACAATGATGTTTTGGATGCGCAGGATGATGGTTTGGATTTTGAGAATGATGTGTTGGATGTGGAGGATGATGTTTTGGATGTGGAGAATGATGCGTTTGATGTGGACGATGATGTTTTGGATGCGCAGGATGATGTGCTGAATGTGGAGGATGATGCTTTGGATGCACATGATGATGTATTGGATGTGGAGGATGATGTGTTGGATGCGGCAGAAGATGTTTTAGATGCGTTGGCTGATGTTTTGGATCGGGAGGATGATGTGTTCGATGTAGAGGATGATGTGTTGGTTGTGTCAGAACATCTGTTGGATGTGAAGGATGATGTGTTGGATGCGCAGGATGATGTGTTGGATGCGCAGGATGATGTGTTGGATGCGGAGTATGATGTTTCGGATGCGCACGATGATGTTTTGGATGCACAGGATGATGTTTTGGATGTGGAGAGTGATGTGTTGGTTGTGGCGGATGATATGTTGGATGTGAAGAATGTGTTGGATGCGCAGGATGATGTGTTGAATGTGGTGGATGACGTGTTCGATGTGGAGGATGAGGTTTTGTATACGCAGGATGATGTGTTGGGTGTGGAGGATGATGCGTTGGTTGTGGCGGAAGATCTGTTGGATGTGAAGGATGATGTGTTGGATGCGCAGGATGATGTGTTGGATGTGGAGGATAATGTGTTGGATGCGGAGTATGATGTTTCGGATGCGCAGGATGATGTTTTGGATGTGGAGAATGATGTGTTGGTTGTGGCAGATGATATGTTGGATGTGAAGGATGAAGTGTTGGATGCGCAGGATGATGTGTTGAATGTGGTGGATGACGTTTTCGATGTGGAGTGTGAGGTTTTGTATGCGCAGGATGATGTGTTGGGTGTGGATGATGATCTGTTGGAAGCGGAATATGTTGTTTTGGATGCGCAGGATGATATTTTGGATGTGGAGGTTGATGTGTTGGATGCGCAGGATGACGTGTTGGATGTGGAGGATGAGGTTTTCGATGCGCAGGATGATATTTTGGATGTGGAGGATCATGTGTTGATTGCGGAGAATGATGTTTTGGATGCGCAGGATTATGTGTTGGATGTGGAGGATGATGTGTTGGATGCGCAGGATGATGTGTAGGATGTGGAGGATGATGTGTTGGATGCGGAGGATGATGTTTTGGATGAGGAGGATGATGCGTTTGATTCGAAGGATGATGTTTTGGATGCACAGGATGATGTCTTCGATTTCAGGATGATGTGTTGGATGCGCAAGATGATGTGTTGGATGTGGAGGATGATGTTTTGGATGCGCAGGAAAATGTGTTGGATATGGAGGGTGATTTTTTGGATGCACAGGATGATGTTTTGGATGTGGAGAATGATGTTTTCGATGTGCAGGATTATGTGTTGGATGCGAAGAATGATGTTTTGGATGCGCAGGATGATGTGCTGAATGTGGAGGATGATGCTTTGGATGCACATGATGATGTGTTGGATGTGGAGGATGATGTGTTGGATGCGGCGGAAGATGTTTTAGATGCGTAGGATGATGTTTTGGATGGGGAGGATGATGTGTTGGATATGGAGGATGATTTTTTGGATGCACAGGATGATGTTTTGGATGTGGAGAATGATGTTTTGGATGTGCAGGATTATGTGTTGGATGCGAATAATGATGTTTTGGATGCGCAGGATGATGGTTTGGATTTTGAGAATGACGTGTTGGATGTGGAGGATGTTGTTTTGGATGTGGAGAATGATGCGTTTGATGCGGACGATGATGTTTTGGATGCGCAGGATGATGTGCTGAATGTGGAGGATGATGCTTTGGATGCACATGATGATGTGTTGAATGTGGAGGATGATGTGTAGGATGTGGAGGATGATCTGTTGGATGCGCAGGATGATGTGTTGGATGTGGAGGATGATGTGTTGGATGCGGAGTATGATGTTTCGGATACGCACGATGATGTTTTGGATGCACAGGATGATGTTTTGGATGTGGGGAATGATGTGTTGGTTGTGGCGGATGATATGTTGGATGTGAAGGATGAAGTGTTGGAAGCGCAGGATGATGTGTTGAATGTGGTGGATGACGTGTTCGATGTGGAGGATGAGGTTTTGTATACGCAGGATGATGTGTTGGGTGTGGATGATGATCTGTTGGAAGCGGAATATGTTGTTTTGGATGCGCAGGATGATATTTTGGATGTGGAGTTTGATGTGTTGGATGCGCAGGATGACGTGTTGCATGTGAAGGATGATGTGTTGGATGCGCAGGATGATGTGTTGTATGTGGAGGATAATGTGTTGGATGCGGAGTATGATGTTTCGGATGCGTAGGATGATGTTTTGGATGTGGAGAATGATGTGTTGGTTGTGGCGTATGATATGTTGGATGTGAAGGATGAAGTGTTGGATGCGCAGGATGATGTGTTGAATGTGGTGGATGACGTGTTCGATGTGGAGGATGAGGTTTTGTATGCGCAGGATGATGTGTTGGGTGTGAATGATGATCTGTTGGAAGAGGAATATGTTGTTTTGGATGCGCAGGATGATATTTTGGATGTGGAGGTTGATGTGTTGGATGCGCAGGATGACTGGTTGGATGTGGAGGATGAGGTTTTCGATGCGCAGGATGATGTTTTGGATGTGGAGGATCATGTGTTGATTGCGGAGAATGATGTTTTGGATGCGCAGGATTATGTGTTGGATGTGGAGGATGATGTGTTGGATGCGCAGGATGATGTGTAGGATGTGGAGGATGATGTGTTGGATGCAGAGGATGATGTTTTGGATGCACAGGATGATATGTTGGATGAGGAGGATGATGCGTTTGATTCGAAGGATGATGTTTTGGATGCACAGGATGATGTCTTCGATGTGGAGAATGATGTGTTGGTTGCGCAATATGATGTGTTGGATGTGGAGGATGATGTTTTTGATGCGCAGGATAATGTGTTGGATATGGAGGATGATTTTTTGGATGCACAGGATGATGTTTTGGATGTGGAGAATGATGTTTTGGATGTGCAGGATTATGTGTTGGATGCGAACAATGATGTTTTGGATGCGCAGGATGATGGTTTGGATTTTGAGAATGATGTGTTGGATGTGGAGAATGATGGGTTTGATGCGGACGATGATGTTTTGGATGCGCAGGATGATGTGCTGAATGTGGAGGATGATGATTTGGATGCACATGATGATGTGTTGGATGTGGAGGATGATGTGTTGGATGCGGTGGAAGATGTTTTAGATGCGTAGGATGATGTTTTGGATGGGGAGGATGATGTGTTGGATATGGAGGATGATTTTTTGGATGCACAGGATGATGTTTTGGATGTGGAGAATGATGTTTTCGATGTGCAGGATTATGTGTTGGATGCGAATAATGATGTTTTGGATGCGCAGGATGATGGTTTGGATTTTGAGAATGACATGTTGGATGTGGAGGATGATGTTTTGGATGTGGAGAATGATGCGTTTGATGTGGACGATGATGTTTTGGATGCGCAGGATGATGTGCTGAATGTGGAGGATGATGCTTTGGATGCACATGATGATGTATTGGATGTGGAGGATGATGTGTTGGATGCGGCAGAAGATGTTTTAGATGCGTTGGCTGATGTTTTGGATCGGGAGGATGATGTGTTCGATGTAGAGGATGATGTGTTGGTTGTGTCAGAAGATCTGTTGGATGTGAAGGATGATGTGTTGGATGCGCAGGATGATGTGTTGGATGTGGAGTATGATGTGTTGGATGCGGAGTATGATGTTTCGGATGCGCACGATGATGTTTTGGATGCACAGGATGATGTTTTGGATGTGGAGAGTGATCTGTTGGTTGTGGCGGATGATATGTTGGATGTGAAGAATGATGTGTTGGATGCGCAGGATGATGTGTTGAATGTGGTGGATGACGTGTTCGATGTGGAGGATGAGGTTTTGTATACGCAGGATGATGTGTTGGGTGTGGATGATGATCTGTTGGAAGCGGAATATGTTGTTTTGGATGCGCAGGATGATATTTTGAATGTGGAGGATGATGTGTTGGTTGTAGATGATGATGTGTTCAATGTAGAGGATGATGTGTTGGATGCGCAGGATGATGTGTAGGATGTGGAGGATGATGTTTTGGATGCACAGGATGATGTGTTGGATGAGGAGGCTGATGCGTTGGTTGTGGCGGAAGATCTGTTGGATGTGAAGGATGATGTGTTGGATGCGCAGGATGATGTGTTGGATGTGGAGGATAATGTGTTGGATGCGGAGTATGATGTTTCGGATGCGCAGGATGATGTTTTGGATGTGGAGAATGATGTGTTGGTTGTGGCAGATGATATGTTGGATGTGAAGGATGAAGTGTTGGATGCGCAGGATGATGTGTTGAATGTGGTGGATGACTTTTTCGATGTGGAGTGTGAGGTTTTGTATGCGCAGGATGATGTGTTGGGTGTGGATGATGATCTGTTGGAAGCGGAATATGTTGTTTTGGATGCGCAGGATGATATTTTGGATGTGGAGGTTGATGTGTTGGATGCGCAGGATGACGTGTTGGATGTGGAGGATGAGGTTTTCGATGCGCAGGATGATATTTTGGATGTGGAGGATCATGTGTTGATTGCGGAGAATGATGTTTTGGATGCGCAGGATTATGTGTTGGATGTGGAGGATGATGTGTTGGATGCGCAGGATGATGTGTAGGATGTGGAGGATGATGTGTTGGATGCGGAGGATGATGTTTTGGATGAGGAGGATGATGCGTTTGATTCGAAGGATGATGTTTTGGATGCACAGGATGATGTCTTCGATTTCAGGATGATGTGTTGGATGCGCAATATGATGTGTTGGATGTGGAGGATGATGTTTTGGATGCGCAGGATGATGGTTTGGATTTTGAGAATGATGTGTTGGATGTGGAGGATGATGTTTTGGATGTGGAGAATGATGCGTTTGATGTGGACGATGATGTTTTGGATGCGCAGGATGATGTGCTGAATGTGGAGGATGATGCTTTGGATGCACATGATGATGTGTTGGATGTAGAGGATGATGTGTTGGATGCGGCGGAAGATGTTTTAGATGCGTAGGATGATGTTTTGGATGGGGAGGATGATGTGTTGGATATGGAGGATGATTTTTTGGATGCACAGGATGATGTTTTGGATGTGGAGAATGATGTTTTGTATGTGCAGGATTATGTGTTGGATGCAAATAATGATGTTTTGGATGCGCTGGTTGATGGTTTGGATTTTGAGAATGACGTGTTGGATGTGGAGGTTGATGTTTTCGATGTGGAGAATGATGCGTTTGATGCGGACGATGATGTTTTGGATGCGCAGGATGATGTGCTGAATGTGGAGGATGATGCTTTGGATGCACATAATGATGCATTGGATGTGGAGGATGATGTGTTGGATGCGGCGGAAGATGTTTTAGATGCGTAGGATGATGTTTTGGATGGGGAGGATGATGTGTTCGATGTAGAGGATGATGTGTTGATTGTGTCAGAAGATCTGTTGGATGTGAAGGATGATGTTTTGGATGCGGAGTATGATGTTTCGGATGCGCACGATGATGTTTTGGATGCACAGCATGATGTTTTGGATGTGGAGAGTGATGTGTTGGTTGTGGCGGATGATATGTTGGATGTGAAGGATGATGTGTTGGATGCGCAGGATGATGTGTTGAATGTGGTGGATGACGTGTTCGATGTGGAGGATGAGGTTTTGTATACGCAGGATGATGTGTTGGGTGTGGATGATGATCTGTTGGAAGCGGAATATGTTGTTTTGGATGCGCAGGATGATATTTTGGATGTGGAGGTTGATGTGTTGGATGCGCAGGATGACGTGTTGGATGTGGAGGATGAGGTTTTCGATGCACAGGATGACGTTTTGCATGTGGAGGATCATGTGTTGAATGCGGAGAATGATGTTTTGGATGCGCAGGATTATGTGTTCGATGTAGAGGATGATGTGTTGGATGCGCAGGATGATGTGTAGGATGTGGAGGATGATGTTTTGGATGCACAGGATGATGTGTTGGATGAGGAGGATGATGTGTTGGATGCGCAGGATGATGTCTTCGATGTGGAGGATGATGTGTTGGATGCGCAATATGATGTGTTGGATGTGGAGGATGATGTTTTGGATGCGCAGCATAATGTGTTGGATATGGAGGATGATTTTTTGGATGCACAGGATGATGTTTTGGATGTGGAGAATGATGTTTTGGATGCACAGGATGATGTCTTGGATTTGGAGGATGATGTGTTGGAAATGGAGGATGATGTGTTGGATGCGCAATATGCTGTGTTGGATGCGGAGGATGATGTTTTGGATGCACAGCATGATGTTTTGGATGCGCAGGATGATGTTTTGGATTTTGAGAATGATGTGTTGGATGTGGAGGATGATGTTTTGGATGTGCAGGATTATGTGTTGGATGCGGAGAATGATGTTTTGGATGCGCAGGATGATGTTTTGGATTTGGAGGATGATGTGTTGGATGTGGAGAATGATGTGTTGGATGCGGAGGATGATGTTTTGGATGCACAGGATGATGTGTTGGATGAGGAGGATGAAGCGTTTTATTCGAAGGATGAATTTTTGGATGCACAGGATGATGTCTTCGATGTGGAGGATGATGTGTTGGATGTGGAGGATGATGTTTTGGATGTGGAGAATGATGCGTTTGATGCGGACGATGATGTTTTGGATGCGCAGGATGATGTGCTGAATGTGGAGGATGATGCTTTGGATGCACATGATGATGTGTTGGATGTGGAGAATGATGTGTTGGATGCGGCGGAAGATGTTTTAGATGCGTAGGATGATGTTTTGGATGGGGAGGATGATTTGTTGGATATGGAGGATGATTTTTTGGATGCACAGGATGATGTTTTGGATGTGGAGAATGATGTTTTGGATGTGGAGAATGATGTTTTGGATGTGCAGGATTATGCGTTGGATGCGAATAATGATGTTTTGGATGCGCAGGATGATGGTTTGGATTTTGAGAATGACGTGTTGGATGTGGAGGATGATGTTTTGGATGTGGAGAATGATGCGTTTGATGCGGACGATGATGTTTTGGATGCGCAGGATGATGTGTTGAATGTGGTGGATGACGTGTTCGATCTGGAGGATGAGGTTTTGTATACGCAGGATGATGTGTTGGGTGTGGATGATGATCTGTTGGATGCGCAGGATGATATTTTGGATGCGCAGGATGATGTGCTGGATATGGAGGATGATGTGTTGGATGTGGAGGATGATGTGTTGGATGCGGAGGATGATGTTTTGGATGCACAGGATGATGTGCTGGATGAGGAGGATGATGCGTTTGATTCGAAGGATGATGTTTTGAATGCACAGGATGATGTCTTCGATGTGGAGGATGATGTGTTGGATGTGCAATATGATGTGTTGGATGTGGAGGATGATGTTTTGGATGCGCAGGATAATGTGTTGGATATGGAGGATGATTTGTTGGATGCACAGGATGATGTTTTGGATGTGGAGAATGATGTTTTGGATGTGCAGGATTATGTGTTGGATGCGAATAATGATGTTTTGGATGCGCAGGATGATGGTTTGGATTTTGAGAGTGACGTGTTGGATGTGGAGTATGATGTTTTGGATGTGGAGAATGATGCGTTTGATGCGGACGATGATGTTTTGGATGCGCAGGATGATGTGGTGAATGTGGAGGATGATGCTTTGGATGCACATGATGATGTATTGGATGTGGAGGATGATGTGTTGGATGCGGCAGAAGATGTTTTAGATGCGTAGGATGATGTTTTGGATGGGGAGGATGATGTGTTCGATGTAGAGGATGATGTGTTGGTTGTGTCAGAAGATCTGTTGGATGTGAAGGATGATGTGTTGGATGCGCAGGATGATGTGTTGGATGTGGAGGATGATGTGTTGGATGCGGAGTATGATGTTTCGGATGCGCACGATGATGTTTTTGATGCACAGGATTATGTTTTGGATGTGGAGAGTGATGTGTTGGTTGTGGCGGATGATATGTTGGATGTGAAGGATGATGTGTTGGATGCGCAGGATGATGTGTTGAATGTGTTGGATGACGTGTTCAATGTGGAGGATGAGGTTTTGTATACGCAGGATGATGTGTTGGGTGTGGATGATGATCTGTTGGAAGCGGAATATGTTGTTTTGGATGCGCAGGATGATATTTTGGATGTGGAGGTTGATGTGTTGGATGCGCAGGATGACGTGTTGGATGTGGAGGATGAGGTTTTCGATGCTCAGGATGATGTTTTGGATGTGGAGGATCATGTGTTGAATGCGGAGAATGATGTTTTGGATGCGCAGGATTATGTGTTCGATGTAGAGGATGATGTGTTGGATGCGCAGGATGATGTGTAGGATGTGGAGGATGATGTTTTGGATGCACAGGTTGATGTGTTGGATGAGGAGGATGATGCGTTTGATTCAAAGGATGATGTTTTGGATGCACAGGATGATGTCTTCGATGTGGAGGATGATGTGTTGGATGCGCAATATGATGTGTTGGATGTGGAGGATGATGTTTTGGATGCGCAGGATAATGTGTTGGATATGGAGGATCATTTTTTGGATGCATAGGATGATGTTTTGGATGTGGAGAATGATGCGTTTGATGCGAAGTATGATGTTTTGGATGCACAGGATGATGTCTTGGATTTGGAGGATGATGTGTTGGAAATGGAGGATGATGTGTTGGATGCGCAATATGATGTGTTGGATGTGGAGGATGATGTTTTGGATGCACAGGATGATGCTTTGGATGCATATGATGATGTGTTGGATGTGGAGGATGATGTGTTGGATGCGGCAGAAGATGTTTTAGATGCGTAGGATGATGTTTTGGATGGGGAGGATGATGTGTTCGATGTAGATGATGATGTGTTGGTTGTGTCAGAAGATCTGTTGGATGTGAAGGATGATGTGTTCGATGCGCAGGATGATGTGTTGGATGTGGAGGATGATGTGTTGGATGTGGAGGATGTGGTTTTGTATACGCAGGATGATGTGTTGGGTGTGGATGATGATCTGTCAGAAGCGGAATATGTTGTTTTGGATGCGCAGGATGATATTTTGGATGTGGAGGTTGATGTGTTGGATGCGCAGGATGACGTATTCGATGTGGAGGATGAGGTTTTCTGTGCACAGGATGACGTTTTGGATGTGGAGGATCATGTGTTGAATGCGGAGAATGATGTTTTTGATGCGCAGGATTATGTGTTCGATGTAGAGGATGATGTGTTGGATGCGCAGGATGATGTGTTGAATGTGGTGGTTGACGTGTTCGATGTGGAGGATGAGGTTTTGTATACGCAGGATGATGTGTTGGGTGTGGAGGTTGATGTGTTGGATGCAAAGGATGACGTGTTGGATGTGGAGGATGAGGTTTTCGATGCACAGGATGATGTATTGGATGTGGAGGATCATGTGTTGAATGCGGAGAATGATGTTTTGGATGCGCAGGATTATGTGTTCGATGTAGAGGATGATGTGTTGGATGTGCAGGATGATGTGTAGGATGTGGAGGATGATGTGTTGGTTGTTGATGATGATGTGTAGGATGTGAAGGCGGATGTTTTGGATGCACACGATCATGTTTTGGATGGGGAGGATGATGTGTTCGATGTAGAGGATGATGTGTTGGTTGTGGCGGAAGATCTGTTGGATGTGAAGGATGATGTGTTGGATGCGCAGGATGATGGTTTGGATTTTGAGAATGACGTGTTGGATGTGGAGGATGTTGTTTTGGATGTGGAGAATGATGCGTTTGATGCGGACGATGATGTTTTGGATGCGCAGGATGATGTGCTGAATGTGGAGGATGATGCTTTGGATGCACATGATGATGTGTTGAATGTGGAGGATGATGTGTAGGATGTGGAGGATGATCTGTTGGATGCGCAGGATGATGTGTTGGATGTGGAGGATGATGTGTTGGATGCGGAGTATGATGTTTCGGATACGCACGATGATGTTTTGGATGCACAGGATGATGTTTTGGATGTGGAGAATGATGTGTTGGTTGTGGCGGATGATATGTTGGATGTGAAGGATGAAGTGTTGGATGCGCAGGATGATGTGTTGAATGTGGTGGATGACGTGTTCGATGTGGAGGATGAGGTTTTGTATACGCAGGATGATGTGTTGGGTGTGGATGATGATCTGTTGGAAGCGGAATATGTTGTTTTGGATGCGCAGGATGATATTTTGAATGTGGAGGATGATGTGTTGGTTGTAGATGATGATGTGTTCGATGTAGAGGATGATGTGTTGGATGCGCAGGATGATGTGTAGGATGTGGAGGATGATGTTTTGGATGCACAGGATGATGTGTTGGATGAGGAGGCTGATGCGTTGGTTGTGGCGGAAGATCTGTTGGATGTGAAGGATGATGTGTTGGATGCGCAGGATGATGTGTTGGATGTGGAGGATAATGTGTTGGATGCGGAGTATGATGTTTCGGATGCGCAGGATGATGTTTTGGATGTGGAGAATGATGTGTTGGTTGTGGCAGATGATATGTTGGATGTGAAGGATGAAGTGTTGGATGCGCAGGATGATGTGTTGAATGTGGTGGATGACGTTTTCGATGTGGAGTGTGAGGTTTTGTATGCGCAGGATGATGTGTTGGGTGTGGATGATGATCTGTTGGAAGCGGAATATGTTGTTTTGGATGCGCAGGATGATATTTTGGATGTGGAGGTTGATGTGTTGGATGCGCAGGATGACGTGTTGGATGTGGAGGATGAGGTTTTCGATGCGCAGGATGATATTTTGGATGTGGAGGATCATGTGTTGATTGCGGAGAATTATGTTTTGGATGCGCAGGATTATGTGTTGGATGTGGAGGATGATGTGTTGGATGCGCAGGATGATGTGTAGGATGTGGAGGATGATGTGTTGGATGCGGAGGATGATGTTTTGGATGAGGAGGATGATGCGTTTGATTCGAAGGATGATGTTTTGGATGCACAGGATGATGTCTTCGATTTCAGGATGATGTGTTGGATGCGCAATATGATGTGTTGGATGTGGAGGATGATGTTTTGGATGCGCAGGATGATGGTTTGGATTTTGAGAATGATGTGTTGGATGTGGAGGATGATGTTTTGGATGTGGAGAATGATGCGTTTGATGTGGACGATGATGTTTTGGATGCGCAGGATGATGTGCTGAATGTGGAGGATGATGCTTTGGATGCACATGATGATGTGTTGGATGTAGAGGATGATGTGTTGGATGCGGCGGAAGATGTTTTAGATGCGTAGGATGATGTTTTGGATGGGGAGGATGATGTTTTGTATGTGCAGGATTATGTGTTGGATGCAAATAATGATGTTTTGGATGCGCTGGTTGATGGTTTGGATTTTGAGAATGACGTGTTGGATGTGGAGGTTGATGTTTTCGATGTGGAGAATGATGCGTTTGATGCGGACGATGATGTTTTGGATGCGCAGGATGATGTGCTGAATGTGGAGGATGATGCTTTGGATGCACATAATGATGCATTGGATGTGGAGGATGATGTGTTGGATGCGGCTGAAGATGCTTTAGATGCGTAGGATGATGTTTTGGATGGGGAGGATGATGTGTTCGATGTAGAGGATGATGTGTTGGTTGTGTCAGAAGATCTGTTGGATGTGAAGGATGATGTTTTGGATGCGGAGTATGATGTTTCGGATGCGCACGATGATGTTTTGGATGCACAGCATGATGTTTTGGATGTGGAGAGTGATGTGTTGGTTGTGGCGGATGATATGTTGGATGTGAAGGATGATGTGTTGGATGCGCAGGATGATGTGTTGAATGTGGTGGATGACGTGTTCGATGTGGAGGATGAGGTTTTGTATACGCAGGATGATGTGTTGGCTGTGGATGATGATCTGTTGGAAGCGGAATATGTTGTTTTGGATGCGCAAGATGATATTTTGGATGTGGAGGTTGATGTGTTGGATGCGCAGGATGACGTGTTGGATGTGGAGGATGAGGTTTTCGATGCACAGGATGACGTTTTGCATGTGGAGGGTCATGTGTTGAATGCGGAGAATGATGTTTTGGATGCGCAGGATTATGTGTTCGATGTAGAGGATGATGTGTTGGATGCGCAGGATGATGTGTAGGATGTGGAGGATGATGTTTTGGATGCACAGGATGATGTGTTGGATGAGGAGGATGATGCGTTTGATTCGAAGGATGATGTTTTGGATGCACAGGATGATGTCTTCGATGTGGAGGATGATGTGTTGGATGCGCAATATGATGTGTTGGATGTGGAGGATGATGTTTTGGATGCGCAGCATAATGTGTTGGATATGGAGGATGATTTTTTGGATGCACAGGATGATGTTTTGGATGTGGAGAATGATGTTTCGGATGCACAGGATGATGTCTTGGATTTGGAGGATGATGTGTTGGAAATGGAGGATGATGTGTTGGATGCGCAATATGCTGTGTTGGATGCGGAGGATGATGTTTTGGATGCACAGCATGATGTTTTGGATGCGCAGGATGATGTTTTGGATTTTGAGAATGATGTGTTGGATGTGGAGGATGATGTTTTGGATGTGCAGGATTATGTGTTGGATGCGGAGAATGATGTTTTGGATGCGCAGGATGATGTTTTGGATTTGGAGGATGATGTGTTGGATGTGGAGAATGATGTGTTGGATGCGGAGGATGATGTTTTGGATGCACAGGATGATGTGTTGGATGAGGAGGATGAAGCGTTTTATTCGAAGGATGAATTTTTGGATGCACAGGATGATGTCTTCGATGTGGAGGATGATGTGTTGGATGTGGAGGATGATGTTTTGGATGTGGAGAATGATGCGTTTGATGCGGACGATGATGTTTTGGATGCGCAGGATGATGTGCTGAATGTGGAGGATGATGCTTTGGATGCACATGATGATGTGTTGGATGTGGAGAATGATGTGTTGGATGCGGCGGAAGATGTTTTAGATGCGTAGGATGATGTTTTGGATGGGGAGGATGATTTGTTGGATATGGAGGATGATTTTTTGGATGCACAGGATGATGTTTTGGATGTGGAGAATGATGTTTTGGATGTGGAGAATGATGTTTTGGATGTGCAGGATTATGCGTTGGATGCGAATAATGATGTTTTGGATGCGCAGGATGATGGTTTGGATTTTGAGAATGACGTGTTGGATGTGGAGGATGATGTTTTGGATGTGGAGAATGATGCGTTTGATGCGGACGATGATGTTTTGGATGCGCAGGATGATGTGTTGAATGTGGTGGATAACGTGTTCGATCTGGAGGATGAGGTTTTGTATACGCAGGATGATGTGTTGGGTGTGGATGATGATCTGTTGGATGCGCAGTATGATGTTTTGGATGTGCAAGATGAAGTTCTCGATGCGCAGGATGATATTTTGGATGCGCAGGATGATGTGCTGGATATGGAGGATGATGTGTTGGATGTGGAGGATGATGTGTTGGATGCGGAGGATGATGTTTTGGATGCACAGGATGATGTGCTGGATGCGGAGGATGATGCGTTTGATTCGAAGGATGATGTTTTGAATGCACAGGATGATGTCTTCGATGTGGAGGATGATGTGTTGGATGCGCAATATGATGTGTTGGATGTGGAGGATGATGTTTTGGATGCGCAGGATAATGTGTTGGATATGGAGGATGATTTGTTGGATGCACAGGATGATGTTTTGGATGTGGAGAATGATGTTTTGGATGTGCAGGATTATGTGTTGGATGCGAATAATGATGTTTTGGATGCGCAGGATGATGGTTTGGATTTTGAGAATGACGTGTTGGATGTGGAGTATGATGTTTTGGATGTGGAGAATGATGCGTTTGATGCGGACGATGATGTTTTGGATGCGCAGGATGATGTGGTGAATGTGGAGGATGATGCTTTGGATGCACATGATGATGTATTGGATGTGGAGGATGATGTGTTGGATGCGGCAGAAGATGTTTTAGATGCGTAGGATGATGTTTTGGATGGGGAGGATGATGTGTTCGATGTAGAGGATGATGTGTTGGTTGTGTCAGAAGATCTGTTGGATGTGAAGGATGATGTGTTCGATGCGCAGGATGATGTGTTGGATGTGGAGGATGATGTGTTGGATGCGGAGTATGATGTTTCGGATGCGCACGATGATGTTTTGGATGCACAGGATTATGTTTTGGATGTGGAGAGTGATGTGTTGGTTGTGGCGGATGATATGTTGGATGTGAAGGATGATGTGTTGGATGCGCAGGATGATGTGTTGAATGTGTTGGATGACGTGTTCAATGTGGAGGATGAGGTTTTGTATACGCAGGATGATGTGTTGGGTGTGGATGATGATCTGTTGGAAGCGGAATATGTTGTTTTGGATGCGCAGGATGATATTTTGGATGTGGAGGTTGATGTGTTGGATGCGCAGGATGACGTGTTGGATGTGGAGGATGAGGTTTTCGATGCGCAGGATGATGTTTTGGATGTGGAGGATCATGTGTTGAATGCGGAGAATGATGTTTTGGATGCGCAGGATTATGTGTTCGATGTAGAGGATGATGTGTTGGATGCGCAGGATGATGTGTAGGATGTGGAGGATGATGTTTTGGATGCACAGGTTGATGTGTTGGATGAGGAGGATGATGCGTTTGATTCAAAGGATGATGTTTTGGATGCACAGGATGATGTCTTCGATGTGGAGGATGATGTGTTGGATGCGCAATATGATGTGTTGGATGTGGAGGATGATGTTTTGGATGCGCTGGATAATGTGTTGGATATGGAGGATCATTTTTTGGATGCATAGGATGATGTTTTGGATGTGGAGAATGATGCGTTTGATGCGAAGTATGATGTTTTGGATGCACAGGATGATGTCTTGGATTTGGAGGATGATGTGTTGGAAATGGAGGATGATGTGTTGGATGCGCAATATGATGTGTTGGATGTGGAGGATGATGTTTTGGATGCACAGGATGATGCTTTGGATGCATATGATGATGTGTTGGATGTGGAGGATGATGTGTTGGATGCGGCAGAAGATGTTTTAGATGCGTAGGATGATGTTTTGGATGGGGAGGATGATGTGTTCGATGTAGATGATGATGTGTTGGTTGTGTCAGAAGATCTGTTGGATGTGAAGGATGATGTGTTCGATGCGCAGGATGATGTGTTGGATGTGGAGGATGATGTGTTGGATGTGGAGGATGTGGTTTTGTATACGCAGGATGATGTGTTGGGTGTGGATGATGATCTGTCGGAAGCGGAATATGTTGTTTTGGATGCGCAGGATGATATTTTGGATGTGGAGGTTGATGTGTTGGATGCGCAGGATGACGTGTTCGATGTGGAGGATGAGGTTTTCTGTGCACAGGATGACGTTTTGGATGTGGAGGATCATGTGTTGAATGCGGAGAATGATGTTTTTGATGCGCAGGATTATGTGTTCGATGTAGAGGATGATGTGTTGGATGCGCAGGATGATGTGTTGAATGTGGTGGTTGACGTGTTCGATGTGGAGGATGAGGTTTTGTATACGCAGGATGATGTGTTGGGTGTGGAGGTTGATGTGTTGGATGCAAAGGATGACGTGTTGGATGTGGAGGATGAGGTTTTCGATGCACAGGATGATGTATTGGATGTGGAGGATGATGTGTTGGATGCGCAATATGATGTGTTGGATGTGGAGGATGATGCGTTTGATGCGGACGATGATGTTTTGGATGCGCAGGATGATGTGGTGAATGTGGAGGATGATGCTTTGGATGCACCTGATGACGTATTGGATGTGGTGGATGATGTGTTGGATGCGGCAGAAGATGTTTTAGATGCGTAGGATGATGTTTTGGATGGGGAGGATGATGTGTTCGATGTAGAGGATGATGTGTTGGTTGTGTCAGAAGATCTGTTGGATGTGAAGGATGATGTGTTCGATGCGCAGGATGATGTGTTGGATGTGGAGGATGATGTGTTGGATGCGGAGTATGATGTTTCGGATGCGCACGATGATGTTTTGGATGCACAGGATTATGTTTTGGATGTGGAGAGTGATGTGTTGGTTGTGGCGGATGATATGTTGGATGTGAAGGATGATGTGTTGGATGCGCAGGATGATGTGTTGAATGTGTTGGATGACGTGTTCAATGTGGAGGATGAGGTTTTGTATACGCAGGATGATGTGTTGGGTGTGGATGATGATCTGTTGGAAGCGGAATATGTTGTTTTGGATGCGCAGGATGATATTTTGGATGTGGAGGTTGATGTGTTGGATGCGCAGGATGACGTGTTGGATGTGGAGGATGAGGTTTTCGATGCGCAGGATGATGTTTTGGATGTGGAGGATCATGTGTTGAATGCGGAGAATGATGTTTTGGATGCGCAGGATTATGTGTTCGATGTAGAGGATGATGTGTTGGATGCGCAGGATGATGTGTAGGATGTGGAGGATGATGTTTTGGATGCACAGGTTGATGTGTTGGATGAGGAGGATGATGCGTTTGATTCAAAGGATGATGTTTTGGATGCACAGGATGATGTCTTCGATGTGGAGGATGATGTGTTGGATGCGCAATATGATGTGTTGGATGTGGAGGATGATGTTTTGGATGCGCTGGATAATGTGTTGGATATGGAGGATCATTTTTTGGATGCATAGGATGATGTTTTGGATGTGGAGAATGATGCGTTTGATGCGAAGTATGATGTTTTGGATGCACAGGATGATGTCTTGGATTTGGAGGATGATGTGTTGGAAATGGAGGATGATGTGTTGGATGCGCAATATGATGTGTTGGATGTGGAGGATGATGTTTTGGATGCACAGGATGATGCTTTGGATGCATATGATGATGTGTTGGATGTGGAGGATGATGTGTTGGATGCGGCAGAAGATGTTTTAGATGCGTAGGATGATGTTTTGGATGGGGAGGATGATGTGTTCGATGTAGATGATGATGTGTTGGTTGTGTCAGAAGATCTGTTGGATGTGAAGGATGATGTGTTCGATGCGCAGGATGATGTGTTGGATGTGGAGGATGATGTGTTGGATGTGGAGGATGTGGTTTTGTATACGCAGGATGATGTGTTGGGTGTGGATGATGATCTGTCGGAAGCGGAATATGTTGTTTTGGATGCGCAGGATGATATTTTGGATGTGGAGGTTGATGTGTTGGATGCGCAGGATGACGTGTTCGATGTGGAGGATGAGGTTTTCTGTGCACAGGATGACGTTTTGGATGTGGAGGATCATGTGTTGAATGCGGAGAATGATGTTTTTGATGCGCAGGATTATGTGTTCGATGTAGAGGATGATGTGTTGGATGCGCAGGATGATGTGTTGAATGTGGTGGTTGACGTGTTCGATGTGGAGGATGAGGTTTTGTATACGCAGGATGATGTGTTGGGTGTGGAGGTTGATGTGTTGGATGCAAAGGATGACGTGTTGGATGTGGAGGATGAGGTTTTCGATGCACAGGATGATGTATTGGATGTGGAGGATGATGTGTTGGATGCGCAATATGATGTGTTGGATGTGGAGGATGATGTTTTGGATGCGCAGGATAATGTGTTGGATATGGAGGATCATTTTTTGGATGCATAGGATGATGTTTTGGATGTGGAGAATGATGCGTTTGATGCGAAGTATGATGTTTTGGATGCACAGGATGATGTCTTGGATTTGGAGGATGATGTGTTGGAAATGGAGGATGATGTGTTGGATGCGCAATATGATGTGTTGGATGTGGAGGATGATGTTTTGGATGCACAGGATGATGTTTTGGATGCGCAGGATTATGTGTTCGATGTAGAGGATGATGTGTTGGATGCGCAGGATGATGTCTTCGATGTGGAGGATGATGTGTTGGATGCGCAATATGATGTGTTGGATGTGGAGGTTGATGTTTTGGATGCGCAGGATAATGTGTTGGATATGGAGGATCATTTTTTGGATGCATAGGATGATGTTTTGGATGTGGAGAATGATGCATTTGATGCGAAGTATGATGTTTTGGATGCACAGGATGATGTCTTGGATTTGGAGGATGATGTGTTGGAAATGGAGGATGATGTGTTGGATGCGCAATATGATGTGTTGGATGTGGAGGATGATGTTTTGGATGCACAGGATGATGGATGCGCAGGATTATGTGTTCGATGTAGAGGATGATGTGTTGGATGCGCAGGATGATGTGTAGGATGTGGAGGATGATGTTTTGGATGCACAGGTTGATGTGTTGGATGAGGAGGATGATGCGTTTGATTCAAAGGATGATGTTTTGGATGCACAGGATGATGTCTTCGATGTGGAGGATGATGTGTTGGATGCGCAATATGATGTGTTGGATGTGGAGGATGATGTTTTGGATGCGCTGGATAATGTGTTGGATATGGTGGATGATTTTTTGGATGCATAGGATGATGTTTTGGATGTGGAGAATGATGCGTTTGATGCGAAGTATGATGTTTTGGATGCACAGGATGATGTCTTGGATTTGGAGGATGATGTGTTGGAAATGGAGGATGATGTGTTGGATGCGCAATATGATGTGTTGGATGTGGAGAATGATGTTTTGGATGCGCAGGATGATGTTTTGGATTTTGAGAATGATGTGTTGGATGTGGAGGATGATGTTTTTGATGTGCAGGATTATGTGTTGGATGCGGAGAATGATGTTTTGGATGTGCAGGATGATGTTTTGGATTTGGAGGATGATGTGTTGGATTTTCGGGATGAGGGGCTGGTAGGTAAAGGATTCTGTTGCAACCTTGTGTACATGGCAATAAACTGATGTCAATCATTATAGTCAGCTCTCGTTAGCCAGGCAGGTTTCATATCTGGACTTTAGTTAAACAAATGGGTTTCTGCAACAATCAAGACCATCATATATATCAGCAGAATTGGGTTATTCCGTCCGCTGTTCCATAATGACTGCTTTATTTTCCCTTTCATTCCCCTTCTCCTGTTTTCTCCCAGTATCCATGGACCCTGTTACTAATTCAGAACCTATCATCCTCCACTTCAAATATCCCTAACGACTTGGCCTCCACAGCCGTCTGTGGTAATAAATTCCATAGATTCACCACCCTCTGGATAAATAAGTTCCTCTTCTCTTTTCAAATGGACATCCATCTATTCTGAAGCTGTTTCCTCTGGTCTATTAAGCTCAGATTTATTAGTTTACATTATCTTAAACAAGCAAGTGCCAAATACATATCTTGGGTTATTATTCTGGAACCCTTGCTATTTAACCTTTATGTTACCACAAGTAATTTTTCTTTTCAGATGTAGACTGAGCCTCCAGTATGGATAAGTTGTTGAGAGTAAGGGGGAGCTGGATGAAGGAGGGAATCTGCTTGAAGCTGAGTTTCCCATTATTAGACTTCATAAACCTATGGAAAGATGCTGAACAGTTCCTACTTATTTAGTGAGAATAAACAATACCCTTTGATCCCATATTTATTCATTTATTAATTATACAGCACAGTACAGGCTCTTCACAGTCTAATCACAGGACAATTTACCAAGTGACTTGTGGCCATTCCCCTCAGCTTTGGATACTGTTCGAAGGGAGGATGCACTATCAGGACCCGGCAGCACTGTCGCTGGCTCTGAAGCTCAACAGGAAAGGGGAGCTTTCCTACCTCACCTCTTTGGATTTGATTTAATTTTTTACTAACAAAGTTACCTCACCCCCATCTGCCTACCTGCCTGACCTTTTGATACAAGGTGGATCGTTACATTTTAAGCTCCCAACTATCTTCTTCCAGCCATGACTCAGTAATGCCCTCAACATCATACCTGCCATTTTCTAACTGAGGCAACTGTGAGTGACCAAGGAAGTCAAAGACAGTAGAAAGAGAGGGCATATAATGTAGCAAAAGTTATTGGGAAGTTAGAGGATTGGGAAGCTTTTAAAAACCAACAAAAAGCAACTAAAAACCCAGAAGTAGAGAAGAGATGGAATGGCGGAGTAGACTCAATGGGCTGAATGACCTACATCTGTTCCTATGTCTTATGATCTTAAAATAAGAGCACATGGTAATACTGTAAAGATACTAGCATTGATATAAGAGTGGCTGACCAATAGTAGGCAAAGATTCAAAATAAAGGGAGCCTATTCTGATTGGCTGCCAGTGACTAATGGTGTACTGCAGGGGTCACTATTGGCACTGCTTCTTTTCAAGTTATATGTCAATGATTTGGATGACAAAATTGATGGTCATGTGGCCAAGTTTCAAGATGATAGAGAGATAGGTAGAGGAACAGGTAGTGTTGAGGAAGCAGGAATACAATGTTAGCACTTACTCAAGAGGATGAGAATATAAGAGCAATGATGTGATGCCTAGGATTTAAAAAGTATTACAGGCCAAGACTCTTCTTCAGGACTGGAAAGGAAGGGGGAAGATGCCTGAATCAAAAGGTGGGGTGAGGGAAAAAAAGCTGAAAGGTGATAGGTAAAGCCATGTGGTTGGGAATGATCAAGGGTAGGAAGAATCTGATTGGAGAGGAGAGTGGACAACAGGAGAAAGGGAAGGAAGAGGAGACTCAGGGAATAGTAGTAGGCAGGTGAGAAGATGTGAAAGGTCAGAGTGGGGAATAGAGGAAGGTGGGGCTGGGAGGGCAATTTAGTTACCGGAAGGAGAAATCAATATTTATGCCATAAGGTTGGAGGCTACCCAAATGGATTACAAAGTGTCACTTCTCCACCCTGAGGGTGGCTTCATCATGACACAACAGGAGGCCATGGATTGACTTGTTGGAATGGGAATGGGAATCAGAATTAACATGTTTGTCCACTGGGAAGTCACACGTGGTGGATGGTGCAGAGGTGCTTGACGAAACGGATCACAATTTACAATGGGTCTCACCAATGTACAGGAGGCCACAGTGGGAGCACAGGACCCAATAGAAAACCCCAGCACATTTGCATGTGAAGTGTCACCTCACCTGCAAGGACTGTTTGGGGCCTTGAATGAGAAGGTGTAAGGGGAAGTATGACACTTGTTCCGATTGCGAGGTTAAGTGCCAGAAAGGAGATCAGTGGGGAGGGACGAATGGACAAGGGAATCATGGAGTGAGCAATCCCTGTGGAAAGCAGATGGTAGCAGGCAAAGATATGTGTAGAGGTAGGATCCCTTTGGAGATGGTGGAAGTTGCAAAGGATGATGTGTGGATGTGGAGGCTGATGAGGTGGTGGGTAAGGACAAAGAACTCTATCACTGCTATGATGGCGGAAAGATGGAGTGAGTGCAGATGTACGGGAAGTGGAGGAGGTGTGAGTGAAGAAGGGAAACCCCATTCTTTGAAGAGGGAAGACATCTCTGATATACCGGAATGGAAAGCCACATCCTGAGAACAGATGTGGTGGAGATGATAAAACTGCGAAAAGGGAATAGTATTTTTACAGGAGACAGGGTGGGAAGAGATATAGTTGAGATAACTGTGGGAGTTAGTAGGTTTATTAAAGATGTCAGTTGACAGTTTCTCTCCAGAGATCAAGTAAAGGGAGGAAGGTGTCAGAGATGGACGAGGTGAATTTAAAGGCAGGGTGTGTCATGGTTCCGGTTGGCTGTTCCCCTTTAACGCTCCTTTCTCTCTGATTATGCCCTAATTTCAGTCATTAGATTTACAATTGCTGCTAGGTTACTCAACTACAGTTGCTGTTAGGTTACTGAACCGGGTTTTCATCAGAAACTGTGAAATAAGTATGATGGCGTCACTATCACAGGTTGCCAGTTTGTTGGTCTATTCTTGTGTGATACTTTGTTCCCTTGTCCGATTAGAACCGTTAGTTCTAAATTCAGCTCCAGTTTCAAGATAGTCACTGTAAATCCCGTCTCCTTGTCAAGATTCCTCCAATCTGCTGTTCCTCGTTCATGTCTACGCCAGCTTCCCCAACTCAGTTGACATGCCGGTGTCCTGCACTTAGGTTCTCCAGTGGGGACACACTTCTCGTTTCGCCTGCCATCCCAGAATCGATCGAACTCTGACCCTCCTGAAGAGACATTTCTGGTGGCACTCCATGGACTCTGACACCCATTCCTATGTCTCTGCATGTTCCGCCTGCGCCCGTGGAAAAGCCTCCCATCGGCCACCTGCGGGATTACTTCGACCCTTACCTGTCCCTGGTCGTCCCTGGTCACACATCGCTCTAAATTTTGTCACCGGTCTAATCCCTTCACATGGAAACACTGCCGTACTCACTGTGGTGGACTGTTTCTCCAAGTTGGTGCATTTTGTAGCCCTCCCTAAACTAACTTCCGCACAAGAGACCGCAGACCTTCTTGTCACCCACATTTTCCGACCCAATTGCCGACCACCATCATACCCCTGCTCCTGAGTATCGACCTGGGCAGATGGTGTGGCTCTCATCTAGAGACATTCCTCTCAAGAATGAGCCCAAAAAGCTCACCCCCGACCCCCCCATTTCCTGGGACCTTTTGAGATGTAGAGCATTATCAATCCCATGGCAATCCATCTCAAACTACCTATGCCTATGAAGATCCATCCTACATTTCACATCTCCCAGTTAAAACTGGTTTCTGTCAGCCCCTTGTGCCCTCCGACCAAACCCCCTCCATCCCCCCGGATCATCGAAGACCAGCCGGTGTACACTGTCCAGTGGTTATTGGATGCCCACCGGTGGGGCAGGGGTCTCCAGTACCTGGTCAACTGGGAGGGGTACGGCCTGGAAGAACATTCCTGGATTCCCCGGTCCTTCATCCTGGACCCTTCTTTCATCCGGGATTTCCATCGGGACCTTCCAGACAAACCTGGGGGGTCACCATTGAGGGAGGGGTACTGTCATGGTTCCGGTTGGCTGTTCCCCTTTAACGCTCCTTTCTCCCTGATTATGCCCTAATTTCAGTCATTAGATTTACAATTGCTGCTAGTTTACTTAATTACAGTACACCTGGTTTTCATCAGAGACTGTGAAATAAGTATGATGGCGTCACTATCACAGGTTGCCAGTTTGTTGGTCTATTCTCATGTGATACTTCGTTCCCTTGTCCGATTAGAACCGTTAGTTCTAAATTCAGCTCCAGTTTCAAGATAGTCCCTGTAAATCCCATCTCCTTGTCAAGATTCCTCCGGTCTGCTGTTCTTCGTTCACGTCTACGCCAGCTTCCCCAACTCAGTTGATGTGCCGGTGTCCTGAACTTGGGTTCTCCTCAGTTGCCCCGTGCAACAGGGTGGAAATTGGAGGCAAAGTTGATGAAATTGATCTCGCATGGGTGCATGAAGCAGCACCAATACAGTCATCAATGTATGGAGGAAGTGTTGGGAAGTATAATCAGGGAAGGTTTGGGACATGGACTGTTCTACAGAGCCAATGAAGAGGCAGGCATAGCTTGGGCGCTTGCAAGTGTCCAGCGCTACCTCTTGGGTTTGGAGAAAGTGGGAGCAGCCATTGGAAAATTTGCTCAGGATGAGACCATTTCTGCCAGATAAAGAAGAGTGTTGGTTGGTCCTTCAGTCAAGAGAGAATTGGGGAGCTTCGAGGCCTTCTTGATGGGGATGGAAGTGTACAGGGACTGAACATCCATAGTGGAGATGAGGCAATCAGGGCCAGGGAATTGACAGTTACTGAGAAGATCAAGGGCATGAGAAGTGTTGTGGATGTAGGTGGGAAGGGACTGAACCACAGGGTTAGAATGGAATCGAGTTACTGAGGACACGAGTTCAGCAGGTTAAGAGTAGGCAGAGACAATACGCCCACCTGGACAGACCGGTTTGTGGATCTTGGGTAGGAGGTAGAAGTGAGCAGGGCAGGGTAAGGGAACTATGAGTTTGGTGGCAGTGGATGGGAGTTCTCCAGAGTGGATGAAGTCAGTGATGGTGTCAGAGACAGTTTTCTGACGGTCTGAACTGGGATCCTCCTCAAGTGAAAGGTAGGAGGAGTTGTCTGAGAGTTGCCACCTTTCCTCAGCAAAGCTGAGGTCAGTCTGCCACACTACAACAGCACCCTGTTTGTCTGTGGGTTTGATGGTAAAGTTAGGGTTGGTGCAGAGAGAGTGAAGGGCAGTGCATTCAGAAAGGGGAAGGTTGGAGGAGGAGGCAGGAGTGTTGAAATCAAGATAGTTGATGTCTCATTGGGCCACCAACATGGGGTGAAATCCTTGTCAAAGAAGTGGGCTCGGAGATGGAGGTGATGGAAGAAGAGCTTGACGTTGTGGTAGGCGTCAAACTCATGGAAGTGTGGGCAAAGGGTGACAAAGGCAAGGCCCTTACTGAGGACAGAAAGTTCTGCCTCAGAGAGGGGAAGGTTGGAGGGAAGAGTGAAGACCTGGCATTTATGTGTTCTGGGATCAGAGGAGGAAATATATTTAAAGCAGAGGTTGATAGGTTCTTGGTCAAAGATTATGTGGAGAAGCAGGGGAATGGGATTGAGAGGGGTAATAAATCAGCCGTGATGGAATGGCAGAGCAAACTCGATTTGCTGGGTAGCCTAATTCTGCTCCTATGCCTTATGACCCATGGTTTTAATCGGTATTTATTTGGACTGGAAAGAAAACTGGAGCACCCGGAGGAAACCTGTGTGCACATGTGAAGAACCTACTTACTTTCTTGCAGAGGATGCCAGAATTGAACTGTGAACTCCAATGCTACAAGCTGCACTAATCACTACACTGCTGTGGTATCCTATGGCCTGCTTGCACCAAGTTTCTGAGTGGGTGCCAATCACCATTGGTAAAGCTGGCAGAAGATGATGTCTCATCACAACGGCATGTATGTGGAGGAAGGCTGCAACAGTGAAGTGTCCCCTGGTGTCTTGCATTCTATGTTGCTGGACCCTGACCCCCATCAGTCAAAGACTGTGCATCAGCCTCCGTACTTAAACAAAGTCACACACAGGCATTCTCCATTAAGGAAATCTCTTACATCCTAGATTAAGTTCTGTGGTGGTTCTGGATCAGCCCTTATGGCCACCTGAGGACCCATTGAGGAGAACATGATGCTCCACTTGAATAATTGCAATCAATCACATTTGATAGCCTTCCTTGTTTTCAACTTCTGAATTACTGCAAATATAATGAACGATAGACAGTCTTGGACATAAGTCAAAGATACTAACAGTAGCAGTGTTAACCAGTTTAATGAGAAGGAATACGTACCCTCAGGCAATAATTTATCTTTAAGTTACACTCTCAACTCTGAATCAGACATCCATTTATTAATGCAAATTTCAGCAGAAATAGTATAATGCTCCATAACTTAAAACCCTTGCATAAAACCTGTAGTGATTTCATTATATTATAGCTTTTTTTTCACAGGTACTTTTTGATGTTTTACTAACCAGTCCTGTCATGGTGTATTTAACCATTTGGTTCCAAAAAAAAGCCTTTACAATTTCAAGATCAATAGATCTGTGTTTAATACTCTGTGAATATATTATCTGGAAGAATATATTTCCCATTTCTACAGAATCCTTTTTTTCCAAATTGGTTAGATTATTGTGTTAATATTATTTTATGAGATGTATAGACTGTACTTTGCACCTTGGTCCCAGAGTAACATTATTATGTTCGGCTGTATGCATGTGTAAGGCTGAATGACAATGAACCTTAATGTGAACTTGAAGGGAATTGGAAAATGGGAGAAAGAGTGCTGTATATCCGTGGTTTAGTTTTTAAAGCTTAATGGAGCCATAGGACAGTTTAAGTTGAATGCTCTGACTGCTGAGTTGAAGCAGAATAAGGAAAGGGACTTTGCATCTTACTGGTCCATCACAAGCACAGAGGAAATGCAGAGGCTGAGGGCATTTACCAGGATGCCATCTGGATTAGAGAGTATCTCTTGTGACAATTAGTTGAGCATGCCGGGATTTTCTCTTTGCAGTGAAAGCAAATGAGAAATGACTTGATAGAGACGTAGAAGATGACAAGAGGCATAGATAGAGTGGATTGTCAGAGACTTTTTCACAGGGTGGAAATGGCTAACATAAGGGGGCATAATTTTCAGGTGAGTGAAGGAAAGAATAAGTGGGATGTCAGAGGTAAGTTTTTTACAGAGTGGTGAGTGCATGGAACACCCTGCCAAAGCTGGTGATAGAGGTAGGTACATTAGAGACAATTAAGAGTCTGTGCTGTAGTCGTCTATGTCCTTTGTTCTATGTCCTACCATTGAAAGCATTTGCAGGAAGGCAGAAACTTCCATCAAAGATCCCCACCATCTAGGTCATGGCCTCTGTAGGACGCTATGCCGCTTAATTGGGGCAGGAGACTGTTGCCGAATCGGTTCCACTTAGCTTCAATCGCCTGCATGATTTCACTACTTCAACAAGTTAGACACTATGAAGAATTTGAAGACATATATTGCCAAACATCTTGAATGTTGCAATGAAAACAAAAATTTGAAGGATGCAGTTGTCAAAAGGCAGTCCATTATCTGCACTGCTTTTTTCACTGTGTGCATTGGATGAATTCCTCCAATAATAACTATGAGGAACTAGTGCACAGTTTTATAGTACTGCAGTTGCATTGGTACTGTTCTAATTTGTTCTGTATGTTATTTAAATACATACACTGCTGAAGTAGAAGGCTAGTTTTTACGCTTAAATTGATGGGATTTGTACTCTCAGCCTTAGGTCTAGGAAGTCAAAGTACCAACACGGAGTGAGCTAACCATCTCTCACATACACTCAGTGGCCACTTTATCAGCTACACCTGTGCACCTGCTCATTAATCAGCCAATCATGTGGCAGCAACATAATGCATAAAAGCATGCAGACATGGTCAAGAGGTTCGGTTGTTGTTCAGACCAAACATCAGATTGGAGAAGAAATGTGATCTACGTAAATGACTTTCACCATGGGGTGTTGATAGTGCCAGGTGGGGTGGTTTGAGTATTTCAGAAGATGCTGATCTCCTGGGATTTTCACTCACAGCAGTGTCAACAGTTTACAGAGAATGGTGCAAAAACAAAGAAAAAATCCAGTGAGCAGCAGTTCTGGGCGAAAGTCCCTTGTTACTGAGAGAGGTCAGAGGAGAATGGCCAGACTGGTTCAAGCTGAAAGGAAGGCAACAGTAACTCAAATAAACACATGTTACAGCAGTGGTGTGCAGAACAGCATCTCTGAATGTACAACATTGAGGTAGATGGGCTACAGCAGCAGAATACCATGGACATACACTCAGTAGCCACTTTATTAGGTACAGGAAACAGCTAATAGAGTGGCGATTGAATGTAATCAACTGATTACTGGAACCTCATTCAGTAAAGCTAACTTGTATACACACTTCTACAGATGAGTGGAAGTTGTGGCAAGACAAGGATTAACATAATGTCCAGGCAATGAGAGATGGTAGATAGACCAGGCAAGAAATGTCTTTGAAGAACATAGCTTCCCCTTGCCCAGCAGCGAGCCTGAGCTGATGGAGATGAGATAAAGATGTCAGAGAAGGATGCAAAGGCACACACACTTACTTTAGTAAGCTTCAAAGTATCAACGTCTGTCTGGTTGTGGTTTCTATTGACTTTTAACATCTGAATTATGAATTATGATTGATCTTACAAATAAGGAATTTTAAACATACATTTAACTGATAGTTAATTCTGTATAAAAATTGCATTTCTCTGTTCAGACGTCAGCACAGTGACAGGGGTCAGGCTGCTCTCCTTCTGCACAAGTAAATAAAGTGTGATTGAGGAACAAGTGAGTTTTTTTGAGTCCAGTTAATTGACAACAGCTAGTGCACAGTGGAGCGTGCTCTAACTGGTTGCATCATGGCCTGGTACGGAAACGCCAGTGCACAGGAATGGAAAAGCCTACAAAAAGTGGTTGACACAGCCCAGTCCATCACAGGAAAATCCCTCCCCACTTTTGAGCACATTTAAATGGAGCACTGCAACAAGAAAGCAGCATTCATCATCTAAAATCCATGGCCAAGGTCCCTTCTCGCTACTACCATCAGGCAAGGAGGAAAGTAGCCTTTGGGGTCACACCACCAGGTTCAGTAACAATTATTACCCCACAACCATGAGGCTCCTAAAACAGCATGGACACTCATCACAACTCTGAATTGATTGTACATCCTATAGAATTATTTTCAAGGACCCTTTACCACTCATGTCCTCAGTTCATTTGCACTACTTTATTTCTATATATGGAGGAATTTAAGGTGAGGGGTTATATGGGATGCAGCGTTTAAGGGTCAGCAAAACATTGTGGGCTGAAGGGCCTGTACTGTGCTATACTGTTCTATGTTCTACTTGTCTTCTTTTCAACGTTGGTTATTCATCAGTCTCCATTAACGATATAACAATTACACCACGGAAACAGGCCATCTCGGCCCTTCTAGTCCATGCCGAATGCTTACTCTCACCTAGTCCCACCGACATGCACTCAGCCCATAACCCTCCATTCCTTTCCTGTCCATATACCTATCCAATTTTTTTTAAATGACAATATCAAAACTGCCTCTACCACTTCTTCTGGAAGCTCGTTTCACACAGCTACCACTCTCTGAGTGAAGACGTTCCCCCTCATGTTACCCCTAAACTTTTGCCCCTTAACTCTCAACTCATGTCCTCTTGTTTGAATCTCCCCTACTCTCAATGGAAAAAAGCCTATCCACGTCAACTCTATCTATCCCCCACATAATTTTAAATACCTCTATCAAGTACCCCCTCAAACTTCTACGCTCCAAAGAATAAAGACCTAACTTGTTCAACCTTTCTCCGTAACCCAGCTGCTGAAATCCAGGTAACATTCTAGTATATCTTCTCTGTACTCTCTGTATTTTGTTGACATCTTTCCTATAACTCAGTGACCAGAACTATACACAATGCTCCAAATTTGGCCTCACCAATTTTAACATTACATCTCAACTCCTATACTCAGTGCTCTGATTTATGAAGGCCAGCATACCAAAAGCTTTCTTCACCACCCTATCCACATGAGATTCTACCTTCAGGGAACTATGCACCATTATTCCTAGATCACTCTGTTCTACTACGTTCCTCAATGCCCTACCATTTACCAAGTATGTTCTATTTTGATTAGTCCTACCAAAATATAGCACCTCACACTTATCAGCATTAAACTCCATCTGCCATCGTTCAGCCCACTCTTTTAACTGGCCTAAATCTCTCTGCAAGCTTTGAAAACCTACTTCATTATCCACAACGCCACCTATCTTAATATCATCTGCATACTTACTATTCCAATTTACCACCCCATCATCTAGATCATTATTTTATATGACAAACAACATTGGACCCAGTACAGATCCCTGAGGCACACCACTAGTCACTGGCCTCCAACCTGACAAATAGTTATCCACCACTACTCTCTGGCAACTCCCATCCAGCCACTGTTAAATCCATTTTACTTCTTCAATATTAATACCTAACGATTGAACCTTCCTAACTAACCTTACATGTGGAACCGTGTCAAAGGCTTTACTGAAGTCCATATAGACAATATCCACTGCTTCACCCTCGTCAACTTTCCCAGTAACCTCTTCAAAAAATTCAATAAGATTTGTCAAACATGACCTTCCATGCACAAATCCATGTTAACTGTTCCGAATCAGACCCTGTCTATCCAGATAATTATATATACCATCTCTAAGAATAATTTCCATTAATTTACCCACCACTGACGTTAAACTGACAGGCTGATAATTGCTAGGTTTACTCTTAGAACCCTTTTTAAACAATGGAAGCACATGAGCAATATGCCAATCGTCCGGCACCATCCCTGTTTCTAATGACATTTGAAGTATTTCTGTCAGAGCCCTTGCTATTTCTACACTAACTTCCCTCAAGGTCCTAGGGAATATCCTGTCAGGATCGGAGACTTATCCACTTTTATATTCTTCGAAAGCACCAGTACTTTCTCCTCTTTAATCGTCATAGTCTTCATAACTTCCCTACTTGTTTCCTTTACCTTACACAATTCAATATCCTTCTCCTTAGTGAATACTGAAGAAAAGAAATTGTTCAAAATCTCCCCCATCTCTTTTGTCTCCGCACATAGCTGTCCACTCTGATTCTCTAAGGGACCAATTTTATCCCTCACTATCGTTTTGCTATTAATATAACTGTAGAAACCCTTTGGATTTATTTTCACCTTATTTGCCAAAGCAACCTCGTATCTCCTTTTATCTTTTCTAATTTCTTTCTTAAGATTCTTTTTACATTCTTTATATTCCTTGAACACCTCATTTACTCCATGCTGCCTATATTTATTGTAGATATCTCTCTTTTTCTGAACCAAGTTTCCAATATCCCTTGAAAACCATGACTCTCTTAAACTTTTAATCTTTCCTTTCAACCGAACAGGAACATAAAGATTCTGTACCCTCAAAATTTCACCTTTAACTGACCTCCATTTCTCTATTACATCCTTCCCATAAAACAATTTGTCCCAATCCACTCCTAAATCCTTTCGTATGTTTTCACACCTGAAGCAATGGAATCCACCTTTTAAATCTTCCGTGCTTCACTGCCCGACGTCACACTGCTGCGCAGTCCCACCTCTCTTAACCCTGTTGAGAAGAAAAAAATCAAAGTAGCTCCCGCAGCACTCCCGTTCTGATTCTCAGACTTCCTTCTGCAAATTAAACCCAAATCAGGATTTCTGTCCTTTTAAGTCTTTCGCGCTTCACTGCCCAACGTCACACGCCTGCGCAGTCCTGCCTCTCTTAACCCCGATGAGAAAAAAATCAAAAAATCATATAGTTTTCTTAAAATTCTATTGAATTCTTTATTTTCCTGTAAATGTCTGCAAGATAAATATCAACATATACAGTACATATCTATTTATATTAGGACTTTGCTTTGAACTTTGAACCTTGAAAGCTAGCTCTTGCTCACTGATGTCTCTGCCCTCAGAAGAACAAGCAATAAGCAAGTAGCAGGTATTTTCCCCAACACTGTTTTTAGTAGTATTAAGAGAAGAGCTAAAATTTAATCTCTCTTCCATCTAACAGGGGGTTGTTTTATCCAAAGTCCTGTCCCTCCTTGTCTGTGGGTAGCAGTAACAACTTGCCAGCAAGCAATCCATTGTATGAAACTCAAACACTGACTCAGAAAGGGTTTAGGCAAACTTCTGATTCAGATTCATCACATGTACATCAGAACATACAAAGAAATGCCCCATTTATATCCCCAAAGAAGTACTGGTGGCAGCCCACAAGTGTCACTGCACATTCAAAGAACCCCTATTGGATCAGTTTAAGAAGAACAGAGAGGAAGGAATATTCCTTAGAGACACTGAGCCATGAAGTTATACAAGCATGAAAACAGGCCCTTAAGCTAGTTTGTCCATGCTGGCCAACATGTCTACTTGAGCTAGTCCCATTTGCCTCTGTTGGCCTTTAGTATCCATGTTCTTGCCTAAATATCTTTTAACTGGGGTGTATGGGGTGTCAGGGAGAGGCAGTACCTCTGACGGGGAACACGTCGTACTCTTCTGAGTAGTTCGTCCGCATTGGTCCTCACCTGACACTCAGCTCTCACCAGTGGTTCCTCGTAGCTGTTTGCATGCAACAGCGGCCACACCCCGGGCAACGGCTTCGACTGGCCGGCAAAACCTGGTGAGGGTAGCCGATGGGCCTCAAACCCTCAGTGAGTTAGGGCTTGTCTACCTACGCATGTGAAGACTGAATTCGGCGGACTACGCGGAGGAGACCACCACTTGGCGGTCCAACGAGTAGAAAGGCGGACCCAGCAAAGCGTTGTGGAGCGCAATCAGGGCACAGTGAAACACGTAGGACACTGCTGGCCATCCACTGCATCCCGACTTATCTCCAGCCATCTCGACTCCATCTTGCAACTGGATACAGATAGGTCGGGATGAGAGAGTGAGGCTGATGATTTGCGCAACTCTCCCTCACTTTAATCCAAGTCAAGCACAAGTCACGACTCCAAACCCATTCCGCTAAAGAACTTCAAGTCCTGTGGCGATGGGCGAGTGGCGAAGCAGCAGGTGTGGATACACTGGAAGCTGTAATCACAAACCTGCACACAGGCGGCCCAGGGCATTGGGTCGTTCTCCGCTGGAATGAAGCAGCAGTGGAGCTCGGCAGCCCCCTGGGTGTCTGAGCAGTCCTCTTTAGGAATCGCTCTGCTCACCTCCATGGAGGAAGGGGCTAGAAAAGGTGCCTCAAACATAGCCTGCTTCATCTTACCCTGGCCAGCACACCGCGGCTGGCGGGGATCCCACTCAGCAGTCGAACTACAAAGAAGACCAAAGTGGAGGTGCTCAACCTTAGCACGTGGAACGTGCGAACCCTGCTTGACATCACCAAGGCTGTCAGACCAGAAAGAAGAACAGCACCGGTCGCCAAAGAACTAGCCCGCTATAACGTGGACATTGCAGCACTCAGCGAAACACGCCTAGCAGACAAGGGCCAGCTTACAGAACGTGGTGGTGGGTACACCTTCTTCTGGAGTGGTCGCAGCAGCACTGAATGATGAGAGCTGGCGCTGGATTTGCCATCCGATCCCACCTCGCTCGTAAACTTGCCAAGTTTCCAGAGGGCATCAACGATCGCCTGATGACTCTTCGGCTCCCACTTGACAATAAGAGGAGTACAACGCTGATCAGCGCATATGCCCCAACGATGACCAACCCAGATGACATCAAAGATAAGTTCTATGAAGAACTTGATGCCCTCATAGCAGTAGTCCCACAGTCAGAGAAGCTTATTGTCCTCGGGGACTTTAACGCCAGAGTGGGGACAGATTACCAGACCTGGGAAGGGATTCTTGGAAGACATGGTATTGGCAAGTGTAATAGCAATGGCCTGCTGCTCCTCAAGACATGTGCTACGCATGACCTTGTCATCACCAACACCCTATTCCGCCTCCCTACCCGTAACAAGACAGCTTGGATGCATCCACGCTCTAGGCACTGGCATCTGATTGACTATGTCATCACCAGAAAGAGGGACTGGCAAGACGTGAGAGTGACAAAGGCCATGTGTGGTGCCGACTGCCGGACGGATCATCGACTCATAGTGTCCAAGTTTAAACTTCGCATCCTGCCTGTGAGAAGACCCCAAGGTCAGAAGACTGCAAAGAGGCTCAAAGCCTCCAAGCTGAAGAGCAGCGTAGTTGCAGAAGAACTTCATGAAGACCTAGATAGCAGGCTGCTTGACACACCCCAGGTTGACCACACCAGCATTGAAGAGCAGTGGACGGCTTTCAGAGATGCAGTCTACTCTACCGCTCTCGAACACCTCGGACCAGAATTGAAGGCTATGTATGGACATCAGTCCTCTGGCTCCTCCCCCCTCCTCAGTGCAGATGGGACTCGGCTGCTGACAGAGAAAAAGCAGATTTTGGAGAGATGGGCTGAACACTTCAACCAGGTCCTCAACCGCCCTGCCGAAATCAATGATGAGGCCATTGCTCGCCTATCTCAGGTGGAGATCAACCTGGACCTTGACAGCCTCCCAACAGAAGAAGAAGTCAGAAAAGCCATTAGGCAACTTTCTTGTAGCAAAGCACCAGGATCAGATGCAATCCCTGCTGAAGTCTACAAAGCAGGAGGCCCATTCATGATGCAGAAGCTGACTGAGCTCTTCCAGTCTATGTGGAACGAAGGAAAGGTCCCGCAACAGTTGAAAGGTGCCAGCATTGTCCACATCTACAAGAGGAAAGGCAACCGCCAGTCTTGTGACAATCACTGAGGCATCTCCCTCCTGTCCATAGCTGGGAAGATCTTGGCTTGCATCCTGCTTAATCACCTTCTCCAACACCTTGAGCAAGGTCTCCTCCCAGAAAGCCAGTGTGGCTTCCGTGCAGAGCGTGGAACTGTCGACATGATATTTGCTGCACGCCAACTCCAGTAAAAATGTCAAGAGCAGCACAATGACCTCTTTGTGACCTTCGTCGATCTGACCAAGGCATTTGATATGGTCAGCAGAGATGGCTTATGGAAGATAATGGTGAAGTTTGGCTGCCCTAGCAGGTTCATCACAATTGTTCGGCAGTTCCACGATGGCATGATGGTGAAAGTTTTGGATGATAGTGACGAGTCAGAAGCCTTCCCAGTGACGAACGGTGTGAAGCAAGGATGCGTTCTCGCCCCTACATTCTTTAGCATGGTCTTCTCTGCTATGCTAAATGATGCCTTCCATGATTGTCAGGATGGTATACACGTCAGATACAGGACTGGCGGTGGGCTATTCAAACTCTGGCGTCTACAGGCTGTTACAAAGGTAAAGGAGACCGTCGTCAGAGACCTCTTATTCGCTGATGATTGCGCCCTCAACACCGGCACAGAGCAGAAGATGCAGCGAGAAATGGACTGCTTCTCATGAGCCTGCGACAACTTTGGACTTACAATCAGCACCAAAAAGACCGAAGTTATGTACCAGCCTGCACCCGGAAAGTCCTACCAGGAACCACACATCACAGTAAAGGGGCAGAAGTTACTGGCAGTCAACAGCTTTACTTATCTGGGCAATACTCTATCATGAGCGGTGAACATGGATGCAGAAATCAGCAACAGAATTGCCAAAACCATTGCCGCCTTTGGGAGACTCCGTGAGAATGTATGGGAGTGGAGAGGACTCAGTCTTACCACCAAGCTGAAGGTCTACCGAGCAGTGGTTCTCACCACCCTCCTCTATGCCAGCGAGACCTGGACTGTTTACAGCAGACACAGCGTCTACACCCTCCTACAGAAAGCCCAAGCCAGATGGGCTGGCCATGTCATCAGGATGTCTGATAGTCGACTACCAAAACAGCTGCTGTATGGAGAGCTGAGCCAGGGCAAGCGCTCAGTTGGAGGGCAGAAGAAACATTTCAAAGACTGCCTCAAAGTGTCCCTCAAAGACCTCAACATCAATCCCAGTAGCTGGGAATCACTTGCTCTGGACCGCCCAACCTGATGGAGCAGGACCACTAAAGGAGCATATGCAGCAGAAATCAGACGCACCTCAGAGGCTCAGAGGAAACGCGCCGCACGCAAGGCTCGAACTACCTCCACTTCCACTGCAGCACCTACCCTCATGTGTCCCACATGTGGGTGAGCTTTCAGGGCCTGGATTGGCCTCACCAGTCACCTCCGAACCCACAGTCACAAACCCTCCACCTGACAGAAGTCGTGGTCGTCTTCGACTCCGAAGGATGAACAACAACAACAACAACATCTTTTAACCATCGTAATTATACCTGCCTCTACACCTTCGTAGTTCATTCCACATACTATCTACATTCTGTGTGAATAACTTGATCCTCGGGTCCTTTTTAAATCATTCCCCCCTCACCTTAAATACTGTGACCACCTACATTATTGGCACCTCTCATGATTTTTGAACTCACTGCCTCAGGCAAACATGCCTTCTGGAGGGGAGGGGGTTCAGGGGAGGTTCATGAGAACCTCAGAGCGACTGAGGCTCTGTGGGCCTGTACTCACTGGAATTTAGAAGAATGAATGGGGATCTCATTGAAACCTATCGAATGTTAAATGAACAAGGTAGAGTGATTCTGGAGAGGCTGTGGACTCTAAGACCAGAGGTTGCAGCCTCAGAGTAGAGGAATGTCACTTTAGAACAGAGATGAGGAGGAATTTCTTTAATCAGAGCTACAAATCTGTGGAATTTGTTGCCACAGACACCCATGGAGGCCAGGTTGTTGGGTATACTTAAGACAGAGGTTAATAGGTTCTTGATTAGTCAGGGCATGAAAGATTACAGGGAGAAGATAGGAGAGTTGGCTTGAGAGGGCAGTGGACTGGCCATGATGAAATTGCGCAGCAGACTCAATGGATCAAATGGCTTAATTCTGCTGCTTATGTCTTGTGATCTTATACCTCTGTATATCAATCTTTTTAAAGGTCCTGCCATTAACTGTATTCTTTCCCCTTACCTGCAAAGTGCAACACTTCGTACTTTAATAAACTCCCAGGTTAAACTGCTTCTGCTATTTCTCCCCATAATAGGGGTCTGTGTTTGGACAGATTCTTTTTTACATTCAAATAGAAGCCACCTGATCACTGTGAATGCCATGAATCTTTATCTTGGGTTGTTCAATACCAACAAGCTCCCATATCTCGAGTGCTGAGAGGATCAGCGGAGTCTTGCTCCCCCACCATTTGTGACATTTACCAGGAACGTTGTTGATGAAGAGGTTGAAGCATTGTGGAGGATCTCACAATCACTTTAACCTACTACCATCAGGAATGAGGCCCAGGAACATCTGGACAAGGAATGCTAGATGGTAACAGTTTTTTTCCCTTAGGCTGTGAGACTAATGAATACCACCAAAGTCTCCTTACTAGAGTAATGGGCTGTTTAGCGTTTACTGTGCTGTTTGAAGCTTATTGCTTACCTGTTCCAGACACCTAGTCTTTTCAGTCCATTAGGCCTGGTGTTTAAATTGTCCAAGCCCAGGTTGTCCCCAACACAAGGACCTGGGCCTCGCTGTAGTGATACGTTCTGGGACTCTTCCAGACCGTAGTCGTATGATAATGAACTCAAAGTTCAAAGTTCAAAATAAATTTATTATCAAAGTATGTATATGTCGCCATATACAACCCAGAGATGCATTTTCTGCAGGCATTCAAATGCAATAATGTTGATGAAAAACTACACAGAAAGACTAACAAGCAACCAATGAGCAAAAGAAGACAAACTGTGCAAATAAAATAAATAAATAATACTGCAAACATGAATTCACATCATGCATTGTGTTGAAACTCGACTTTGACTTTGATAGTTCTGGTTGGTAGGCTTGTATCTTTGGGGTCTTGCTGATTTGTAGTCATTACCCAGGGGCCAGCATGAGCTCAGTTGCCTGGAGCCAGCAGCAACAACTCATCAGCTTTCACAACTAAGGAACGCTCTCCTTCCTCTGGGTCTAGTCACTGGATGAATCAAAGGTGATACAGTCCAATGTGGGTGCAGTTTTTTTTTTACTTTGGATGTGACCTGCTTTTGCTGAAGAGTGAGATATTCAAGTTCAAGTTTATTGTCACCTGACTGTACATATATACAACGTAATGAAACAATGCCAAGGAGAGCGGAATAAAACATTGCAGAGCAGAACCAGCTCGGCTTATTTCTGTGCTGTGTGTGATGTATGCTTTATGGGTGCACCTTGGTTCAGAGGAACACAGTATAATTTATACCTATTTTGATAATAAATGTACTTTGAACTTTGACCTTTGGTGTACATGTATGCACAGGTGCAATGAAACATTTACAGCAGCATCACAGTCACAGAGCATTCACAACAAAAATATAAATTATACACAACTTTTACGAGTAAAACACAATTAGAATAAAACAAAACAAAGTGGACATAGTGTTGCTGAACTATACGGATCGCTCAACAACAGGAGGCTCCACAACAGCTGGGTAATCAAGAGCTGATGCTAACATTTTTGCTGTGATTGTGAAAATGTCAAGCAAAGCATAACTTTTAATCCATAGTTATAATCAGGACTTGGCTTCATTTACAAAGTGAACGCCCACTATTTCTACCACTGAAAGGCACATCGAACAATGTCAATAACTCAAAAGGGAAATACAGAGCCATGCTGGATACTGAATGACAGACTTCTACCAAGAAGCATTCATTTTAAATGAATCAACAGTCAAACCCTGGGCTTGCATTAGCCCTTCCTAATGTTTCAGAAAGTTTAATAACCTCAGCAACAACAGAAAATATTCTTTCCACCTTGAGTGAGCACCTCAGTTATCATGGATCAGTCTATTGGGAGATGGATGTAGACCAAGCCAAGCAATCAACAGCATTCTTCAGAGCAAGCCAGCCCTTTATGAAGATGGTTACTAAACCTTTTCTAATCTGTGCAATGTCATTTGGATTAAAGCATCAGCATTTAAAAAAAATATTATTGTGTGGTGGAACCAGGTATCACTTCCATAAAATGGGGCAGCTGCTGGAGTGCTATCAACCCAGGTTCAATTCCTGCTGCTGTCTATAAGGAGTTCGCACGTTTTCCTCATGACCATGGGGGTTTCCTCTCACATTGCAAAGACATAGGTGTAATTAGTGGCATGGGCTCACTGGGCTGGAAAGGCCTGTTACTGTGCTGTGTCTCTAAATAAAAATACAAATAATAAATGGTTTGAGGTTTATACTTACTTTTCACACTTCATGCTACTTCATAAAAAAGTACTTTCAATCTCAGCTGGCAATCAACAATTTAAATCAATTAGTGAATATTGGTTTCTCCTCAGCACTTTCACACCATTCATCTGTTCGAATATTTTAAATCAGCCTCTCCAGTCTCTTAGATCTTCATTAAACTGCAGTGGTTACAGCACCTGAGACCATCGATCAGGGTTCAATTCCCACTGCTGTCTCTATGGAATCTGTACATTCTCCCTGTCACCACTTGAGTTTCCTCTGGGTGCTCTGGTTTCCTCCGACATTCCAACGACCTATGGTTTAGCATTAGTGATTTGTGGGCATGCTATTGCACTTGAAGCATGGAAAAATCCACTCTTTAGTTTATGCTGGTGCTAGAAGTGTGGCAACCCTTGCCCAGCAAAATCCTCACTGATTTGATTTGATGTGAGTGATTATTGTTTTGATGTACATGTGCAAATAAAGCCAATTTTTAAAAATCCTTGTCAGTTCCATTTGTATGTTTAAAGAAACTCATTGAGTAGGCAGGAGGACTTAATTGCTTTAAATGAAATGGAGGCGGCAAAGCACTATGGCTAGCGGCTAGCACAGCACTATTACAGCGGCAGCGGTCAGCGTTCAATTCCTACTGCTGTCTGCAGGAAGTACGCTCTCTTTACCACAGGTTCTCTTCCAGGTGTTCCAGTTTCCTCCGACATTAGTTGTGGGAATGCCGGAAGCATGGCAACACAAGCACAGTCCTCAGACTGTGATGGCCATTGTGTTGTGACTGGAGAGACACTGAAGCTAGTGGATGTAGAAGTGTTTTATTCAACAAAAATGAGCAACAGGCACCATATTGAGACACTCTTGAAAGAAGAGGCCTGCACAACCCAATATTCCACAACATTTTTATATGCTAAAGATCAAAGGTAACAGCAGGACAATTCCGTAGTTATAATTTATCTAAAATGCTTTCTTTAAATTACACATAATTTTCAAACACTTCCTTCTTCGCACCCACATTCCAAACACCCAAAATGAATGTTAATCCCTATGGACCCTAGGCTATATCCATCCATATGCAGGCTTCTGAGGTTTAAGAGGAGTGGTGTGGAATTTAATATTTGCTATATACCCTAACAGTCGATGCAAGTAACCCATTTCAGGGATTAAAAGGGATTAGCATTATTTGTCACAAGTATATCTAAACATTGAAATATGAGGTGAAATGTGTCACTTATATCTCTACATTTTATTTTACTCGATATTTTGATGTCCATGTGACAAATAAAGATAATCTTTTTAAAATAATCCACAAAGCACATTGTGAATTAAAACATGTGCAATTTTAGAGCCTGCATGAAGGTTGTTTCTTTATGCATGAGTAGATCAGTATCTCAAACAATTTTGCACATAAAGTCAGAGCTGTCACAATTACTACTTTCCTTCACATAGCCATGATTTGTTTGAATCAGAATCAAATTAGTTCTTTTGAGACTATGGCTTTGTGACTGAATCACATTTATAATTCAGGAAGAATGACAGTATCTCAGTGACATTATTATCATACTAATCGTGGAGTCAGGCTTGATCAACAAGTGGTTAGCTGCTGGAGGAGGTTTTGAACTTGCCAGCAGTAATAAAAACCTTCTTAAGTTACAGAGAAAGGTTGAACAAGTTAGGTCTCTATTCATTGGAGCGTAGAAGGTTGAGGGGGGATTTGATCGAGGTATTTAAAATGTTGAGAGGGATAGATAGAGTTGACGTGAATAGGCTGTTTCCATTGAGAGTAGGGGAGATTCAAACGAGAGGACATGATTTGAGAGTTAGGGGGCAAAAGTTTAAGGGAAACACGAGGGGGTATTTCTTTACTCAGAGAGTGATAGCTGTGTGGAATGAGCTTCCTGTAGAAGTAGTAGAGGCCAGATCAGTTGTGTCATTTAAGGTAAAATTGGATAGGTATATGGATAGGAAAGGAGTGGAGGGTTATGGGCTGAGTGCGGGTAGGTGGGACTAGGTGAGATTAAGAGTTCGGCACGGACTAGGAGGGCCGGAATGGCCTGTTTCCGTGCTGTGATTGTTATATGGTTATATGGTTATATGGTTAATGATATCAGATTGAGTGACCTAACCATGTTACCAGATGAGTACTGTACATTCCCTGAATCCACTGCTTGCTAGTTCTTGCAGAAACATGGCTCCAGGACATCTTCCCATGTAGACTCAATCTTCAGGTAATGCCACTCAGGGACTTGGACAATTATTAATATATATGTTCTGTATGCTGTGTGTCACTCTATGCACTGTGTTTCATTTTGCTGTATACATGTGTATGGTTGAATGATAACTAAACCTGAACTTAGTTAATTCATGCATTTTCCCCACCTATTCTCTAACTCAAGGCTAATTCCCTTTATCCATTACTACATACGAACCTTGAGTCTCAGGAAAAGATCATGATCTTGGGCACAGTATTCAGTCAGCCTTAAGCTAATGTTAGAGAACAGATCAATGTCAGGGAGTGTGTACACTAACTCTCTGAAAGGAAATAATGAGTGTTTTATTGCATGATGTGATTTGCAGTAAGATTACAATCACTATCTTGAAGTTATATGATTTTGTTTAATAGATATGTCAGACCATATTAAAATAATGTGTCAAGGTCGCTCAGATAGCATCATGAAGTGTGCAAACAGACCTTAGGATATTTAGAAAAAAATATTTAAAGCTCTGTCTGCATTGTAAACATCTTTGGATTGATTTTGTTATCTGAGATAGAAAAGTTGGGCAATGGTGGATTGTTCATAAGACCATAAAACATAGGAGCAGAATTAGGCCATTCAGCCCATCGAGTCGCCTCTGCCATTCCATCATGACTGAACCCGGATCCCACTCAACCCCATACCCCTGCCTTTTCACCATATGCTTTGATGCCCTGTAAATCAGTAAACAATCAACTTCCACCTTAAATTTACCCACAAACTTGGCCTTGTCATCCTTCTAATGGCTGCCCTTCACCTCTGACCCTACTCTGACCTGCAGCCAGGCAAATGTCAAAGTAAATTTATTATCAAAGTATGTACATGTCACCATATACAGGCTGAGATTTGTTTTCTGCAGGCATTTACAAAGCCGTATGAGCGTGCTATGCTGTGGGTAAGTTGTGGGCATGCTGTGTCAGCACTGGAAGTGAGATGACTTGCAGACTGTACCCTGCACATCCTCAGAAGATATTAGTCATTGAAGCAAATGGTACATTTCACTGTATATTTCAATGTTTTGATTGGCATGTGACAAATAAAGCTAACCTCTAATGAATTGATCTGTATGAAATATTTTGTCCTGTATCGCTCACAAAATGCTGGAGGAACTCAGCAGATCAATTAGCATCCACGGAGAGGAGCAAATGGTCAACGTTTCGGACCGAGAGCTTTATCAAAAGTGGAAAGGAAGGGGGAAAAAGCCAGAATAAGAAAGTGGGAGGTGGGGGAGGGGAGAAGCTTTTCCCTGTAATCCTGTTCATCATCATGATGATTATGTGCCCTGTCATATGACGTGGGCGATCATGGCCTTCCATCTGTCTTTCATTGGCTTCTGGTGAAGAACCGTTCATGCTTTTGTTCATAAATGTGAATTTGGCCTGCTGACTTCCTCCAGCATCTTGTGTGTGATGTTGTTGTTCTTATACTTTTCTCTGTCCTTGACAATGATTGTTCACGGCAATTTTTCTCCAGAAGTAGTTTACCATTGTCTTCTTCTGGGCAGTGTCTTTACAAGACGGGTGACACCAGCTATTATCAATAGTCCAGAGATTGTCTGCCTGATGTCAGTGGTCACATAACCAGGACTTGTGATATACATCAGCTGCTCATACGACCATCCACCTCCTGCTCCCATGGCTTCACGTACACCTTGCCCAGTGGTGACCTGTAGGCTAGTGGAGGGAAGGAGTGCCTTACACCTCCTTTGCTAGAGTTGCATCAACACCCTGCCACCCAATAACTCTACACATGACAATAATAAGCCAATTTACCAAAACTATAAAGGATGCAAGTGGTTTTGGGAGTTCAAGACTGCATCATTTTACATAATATCAGCTGGCAGTATAGCTCAGGGAGTTTATTGGCCCATTCTTGCTCCTAGATCAAATGTTCCAGTCGGGTAATATTATGTGCTTTCAGAAACTCAGACACTAGCAATTCTTCCTTAATAAAATTGTTCATTTGCCTTCTGCATATAAAATCTATTAATTTGCAATCACAGCCCAAAGGTTCAGCTTCGGACAGAAGGAGAAATGTCAGGCAGCAGGGGTAAAATTTGAATATATTACAGAAAGTATTAATAATTCACTGCTGCTTTTCTAGTCTCAGACCTGGTTTCAGGTGTAACACAATCTGACCATATTGACTGCTGCTTAGAAACAAGCTGAAATTGATTAACTCTCTGCTGAATGATCAACATCAGAAATACTGCAGATACTGGAAATCCAAAGCAATGCAATCAAAAAGCATGCCCACGAAGCTCTGTAGAACAACACAAAACACAACTAGCAAGAAGATAACAATAGCAAAACAAACCGCCTTTCCTCCCAAGCAGCACACACAAAATGCTGGAGGAACTTGGTAAGTGAAGCAGCATCGATGGAAATTAACAAACAGTCGATGTTTCACGCCAAGACCCTTCTTCAGGACGACAAAGGAAGGGGGAAGATGCCGGAATAAAAAGGTAGGGGGGATTGAAAGGTGCAAGTCTTTGGTTCCCAGCCAATGTGAGGCCTGTAAAACAGTAAATTACCTGAAACTTGATGACAAAGATCTCTAAATCCACCTGTGCCACATCAGCGGAATTAAGAGAGTGAAAATGAACAAAAGAGTTCAAAGTCAAACCAAGTATTCTTGCACACATTGAACAGAGTAATTGTGGTAAAAGAGAGTTGAGAAGTTGCTGAACACACTCAAGTCTGATGCCTACATACCCCCAGAGGGTTATAACATCAGCAAATGCAAGAATATATAGAGTCATAGAAAGGTACAGTACAGATCAGGCCCTTCGGCCATTTAATCCATGCTGAACCATTTAAACTGCCTACAAGAATAGTATGACTTTGACTGGATGTGCCTTCAACTGGATGCAGCGGGCAGATGGAAAAGAAAATGGTATGCTAGCAAGAGGATTTCGAAACAAGTGTAAAGTTGCCTTACTGTAGCTGTACTTGATGAGGCCTTGTGTTAAATTTTGGACACGGTATTGGTCTCTGTGCTTTCCGAGGAGGGAGTGCACTGAAGTTTTCTGGACAGATTGCTGGGGTCATACAAGGAGACTGGGTTACTTGGGCTTATACTTACTGAGAATGGGATGGCAGAACGAGAGAGGATCAAGAGGATCAAAAAACTATGAAATTTGAACCCTTAAGCAGCAGAAAGGCACCAACTCCAAGCCTTTGTCTAGTAAGGCCCATCCCAACCAGGGAAACGTGCACCTATCACCTTCTAGTTATCCTCCTTTCAATCCCCCCTACCTTTTTATTCTGGCATCTTCCCCCTTCCTTTGCCGTCCTGAAGAAGGGTCTCGGCCTGAAACATCGACTGTTTGTTAATTTCCATTGATGCTGCTTCACTTACCGAGTTCCTCCAGCATTTTTTGTGTGTTGCTTGGGATGAGTGGGTTGTGGGTTTAAACAGCTGGGGTGGTGGGGTGTGGATAAAAAAACCTGATGGTAAAACCAAGGAAAGAGTAAGAACAACAGTTCTTACTTGAAACACATAAGATTATTAAGGGATTGGACAAGATAGAGGCAGGAAATATGTTCCAGATGCTGGGAGAGTCCAGTACCATTTAGGACAGAGTTAAGGAAAAACTTCTTCTCCCAGAGAGTTGTGGGGGTCTGGAATGCACTGCCTCGGAAGGTAGTGGAGGCCAATTCTCTGGATGCTTTCAAGAAGGAGCTAGATAGGTATCTTATGGATAGGGGAATCAAGGGATATGGGGACAAGGCAGGAACCAGGTATTGATAAGGAATTGATCAGCCATGATCTCAAAATGGCGGTGCAGGCTCGAAGGGCCGAATGGTCTACTTCTGCACCTATTGTCTATTGTCTATTGTCTATAACAGTGTGAAGGCGTTTTCCCCACAGGCAGATGGAAGACCATGATTGCCTACGTCATACAACACAGCACAGGGACTCCACCTCCAGCTTTTGGACATGTAAGACCCAATTGCTTACTGCCCACCTTTAATCTCTCCCTTTTCTGACTTGAACTTTGAAATTTCAACTTTATTCAGTCGAATTGTACAACAATAGTTATGGCTACTTCGAAGACCACCAGACGAAATCCGGACCTGTCTAATGGGAGATCTAAGAAGACCGACAAGTACATGGAAGAACCCCCTTTGGGTCAAGAGATTAGAATCTTGAATCAGCAGCATCTGCACTGAAATAACTCAACTAAAAGAGAAATGTGAAGAAAAAATTGACGCTTTGAGCGTCGATCTTAAAGAAGTCAATCGAAATGTGGCTGATCTCTCTTCTCGTTTGGAAAAGGCTCAAAAAAGAATAGTGGATTTGGAAGCTCGATCATGTCGGAATAATATTCGAATTGTTGGATTAAAAGAGAAATCAGAATCTGCTGATACACTGGATTATTTTGCTAAAATGTTTCAGTCTTTATTTCCAGAGGTTTGTTCGCAACTCCCGGAGATCGAATCGGCTCATAGAACCGGTGCTTTAAAATCTTTGGATGAAGGTAAAAACAGGCATATTGTTGTGCATTTTCTCCATTTTAGAGACAAGGATCGCATTATTAAGCTTGCAAGAAAACAAAGAATATTTTCATTTCAAGGCTCAGAAGCCCGTTTTTTGGAAGATTTTCCACGCGAAATTGTTAAACAACAGAAGAGCTTTTGCTCCTTCTATGAAACTAGCTTATCAAAAGAAGCTTTTTCCATCACTACAATATTCAGCAAAATTAAGGATCATTATTAAAAATTCTGGAATTCGTATTTTCCATGAACCAGCTGAAGCATTGTGTTTTATTAACTCTTTGTTTGATGGCGAATCTGAAGTTTGAAGATTGAATGATTTAATAGTTTGATGGTCTCGTGGTGTAAAGTGAAGAAATTGGAAGATTTGATGGTTATACAAGTTCTTACCTTAAAATGTATTTTTATCTCTGGAAAAGTCTGGTTTGGAGGTTTTTAACCTCCGAAGATATAGTGGGAGAACTGTTGAAAGATCATAGATAATTCTGAACCATCTAGACTTTTTTTTCTGTAGCATCTAAATGTACCAACTGTTTTTTTTTGTGTTTCATATGCTTTTGGAAAATGGTTTTGGTTAATATTTATGGACCAAATGTTGATGATCCCTCATTTTTTAAAGCCGTCTTTGCTCTATTACCTGATTTAATGTTATTAATGGGTGGTGATTTTAATTTTAATACTTGCTTAAATCCTTTAATGGATAAGTCATCATCCAAACATCAACTTCCTAACCGTTCTGCATCACTTATTAATTCCTTTTTAATTGATTATGGTTTAATTGAGATCTGGAGGCATATGCATCCTAGTGATAGATAATATTCCTTTTACTCACATGTACATAATAAATATTCGAGAATTGACTATTTTATAGTTGACCCTGGACTTTTATGTAATGTTCAGAAATGTGAGTATGATGCGATTGCTATTTCTGATCATGTTCCTTTAAATTTAATATTTGAATTGAAAGATATTGTTTCTACCAGACCATTTTGGCGTTTTCCAGAACATTTATTACAAAGTGCAGAATTTGTTGAGTTTATTGAAGCTCAGATAAAAGAGTTTTTTTTCTTCTCTTTAATAACATAGGAAACATCTCCAAGTTAGTAATTTGGGATACATTGAAAGCTTACTTACGTGGTCAAATTATATTGTATATAGCTAAATTGAAGAAACAAACAAGAATGGAATTAGATAAAATTTCTAAACAAATTAAAGAATTAGATAACACTAATTCAATCTTTCCAAATGTTGTTTCATTTAAAGGAAGAGTAGAACTACAATCACAGTATAACTTATTACTAACGTATCCTATTGAAGGATTTTTGCTTAAATTGAAAAGTCAATTTTATATTTCTGGGGATAAAAATAATAAGCTCTTAGCTTCCCAACTAAGAGCAGTTAGAGCTAAAAGGCAAATTTTAAAGATTTGTAAAAACAATGGAGATATAGTATGTAACTATGAGGATATTAATAATACTTTAAGATATTTACTCTGATCTTTATAGATCTCAATTTCTTGCAGATTCCTCCAAAATGGAAGTTTTTTTTACATAAGATTAAATTTCCACAAATTTCTGATGAAGATCAACAGATGCTTGATGCTCCAATTACCGAGCATGAAATTCAGTAAGTTATTTTATCAATGCAATCAGGTAAAGCTCCCGGACTTGATGGTTATTGGGTGAGATTTTTCAAAAAATTTGAAAGATTACTTTCTCTGTATCTTTTGGAAATATTTCATGAATCCTTTGAGAAGGGTAATTTACCTTCTTTTTATGAAGCATCTATTTCCTTAATTCTTAAAAAAGATAAAGACTCTGTTAAATGCTCATCATATAGACCTATTTCGCTGTTAAATGTGGATGCAAAAATTCTTTCTAAAATAATGGCTAACCGCTTGGAAAATATTTTAATTAAAATCATCTCTATGGACCAAACGGGCTTTATTAAAGGCCGTTACTCTTTATCTAATGTTCAGATATTGATGGACATTATTTATTCACCATTATCTAAGCAACCTCAATGTGTTATCTCTCGATGCAGAAAAGGCATTCGATAGAGTTGAGTGGCCATACTTGTTCAAAGCATTAGAAAAATTTGGTTTTGGTAATAATTTTAATAGATGGATTCAAATGATCTATAAGAACCCTATTGCCACGGTCATTACTAACAATTACAGGTCTTCTTTCTTTTCACTTTCTCATGGTACTAGACAGGGATGTCCATTAAGCCCTTTATTATTTAATCTTGTATTGGTGCCTTTAGCTATAACATTACCGGAAGCCAAAAACATTCATGGTATTTCTATAAATGGAACCATACATAAGATTTCTCTTTATGCAGATGATCTTTTGATTTTTATTTCGAATCTTGAGGAATCAATTCCTAATCTTTTGGAAACACTTACAGATTTTGGAAAACTTTCAGGATATAAACTTAATTTGAATAAAAGTGAATTGTTTCTATTAAATGCTCTATTAGTACATGTAATGATATTCCTTTTAGAATTGTTAATACATTTAGATATTTAGGTATTATAATTACTAAAAAATATAAAGATCTTTATAAAGCTAATATAGTTCCTCTAGTAGACTCCATGAAATTACTATTTTCTAGATGGAATCCATTTACTTTTACTTTAATAGGTCATATCCATGCTGTGAAAATGATGATTTTACCTAGATTTTTACATATTTTCCAAAATATACCTATCATTTTAACTAAAAAAAAGTTTGATCAAATTGACTATCTTATTTCTTCCTTTATTTGGAACAATAAGAGACCAAGAATTAACAAGTACCATTTACAAAAACCCAAAAAAGATGGTGGACTTACACTTCCTAATTTAAGACTGTATTATTGGGCTGTACATATTAGACAATTATGTTTTTGGTTATACTGGCTCGATAAGAGCCAAAATCCACTTTGGGTTGATTTGGAATTAAAAGCTGTTAAGCAATTTCATTTAACTTCAATATTAGGAGCTCCATTACCTTTACAGCTCTCTAAAATTCCAAATTTAAATTTTACCCAGTTATTAAACAATCTTTATGGATTTGGATTCAGTTTCATAATTTTTAAAATTTTAAACAATTTAAGTTGTCTAGCTTTTTATATCGAAACTTTTCATTTAAACCTTCAATAACTGACCCCATTTTTCTCCTATGGAAAAATAAAGGGATCTGTTTTTTTACAGATTTATTTTGTAATGATCGATTGATGACTTTTGAAGAGTTAATTAACAAATACTCTCTCACTCATACAATTTTTGCAATACTTTCAGGTTAGACATTTTTTACAACAATATTTACCTAAGTTTCCATACTTACAAGAATCTGATTTGTTGGATACCATTTTGAAATTGAATCCCTTAGTGAAAGGTTCCATTAGTAGAATTTATAATTTACTCTTGTTACAAAAAGAGAACCTATCACTAAAGATTAAACAAGATTGGGAGAGAGAACTTAATATGACCTTTGTGAATGAAGATTGGATTCGAATTTTGAAAAATGTAAATTCTTCTTCTATATGTGCCAATCACTGTTTAATTCAATTTAAAATTGTCCATCATTATTATTTAACAAAGGAAAGACTATCTAAAATATTTCCTAGCGTAGATAATTACTGTGATAGATGTAAAACTGAAGTAGCTACTTTGTAACATATGTTCTGGTCATGTTCTTCATTAAAACTGTTTTGGAAATCTTTATTTTCTACAATCTCTAAAGCTTTAAAAATTAATTTACAACTTAATAGACTAACTGTTCTATTTGGAATAGTTCCGCATCATATTCAGGGTATTTCATCTTCAGATCAACATGTAATTGCAATTGTTGCATTGTTGACAAGAAGGGCTATTTTATTAAAATGGAAAGATATCTCTTCCCCTACATTAATTGAATGGTTTTCTCAAGTAATGTTATGTCTCAGCTTGGAAAAAATTAAAAGTAGAACTTTTGAACCTTGATTTGATTTTGAGAGAAGATGGGGTCCTTTTGCCAAATATTACCATTTAATTTGAATTATTCTATATGGTTTCCTTCCAATTTTATTACCTTTTTTTAAAAAATGTGAATTGGCAGTTGATGACTTTTTTCTATATATCCAGATGATGGTTAAACGTATTACTTCTGGGGGTTGATTCTAATGGGGTGTTTTTTTGTAGTTAATGGTTTTTTTTTCTTAGTTAGATGGGGTTCTTTTTTTTCCCTTCTTTTTTCTGTATATAATTTTTTTTCATTTTTATATATTATGATTAGGTTTTTTTCAGCTCTATTAATTGTATACATATTAATTTGTTGAAGTTTTGTATTATTCTATAGTTGTAGAAGATTATGTATTAATAAAAAGATTCTAAAAATAAAAATACAACACAGCACAAAATGATGATGATGATGTACAGAGATACAGGGAGAGGCTTCCCCTCCCCCAACTTCTTATTCTGGTTTCTTCACCCTTCCTTTCCACTCCTGATGAAGCGCCTCAGCCTGAAACTTTGACCTTTTGCTACCCTCTGTGACGCTACCTGATCTGCTGAATGGGCCAATCAGTTCCTTAGGCTATTCTGCCAGTCAATAATATTTAAATTGAAAGTGAAACAGTTCAATGATGGAGTGAGTGAAGTTAAGTGAAGTTATCCCCTTTAGTTCAAGAGGCTGATGGTTGAGGAGTAATAACAGTTCCTGAACCTGGTGGCATGGGTCCTGGCAGCAATGAAAAGCCTCCTCAAACTCTTAATGAAATATATCTGCTGTCCTTATATACCTTATTTGTAATTATGCCCAGGATAGAGCTTCAGAGATGTTAACATCCAGGAACTTGAGGACTTTACTGGGAATGGTGTGATAGAGTCATAGAGTCATAGAAAAGTACAGCGCAGAATCAGGCCCTTTGGTCCACCTAGTCCATGCCGAACCTTTTATGTGGACAAAAACAGCTTGCTAATGAGAGAGGTCAGTAGAGTATGGCTAGATTGATTCAAGTTGACGTGACGGTGACAGTAACTCAAATAACCACGCATTACAACAGTGGTGTGCAGAAAAGCAACTCTGAACACACAACACATTGAACTTTGAAGTGGATGGGCTACAGCAGCAGAACACGATTAACATACAGGAATTACCTGTTAAAGTGGCCACTGAGGGTATAAATGGGTGTCTACTGGCTGACAGGGCTTAGTGGGCCAAAGGACTTCACTCCATGTTGTATGGCTCCAGGGCTCTATGGAGAAGCATTTTATGAACTCCTTAATGCTTTTGACCATATCAGCTCAAGGTTGAGTTGTGTCACACAACAACTCAGCATCAGCAGAACCAAAGCATTGATTATTGACTACAAGAAGAGGAAACGGAAGGAACATGAGCCATTCTTCATTAGTTCATAGAGGCAAAGTCCCGTCCACCATTGAGTATATCTACAAGGAGCACTGCCACAAGAAAGCAGCATCCATCATCAAAGATTCCCACCATGCAATCCATAAAATTCCATTGTATTTCTCTTTTTCCTGTTAAGTGTCCAGTTTTCTGAACAGATTCACAAATGAATCTTGAGATAGTATATGGTAATATGCACTCAGTGGACACATTATTGTGAACCTCCTGTACCTAACAAAGTGACCACTGGGTGGATGTTTATGGTCTTCTGCTGCTGCAGCCCATCACTTCAAGATTCGACATGTTGTACATTCCCTGTTGTTCTGAAATAACTGGAAGACTCACCCTCAATGATTCACAAACGCCTTTTTCCCTTCCATCATCAGATTTCCAATTTTTCATAAACATTACATTGGTTTCCTTTATTTTTACACTTTTTATTTATTTTGCAATTTATGGGAAATTCTATGTTTTTGCACTGTACTGCTGCTGTAAAATGACAAATTGTACATATAAATCAAATTCTTGTTCTGCAGAGCTGTGTGGCAAAAAATTGACATTTATAGAGTCACAGAGTCACAGAGCACTACAGCACAGAAACAGGCCCTTTGGCCCATCCAGTCCATGCTGAACTATTACTCTGCCTAGTCTCATTGATCTGCACCTGAATCTGTGATGGCAATTGGTTTGCTGATGCAAAATTCTAAACTCAAATAAAGGTCTATATTGATATAGAAGCTCTATCTGTTAGAGAAAGCCACCAGTACCCTTACTAAAGGGAGATTATACTGTACCTTCCCAATCTTCAAAGAGTAGTTTTCTTCCATGGTGATTTTAGCTGGTAATACCCAATATTTCATGGTGGATCCCCTTTCCATACCAAGGAGAAGATACTTTCTATGATCCATATTTAAATCCAGGCAAGATTTTTAAAACTCACAGAGAATGTCTGTTTTATAAAAGGTTTCCCAATTACAAAGCATTTCTAAAACACAGGCACAGTTTCTGTAAGCTAAACAACACAGATGAACTAATTGTCCATCACAGAAATGGAATGTATTCTAGTTCACCCTGTGTTACTGTCATTCTTCTTGACATTCCTTACCATTCCTAAAAAGCCTGTCTGCTCTTTATATTTGTACTGTTTTTTTGCTACTTAGGTGACTTCACTGACGTGATATTTTCCATATTCCTTTTCGCATATGTGGTCTAAAAGCTTCTGGATGCGGACTTCCCAGGTACCTACAATCAATGCTGTAAAGTTGATTCTCTTGGGCACACAAGCCTTCCAACTTTCAGCTATTTGCTATACTAAGTGATACTATCAATCTAGTCTGCCAACTCCCTTGAACTAAATAACTCAGCCAGCATTGACTGTTTCGATAGAAGCTCAATCAAACAAACTCATTGCCCCACACTGCATTAAGCCCAAGTGCTGTGAGCCAGAAAGTCTGCTCTATAGGCAATATTTCCTCAAATCTGTTCTTTTAATTCCAAACTGATTATTGCTTGACACTTATATCAGAACTGAAGACTGGCTCCCATTTACACAAAGAAGCTAAACTAAGAATATTGGATGGAAGTACTCAAAAACAACACTTTGATCTTTAGAAGTGTCAGCTGCAATGTTTAGAAAGAGGAGCTTGGCAAAAAAAAACAAAGGTTCTTTCCACCACAGACCATAGCCCGCCATACTGCTCCCATCCACTTAGTTATCCAAACCTCTACAATCAAACCCACATCCACCATTTCCATTGGCAGCTCATTCCACACTTTCACCAGCATAAGAGCAGAAGATATAAGAGCAGAATTAGGCCATTTGGTCCATAGAGTCTGTTCTGCCATTTCATCATGGCTGATCCAATTTTCTTCTCAGCCTCAATCTCCAGCCTTCTCCCCATATCCCTTCATGCCCTGACCAGTCAAGAATCTATCAACCTCTCCATTAAATATAAATGGCTTCTACAGCTGCCTGTGGTAGAGAATTCCACAGATTCACCACTCTCTGACAAAAGAAATTCTTCCTTATCTCCATTCTAAAAGGCCACCCCTCTATTCTGAGGTTGTGTCCTCTGGTCTTAGACTCTCCCACTATAGGAAACATCCTCTTCACATCCATCTATCAAGGCCTTTCACCATTCAATACGTTTCAATGAGGCCACCCCTCATTCTTCTGAATTCCAGTGAATACAGGCCCAGAGCCTTCAAATGCTCTTCATGTGACAAGCCATTCAATCCTGGAATCATTTTTGTGAACCTCCTTTGAACCCTCTCCAGTTTCATCACATCCTTTCTAAGATAAGGGCTCAAACCTGTTCACAATACTCCATGTGAGGCCTCACCAGTGCTTTATAAAGTCTCAACATTACATAGAAACATAGAAAACCTACAGCACAATAGAGGCCCATTACATTGTTGTGTTTATGTTCTGTTCCTCTTGAAATGAATGCTAATATTGCATTTGCATAGGAGCAGAATTGGGCCATTCAGCCCATCCAGTCTACTCTGCCATTCCATCATGGCTGATCCCAGATCCCACTCAACCCCATATATCTTCCTTCTCGCCTTATCCTTTGATGCCCTGACCGATCAAGTAATGATCAACTTCCACCTTAAATATACCCACAGACTTGGCCTCCACCACAGTCTGTGCCAGAGCATTCCACAGGTTTATTACTCTCTGGCTAAAAAAATTTACACCTGATCTCCATTCTAAAAGGTCGCTCCTCAATTTTGAGGTTGTGCCCCCTAGTTCTGGATATCATCCACTCTATCTAGTCCTTTCAACATTCCATAGTTTAACCTTTAGGGAATTCTGCATAAGAACTCCCAGCTCCCTTTGCACCTCAGTTATTTGTATTTTCTCTCCATTTAGAAAATAGTCAACCCTTTCATTTCTTCTACCAAAGTGCATGATCACACATTTCCTGACACTTTTCCATCTGTCATTTCTTTGCTCATTGTCCTAATGTGTCTAAATCCTTCTGTAGCTTCACCATTTGCTCAAAACTACCTAACTCTCCACCTACCTTCATATCATCTGCAAACTTTGCAACAAAGTCATCAATTCCATCATCCAAATCATTGACAAATCATGTAAAAAGGATTGGTCCCAACACATACCCCTGTGGAACATTACTAGTCACCAGCAGTCAGTTAGAGAAGGCTCCCTTTATTCTCACTCTTTACATCCTGCCAATCAGCCATTGCTTTATCCATGCGAGAACCTTTCCTGTAATACTATGGACTCATAGCTTGTTAAGCAGCCTCATGTGTGGCATCCTATCAAAAGCCTTCAGAAAATCCAAGTACACAACATCAACCACTTCTCCTTTGTTAATCCTGCTTGTTATTTCTTCAAAGAATTCCAACAGCTTAGTCAGGCAAGATTTTCCCCTGAGGAAACCTCAGGCCTATTTTATCATGTGCCTCCAAGTACCCTAAGATCTCATCCTTAATAATCCACTCTAACATCTTTCCAACCACTGAGATCAGGCTTACTGGTCTATAGTTTCCTTTCTTCTGCCTCTCTCCCTTCTTGAAGAGTGGAGTGACACTTACAATTTTCCAGTCTTCAGCAACCATTCCAGAACCTAGTGATTTATGAAAGATCATTACTAATGCTTCCACAATCTCTTCAGCCACCTCTTTCAGAACTCTGGAGTGTATACCATCAAGTCCAGGTGACTTATCTACCTTCAGACCTTCCAGTTTCCCAAGAACCTTATTTCTAGTTGTGGTAACTTCACACACTTCATGACCCTGACACCTGGAACTTCCTTCATATGGTTTGTGTCTTACACAGTGAAGACTGATGCAAAACACTTACTGGTACTTAGTTCATCCACTATTTCATTGTCCCCCATTACTACCTCTCCAGCATTGTTTTCCAGTGGTCCAGTATCCACTCTCACCTCTCCTTTATACTTTATGTATCGGAGGAAACTTTTGGTATCCTCTTTAAAATTATTGACTAGCTTACTTTCATATTCCATTTTTACCTTCTTGATGACTTTTTTAGTTGCTTTCTGTTGGTTTTTAAAAGCTTCCCAATCTGCTAACTTCCCACTAATTTTTGCTCTATTATATGCCCTCTCTTTGACTTTTATGTTCATTTTGACTTCTCTTGTTAGCCACGGCTGTGTCATCTTTCCTTTAGAATACTTCTTTCTCTTTGGAATCCTGCACCTTCTGAATTGCTTCCAGAAATTACTGCTCTGCTGTCATCCCTGTCAGTGTCCTTTTCCAAACAATCCTAGCCAACTCCCCTCTCATGCCTCTGTAATTCCCTTTGCTCTACTGTAATACTGATCCATATGACTTTAGCTTCCTCTTCTCTCAAATTTCAGGGTGAATTTAATCATATTATGATCACTTGCCACTAAGGGCTCTTATACCTTAAGCTCTCTAATCAATTTTGGTTCATTCCACACCTTATCCAGAATAGCTGTCCCTTATTTCTTATATCCCTGATCCCTATGCAGAACCTTGTCACTCATCCTACCCATGTCATTGGTACCTACATGGACCACAACTTCTGGCTGTTCACCCTCCTACTTAAGAATACTGAAGACTCAATTGAGATATCCCAGACTCTAATGCCCAGGGGGCAATGTACCATCATGGAATCTCGTTCTCACCCACAGAACCTTTCCCTCCATTCCCCTTACTAACAAAGCCCCCATCACCACAGGGTGCCTCTTCTCCCCCCTTCCCTTCTGAGTCACAGAGGCAGAAGACCCGACCACAGTGGCTTTCTTCTGTTAGGTCAATGACTGGGTGCAACTGTCAACAGAGCAAAGAGTTAAATTCTAGCACAGAGGCAAAATTCAAAAGGGTGAAGAATGCAGGGCTGAAGGTGTTGTATTTAAATACACGTAGCATTCAGAATAAGTTGGAGGAACTCGTGGTGCAATTAGAGATTGGTTGGTCTGACGTTGTGGGCATCGCTGAGTCGTAGCTGAAAGAAGGTCATAGTTGGAAGGTTAACATCAAAGGAAAAACTTTCTATCGACAGGACTGGCAGGAAGGCATAGGCGGTTGTGTGGCTCTGTTGGTAAGAGATGGAATTACATCTTTAGAAAGAGGTGACATATGGTCAGAGAATTTTGAAGCTTTATGGGTGGAGTTAAGAAACTGCAAGGATAAAAAAAATAATTTGGGATTCATATATAGGCCACCGAATAGTAGCCAAGATGTGGGGTTGAGATTGTAAAGGGAGCTGGAAAGGACATGAAGGGTAATGCAAGGGGATTGGGAAAATCAGGTTGGTGTCAGATCACAAGAGAGGAAGTTTGTTGGATGAATTCATACTGCAATTTGAGAGGAAGAAGCACAAGTCACATGTATCAATATCACAATGGAATAAAGGGAATTACGGAGGCATGAAAGAGGAGCTTGCCCATGTGGATTGGAAGGGGATATTGGCAGAGATGATGGCAGAACAAAGGTGGCTGAAGTTTCTGGGAATAGTTCACAAGGTGCAGGATAGTTATGTTCCACAAAGAAGAAGTTCTCAAGTGGCAGGGGTAGGCAACCGTGGCTGACAAAGGAAGTTAAGGACTGCATAAAAGCCAAGGAAAGGGCATATAAGGTAACAAAAGTGAGTGGGAGGCTGGATAATTGGGAAGTTTTTACAATCCAAAAAAAGGCAGCTAAAAAAGCTATAAGAAGGGAAAAGATGAAATATGAGGGCAAACTAGCCAATAATATAAAGCAGGATACCAATAGTTTTTTTCAGTTATATAAAGAATAAGAGGGAGGTGAGAGTTAATATTGGACCACTGGAAAATGATGCTGGTGGGGTAGTAGTGAGGGACAAAGAAATGGCAGCTGAATTTAATGAGTACTTTGCATCTGTCTTCACTGTGGAAGGCACTAGCAGTGTGCCAGAGGTCAGTGAATGTCAGGGAGCAGGAGTGAGTGTCATTGTTATTACAAAGGAAAAAGTGATAAGCAAACTCAAAAGTCAAAACACCTGGACCAGGTGGGCTACATCTCAGAGTCCTGAGAGAGTTTGCTGAAGAGATGCTTTGGTCATGATCTTTCAAGAATCACTTGATTCTGGCATGGTCCCGGAGGACTGGAAGTTTGCAAATGTCACTCCATTGTTTAAGAAGGGAGGAAGGCAAAAGAAAGGAAATTATAGGCCAGTTAGCCCTACCTCAGTGGTTGGGAAAGTGTTGGAGTCTATTATTAAGGATGAAGTTTCGAGGTACTTGGAGACTAATGATAAAATAAGTCAAAGTCAGCATGGTTTCTGTAAAGGGAAATCTTGCCTGACAAATCTGTTCCTCGAGGAAGTAACAAGCAATGTGGACAAAGGAGAGGTAGTGGATGTCATCTACTTGGATTTTCAGAAGATGTTTAATAAGGAGACACAGGGGGCTGCTTAACAAGATAAAATCCTATGGTGTTACAGGAAAGATGCTGGCGTGGATAGCAAAATGGCTGACAGGCAGGAGGCAGCGAGTGGGAATAATAAGGGGCCTTTTCTGGTTAGCTGCCAGTGACTAGCAGTGTTCCTCAGGGGTCAGTATTGGGACCACTACTTTTCACATTGTTTGTCAATGATTTGGATAAGGGAACTGATGGCTTTGTAGCAAAGTTTGTGGATGATAGAGGGGTAGATGTAGATGATAGTGCTGAGGAAGCAATGCGATTGCAGCAAGACTTAGACAAATTGGAAGAATGGGCAAAATATTGGCAGATGGAATACAGTGCTAGGAAATCTATGATAATGCATTTTGGTAAATGCAACAAAAGTGCAGACTATTATCTAAATGGGGAGAAGGTTCAAACTTAGGAGTCCTCGTGCAAGACTCAGAAGGTTAAATTACAGGTTAAGTCTGTGGTAAAGAAGGCAAATGCAATGTTGGCATTCAAGGGGAATAGAATATAAAAACAAGGAGATAATGCTGAGCATTTATAAGACAGTTGTCAGGCTGCACTTGGTGGATTGTCAACAGTTTTGGGCCCAATATCTCAGAAAGGGATTAACATATGAGGAGCGTTAAGGCATCTTTGGGCCTGTACTCACTGGAATTTAGAAGAATGTGTGGGAATCTCAATGAAACCTACCAAATATTGAAAGAACTAGATAGTGAGGATGTGGAGAGGATGTTTCCAATATGGGGGTATCCAGAACTAGAGGGCACAGTCTCAAATTTGAAGGGCGACCTTTTAGAACAGAGGTAAGGAGGATTTTTTTTTTAGCCAGAGTGGTGAATTTGTGGAACGCTCTGCCACAGGCTGCAGTGGAGTCCAAGTCTGTGGGTGTATTTAAGGCAGAAGTTGATAGTTTCCTGATCAGTTAGGGCATCAGAGGATATGGCGAGAAGGTAGGTGTATGGGTCTGAGTGGGTTCTGGGATCAGCCATGATGGAATAGCAGACTCGATGGGCTGAATGGCCTAATTCTACTCCTATGTCTTATGGTCATTCCCCCCCCGACAGTATCCAAAGTGATATACCTGTTGTTGAGGGGGATGTCCACAGGGGTACTCTGCACTGGCTCCCTAACCCTTTTCCCCTTCTTGATTGTCATCCAGTTTCCTGCATCCTGCACATTGGGGGTAACTGTCTCTCTATATATCCAATCTATCACCTCTTCAGCCTCCCGAATGATCCGGAGTTTATCCAGCGCCGGCTCCAACTCCTCAACATGGCTTGTTAGAAGCTGCAGGTGGATACACTTCCCACAGGTGTAGTGGTCAGGAATATGGGATGTCTTCCAGCCTTCAAACATCCCACAAGAGGAGCATTCCACTCTCCTGCCTGGCATCTCTTTTGTCCTCGCTGAGCAGACATAAAGAAGAAAGTGGAAAATCTTGAGCTTTTCTTTCCTTTGCTTTCTCTGAGTGAAGCCTCTCTTCACTGAAACCTCAAAGACCTAAAGCCTTAAAGTCATCTCTCTAACTATGTCCACTCAGACAATGGTCACTGCACTTGCTTTAATTAAATGGTCCTTTAATTTGCTCTTATTAATTAATCCCAAATGCTGATTGGCCACTGGTAAAAGCTCTATTACTCTGCCACGAGCTACCCCTGCCTTTTATCCTCAGGCAGTGGACCTGATTGAAGCCTCCTCCTCTCCAAACTTCCAATGTCTGGTCAAAGCTCTATTATACTGCCATGAACTACTCCTGCCTTTTATCCTTGGGTGGAGAAGCTCCGCCATTTGTGTGAAGTTCCCCCTCGAGATCTCCTTACACATTTCACCTTAAACATGGAAAGTTTAAAGTTGAAGATCCAAAAAGAGAAAATGTTACATTTCTGGAAGCACTCAACAAGTTAGACAGCAACTGTGGAAAGAAAGACAGTTAACATTTCAGGTCTAGGAACTTCCCTCAGATTGTTTCCAACATTTGCTGTTTTATTTTTCAGTTTGCCAGCTTCTGCAGATTTGTTTTGGAGTTTAATTTGCTGTAAAGATTTGAGGCTGTGCTTTGGGAGATATAAAACAGCTTGTAGTTAGTATTCTTTAGTGAATGCAATTTGGGCCGGAAATATGTAACATCTCTGCTGAGATTTATGTATTTTTATAAAGTAGGGAATAAAAATCTTTTGGAAAGTTTCAACTTCTGTGGAGGGAGAGCAAGTTAGCGATTCAGAATTCAACTTCAATCAGAACTTCTGATTTTGAATATTTACTAATCAGGTTTGGCAATGACTTGGAAAAGGATTATAAGAATGATATTATAGGTCCAGCAGGGAGTGCTAAGAAAGTGCCCGACTATTGAGTGAGATATTAATCTGAAGCTCATCTGCCCCCTTGTGTAGATATAAAGAATTACATGCACGACTCCATGAAGACCAAAGATGCTTTATCTTTTTGTACCTTATTGTCTGCCTGCACTGCACTTTCTCTTCAACTGTATCTGCATTCTGTTATTGGCTTGTACTACCTCGGCACACTGATGAGCTGAAATGATCCATTTGGATGGCACACACATTACAATAATTTACTAAACTCATCCATCACATGTACATTGAAACAGATAGAGAAATGCACCATCTGTATTAACAACCAACAATGATGTGATGGGGGCAGCTCACAAGTAATTTAAAACTTAAGTAAAGCAATTTTCTAGTTTCACGGGTAAAGCCCTCCCAACATCTACATAAAATGTTAACATAGAAAAGCAGCATCCATCATCAAACAACATGCTGGATGAACTCAGCAGGTCGGGCAGCATCCGCGGAAATGAAAGTCAATGTTTTGGGCCGAGACCCTTCATCAGGACTGAAGAAGGAAGGCCCCCTCTTTTGCCTCATGGTTCCGCCTCCTTCTACTGCCCCCTTACATTCCTTCTTCACCTTTCCTACCTATCCCCTCCCTGCTTCCCCTCCCCCACCCCTTGATCTTTCCCCTTACTGGTTTTTCACCTGGCACCTACCAGCCTTCTCCTTCCCACCCTCCCCCTACCTTCTTTATAGGGCCCCTGCCCCGTCTCTCTTCAGTCCTGACAAAGGGTCTCAGCCGGAAACGTTGACTGTTCGTTTCTATGGATGCTGCCCGACCTGCTGAGTTCCTCCAGTGTGTTGTGCATGTTGCTTTGACCCCAGCATCTGCAAGTATTTTGCGTTATCCATCATCAAAGATCCTCACTACCCAGGCCATGCTCTTTTCTCTCTGCTGCCATCAGGTAGATTGTTCAAGTGCTTCAGGACTCACAGCACCAGATTCAAGAACAGTTACCAGTCCCCTCAACCATCAGTCTCTTGAACAGAAGGAGATAACTACACTCATTCTATTTCTGGTGTTCCCACAACCAATTGTCTCACTTCAAGGACTCTTTGTCTTGTTATTTCATGCTTGTTATTTATTGCTAATTATTTATTTTTGCATTTGCACCATTTGTTGTCCATTGATCCTGTTTACAGTTTTCTCCCCATGACCATGCGGGTTTCCTCCAGGTGCTCTGATTTCCTCCCACATTCCAAATATGAAAAGTTTAGGACTATTAAGTTGTGGGCATGCTACATTGGCACTGGAAGCCTGGCAACACTTGCACGCTGTCCCCAGCACATCCTCGGACTGTGTTCATCGTTGAATCAAACAACATACTTCACTGCATGTTCCAATGCACTTGAGACAAATAAAGTTAATCTTTGTAAGTAACTTGTCTTACATGTCTCTCCAACCTGGTTGAAACATGTTTGGGAAGTTGGCTCTGTATATCCAATGTTCTTCACTCAAAATCACTGAATTAACTATCTATAACCACCAGCATTCAATGTAATTTCTAGTCCTGAGTGAAACAGTTTCAATTCATGTTTGATTGCACTGATTTTATAAGTATTTATTTTATAATGGATAACTTAAGAGAGTCTTTTTCTGTTTTTGTGGTAATCAAAATATCCCAATTATCTAATCAAAATTAAGATCCATTCACAAGTGTTAGGTTTGACATCAGGGAAAGAACTTAGTATTCATTCATGTTGAGAAACTAATTGTTTGTAGCCGTCCATTTAGAGAAGCGGTAACGTTAAGTAATTATGCTCAATTTAACAGCCATCAAGTACAGGTTATGGATTGTTGAATGCATGAAAGAGACATTCATGTTGGAATGGTTTTACTGAAATAAACAAATGCAGGTACATTTAAAGACGCAGGACTGGCTGCATGGACCATAACTATAGATCGCTGTTAAATAAATCAGCAAGAAGGCAACTTAGTGTGTCCATTGTTTATGTTTTACCATTTTGTAAGAAGTAAATTGTTCAAAGCTGGTGGATCAAAAGAAAGTGAACAAATTATTCTCTCTATCTGTTCTCGATAAATCAGGATGTCACTGTCTGGGCAACCTGCCAGAAATTATTCTACATTTTTACAGAAGTTCAAAGAATGTGAATGTTATATTGCTCTGCCACCTTCAGCCAAGCTGACATGAACATCATCTGTGTGGGTGGCTCACTCCTTCGCTAACTTTGATATCCCATCAAACTGAATCCCAAATCCATGGAAGCAACTCTTAATGTAGGAAAGAGGGTGGACCTATTTTAATTTGATATTGTCTAGAACTCCCAGAGTTGTCATGTATCGCCGACAAAAAAAGCACAAGGCATGTCACATCTTTTAGAACAGTTTCTGGCAACTAATGATATGTTGGCACTAGGTTACATCTCTGAGGATCTAACCTGGTCCCAACATATTGATGTAATTATAAAGAATGCAAGACAGTGGCTATACCTTATTAGGAGTTTGAAGAGATGTGGCATGTCAACAAATACACTCAAGAACTTCTATAGATGTACCGTGGAGAGGATACTGACAGGCTATATCACTGTCTGGTATGAGGGAGGAGGGGCTACTACACGAGACTGAAAGAAGCTGCAGAGGGTTGTAAATCTAGTCAGCTCCATCTTGGGCACTAGCCTACAAAGTACCCAGGACATCTTCAGGGAATAGTGTCTCAGAAAGGCAGCGTCCATTATTAAGAACCTCTAACACCCAGAGCATGCTCTTTTCTCACTGTTACCTTCAGGTAGGAGGTACAGAAACCTGAAGGCACGCACTCAGCTATTCAGGAACAGCTTCTTCCCCTCTGCCTTCCGATTCCTAAATGGACATTGAACCCTTGGGGACTACCTCACTTTTTAAAAATAAATAATATTTCTGTTTTTTGCACGATGTTAATCTATTCAATATGTGTATACTGTAATTGATTTACTTATTTATTATTATTATTATTTTATTTTTTGTTTTTTTCTCTGCTAGATTATGTATTGCATTGAACTGCAGCTGCAAAGTTAACAAATTTCATGTCACATGCCAGTGATAATAAACCTGATTCTGATTCTTACTCTCTCTCTTACCCTAATTCTATTGTTGTAATCATTCTATCGTCTGTACTCAGTAAAGCAGCCAATTTAAGACTCCACCTACCCCAAATATTATCACTCGTACCCTCTCCCATCAGGCAGAAGATACAAAAGCTTGAAAGCACATACCACCAGGATCAAGGAGAGCTTCTATTCTCATACAGATTATTGAGCGGCTCTCTAACATGATAAGATGGACTCTTGACCTCACAATCTACCTCATTATGGCCTTGCTCAATACTGTCTGCCTGCACTGCACGCTCTCTGTAGCTGAGATGGAGATTTAAAATGACAAGTGAAAGGTTTTAAAAATGTGGTTCTGGATTGTGACTCTGGAGGGAAAGGCTCCACACCCCTGATCCTCTAGTCCCAATCTCATTATCCCCTGGCCCTCTGATTGTCCCAATCCTTTAAGGCCACTCTCATTCCATGAGGAATCAGAATCAGGTTTATTATTGCCAGCATGTGATGTGAAGTTTGTTAACTTAGCAACAGCATTTCAATGCTATACATAATCTAGCAGAGAGAAAATAATAATAATAATAATAATAATAAACAAGTAAATCAATTATGTATATTGAATAGATTTTAAAAATGTGCAAAAATAGAAAATACTGTATTTTTTTTTAAAGTGAGGTAGTGTCCGAAGATTCAATAGGAATCGGATGGCAGAGAGGCTGTTCCTGAATCGCTGAGTGTGTGCCTTCAGGCTTCCTACCTGATGGTAACAGTGAGAAAAGGGCATGCCTTGGGTGCTGGAGGTCCTTAATAATGGACACTGCCTTTCTGAGACACCATTCCCTGAAGAAGTCCTGGCTATGACCCAAGATGGAGCTGACTAGATTTATAACCTTTGCAGCTTCTTTCGGTCCTGTGCAGTAGCTCCCACCCCATATCAGACAGTGATGTAGCTTGTCAGAATGTTCTCCACGGTACAACTATAGAAGTTTTCGAGTGTATTTTTTGACATGCCAAATCTCCTAATAAAGTATAGTCTCTGTCTTGCCTTCTTTGTAACTACATCGGTATGTTAGGACAAGGTTAGGTCCTCAGAGATCTTGACACCCAGGAGCTTGAAGCTGCTCACTCTCTCCACTTCTAATTCCGCTATGAGGATTGGTATGTGTTCCTTCATCTTACCCTTCCTGAATTCCACAATCAGCTCTTTCATCTTACTGACGTTGAGTGCCAGGTCGTTGTTACAGCACCACTCCACTAGTAGGCATATCTCACTCCTGTACGCCCTCTTTCACCAGCCACGCCATTACCACCACCAACTATTGTCTCCAATTTGCTTAAACAACACTGTCACCTGTACACTGGGCACTTACCTTCCACTGGAATCTAATCCCAACCATCATACTCTGATAATTGGAACACCAACGGATGCATTTCATTAGGAGTTTGAGGAAATTTGGTATGTCACCCAAAGGTTCTTGTAAATTTCTACAGATGTATCATGGAAAACATTTGAACTAGTTGTGTAACCATTTGGTATGGAGGGGGCACTGTACAAGACCAGAAAAAGCTGCAGAAGTTTGTGAACTCAACCAGCTCCATCATGGGAACTAGCCTCCATGGCATCAAGGTAATCTTCAAAAGACGATCCCTCATAAAGGCTGCATCCATCATTAAGGACTCCACACAGGACATGTCCTCTTCTCATTACTACCATCAGGGAGAAGGCACAGGAGCCTAAAGACACATACCAAATGTTTACAAACAGCTTCTTCCCTCCACGCTTAGATTTCTGAACAAACAATGAATCCATGAACATTACCTCACTATTTCACTCCCTTTTTGCACTACTTATTGAATTTAATCTACATATATATTTCTTATTGTAACATAGTTTTTATTATTATGCAGTACTACTGTAAAGCAGCAGGTTTCACAACATATGTCAGTGATAATAAACCTGATTCTCATTATTGCTTGGCCTAACAGTAATGCCTACCCAGTGACCATACCTGCCCCATGATGCATCTGTTGTTCATTTCTTCCAGCTCCAGCCAGAGCATCAAGTGTGAGCCCTGTCAGATGTTCAGAAATCATTCTGGTTGGCAGGGAAACCTGGAAATGATATATTGTGAGCCAGATGGGGCAGGTCTAACAACATGCAGCAAGTTCTTTTTATAGTTAGTACTTTTGTCCCTGGTTATTATAACCCTTTGTAATTTCAGGAGAAAGGCTTTTTGTGATATCTTTAAAAACATACTTTCACTCTCAGTGCTTTTAAAGATTCTTCAAACAAGCTCAGTTCCTGCATCTCATTGTTCATAAACCTTCTGAAGTGACCTTCAATGATGAACTTGCTTTTTAACTTTACATAGCAGAATTCCTTATAACTTCATTCAACATTAGGGAATCCCTTGTTATGACATCTTTCACTGAAAATGACAATACCACAGTAAAGAATGAATTGCTAAACTGTTCCCATTTCTCAGGTTAATGTAACATTACACCCGTGTCACGTGATGGTAGCATTTTCCAGCGGCTTTCAATGAAAACAGCTTTTTATCTTATGAAGCTGGGATAGATAGCACAGAAGTGAAGGTTGAGAATTGAACAAAACTCACAATCTTGTCTGTGACAGCAACACAAACAAAGTGCTGGAGGAACTCAGCAAGTCAGGCAGCATCTACAGAGGAGAAGCAATAGTCAACATTTTACATGAAACATCAAACATAGGACAGTACAGGTCTTTCAGCCCACAATGTTGTGCTGACCTTTTAACCTCCTTGTAGATCAATCTAACCCTTCTCTCCTACATAGCTCTTAATTTTTCTTTAATCGGTGTGCTTATCTAAGAGTATTTTAAATTTATTTATCTTATTTACTTCGACATACAGCCGGTGGCCCCCAATTACACCCATGTGACCTACTAACCTGTATGTCTTTGGAATGCGGGTGGAAACTGGAGTGCACGGAGGAAACCCACATGGTTACAGGAGAATGTACAGATTCCTTACAAACAGCAAAGGTATTGAATCCATGTCACTAACATTACACTAATCACTACGCTACCTATTGTATCTGCCTCTACCAATGCAAGTGTGTTTTGGGCTGAGACTGTTTATCAGACCGGAAAGAAAAGGGGCAGAAGGTAGAAGGTAGGGGAAGAAATACAAGCTGGTAGATGATAGGTGAGACCAGGTGAGGAGGATGGTGGGGGAGATGAAGTAAGAAGCTGGGAGGGGGTAGTTGGAAGAGGGGAAGGGCTTAAGAAGAAGGAGTCTAATGGAGAGGACAGTGGAAGAAAGAGAAGGAGGACGGGAACCAGAGCTGTGTGATGGACAGGCGAGGAGAAGGGAAAGAGTGAGAGGATAACCAGAATGAGGAGTGGAGAAAGAGAGGAGAGTGGGAGGAGAAATTACCAGAAGTTAAAGAAATTAATGTTCATGACATCAGGTTGGATTGAATACAAGGTGTTGCTCCTTCAACTTGACAGTGGCCTTATCATGACAGTAGTTACCATCAGGTTGGAGGCTACCTAGATGGGTACTATGTTTAGGCTTGGCTCCTGAAGTAACCAATCTGTCTTCAAGGGTGTATCACTGGGCTTTTACAGTACACAAAGGTGCTTCCTCCCCACACATCCAAAGCACCTGCAGGTTAGCACTGCGTCAGGTACCAACTATCTAATAGATCTTTTGAAAGTGACTTAAACTCTGATCTGGTGCAGGGGCAGTTATAGTAAGGCAAGTCCTATCCTCTCTGGACAGGATAATCATTATGAGAAACATGGCACCATGTCCAAAAGCAAAAATTAGTGCATGGCATAATATCACTTAGTTTCCAAATAATTTTTTCCCTCACTTGGGACTTCCAAGTCTAGGTCCATTAACCTATCACAGGCTGACCAAGGTTAGACAATTCACAACACAACTCTTAATTATTTTAAATCTTGCACTTTATTCTCTCTGCACAAACATGAATATAACTATGTTGACCCCACACCAACAATTTCAGTCATCAATGCTATTATTCTCATTGTACCAATACTCAATCAGACCACCTCTATAACTTACAGTGTAACACTGAAATAGGGAATCTCCCACTGGCCAAACAGTATGGGGGTATTCCTTGAGATAATTGATCTCCTATCATCATCTCCTATCATCATCATCCTTCATACATGGCGAGAAAGGCAAACACAATGTTAGAATTCATTTTGAGAAGACTAGAATATAAAAGCAAGGACATAATGCTGAGGCTTTTTAAGGTATTTGCTTGACTGCACTTGGAAGATTATAAGTAGTTATGCGCCCTTTATCTAAGAAAGGATGTGCTGGCATTGGAGAGAGTCCAGAAAAAGTTCATGAGAATTTTCCCTGGAATGAAAAGGTTAACATATGAAGAGTGTTTGCCGGCTCGGGCCTGTACTCGCTGGAGTTAGAAGAATGATGAGGCTTCTCATTGAAATATATTGAATAGATAGAGTGAGCATGAGGAGGATGTTCCCTATAGTGGGGGGAGTCTAAGATCAGATGGCATTCTGAGATCTATTCCCTCAGAATAGAGGGAACATTTAGAACAGAGATGAGGAAAGAGATGCAGTGAAAGCAGTCTCCGAGTTCGTCGAACCTCCGAGCCTCCAACCATCCCCTCTGAGCACAGCCTCTCTGAGTACCATCCTCTGCCGAGCACACTACGGCACCCCCGCCAACGGCCACCGGCAATGTGACCCCGAGGACTGGGGGCCTGTTCTTCTCAGTAGAGACCCGAACCTCACAACAGCAGCAGCAATGAAGAAGGCCTTCCTGGAGATTTCCAGATGTTTCTCTGTGCTCCCACGTCTGTTTTTCAACACATTAGGATTGTGCACGGCACCCCGCTTAACAAATAACAGATATCAATTCCGGAGTGGCCGCTGCAAACTGTGTCATGCCGCCATCTTGGTCACGTGGACCATGGTATCAAAGGTTATGAGGAGAAAGCAGGAGAATGGAGTTGAGAAGGAATAGGGTTGAGATAGAGCAGATTCAATGAGTTGAATGACCTAATTCTGTTCCTATGTCCTATAGTATTGTAGTCTATAGTCCTAAAGTCTATGGTCTTGAAGTCTATGGTCCTATAGTGTATGGTCATGTGGTCTTATGGTCTTGTAATCTATGGTCCTTTTGTCTATGGTCATGTGGTCTATGATGTTGTAGTCTACGATCCTATAGCCTATGGTCATGTGATCTTATGATCTTGTAATCTATGATCCCATAATCTATGGTCATGTGGTCTATGGTGTTGTAGTCTATGGTCCTATAGTCTATGGACTTACATACTGAATCCTGAAATCACAAAAACTGAACATTGCAAGAGAAAGTTATACAGTACTGAAGACTGAATGCTTTTCCAGAAATTGTTTTTCCAAATGCTCGACATAATTCGATAAAACTAGGCAGACTGCAGCTTTGGAGACTGACAAGAAAAGTCCTCTGGCCCAGTATCAGTCTTACAATGGAACATGGATTGTATGAACAGAATTTCCAATTTTCAAATCTCTGAGGAACAAAAAAAGATAATGAAGGTTCCTTATGAGTTTGTGCTGGTTTTTTGAAAAAAAAATTCAAGTAGCTCCTATAGCCTCCTGTTCTCAAAGTTCTGCAATTTTGTGTGTTTTATGCCGTTATCCAATTTTCTTCAAAAGTTATTATTATAAACTACCTCTAAATCTTATTCAAGCAGTGTATTCAGTTCACAGCAACTTGCTGCATTTCTTTTCATTCTCATTATGAATGGTCCACGAACCCATGACCATTAAACCTCGTAATTCATCTTTTCACTATTTAACTATTTTTTGTAACTTATGATAAGATTTATATATTTCACTGTACTGCTCCCTTAAAACAACAAATTTCACAACATCAGTGATAACAAACCTGATGCTGACCCGAACACTGTTGTGTGCACCTCCATACTTGTGTACTCTGATTGATCCCAAAAATGCAAACAATCTCTCCATCAAAACTCACAAGAAACTTAAAGTTCAAAATTTCAAAGTAATTTTATTATTGAAGTACATATATGTCACCAAATACTACCCTGAGATTCATTTTCTTGCAGACATACACAGTGGAACAAAAAATACAATAGAATCAATGAAGAGCTACACACAAAGACTGACAACCAATTTGCAAAAGAAAACAAACTGTGCAAATACTGTACAAAAGTAATTAAAATAAATAAATAAATAAATAAATAGTAAATGGATCATAGAAACATAGAACATAGAAATCTACAACAAATTAAAGAACAGAGAACAATACAGCACAGTACAGGACAATTCGGCCCACAATGTTGTGCCAACTCTTAAACAATGCCTCCCATATAACCCTCCACCTTAAATTCCTCCATATACCTGTCTAGTAGTCTCTTAAATTTCACTAGTGTATCTACCTCCACTACTGACTCAGGCAGTGCATTCCACGCACCAACCACTCTCTCAGTAAAAAACCTTCCTCTAATATCCCCCTTGAACTTTCCTCCTCTTACCTTAAAGCCATGTCCTCTTGTACTGAGCAGTGGTGCCCTGGGGAAGAGGTGCCAGCTTCCACTCTATTTATTCCTCTTAATATCTTGTACACCTCTATCATGTCTCCTCTCATCCTCCTTCTCTCCAGAGAGTAAAATCCTAGCTCCCTTAATCCCTGATCATAATGCATACTCTCTAAACCAGGCAGCAGCCTGGTAAATCTCCTCTGTACCCTTTCCAATGCTTCCACATCCTTCTTATAGTGAGGTGACAAGAACTGGACACAGTACTCCAAGTGTGGCCTAACCAGAGTTTTATAGAGCTACATCATTACCCCGCAACTTTTAAACTCTATCCCTTGACTTATGAAAGCTAACATTCCATAAGCTTTCTTAACTACCCTATCTACTTGTGAAGCAACTTTCATGGATCTGTGGACATGTACCCCCAGATCCCTCTGCTCCTCCAAGTATCCTGCCCTTCAGCCTACAAGATTGTGCCAACCATGTAACCTACTCTAGAAAATGCCTAAAATTTTCCTACCATATATTTTTCTAAGCTCCTCTTTTAAGAGGCTCTTAAAAGACTCCATTGTATCCACTTCTACCACCTTCACTGGCAGCCCATTCCACACACCCACCACTCTCTTCATGAAAAACTTACCCCTGACATCCCCCTTGTAGCTACTTTCAATTACCTTCAAACTATGCCCCCTCATGTTAACCATTTCAACCCTGGGAAAAATCCTGTAATCACGTGCTTGACTGGTCGGCAGATATGACCAGGGCATTTGATGATACCAAACAAGCTCTTTTTAACACAACCCTACTGGCACACCCACTTCCCGACACACCTATAGCTGTTACTATGGATGCTTCAGTCTATGCTGTGGATGCTGAGCATGAACAGTTGACCGCAGGCATGCAGCAGCTGCTCATCTTTCTCCATCCTGCCTGAAAGGAGTTTCATGTTAGACTGTGAGCTTCTCTGTCTCTATCTGTCTGTCCACCATTTTCATTTCCCCTAGAGGGTTGCTATTTCACAGCATTCATTAACCACAAACCCCTCGTGCACTCGATAGCCGAAATATCAGACCCTTGGTCTGCACGACAGCAAGGCCACCTGGCCTACATGTCCGAGTTCACTGTGAAATTTGAGAAAGTGAAGCTGAAATCTGATGTGTCAATATTTCAGTGGAGTAAAGGAAATTACAGTGGCATGAGTGAGGAACTGGCCAAGGTTGACTGGAAAGGGACACTAGCGGGAAGAACAACAGAGCAGCAGTGGCTGGAGTTTATGTGAGAAGTGAGGAAGGTGCAATGCAGATATATTCCAAAGAAGAAGAAATTTTCGAATGGAAAAAGGATGCAACCGTGGCTGACAAGAGAAGTCAAAGCCAAAGTAAAAGCAAAGCAGAGGGCATACAAGGAATCAAAAATTAGTGGGAAGACAGAGGATTGGGAAGTTTTTAAAAACTTACAAAAGGAAACTAAGAAGGTCATTAAAAGGGAAAAGATGAACTATGAAAGGAAGCTAGCAAATAATATCAAAGAGGGTACTAAAAGCTTTTTCAAGTATATAAAGAGTAAAAGACAGGTGAGAGTAGATATAGGACTGATAGAAAATGATGCTGGAGAAATTGTAATGAAAGATAAGGAGATGGTGGAGGAACTGAATGAGTATTTTGCATCAGTCTTCACTGAGGAAGACATCAGCAGTATACGGGACACTCAAGGGTGTCAGGGAAGAGAAATATGCGCAGTCACAATTACGACAGAGAAAGTACTCAGGAAGCTGAATAGTCTAAGGGTAGATAAATCTCCTGGACCAGATGGAAAGCACCCTCGTGTTCTGAAGGAAGTAGCAGTGGAGATTGAGGAGGCATTAGCAATGATCTTTCAAAAGTCGATAGATTCTGGCGTGGTTCCAGAGGACTGGAAGATTGCAAATGTCACTCTGCTATTTAAGAAAGGGGCAAGGAAGCAAAAAGGAAATTATAGACCTGTAGCTTGACATCAGTGGTTGGTAAGTTGTTGGAGTCGATTGTCAAGGATGAGGTTACAGAGTACCTAAGGGATATGACAAGATAGGCAGAACTCAGCATGGTTTCCTTAAAGGAAAATCCTCTCTGACAAACCTAGTGCAATTTTTTGAGGAAATTACAAGTAGGCTAGACAAGGGAGATGCAGTGGATGTTGTGTATTTGGATCTTCAGAAGGCCTTTGACAAGGTGCCACACATGAGGCTGCTAAACAATATAAGAGCCCATGGAATTACGGGACAGTTACATACGTGGATAGAGCGTTGGTTGATTGGCAGGAAACAGAGAGTGGGAATAAAGGGATCCCATTCTGGTTGGCTGCTGGTTACCAGTGGTGTTCCACAGGGGTCCGTGATGGGGCCGCTTCTTTTTATGTTGTATATCAATGATTTGGATTATAGAATAGATGGCTTTGTGGCTAAGTTTGCTGATGATACAAAGATAGGTGGAGGGGCCGGTAGTGCTGAGGAAACAGAGAGTCTGTAGAGGGATTTGGATAGATTGGGGGAATGGGCAAAGAAGTGGCAAATGAATTACAATGTCAGAAAGTGTACGGTCATGCACTTTGGTAGAAGAAATAAACAGGCAGACTATTATTTAAATGGGGAGAGAATTCAAAGTTCTGAGGTGCAACGGGACTTGGGAGTCCTTGTGCAGGATACCCTTAAGGTTAACCTCCAGGTTGAGTCAGTGGTGAAGAAGGCGAATGCAATATTGGCATTCATTTCTAGAGGAATAGAGTATAGGAGTAGGGATGTGATGTTGAAGCTCTATAAGGCACTGGTAAGACCTCACTTGGAATACTGTGTGCAGTTTTGGGCTCCTTATTTAAGAAAGGATGTGCTGACATTGGAGAGGGTTCAGAGAAGATTCACTAGAATGATTCCAGGAATGAGAGGGTTAACATATGAGGAACGTTTGACCGCTCTTGGACTGTACTCCTTGGAGTTTAGAAGAATGAGGGGGGACCTCATAGAAACATTTTGAATGTTGAAAGGCATGGACAGAGTGGATGTGGCAAAGTTGTTTCCCGTGGTGGGGGGTCTAGTACGAAAGGGCATGACTTGAGGATTGCCCATTCAGAACAGAGATGCAAAAAAAAAATTTTAGCCAGAGGGTGGTGAGTCTATGGAATTTCTTGCCGCAGGCAGCAGTGGAGGCCAAGTCACTGGGTGTATTTAAGGCAGAGATTGATAGGTATCTGAGTAGTCAGGGCATCAAAGATTATGGTGAGAAGGCGGGGGAATGGGACTAAAAGGGAGATTGGATCAGCTCATGATGAAATGGCGGAGCAGACTCGATAGGCCAAATGGCCAACTTCTGCTCCTTTGTCTTATGGTCTTATGGAGTTCACACCTGGTATACAACATATCAAGGGGTAAAATAATGTTGTGGTTGATTGCCTCTCACAGCCAGTCATTGAGGGTTGACATAGGGGTTGACTACACCAGAATGGCAGCCGACCAAGCTACTGACCCTCAGGTCCAGGCTTACAGAACAGCAGTCATGAGTCTGCGGTTGGCTGACATTGGAGAAGCTGGGGTTTCTCTCTTGTGCAAAGTCTCAACAGGTCGCCCATCACTCCATGGTGCCCACAAACTGGAGACAGACTGTTTTCAACTCTATTCACGGCTAGGCTAGAAGGCATCACAGAAACTGGTTGCCCTAAAGTTTACATGGCACAGCCTCAGACAGGAGTTGCGTGATTGGAGTGCAGCCCGTGTGGATTGCAGTGGGCAAAAATTAACCATCACGTTTAGGTGTGATTGGCACCTTTTGACCATGTCAGTGTGGTCAACACACCTCCTTACCATGGTGGACTGTACTACCAGGTAGCTAGAGACCATCCCTCTTGCATTGACGACAGTTGCAAACATAGCTCGGGCATTCATCAGCTCCTGAGCTGTTTGGTTTGACACCTGATCTGATATTTCCTCTGACTACAGTCCCCAATTCATATCAGACCTCTGGGCTGCGGTGTCCCAGAATCTCAGTGTTAGGCTATATCACAACAACAGTCCAATGGCCTATGTCAGTGGTTTCACCGCTTCTTAAAGGCTGCTCTGAGGGCTTCCCTGACAGGCGAATGTTGGCATGATCATCTCCCATGGGTACTGCTGGGGCTCAGAACAGCTCCAAAGGAGGACTTGCAGTTGTCCATGGCTCAGTTGATATATGGGCAGTCATTATGGGTGCCAGGTGATTTAGTCCTGACACCACGACCGGCTGGCTTGCCTCTGAACAGCGTTCCACCCTCCTCAATAAATTTAATTCCTTCACACCTATCCCTACCTCCCATCATGGCATACAGCACTCTTGAGTTCCTGCTGACCTACCCTCCACCTCATTTGTTTACATAGAAACATAGAAAACCTACAGCACAATACAGGCCCATCAGCCCACAATGTTGTGCCGACCCTCAAACCCTGCCTCACATATAACCCCCCAACTTAAATTCCTCCATATACCTGTCTAGTAGTCTCTTAAACTTCACTAGTGTATCTGCCTCCACCACTGACTCAGGCAGTGCATTCCATGCACCAACCACTCTCAGAGTAAAAAAACCTTCCTCTAATATCCCGCTTGAACTTCCCTCCCCCTACCTTAAAGCCATGTCCTCTTGTACTGAGCAGTGGTGTCCTGGGGAAGAGCCGCTGGCTGTCCACTCTGTCTATTCTTCTTAATATCTTGTTCACCTCTATCATGTCTCCTCTCATCCTCCTTCTCTCCAAAGTGTAAAGCCCTAGCTCCCTTAATCTCTGATCATAATCCATACTCTCTAAACCAGGCAGCATCCTGGTAAATCTACTCTGCACCCTTTCCAATGCTTCCACATCTTTCCTATACTGAAGCGACCAGAACTGGACACAGTACTCCAAGTGTGGCCTAACCAGAGTTTTATAGAGCTGCATCATAACATTGCGTCTCTTAAACTCTACCCCTCGACTTATGAATGCTAACACCCCATAAGCTTTCTTAACTACCCTATCTACCTGTGAGGCAACTTTCAGAGATCTGTGAACATGTACCCCCAGATCTCTCTGCTCCTCCACACTACCAAGTATCCTGCCATTTACTTTGTACTCTGCCTTGGAGTTTGTCCTTCCAAAGTGTACCACCTCACACTTCTCCGGCTTGAACTCCATCTGCCACTTCTCAGCCCACTTCTGCATCCTATCAATGTCTCTCTGCAATCTTCGACAATCCTCTACACAATCCACAACACCACCAACCTTTGTGTCATCTGCAAACTTGTCAACCCACCCTTTTACCCCCACATCCAGGTCATTAATAAAAATCACGAGAAGTAGAGGTCCCAGAACAGATCCTTGTGGAACACCACTAGTCACAACCCTCCAATCTGAATTTACTCCCTTCACCACAACCCTCTGCCTTCTGCAGGCAAGTCAATTCTGAATCCACCTGGCCAATCTTCCTTGGATCCCATGCCTTCTGACTTTCTGAATCAGCCTACCGTGTGGAACCTTGTCAAATGCTTTACTAAAATCCATGTAGATCACATCCACTGCACTACCCTTATCTATATGCCTGGTTACCTCCTAAAAGAACACTATCAGGCTTGTTAGGCACAATTTTCCCTTCACAAAGCCATGCTGACTGTCCCTGATCAGACCATGATTCTCTAAATGCCCATAGATCCTATCTCTAAGAATCTTTTCCAACAGCTTTCCCACCACAGACGTAAGGCTCACTGGTCTATAATTACCTAGACTATCCCTACTACCTTTTTTGAACAAGGGGACAACATTCGCCTCTCTCCAATCCTCTGGTACCATTCCTGTGGACAACAAGGACATAAAGATCCTAGCCAGAGTCTCAGCAATCTCTTCCCTCGCTTCGTGGAGCAGCCTGGGGAATATTCCATTAGGCCCCAGGGCCTTATCCGTCCTAATGTATTTTAACAACTCTAACACCTCCTCTCCCTTAACATCAACATGCTCCAGAACATCAACCTCACTCATATTGTCCTCACCGTCATCAAGTTCCCTCTCATTGGTGAATACTGAAGAGAAGTATTCATTGAGGACCTCGCTCACTTCCACAGCCTCCAGGCACATCTTCCCACTTTTATCTCTAATCAGTCCTACCTTCACTCCTGTCAACCTTGTGTTCTTCACATAATTGAAGAATGCCTTGGGGTTTTCCTTTACCCTACTCGCCAAGGCCTTCTCATGCCCCCTTCTTGCTCTTCTCAGCCCCTTCTTAAGCTCCTTTCTTGCTACCCTATATTCCTCAATAGACCCATCTGATCCTTGCTTCCTAAACCTCATGTATGCTGCCTTCTTCCACCTGACTAGATTTTCTACTTCACTTGTCGCCCATGGTTCCTTCACCCTACCATTCTTTATTACCTAGGGTTACCCATAGCCCTCTATTGTTCTAAGCTCCATGTACCTATCCAAAAGTCCCTATCATATCTGCCTCCACCACCATCACTGGCAGCTCATTTCACACACTCACCACTTTCTGCATAAAAAAGTTACTCCCGACATCTCCCCTGTACCTACTCCCCAGCACCTTAAACCTGTGTCCTCTTGTGGCAACCATTTCAGCCCTGGGAAAAAGCCTCCGACTATCCACACGATCAATGCCTCTCATCATCTTATACACCTCTATCAGGTCACCTCTCATCCTCCATCGCTCCAAGGAGAAAAGGCCGAGTTCACTCAACCTATTCTGATTGGTCAATAACTCTGGCATCATCCCAGAGCATCAAGATCACTAATGCAGGTTTTTGCAAATAAAAAAGTTGGAGCATTTTATTTTTAAGAAAAACAATAACAACTCATTTATAGAATTCTAAACACTGGTGGGTTTTTGTGATAGTTTTTCAGTGATTCTTTTATATTTCTTTGTTCTAACTGCAAGATAATGAACCTCAGGGTAGTATACGTACTTCGATAATAAATTTACTTTGAACTTTGAACTAATCCCAGCACAAGAGAATACTAGACACGAGATCTCAAGAGTAATTTTTCCTGTGGAATAGATCCGTAACCTCTGAAATTTGTTGAATTTACAGAGCATCAAAGGATGAAAATTCAGTACTGCTGTAAAACGATTTGTGGTGAAGCCACTCTCATCACTTCGACAAGCTTCTGAAGGACTTGGGTTTGTACCTGGTGTGAATATTAAAATGAGATGATGGGAGGATAATGATGTTTGTGCATTTCATTAGTATGGAGAAAATTATCTACACTCACTTGGATTCATGCAGTTGATCAGGCTCGGCAAAGTTCCAGCGTACCTGAGAACAAGTACGGTAATTTCAGTGATGATAACATGTTAGTACACACACTTTGTGACAAAAGATGGAAACGGAGGCAGCGTGTTGTCCACCTTATGACTTTTAGTGAGTTGAAAAATCAGGGCATACCCTGGCTCAGTTTCATTGTTTCTGCACTACTGTACTCTGCAAAAGTCTGCAGCAATGCTATGTATTGCACTGTACTGCACCTGCTGCAAAAAAAAACAAATTTCATGACATATGTCAGTGATGATAAACCTGATTCTGATATGGGTTTCTATTGTGGACTGAGAGTGGGAAGGGGACAGGGAGAGGGGAATCATGGTTGGGAAAAAGGAAAGGGAGAGGGGAGGGAGCGAGAAGAACAAGTGAGAAATTCTGTAATGATCATAGAAACACAGAAAACCTACAGCACAATACAGGCCTTTTGGCCCACAATGCTGTGCCGAACATGTACTTACCTTAGAAATTACCTAGGGTTACCCATAGCCCTCTATTTTCCTGAGCTCCAAGTACCCGTCCAGGAGTCTCTTAATAGACCCTATCGTATCCGCCTCCACTAACGTTGCTGGCAGCCCATTCCATGCACTCACCACTCTCTGCATAAAAAACTTCCCCTGACATCTCCTCTGTACCTACTTCCAAGCACAATTAAACTGTGCCCTCTTGTGTTAGCCATTTCAGCCCTGGGAAAAAGCCTCTGACTATCTACACGATCAATAAACCCATTGTTTGGAATCAAATGACACAGTCTGGCGTCTCAAGACTGGGTGTGTCTGCACCTGCACCACCCCCTGCCTCTAGCACTCCTTCTCTGCCAACTGTCCTACACCCCTTCCTAGCTATGTATGTGCCTAAGGCTTTGCAGACTAGTGTATACAGAGGACCAGATAATGAAGTACCCTCACAGTACCCTGCAGCAGTTCAACTCAATCTGATGACTTACACAGGCACGATCAAGTGGCAAACATCATCCACTGAATCTTGCTTTAAAATACAAACTCATAAAAGACGCCCTACCTCACTATAAATACAGCCTGATCATTTTAGAGTCAGAGTCCTACAAGTTATATTATGGCCGATTCATTATTACAGATAGGACAATCAATACTAACCATCCAGATATAACAATACAGGATAAACCAACAAAAACAATTTACTTAATAGACATAGCCATTCCAAACACACAGAAATCAGTTAGTAAAAAAAAAACAGAAATAGGCAAAATTAAAAGAGGAAATTGAAAGAGTTTGGAAAATTGTCCCAATAGTAATATCTACAACTGGTATCATCGCAAAGTCACTACATTATACTATTAAACAATTAGGCCTACACCATAATATCTATGTAAACCTTCAGAAAGCCACAATACTAAACATCACTAGAATAGTTTGAAAATTCCTAGCAATTGAGAAAAGAGTGCACTTGGCTATGCCCATACCTCAGGTTTTACCAGCTTGAGCTGAGAAAAAATAAAAATAACAATAATAATAATAAGCTTGATGGTTGAATGGTAATAACTGTTCCTGAACCTGGTGGTGTGGGACCTAAGGCTGCTGTACCTCCTTCTGAATGGCCATTGTGAGAAGAGAGCATGGCCTGGATATTGGTGGTCCTTGATAGATGAAATTTCTGTGGCAGTGCTCCTTGAAGAAGTTCTCAATGGTGGGGAGGGCTTTGCCTGTACTGGAATTAAATTAAGCGATTACAAAATATGGAATATCTCACTCATTCTGAACACCAAGTCTATCTTTAATCTCATGTGACCATGCAGCTTGTAATTCCCTCCCCCTCCCCTCTTCTTCTATTCCCCACTCTCCTCACCTGCCTATCACCTCCCTGGTGCCACTCTCCCTTCCCTTTCTGCTATGATCCACTGTCCTCTCTCATCAGATTCCTTTCTCTCCAGCCCTTTGCCTTTCTCACCCACCTGGCTTCACCTACCACCTTCTAACTAATCCTCCTTCTCCTCCACCAACCTTTTATTTTGGCATCTTCCCCCTTCCTTTCCAGTTCTGAAGAAGGGTCTCAGCCCAAAATGTTGACTGTTTATTCATTTCTATAGTTGCTGCCTGGCCTGCTGAGTTCCTCCAGCATGTTGTGTGTGTTGCTTGAGAGGAAAAGGGGTTTGTTTTACTGTTGTTGTCTTCTTGCTTGTTGTATTTTGAGCTGTTCTGCCGAGCTTTGTGGGAATGCTATGTTGGTGCCAGATTGAATGGTGACGCTTGAAGGCAATCCCCAGCACAGTCTTACTGCAACCAATTCCTTTTCTTGTCTGTTTCTATGTGCATGTGATAAATCTGAGTCTGAACAATTCAGAATGGATACAGGTCCTTCAACCCAATAAGTCTATGTCGTACACAGTGCCCACACTGCTTGTCCCAATTCCCTGTGATTAATCCATATCTCTCTATACCTATGTGAATATTGAACATACCATAGAATAGTAGAGTACAGTACAGATCTTTCGACCCATGATGTTGTACCAACCTTCTAACCTACTCCAAAATCAATCTTAGGTGACGGGGTGGAGATACGTCTCTACCAAAGGAAATGTAAAGGGCTCCTTCCCTCTGCAAGCCTGCAGGTCACCCTTGGGCAAGATGTAGCACCTGCTTAGCACCCCACCCCATTCAGGCTCACGTGAAACCATGGGAGCAGGTAGTGAATGGTCGTATAAGCAGCTGGTACAAATCACAGGTCCTGGTTATATGACCACTGATGCCAGGCAGACAATCCTTTTAGAGTATTCAAGATTCAAGATTCAAAAACTTTATTGTCATTTCAACCATACATCAGCTCTGCAGGGCAGAATGAGACAGCATTTCCCAAGGGCAAGTGCAATCATAACATAACAAACACAACAATAAATAATAAACACAACAATAAATAGTAAAACACAACAGCCACAAGTCAGTTAAAATCAAGTTATAAGTATCCAGTGCAAGTTAAAAGTGTCCAAAGCAGAGTCAGGTAGAGCAGCTATTTAGCAGTCTGACTGCCTGTGGGAGGAAGCTGTTTAGTAACCTTGTGGTTTTTGTTTTGATGCTCCTGTAACGTTTACCTGATGGTAGAAGAACAAACAGTTCATGGAGAGGGTGTGAGGGGTCTTTAATGATGTACTGTGTCTTCTGGAGGCATCAACTCTGAAAGCGGTCTTGGACAGAAGGTAGGGAGACCCCAATAAACTTCTCTGCTCCCCTAACCCCCCTCTGCAAGGCTTTTTTGTCAGCAGCACTGCAGCTAGACTACCAGGTTCAGATGCAAAAGGTCAGCACACTCTCAACCACGCCTCTGTAGAATGTAGTTAAGATGTTAGTGGGGAGTGATGCTTGTTTAAGCTTCCTCAGAAAGTGCAATCTCTGCTGGGCTATTGATAATGACTGGGGTCACCCCGTCTTGTAAAGACATTGTCCAGAAGAAGAACCACTTCTCTGGAAAAGTTTGTCAGGAACAATGATGATCATGGAAAGACCATGATCGTCCACATCATAAGACATATATGAAGAGCATTTCATGGCTCTGGGCCTCTACTCACTGGAATTCAGAGGAATGAGGGGTGAACTCATTGAAATCTATCAAATGGTGAAAGGCCTTGATAGAGTGGATGTGAAGAGGATGTTTCCTATGGTGGGAGAGTTTCAGACTAGAGGACATCACCTCAGAATAGAGGGGTGTCCTTTTAGACCAGAGATGAGGAGGAATTTCTTGAGCCAGAGAGTGGTGAATCTGCAGAATTCTTTGCCACAGACAGCTGTGGAGGCCAAGTCTTTATGTATATTTAAGGCTGAGGCTGATAGATTCTTGATTGGTCAGGGCATGAAAGGATACAGGGAAAAAGCAGGAGACTGGGACTGAGAGGAAAATTGGATCAGCCATGATGAAATGGCAGAGCAGACTCAATGGGCCAAATGGACTAATTCTGCTCCAATATCTTATCATCTTATGGACATGGCACATAACAAAGAGATAAAGGGATGGAGAACAATCTAACCCTTCCCTTCCACATAGCATTTCATTTTCTTTCCATCCATGTGCCTACCTAAGAGACTCTTAAATGTCCCTTACACATCTGCCTCTGCCACCACCCCCTGACAGCATGTTCCGTGCAACCACCAGTCTATGTAAAATCCTTACCTCTGACTCCCCCTATACTTTGCTCCAATCACCTTTAAATGATGGACTGGAGGGTCTCTCATAGCAGCCATTGCTGCCCTGAGAAAAAGGTGCTGGCCGTCCACTCTATTATCCAATACACCTCCATCAAGTTACATCTCATCCTCCTATGCTCTAGAGAGAAAAACCCTAGAGAAGAAAGGTAGGAGGATAGTAATTACATGGTCTGTCTTTAGCTTTGCCAATGTAGAGAAGGCCACATCAAGATTCAGGACTCAAGATTCAAGTATTTTAATATCATTTCCAATGCACATGTGCAATAGAGATCAAAACAGCTATTATTCTGGATCTGATACAGCACAATTACTTGGGTCTTTGGCTGTGCAGTAATGTGTGAATAGTGTGTACAGCAATAGGCAGCACACAGCCCTGCGATGGGGGGGGGGGGCACCCATGTTGAGAATAATGGAGCACTGAATGCAGGAGGTGAGGAGATGAGTCTAGGAAATTTGCACATAAATCTTGGACTCAGCTGTTTAGATGCCTTTATGGTGGTGAGGGAGAAGATACAGATTTAGATGTAGATGTTGTGGTGTTTCACCTCCTACAGTTGTCAGGTTCAGGGGCCAGGAGTCATGGAGAGAGTGGTCTCTGTAGGGATCAGAAGGTGGTGGGATCCCTGGTGGAAATGAAGAAGGGTAATGTGCTTGTTGCGGAGGCTAGTAGGGTGAAAGCTAAGGACCAAGGAGAACTTTCTGGTTGGAGGAAGGCAGAGTGAAAACATAAGTCTGCAAAATGGAGGAAAATTAAGAGGGATCTCCATCAACCACAGTGGAAGGAAAATCTTATTTCCTGGACAAGGAGGATAATTCAGATGTGCTGGAATGGAAGGCCTTCTCTTGCAAGCAGATGCAGTGAAGACAGAGAAACTGGGAGAAAAGGATTGCATCCTTACGAAGGACAGGTTGGGAAGCTGAAACTGTGAAATTTAGGTTGTTGATCAGGTGGCATAGTAGCTTAGTGGTTAGCATAATGTTTTGCAGTACCATGAATTGTGGTTCAATTCTGCCGTCCTTAGTAAAGAGTTTGTATATTCTCCCCATGACTGCATGGGATTCCTCCATGTGCTTTGGTTCCCTCTGATATTCCAAAGATGTATGGGTTAGGGTTCACAGGTTATGGGCATGCTATGTTGATGTCAGAAGCATGGCAACACTTATAGGCTGCTCCCAGCACAGTTCACACACTGTTGGTTGTTGATGCAATGAATTGCATTTCACTGTATGTTTTGATGTTTAGATTGTGTGACAAATAAAGCTAATCTTTTCTAATCTTTACTCAGATAAAACATGAGGTGTGATTCCTCAAGTTGATATTGAGCCTCTCCCCTTTACAGTGGAGGTCCAAGGACCAACAGGTCAGTGTGGGAATGGAATGGGAGTTGGAGCTAGGGATAGCCATTGCAGATGGCTTTCAACCTGTCAACTACTCTGCACTCAGTATTACCTGAAATTGTAAAATTCAGTGTTCATATTGTGGAAGTCGTGACAAGGCAAGGATTAAGACAATGTCCAAGTAAGGATAGTTTACAGATGTAGTGCGGACAACCTGGCAGGAAAGGGCTTTGAAGAGCATTGCTTCCCTTTGCACAGAAGGGCACTGGAGCCACTTGGCATGCTGAGACAATATAAAGATGCAAACAAAGGATTCCAGGGAGACACTTAATCTTGTTCAGTTACTTTTCCTTTTCTTTCCTCTCTCTTACTGTACCTAGTGTAGTAAATGGCCATTGTGTGTTCTTCATGCTGAATATTGGAGTCCCTGGGAGATCCAAACTTTCCCAGGTGTTAGGATACTTCTCCGGCAACAATGAATATAGAATTGAGACAGGTTTTTTTTTAATAAACAAATAAACATTTATTTAAACTCTGCTCAATAAAAATGAAAAGTAAACAGACGACTAACTTAACCGGAAGTTAACTGCTATACAGCAACTCAAACAGTTCTTAAAGTGATAAATGCGAACACAGGTCTTAAAGCGATAAATACGAACACAGTTCTTAAAGCGATAAATGCAAAAGTCCAAATGATTTATACAGTCAATTAGGAGAGACTTTCCTGAAGTTACGAATTCCTCAACGACATGACATTACTGCTGATTCCAGCCGAAATATGCCTTGCCCGAAAGACTTACGACAAAGGAAATAAAAACGGCTTGAAGAAACTGACCTATCCCTTGATGAATAATGCAGCCCAACCCTATCATCCCTTACAAGACATGGGTTATCTCGGATGCAGGTTACTAATTCCGGAACGAAGATCCAATAAGGTCAATCCTGTTTTACCGCTGACAACACCAACTTTACTCGATGTGGGTTTCCGCACTTCAGTAAGTCTTCACTCTCCAACTGAATTGCAAAGGTAGAAACCAAACCACAACTGGCAGAGTTTGGCAAAACTGCTGGCAATGACCTTTGAGACTTAAGACAGAAAGTAAAACTCCACTTTAAAACAAAACTGTGTCATGAGACGAATACGCAGCATAATGGAGTAACTGACAAATTAAACAATGAATTGACCTGCGTCACAGCAAGGCTTTCCCGTTTTATACCTGTTGGAACAGGCCATCACATGACCTCCACTTGGCGGGAAAATTACATCACGTGACCGCACACTGGCGGGAAATTACATCACCCCACCATCACAAGACCATTACATCATGCTCACCAGATACTCAATTACATCATGGTCATAAGATAGTCACAAAATACCCACGGGGTACATAACACAGGGAACTACACCTGTGTTAAGTGAGGCTATAGCTCTTTGAAGTTTGTGTTGAGGATCTGGAGCAACAGCTGGATGACCTTCAGCTTGTATGAGAGAGCAAGGAGATCATCGATTGGAGTTACAGGGAAGTAGTCACCTCAAAGCTGCAGGAGGCGAGTAGCTGGGTGACTGTCAGGAGGAATGGAACTGCAAATAGGCAGTTAGAGCAGAGCACACCTCTAGCCATTTCCCTCAAAAATAAGTATACCACTTTGGATACTGTTGTGGGGAATGATCTCCCAGGGGAATGACACGAAGACCAGGTTACTGGCATGGAGCACAGATCCATGGTGCAGTGGGGAAAGAGGGAAAAGAGAGGAGTGGTAGTGATAGAGTACTCAATAGAAAGGGGAACAGACAGAAGATTCTGTGTACATAAACGGGACACCCATATGATATGTTGCCTCCCGGGTGCCAGGGTCAGGGATGTTTCAGATCATATTCACAACATTTTGGAGAGGGAGGGACAGCAGCCAGATGTGTTAGCACATATTGGTACCAATGACATAGGAAGGAAAAGCAAAGAGGTCCTGGAAAGAGAATTTAGAGAGCTAGACAGAAAGCTGAGAACCAGGACCTTCTGGGTAGCAATTTTTGGATTGATACCTGTGCCACATGCCAACCAGGGTAGGTACAGGATAGAAAAAACATAGAAAACATAGAAAATAGGTGCAGGAGTAGGCCATTTGGCCCTTCAAGCCTGCACAACCATTCAGTATGATCATGGCTGATCATCCAACTCAGAACCCTGTACCTGCTTTCTCTCCATACCCCCTGATCCCTTTAGCCACAAGGGCCATATCTAACTCCCTCTTAAATATAGCCAATGAACTGGCCTCAACTGTTTCCTGTGGCAGAGAATTCCACAGATTCACCACTCTCTGTGTGAAGAAGTTTTTCCTCATCTCGGTCCTAAAAGGCTTCCCCTTTATCCTTAAACTGTGACCCCTTGTTCTGGACTTCCCCAACATCGGGAACAATCTTCCTGCAACTAGCCTGTCCAATCCCTTTAGAATTTTATACGTTTCAATAAGATCCCCCCTCAATCTTCTAAATTCCAGCGAGTATAAGCCTAGTCGATCCAGTCGATCCAGACTTTCATATGAAAGTCCTGCCATCTCAGGAATCAATCTGGTGAACCTTCTTTGTACTCCCTCTATGGCAAGAATGTCTTTCCTCAGATTAGGGGACCAAAACTGCACACAATACTCCAAGTGTGGTCTCACCTAGGCCTTGTACAACTGCAGTAGAACCTCCCTGCTCCTGTACTCAAATCCTCTTGCTATGAATATCAACATACTATTTGCCTTTTTCACCACCTGCTGTACCTGCATGCCCACCTTCAATCACACCAGTCATTCAAATCACCAGCAGGATGATTTGGCAGATAAACGCATGGCTGAGAAGCTGGTGCAGGGGGCAGGACCTCAGGTTCTTGGATCATTGGGATCTCTTCTGGGGAAGGTATGACCTGTACAAAAGTGATGGGTTGCACCTGAACCCAATAGGGACCAATATTCTCACGGGCAGGTTTGTTAGAGCTGTTGGGAAGGGTTTAAACTAATTTGGCAGGGGAGTTGGAACTGGAGTGAAGGGACTCAGGATAGGACGGATGGTAAAAAAGCAAAGATAGCATGCAGTCAGACTGTCAGAAAGGGCAGGCAGATGATGGGACAAAATTGCAGCCAACAAGGTGAGTATCAATGTATTAGGGATGCAGAATGAAAAAGGGTAGCAAATACAGTACTCGAAGTGTTATATCTCAATGCATGGAGTACAAGAAATAAGGTGAATGATTGTGTTGCCTTTATGGCATTTGTTTAGTTTATTATATTTTCGCTTTAGTAATTCGTTTGTTATCGTTTTCTAGTTAAAGTTAAGATTGTTTAAAGTAAATTTGTTGTCTGTGATATATCGTGGCATGCGATGACGTCACACCTGGTTTCGCCGCGTCTTGTGGGAAAATACCGGTTTGGAGAAACAGGAAGGAGGGGGCTCATGTGTGCAGGATCAGCGCGAGAAAAGTTTTCTTTCTACGCACTAGAAACATCAGTGAAGCAACGCCGTAAGGTCATGAGATAATCAATATGTTGAATTAAAAATGTTAACGCTGATTCTGTTAAAAGTAATGACAGTTGATAAAGTTTGTTTTTTGTTATTTAAAGAGTTGCGGATAGTTTGTGTTGAAGTGTATTTAAAGCCAGTCGATGGCGTAGGTAGATTCTGACTGTATGTTGCACTTTAATGTAATATAGTTGTTGTAGTTTTACTTTTGCAAGTATTTATGATGTAAATGTGATGTCAAGAAGGAAACAAATACTGTATATATTTTGTATTGTTTTATCAACAGTTTTCACCATACGTTAATGTGGAAGAGTGAACAGTAAATGGTTAATCTTACTGGGACCGCCTCATTGACTGGTTTATGCTTGGTGTTTAGTTCAGAGTTCCCTTACACCTGAGCGAGAACACTACAGTGAAAAGGCGACATTATCAGGTGTTTCAAGTGCTGCAATGACAACTCGATCCAGCATCAAGCCGTTGCCATCCAGTGACAGGGGCAGTAGGGCATCAACAAGTAAGGCTGCCCATGCAAGAGCTAAGGCAGAAGCCGCCAAGTGGTGAGCGTTGTACGCCGAACAAGAAGCAAAATTGAAAAAGGAAGCGGCTGCCAGAGAAGCCGAAAACCAAATGGAAAAGGCTGCCAGAGAAATGGAAAAGGCTGCCAGAGAAGCCAAAAACCAGTTGGAAAAGGTAAGGATAGAGTCAGAGTTAGAAGTGCTGATGCTACACCGAGAAGCAGAAGCTGCCAGGGTGGAAGCAGAGATAATAGAAAATGCTGAAGAAGTGCATGTTCTGGTTGACGTAAAATCTACTTCAGAAAAGATCAGATTGGAACGCACAAGCGACTATGTCCGATCTCAAATGGACTTGAAGATTTGTTCTTCCTCTCCATACTTATATGCTAACATCCCATTTCATGAGGAGTCTCAGAGAGGCCCAATTGCATCACATCCATCCAAGGAAGACAATTTACCCTTGCAACTCCACGATGAATTCAAGAATGCTAGGGCTGATGACAAATACTTCTCGACACAAAACTTACCAGATTTGGCGAGAAGAGAGGCAAAGGCTGAATTCAGAACAGCAAATTCCATAACAAATGTACACCCTCAGTCATATACCCGCCAACATATTCCCCCAGCTCGCATGCCACTTGCAGTTGAACCCATGGCACAATATTTAGCACAAAGAGATCTTGTCACTTCAGGACTATACCAGTTCGATGAGAAACCTGAAAATTACCATGCATGGTACTCCTCATTCGCCAACGCTATCCACGGAGTCCAGCTTGGAGCAACCCAAGAGTTGGATCTTATGATGAAATGGCTGGGAAAAGAATCATGCGAACAGGTGAGACGCATACGTTCAGTGTACATTAACAACCCCAAGCTAGCCTTACGCAAAGCATGGGAGAGACTTCGGGAGTGCTATGCGGCCCCTGAAATTATTGGATCGGCACTATTTCGACATCTGGAAAATTTTCCTAAGGTGTCAGCCAAGGACCACACTAAGTTAAGAGAGCTCGGAGATTTACTCATGGAGATTCAAGGCGCCAAAGAAGATGGCTATTTAACTGGTCTATTATACCTAGATACTTCATACAGGATTAGACAAATCGTGGACAAACTTCCATTTGGGCTGTAGGAAAGGTGGGTGTCTGTTGGCTCAGAGTACAAGGAAGAGAACGTTGGTCGATTTCCTCCCTTTGAGTATTTCACTAGGTTTGTGTGCAAGGAGGCAAAGAAGCGAAACGACCCTAGCTTCATGAGTCCAGGTAGCAGTACAATTTACACCAAGCCAGTTAAACCCACTTCGAATAATTTCAACATTAATAAACCTGTCTCAGTTTGTAAAACTGAAGCCTTTACAACTAACAATGAACCTAGCAAGAATTGTCCATTACATAACAAACCCCCTCCCCTCAAAAAATGCAGAACGTTTAGGAAAAAACCCCTTGAAGAGAGAATAGCCCTTCTCAAGGAGAAAAAAATATGTTTTAAATACTGTTCCTCTACCTCTCACCTTGCTAGAGAGTGTACGATCGCCGTGAGGTGCTCGGAATGTAATAGCACTAATCACGATGGGGCCATGCATCCCGGCCCGTTACTGCAAACCGACAAAGCTCCTTCACCCTCACTCCAGGAGAACTGTTGTCAGCTTGAGCTGCACTGAAGTTTGCGGTCAGGCTCAGTCAAGCCGTTCTTGTTCAAAGGTCTGCCTCACTAAGGTGTACCCTAAGGGAGCCAAAGACAAGGCCATCAAAGCCTACGTAATTCTGGATGATCAGAGCAATCGCTCACTAGTCAGACCAGAGTTCTTTGACTTGTTCAACATTGAGAGTAATCAGTTCCCATACTACCTTAGAACTTGCTCAGGCAGCGTGGAAACTTATGGAAGGAAGGCAGAAGGCTTCCAGCTCGAGTCCCTGGATGGTAAAGTTGTCATCTGTCTCCCTCCACTCTTAGAGTGCAATGAAATTTTGAATAACCGCACTGAGATCCCGACGCCAAGTGCAGTGCTACACCAGCCACATCTCCACCACATTGCCAAGCACATCCCAGAACTGGATCCAAAAGCAGAAATACTCCTGCTATTAGGAAGAGATGTTCTCTGGGTGCACAAGGTTAGGCAGCAGGTCAATGGACCACACGATGCCCCCTTTGCGCAATGCCTGGATCTGGGCTGGGTGGTGATAGGAGAGGTGTGCCTTGGCAATGTACACAAACTGACAGTTAACACACTCAAGACCAATGTGCTAGAGAGCGGCCGCCATTCAATTTTTCAACCCTACACAAGTTTCATGTGTATCAAGGAAGCACGACAAGGCTTTAACAAATGTAAAGTAACCGACAAGATGCTGGGTCAGTCAGTCTTCGCTCAAACTGAGCATGATAATAAACTTGCTCCATCAGCTCAAGACACCATTTTCTTAAAAATAATGGACACCAAGGTCTTCAGAGATGAAGCAAATAATTGGGTTGCCCCACTACCTTTCAGAGAACCACGCCAGCATTGCCAAACAACAAAGAGCAGGCAGTCAAGCGGTTCACGTCCTTGCAAAAAACCCTGAAAAGGAAACCTGAGATGCAGCAACAATACGTAGCATTTATGGAGAAGATCTTCGCTAATGGACATGCTGAAGTAGCACCACCACTGAGGGAAGGCGAGGAGTGCTGGTACCTCCCAACGTTTGGGGTTTACCACCCACAAAAGCCCAATCAGATCAGGGTGGTCTTTGATTCCAGTGCCCAGTGCGCTGGTATCTCCCTTAATGACGTGCTCCTTACAGGCCTTGACCTTAACAATACCCTTCTCGGGGTCCTGCTGCGCTTCTGGAAGGAGAAGGTCGCAATCTTAGCGGACATCCAGCAGATGTTCCATTGCTTCTTAGTATAGGAGGACCATCGCAATTTCCTGTGTTTCTTATGGCACAAATGTAACTTACCTCGCACTGCGGACAAATTGGCCCAGGCAAAGGACGTCATCTTTAAAGCAACTCAAAGAGCAGCTTTTGCAAGGGAGTTTTTGGCTCTCCAAGCTAATAAACCAATACCAAAGGACAGCCCTTTGAGGAAATTCAACCCAATCCTGAAGAACGATATCATTTGCATTGGAGGTCGGTTAACACACTCCCAACTTCCAGCTGCAGAAAAGAGTCCAGTAATCCTGCCCAAAGACAGCCATGTGTCCTTAATGCTCACTCGCCATCACCATGAACAGGTAAGGCAACAGGGTCGTCACCTGACGGAAGGAGCAATAAGGGCAGCGGGACTGTGGATCTTGGGAGGTAAAACACTGATCAATTCAGTGCTTCATAAATGCGTAACCTGCAGGAAACTGCGAGGCAAGTTGGAAGCTCAACGTATGGCGGACCTCCCACCAGAACGCCTCGAAGCCTGCCCTCCTTTTACATATGTGGGGCTCGACGTATTTGGTCCCTGGACTATCACTACAAGATGCACCAGAGGAGGACAAGCAGAGAGCAAGCAGTGGGCCATCATGTTTAGCTGCATGAGTTCAAGAGCGGTACACATTGAAGTCATTGAATCTTTGGATACATCCAGCTGCATTAACGCTCTCAGGCGCTTCTTTGCGCTAAACCCCTGCAAAACAGTTAAGGTCTGATTGTGGCACGAACTTTGTTGGAGCATCCAAGGAGCTGGGGATGGACAAAACGGTGCAAAAGTACCTCAGTGAGCAGGGATGCAACTGGGAGTTTAACACACCACACGCCTCTCACATGGGAGGCGCATGGGAGCGGATGATTGGTATCGCCAGAAGAATTCTTGATTCAGTGTTTCTGCAGCAACGCACCCGATTGACCCACAAGGTACTGTGCACACTAATGGCAGAGGTCACAGCCATTATAAATGCACAACCACTCCTACCTGTGTCTTCAGACCCGGAAAACCCCTTCATACTCTCGCCATCAATGCTCCTTACGCAGAAGGCAGGAGGTCCCCCTCCACCAGGGGACTTCTCTGATAAGGATTTGTACACAAAGCAATGGAGACAGGTCCAGGCTCTGGCAAATCGGTTCTGGTCTCGTTGGAGACATGAATATCTACCTTTGTTGCAACACAGACAAAAGTGGACAGAAAACCTGCAGGAATCTTCAAGTTGGAGATTTAGTCCTGCTCAGGGACAAGCAAATCACCCGCAACAGCTGGCCAATGGCCAGAATCACTGCCACATTCCCTAGTAGGGATGGACATGTCAGGAAGGTTGAGTTGAAAACTTCTGACCAAGGTGATGTGAAAACTTACCAAAGGCCAGTTGCAGAAGTCATTCTACTTCTACCTAAGGACTGATTTAGAGACTGAAGTTTTGTATTATGTTCATTGTGACCTTACGAAGGTCAGGCGGGGAGTGTGTTGCCTTTATGGCATTTGTTTAGTTTATTATATTTTCGCTTTAGTAATTCATTTGTTATCGTTTTCTAGTTAAAGTTAAGATTGTTTAAAGTAAATTCGTTGTCTGTGATATATCGCGGCATGAGATGACGTCACACCCGGTTTCGCCGCGTCTTGCGGGAAAATACCGGTTTGGAGAAACAGGAAGGAGGGGGCTCACATGTGTGCAGGATCAGCGCGAGAAAAGCTTTCTTTCTACGCACTAGAAACATCAGCGAAGCAACGCCGTAAGTTCATGAGATAATCGATATGTTGAATTAAAAATGTTAATGCTGATTCTGTTAAAAGTAATGACGGTTGATAAAGTTTGTTTTTTGTTATTTAAAGAGTTGCAGATAGTTTGTGTTGAAGTGTATTTAAAGCCAGTCGATGGCGTAGGTAGATTCTGACTGTATGTTGCACTTTAATGTAATATAGTTGTTGTAGTTTTACTTTTGCAAGTATTTATGATGTAAGTGTGATGTCAAGAAGGAAACAAATACTGTATATATTTTGTATTGTTTTATCAACAGTTTTCACCATACGTTAATGTGGAAGAGTGAACAGTAAATGGTTAATCTTACTGGGACCGCCTCATTGACTGGTTTATGCTTGGTGTTTAGTTCAGAGTTCTTTTACACCTGTGCGGGAACACTACAGTGATCTTGTCGCACTTTTACAGATTGCCAGGTATGATGTTGCATCCATGACTGAATCATGGCTGAAGGATGGTTGTTGGGAGCTGAATCTCCAAGGTTACATGTTGTATCAGAGGGATAGGAAGGTAGACAGAGGGGATGGTGTGGCTCTGCTGGTAAAGAATGGTTTCAAATCAGTAGAAGGATGTGACATAGGATCAGAAGGTGTTGGATCCTTGTGGGTTGAGTTAAGAAACTGCAAGGGTAAAAGGACCCTGATGGCAGTTATATACAGGGCTCCCAACAGTAGCTGGGATGTGGACCACAGATTACAAAGGGAAATAGAAAAGGTGTGTCAAACAGGCAATGTTACAATAGTCATGGGTGATTTCAACTTGCAGGTTGATTGGGAAAATCAGGTTGGAAATGGATCTCAAGAGAGTGAGTTCGTTGAATGGCTTTTTAAGAGCAGTTTGTTGTTGAGCCTACTGGGTGTAATGAACTGGAGGCGACTTGAGAGCTTAAGGTAAAAGAACCCTTAGGAGACTGGCACTGGGTTCGGATATGGCCCAAGTGCGGAGTGAGAGACACTGAAGCGGGTTGATATTTCACAGACTTTGATGTGAACAGTGTTAAAGGGAAAAAGAAAACAATAAACTCTAGGCCAAACAGGACCATTAGCTAAAACTCTCAAATTGTGAATGAAGCCGACACTGCGGCTGAAAAGAACAACTAACAATAAAATGAATACCTCTAGTCTTCAGAGTCAGTTGACTCGACAGTCCAATTTCTCAGGCAAAGCGGAGTGCAAGCAAGCAGCAAAGTGTTGCTGTGCCCAAGTCTTGACAAATATTAGAACAGAATGAATGGAGTTAAATACTATTACAATGAAATAATATTAGCTGACACATGCATATTTATGAGCACAATTGCTGTATCAACTGTGCTGCCGAATCTTTGGTTGTGACAGGGCCCCCCCTCTCTAGGTGCAGCCCCTGAGGAGCCACCGACCTCTGTCCGCTGGAAGTCCCAGATGAGGGATTTGTCCAAGATGTCCTTCAATGATGCTGGTAGATAAGTGCCATGGTGTGCACTGCCAATACCGGAGCCAAAGACTTCCATGTAGAGACAGAAACAAGAGCTTTTACAGAGGTATCTCGACCAAATGACACCATGAGACGAATCATTCTCAAAATGAGGACCCTCCGATTGGAATGAATTGGGCATCTGCTTCAATAAAACTAACACAGAATCTTTGATCCTATCAAAATAAATTTAAACTTAAACAGAAAACACCAGGAAACCGCAATAAAAGAGCGAGCCGCTCAAGAAAAACACAAGAAACTCTTAAACCATTAATAACTCTTGTTAAGCAACAAATAACCAATTGAGGTGCTCTAAAAACCTCAGAGGCCAATGCTCTGATGCCCTGCATAAGCCTGAAGAAGTCATTACAGGACCACACCCACCCCTACCCCCTATAGCTGGAACCTGATGGTTCAGGAAGAAAATGCCTGAAAATACGAGATCCAGGAATGACTTGAGAAACCTGGGGAACTTGAGAGGAGGGTATGGGGAACTCGAGAGGCAGGGATACTCAGGAAACCAGAGAGACTGAGAGACCGGGGAATCCTGACAGACTGAGAGACTGGGAAACCCAACAGACTAACATCAAGAAACCTCGGGCGGGGGCATGTGAGTCCTTGAGATGGAGAGGACATTGAAAAACCCTAACCATATTGAATAAGCCTTGGAAACAATCAGAAAAAGAAAACCCTGGGAACATAGAGAAAAGTCCTTGGAAAACCTTGAAACCTAGAGAAGGAACCTTTTCAAATCGTGCTCAGTGTTTTATCTTTGACAATTTTTCCAGAGGCAAATAGGATATACTCTCAACTTTACAGATCAAGACAGCATAGACAGGTTTCTTTCATTGCTAATCTAGCTGGCTCTCCGTAGGTCTGTTTAATTTGATACATGAAAATTCAATTTTCCCAGTCTGTACCATGACTTTCATCAAGAGATTAAAAATACTCTTGATAGGGTTACTCTACTTGTGTATTCACACACTCCAGCTTTTGGAGTAGGTTCTTCCACTACTGACTTGAATGATGATTTATTGGATCGATTGATAAGCTTGCTTGAAGCGCTTATTTGTTATGCAGACCTGAGTCATAGGACCACAAAGCTCAGAACCTGGGTACTTGTGACTTGAAAAGTTTGGAATGGATATCAGAGAAACTCAATGTAGACTAGAGAAGCTCAGTATGTAGACTTGGGACTCTCAGAACATAGATTCAGGACATGCACTCAGAGTAGAAGGCACTGAGAGTAGTAGTAAAAGCTTTTTCAAGTGTGTAAAAAATATAGAGAGATGAGAGTGAATATAGGACCACTAGAAAATGAGGCTGAAAAATAATAATGGGGGACAAGGAGATGGCAGATAAACTGAATGTGTATTTTCCATCTGTCTTCACTGTGGAAGACACTAGCAGTGTATCAGGTATTGAAGAGTGTGAAAGATGAAAAGTGAGTGCAATTACTATTACAAAGGAGAAGGTACTCAAAAATCTGAAAGATCTAAGGGTACATAAGTCACCCGGGCCAGATGAACTGCACCCTAGGGTTCTGAAAGAGATAGTGGTAGAGATTGTGGAGTCATTAGTAATGATCTTTCAAAAATCATAGGACTCTGGCATGGTGCCAGAGGACTGGAAAATTGCAAATGTCACTCCACTCTTTAAAGAAGGAGGAAGGTTGCAGAAAGGAAATTATAGACCAGTTAGCCTGACCTCAGTGGTTGGGAAGATGTTGGAGTCTAATCTTAAGGATGAGGTAATGGAGTACTTGGACACACAGAACAAGATAGGACAAAGTCAACATGGTTTTCTTAAGAGAAAATCTTGCCTAATGAAGCTGCTGGATTTCTTTGAGGAGATTACAAGCAGGATGGATAAAGGGGATGCAGGGAATGTTGTATATTTGGACTTCCAGAAGGCTTTTGACTAGGTGCCATACATGAGGCCAAGTAAAGAGCCCATGATATTACAGGAAAGTTACTGCCATGGTTAGAGCATAAGCTGATTGGTAGGAGGCAGCAAGTGGGAATAAAAGGATCCTTTTCTGGTTGGCTGCCAGTGACTAGTGGTGATCCCCAGGGGTCAGTGTTGGGACCACTTCTTTTTATGCTGTATATAAATGATTTAGATGATGGAATAGATGGCTTTGTTGCCAAGTTTGCAGATGATACAAAGGTTGGTGGAGGGGCAGGTAGTGTTGAGGAAATAGGTTGGCTGCAGAAGGACTTAGACAGATTAGGAGAATGGGCAAGAAAGTGGCAAATGAATTACAATGTTGGAAAATGCATGGTCATGCACTTTGATGGTAGAAATAAATGTTTCTAAATGGGGGGGAGAAAAAACAAAAATCTGAAATGCGAAGGGATTTGGGAGCCCTTGTGCAGAACACCCTAAAGGTAAACTTGCAGGTAGAGTTGATGGTGAGGAAGGCAAATGCAATGTTAACATTTATTTCAAGAAGTCTAGAATACAGGAGCAGGGATATGATGCTGGAATTTAGAAGGATGAGGGGGAATCTCATTGAAACCCTTCAAATGTTGAAAGGCCTAGACAGGGTTGATGTGGAAAGGATGTTACCCATGGAGGGGAGTCTGGGACAAGAGGGCACAGCCTCAGGGTAGTGAGGTGTCCATTTAAAACAGAGATGTGTAGGATGGTGAATTTGTGGAATTTATTACCACAGGCAGCTGTGGAGGCCAGGTTATTGGGTGTATTTAAGGTTGAGCTTGATAGATCCTTGATTGGACATGGCATCAAAGGTTACGGGGAGAAGGCTGGGGAATGAGTTACCTGAGGAAGTGATGGTTGTAGGCTCAATTTCAGTATTTAAGAGAAGTTTGGATAAGTACATTGATGGCATGGGTATGGAGGGCTATGGTCCAGGTGTGGGTCAATGTAACTTGACAGATTAATAGTTTGGCATGAAGTAGAAGGGCTGAAGTGTTTGTTTCTGTGCTGTAGTTCCCTACGAGGAACTCAGCATCTAAGGAGGGAAATCTCTGGAGGGTGATACTGACTGTTTATTCTCCTCCATAGATGTAGGCTGACCTGCATTCTTCCAGGATTTTATGTTCTTCTGAAGCTTTGTACAGATTCCAGAAAACACTGTTTTTGCTTGTTTTCCAGGATGTTTAACAAGTGTGAGTGTGTAGATGATCAAAGCATCCTCATTAATTCAGTTTCAGCATTAAGGATACCTCTGAGGAAATCTGTTTCAAATGTTTGTTTAGATGTAGTGAAATTAAATGGTAATGGTTTTATCTACATAACATCCAGTCAAAAAATCCATAAAATCTAAAGCTGGATCAAATATTTTTGTATTTTAATTATGTCAAAAAGGCAATAAAGATGTATGATAAAAAAGTGCTTAATATCTTTATTTACCATTCAGCTTCCATTTATAGTCCAAATTTGAATCTATTCTGACATAATATTTTCACTAGAAAAGGAATGCTCCATTGATCTCTGATACATTCTTCGTCAGTTTGGGAATCTCAAAGTCAATTAGCTTTGTTACTATAGTAAATGTATGTCACTAGAAACTACCCTGTGATTCATTTTCCTGCTGGCATTCACAGTAAATAGAAAGAAACACAATAGAATCACAGAGAAACCACAGACATGACAGACAAACGACCAATGTGCAAAAGACAACAAAAAATAAAAATAACAACAATAAATAAGTAAGTAATAAATAACAAGACCATAAGACTATAAGCCAGAGGAACAGAATTAGGCCATTCTACCCATTGAGACTGCGCTGCCATCTCATCATAGCTGATCCATTTCCCTCTCAAACCCATTCTCCTGCCTTCTCCATGTAACCTTTCACGCCTGATTTATGAAGAACCTATTAACCTCCACCTTAAATGCACCTAGTGACTTGGCATCCACAGCCACCTGTGGAAATGAATTCTGCAGATTCACCACTCTCTGGATAAAGAAATTCCTCCTTATCTCTATTCTAAATGGACATTCCTCTATTTTGATGCTGTGCCATCTGGTCCGAGACCCCCTCACCGAAGGAAACATCTTCTTCAAATCCACTCTACCTAGGCCTTTTAACATTCAAAAAGTTTCATTGAGATCCCCCCATTTTTCTAAATTCCAATAAGTTTAGGCTCAGAGCCTTCAATTGCTGTTCATTTGACAAGCCTTTCATTCCCAAAATCATTCTTGTAAATTTCCTTTGAACCCTCTCCAATGCCAGTACATTCTTTCTTTTTTAATGTGCCCAAAACTGCTCACAATACTCCAAGTGAAGTTTCACCAGTGTCTTCTGAAGCCTCAACATTGCATCCTTGCTTTTATATTCTTTTATATATGCCTTCATTACCACCAACTCAACATGCAAATTAACCTGGACTACACAAGGACTCCCAAATCCCTTTGCGCCTCAGAATTTTGAATTTTCTCTCCATTTAGAAAATAGACTATCCTTTTATTCCTTCTACCAAAGTGCATGATCACTGTATTCCATCTGGCACCTCTTTGCCCATCCTCCTAATCTGCCTTAGTCCTTCTGCAGCCTCTCTGTTTCTTCAACACTACCTGCCCCTTCACCTATCTTCATATCATCCGCAAACTTGGCCATCAAGTCATCAATTCCGTTATCCAAATCATTGACATATAATGTAAAAAGAGTTGGTCCCAACACAGACCCCCGTAGTACACAATTAGTTACTGGCAGCCAGCCAGAAAAGGCTTCCTTTATTCCCACTCTTTGCCTCCTGTCAATCAGACAATGGTCTATCCATGCTAGAACTTTTCTGCAATCCCATGGGCTCATAGCTTGTGAAGCAGCCTCATGTGTGGCACCTTGTCAAAGGCCTTCTGAAAATCCAAGTACACAACATCATCCGATTCTCCTTGATCTATCTTGCTTGTTATTTCTTCAAAGAATTCCAACAGATTTGCTGATTTTGGCCTATTTTGTTATGTGTCCCCAAAACTACATCCTTAACAATTGAACAACACACACAAAATGCTGGAGGAACTCAGCAGGCCAGGCAGCATCTATGGAAAAAAGTACAGTCGACATTTCAGGCTGAGACCATTCAGCAGGACCGGAGAAAAAAGCTGAGGAGTAGATTTAAAAGGTGGGGGGAGGGGAGACAGAAACACCAGGTGATGGGTGAAACCTGGAGGGGGAGGGATGAAGTAAAGAGCTAGGTTGATTGGTGAAAGAGACAGAAAGCCATAGAAGAAAGAAAAAGGGGGATGGGGGAGCACCAAAGGGAGGTGATGGGCAGGCAAAGAGATAAGGTGAGAGAGGGAGAAGGTAATGGGAAATAGTGAAGGAGGTGGGGTAGTGCGTGTTACAGGAAGTTGGAGAAATCGATGTTCATGCCATCAGGTTGCAGGCTACCCAAACAGAATATAAGGTGTTGTTCTACATCAGGTGGCCACTGGGAGATCCAGCCTGTTCTGGCGGACAGAATGTAGATGCTTGGTGAAGCAGTCTCCCAATCTACATCGGGTCTCACCAATATACAAGAGGCCACACTGGGCGGACTGAACACAGTAAATGACCTCAATAGACTCACAGGTGAAGTGTCACATCACTTGGAAGGTGTTTCTGTTTGAGGCCCTGAAATGTAGTGAGGAAGGAGATATAGGGGCAGGTGTAACATTTGTGCCACATGCAAGGAGGGAGATCAGTGGGGAGGGATGGACAGACAAGGGAGTCATGTAGGGAACGATCCCTGTGGAAAGCTGAAAGTGGGGGGGGGAGAGGGAAAGATGTGCATGGTGGTGGGATCCCATTGGGGATGGCGGAAGTTTCGGAAAATTATGTGCTGGACGTGAAGGCCAGTGGGGTGTTAGGTGAGGACAAAAGGAACCCTATCCCCGATAGGGTGGTGGGAGGATGGGGTAAGAGCAGGCATGCATGAAATTGAAGAGATGCGGTTGAGGGCAGCGTTGATGGTGGAGGAAGGGAGACTGCTTCGGCCAGCTTCTACACTGTGTCCGCCAGAGGGAATCTGCTTTGCCGAACATTTACACTCATTACTAATGCCTCCACAATCACTTTAGCCACCTCTTTTAGAACCCTGGGGTGTGGTCCATGAATATGGGATGAAGACTCCTTGTAAGTGTGTCCTGTCAATTAGCAGTCCACTAAATTAAGTTTCAATTGAGTCTTTGTTCTCCTAATGGTGGCATAAATCAATTTAAACCTATTAAAATAAATGCTTTCTCAGCTAGGTAAATCTATGAACATCATTATTTTATTCTTCTTTAACAAGTTGTACAAAGAGAGTCATACACTCAGTGGCCACTTTATTAGGTACACCTGTACATCTGCTCGTTAATGCAGCTATCTATTCAGCCAATCAAATGGAAGCAACTCAATGTAGAAAAACAAGCAGACATGGTCAAGGCAAGAGCTTCAGTTGCTGTTCAGACCAAACATCAGTGAGGTAAAATGTGATCTAAATGACTATCACTGTGGAATAATTGTTGGTGCCAGACAGGGTGGTAACTGCTGATCTCCCAGCATTTTCATGCACAGCACACTCTGGAGTTTACATGGAGTATGGTGAGAAAGAGAAAAAAACATCCAGTGAGCGGCATTTCTGTGGGCAAAAGCACCTTGTTACTGAGAGACATTAGAAGAGAATAGCCAGACTGGTTCAAGCTGACAGGAAGGCTGACAGTAACTTAAGTAACCACGTGTTACAACAGTGGTGTACAGAAGAGCATCTCTGAACACACAACACATTGAACCTTAAAGTTGATGGGCTACAGCAACAGAAGACCACACCAGGTCCCACTCCTGTACCCAATAAAGTGGCCACAGAGCATTGTTCCCTCTAAGCTGCACAGGTATGTGGCTGCACAGTAACTTAACTGTTCCCGTGCACAGGCCCTTTGTTGCTGCAAAGCTAGGATTTTATTTTATATAATGTTAATATAATTTTGAAATTATGCTTATATAATTTTGAAATCTATGTAAATATTATTGTAAAATAGCCTATCATTAATTATGTTAATAAATATAATACTTTCTAAATAATAAATGCACCACAAATTTTACTTTGAAACACTTAAGAGCTTCAAAGTATTTACATTGTCAATGTTTTAAGTTACAAATGGAAGTTGGTAGCTCATTGTTAATAAACCAATGAACGCAATGTGAAAGATTTTCTTTGTTGTACTGTATTTCATTATACCCTTCAGTTAATAAATAAAATCAAAGTATGTGATCTTTCAGTTTTCTTTCCGAACATTCTTAGTATGCATATAACAAAAAAAAACATTGAAAGAGCCATGCAGTTTTCAGAACATGTAAACATTTCAAGTATCTAAATACTTCAAATTTTCCAAAGGTTATCAAATAGATGTACCCATTGCTGATACAACAGGTAACTGTAATTTCATTTAATTCTTTTTTTTTAAATTCCATTTGCAAATGTCTCAGTAAGTTTAATTCTATTTCTTAAGAATTCACAGCTTAAAAGTTATGCATAGAAGAGATACATTTTAAAATAGAAAAACTTATAAATAGAAAAAACTTTGGATTTATGAGTAAAATAGAAAATCCTAGAACTACTCAGCAAGTCAGACAGCCTCTTGGGAGAAAGACATTTGAATTAATCTGTCAGGGGGTTTAACTTTTTTTGAGACACTTGTGAGATCAATATCTTGCATTATGAAGAATTTGTGAAAGTATTTCCAAATCCTCAGAAAATATTGGTAGGCTTAATATTACATTTGACATACTGTACTTAATCATCATATCTTTCTAACGGTCACAAAGGAATGAGAAAATAAATATGAAAAAATTTTAAATGAATATTAATTGCATGCTTCTCTGATAGTGAGCATTGATTTTGTTTTTTGTTTACAAGGTATGAACAAACAAAGGTGGGAAACATACCAGTGGATGCTGAATTGTTGAACAAACATGAAGTGAATTTTGGAAGTGTTTACACTGAAGGCAATTTTATTTTGCTGGTGCTTAATCTTAATTGTTAATGTTGTGTCAAGCTTTTAGATTCCCTCAGCCTAATCACATCTGGGTTCCTATGTTTCTCATCTCACAGGCCACAGATCATCTTCCAATTCATCCACAAAACATGGTGCATCTGAATGCTTGGCTCCATTGCCTTGCAGAATAATATTGGAATATAATTCAGCTCTTGTGCATTGTTTAAGGAAATAGATTTTATTAAACACCTTGCTTCTCTAATATTCAGTGGAATAGGCTGAAAACGGAGGGGTTGAGACCCAACACCACAGTAGCCCAATCCCTACAGTGAGTCTGCACATAGTAACTGCTAGCAGATTGGAGATGATTATTTTCTACTTTATTTAGAAATTCCTCCCAGTAACAGGCTCTCCTGGCCAGTGAGCTCATGCCACCCAATTGCACCAATGTGATCAGTTAACCCACTAATCTGGTGCGTCTCTGGAATGTGGGAGGAAGCCGAGCACCCAGTGGAAACCCACACGAGCATGGGAGAATGTACAGAGTCCTTACAGATAGTGGTGGAATTGAATCAAGTTTAAAATCACTGGCATATGTCATGAAAGTTGTTGTTCTGTGGAAGCAGGACATTGCAATACATAATAAAAACTGTGAGTTACAGTCAGTATACCAATATTTAAAAGTTAAATTAAACAATAAACAAGGGAAAATCTGCAGAAGCTGGAAATCTGAGCAACCCACACAAAATGCTGAAGGAATTCAGCAGGCCAGGCAACATCTATGGAAAAAAAGTACAGTCGATGTTTTGGGCTGAGGCCCTTTGGCAGGATTGGGGAAAAAATGCTGAGGAGTAGATTTAAAAGGTTGGGGGGTGGGGAGAGGGAATCACAAGGTGATAGGTGGAACCGAGAGAAGGGGAGGGATGAAGTAAAAAGCTGGGAAGCCGATTGGTGAAAGAGATAAAGAGCTGGAGATGGGAGAATCTGACAGGAAGCGATAGAAGACCATGGAAGAAAGAGAAAGAACACCAGAGGGAGGTAATGGGCAGGAATAAAGGTAAGGTGAGAGAGGGAAATGGGAATGAGGAATGGTGAAGTGGGGGGGGGGGGCATTGCCAGAAGTTCGAGAAATCGATGTTCATTCAGATGGAATACAGGGTATTGTTCCTCCATTCAGAGTGTGGCCTCATCATGACAGTAGAGGAGGCCATGGATGGACATATCAGAATGGGAATGGGATGATGAATTGAAATGGGTGGCCACTGGGAGATCCCACTTTTTTCTGGTGAACAGACATAGGTGCTCGGTGAAACAGTCTACCAATCTAAGTCGGGTCTCACCGATATATAGGAGACCACACCAGGAGCACTGAACACAGTCGATGACCCTAATAGACTCAAAGATGAAGTGTCACACCTGGAAGGATTGTTTGCGGCCCTGAATGGTAGTGAGGGAGGAGGTGTAGGGGCAGGTGTAGCACTTGTTCTGCTTGCAAGGATAAGTATCAGTGGGGAGGGATGGACGGACAAGGGAGTTGCGTAGGGAGTGATCCCTGTGGAAAGCAGGAAGTTGGAGGGGGAGGGAAAGATGTGCTTGGTGGTGGGATCCCATTGGAGATGGCAGAAGTTGCAGAGAATTATGTGTTGCACGTGGAGGATAAGAGGGTGGTAGATGAGGACAACCCTACCCCGGTAGGGTGGTGGGAGGATGGGGTGAGGGCAGATATGCGTGAAATAGAAGAGATGCGGGTGAGGGCAGCATTGATGGTGGAGGAAGGGAAGACCCTTTCTTTGATGGAGGATGACATCTCCTTAGTTCTGGAATGAAAAGCCTCGTCCTGAGAGCAGATGTGACAGAGACAGGGGAATTGAGAGAAGGGGATAGTAACACCACTAGTCACTGGCAGCCAACCAGACAAGGATCCTTTTATTCCCACTTGCTGCCTCCTACCAATCAGCCAGTGCTCTAAACATGTCAGTAACTTTCCTGTAATACCATGAGCTCTTAACTTGGTAAGCAGCCTCATGTATGGCACCTAGTCGAAGGCCTTCTGGAAGTCCAAATATACAACATTCCCTGCATCCCCTTTATCCATCCTGCTTGTAATCTCCTCAAAGAAATCCAGCAGCTTCATTAGGCAAGATTTCCCCTTAAGCAAACCATGTTGACTTTCTCCTATCTTGTTCTGTGTGTCCAAGTACTCCATCACCTCATCCTTAAGATTAGACTTCAACATCTTCCCAACCACTGAGGTCAGGCTAACTGGAGTATAATTTCCTTTCTGCAGCCTTCCTCCTTTCTAAAAGAGTGGAGTGACATTTGCAATTTTCCAGTCCTTTGGCATCATTCCAGAGTCCAGTGAATTTTGAAAAATCATTACTAATGACTCCACAATCTCTACCTCTTTCAGAACCCTAGGGTGCAGTTCATCTGGTCTGGGTAACTTATGTACCTTTAGGTCTTTCAGCTTTTTGAGAACCTTCTCCCTTGTAATAGTAAGTGCACTCACTTCTCTTCCCTCACACTCTTCAACATCTGGCACACTGCTAGTGTCTTCCACAGTGAAGACTGGTGCAAAATGCTCATTTAGTTCATCTGCCATATTGTTGTCTCTTGTGTTATTTCTCCAGCCTCATTTTCTAGTGGTCCTATATCCACTCTCATCGCTCTTTTTTTTTTTACACACTTGAAAAAGCTTCTACTATCAACTTTGATATTGTTTGCTAGCTGGCTTTCAACCTTTCCCTCCCCCTTGCCAAATTATTTAAACGCTACCCAACAGCTCTAACAAACCTGCCCTGAAGAATATTGGTCTCCTTCGGGTTCAGGTGCAACCCATCACTTGTGAACAGGTCATACTTCCCCCAGAAGAGATCCCAATGATCCAAGAACCTAATGCCCTGCCCCTTGCACCAGCTTCTCAGCCACGCATTAATCTGAAAAATCATCCTGTTTCTACCCTCACTGGCACGTGGCACAGACAGCAATCCAGAAATTACTACCCAGGAGGACCTGGTCCTCAGCTTTCTACCGAGCTCTCTAAATTCTCTCTTCAGGACCTCTTTGCTTTTCTTTCCCATGTCATTGGTACCAATATGTACCAAGACATCTGGCTGCTCTCCCTTCCTCTCCAAAGTGCTGTGAATCCGATCTGAGACATCCCTGACCCTGGCACCTGGGAGGCAACATATCATGTGGGTGTCCCGTTTATGTCCACAGATTCTTCTGTCTGTTCCCCCAACTACTGAGACCTCTATCACTACCACTTCCCTCTTTTCCCATGCTCAGTGCTAATAACCTGGTCTCCATGGCATTCCTTTGGGAGGTCATCCCCCATAGCAGTATCCAAAACAGTATACTTATTTTTGAGGGGAATAGCCACAGGTGTGCTCTGCTCTGTCTATTCACATTTCCATTCCACCTGACAGTCACCCAGCTACTCACCTCCTGCAACTCGGGAGTGGCTACTTCCCTGTAACTGATCGATTATCTCCTCACTCTCCCGTACAAGCCGATGGTCATCCAGTTGCTGCTCCAGATCCCGAACACGACCTTCAAGGAACTGCAGCCACACTTCACACAAGTGTAGTTCCATAGGAGACTCTGGGTCTCCCAGGACTTCAACATCCGGCATGAAGAAGACTCAACGGCCATTTACTACACTAGGTACAGTAAGAGGGTAAAAGGGAACCTTAGCTGAAGACTCCTTCGACACTAAACCTGACACCCCTATTCTCACCACTGGCCTATTCCCAACAATGGTCACCCTGCTTGTCCTTTCTGTACTTTTGAACAAGCATCACCGACCTACGAGAAACCTCGTCACTACTGTACTGCCCCTGCCACTAATTGGGCCGTCAGAAGACACTTGTACACTCTCCCCATGACTGCGTGGGATTCCCCTGCATTCTCCAGCTTTCCTCCACATTCCAAGTGTGTACCCATTAGGGCTAGCAAATTGTGGACATGCCTTGTGGCAGTGGCAGTATGGCGAAACATGCCATACCCAGCATAACCTTGACACAAGCAACATATCTCATTGATGTGCATGTAACAAGTAAAGCTAATCAGTTTTTTATCTCCCTCTCTGGGGAAATCACTGTGCATTCCTTGGGAGAAGTTGTCATAGTCCCTGCTTCTGCTGTTCATTAAGCCCAAAGTAAATCAATGTTCTTTGCTTTGCAATATATAGCTTGCCACAAGTCATATACAATGTGCTTTATTGTTTTATGACATTAAATCCATTGTGATTCAATTTAGCTTTTATTGACACTGATCAACAGAAAAAGACTTTTGTGTCAGAGTGAAAACAGAACTCTACAAAGTGCTCTAAATTCCAAATATAAAACACAAAGTAATTGATTGCATAATTACTCACCCCCTTCAAGTCAGTATTTAGTAGATGCACCTTTGTCAGCAATTACAGCCATGAGTCTGTGTGGATAGGTCTCTATCAGCTTTGGATATCTGGACGCTGCAATTTTCCCCCATTCTTCTTTACAACATTGCTCAAGCTCTGTCAGATTGCATGCTGATCATGAGTGAACAGCCCTTTTCAAGTCCAGCCACAAAGTCTTAATCAGATTGATAATTTGACTTGGCTACTCCAGGACATTAACTTTGCTGTTTTTAAGCCATCCCTGTGTAGCTTTAGCTTTATGCTTGGGGTCGTTGTCTTGCTAGAAAGCCAAACTTCTCCCAAGTCACAGTTCTCCTACAGACTGCATCAGGTTTTCCTCCAGGATTTCCCTGTATTTTGCTGCATTAATTTTACCCTCTACCTCCCCAAGCCTTCCACGGCTTGCTTGCAATGAAGCATCCCCACAGCCACCACCATGGTTCACAGTAGGGATGGTGTGTTTTACATGATGTATGGAGTTTGGCTTACGCCAAACATAGTGTTTAGTTTGATGGCCTAAAAGCTCAATTTTGGTTTCATCAGACCATAGAACCTTCTTCCAACCAACAGAGTCTCCCACATGCCTTCTGACAAACTCTTGCTGAGACTTCATGTGAGTTTTCCTCAACAGTAGCTTTCTCTTTGCCACTCTCCCATAAAGCTGCGACTGGTGAAGCTCCTGGACAACAGTTACAGTCTCTCCCATCTCAACCACTGAATTTTGAAACCCCTCCAGAGTTGTCATAGGTCTCTTGGTGGTCTCTCTCACCCATCCCTTTCTTGCACGGTCACTCAGTTTTTGAAGATGGCCTTCTCTGAGCAGATTTACAGCTCTGTCATATATTTCTATTTCTTTGTGATTGACTTAACTGTACTCCAAGGGATATTCAGTGATTTGGAAATTTCCTTGTATCCATCTCCCAACTTGTGCTTTTAAATAACCTTTTCACGGAGTTGCTTGGAGCGTTCTTTTGTCTTCATGGTGTAGTTTTTGCCAGGATAATGTCTCTTCTTCTTCTTCCTCTTCCTCCCCAACTTAAAGGTGTATTACCACCACCAACTGGACCGGAGTGTGGTGTAGACAGTTGGGAAATAAAATCCCTACTAGTTCTTTATCAACTGAAAACTAAATCACCCCAAAAAGCCCTATTGATTTTAAATAATGTGTTACGTACCCGTGACATGACAATGGTGTACTTGTTACATGACAGGTGCTGAAGCTATACTGGACTCGAGGTAATGGTCTTGTGATGGTGGAGTGACGTCATTTTCCCGCCAGTAGAGGTCATGTGACAGGTTTTTTTTTACAGGGTATAAAAGGAGGACCCCTCCCTGTGAGGAGGGGCAGTTCGTGGCTGGATTTGCCATGTTGACTTCATGCCACTGCGTGATTTAATGTTATGACGCAGTTTAGTTGAAAGATGAAGTTTTATCAAATGCCTAAAGTTTAAAAGGTCATTGCCAGCAGTTTCTTTACAATACTGCTAGTTGAGAATCAGTGGAGAGTGAAGATCGGAGTTCGGGAGTTAAAGATCGAGGAGAATCGATTTCAACGGTGAAACAGGTTCGACCTTGTTTGATCCTTATTCGGAAGGAATTTGTTGACTGTTCTCGTGTTAATCCCTGTGAAATATCAGAAAGGATTGAGAACAGTGTTGTAAAGGAAAGGTCAGTGCCTTTAAGCCGTTTCGTTTCGTAAATTCTTCGTGGGAAAAAGTTCGATCTTGGGAACCGAAGCAACACGACGTGAAAGAGAATTTAAATCATCTTAAAAAGTCTCTCCCTTAAATGGACTGTGAGCATTTTGAACTGTTGGCAATACTACTTTGAAGAACTGTTTTTGCAACATCGCTTTAAGAACTGTTTAAGCTTCATTGCTTTAAGAACTGTTCAAGCTGCCGCACAGCAGCTGAATTCCGGTTACGTCAGTGATTTGTTTACTTTTGGGGGGTTTGTTTTCAGTGTTTAATAAACGTGTTATTTGTTATATAGACCCCTGCCTAACTCATATATTTATTGTTGCCTGAATCCGTAACAAATGAAAGACAATATTGTAAATTAAATTAAAGTCCCTTCCATAACTTACTAAAGTTTTTAAATGAAAACTGTCAACCCCCAAAGCTAGTAGTCCAGCCTGCATTTGGTTTCTTTCTACCTTATATGTTTCACATTGTAAAAGAATGTGTTGTTCAACTGTTTCATAATGATGACAACACCTACACACCCCAGAATGTTGTTTTGCAACAAGATATAAGGAATAATTAAGCATAATTATAATATAATAGACTTAGACTAAGTCTAAGTCAAGATAATAGAATTCCTTCCCTTCTTGTTTTATCCCTTCCCCATCAATCCAACTGTTTTTCATATTCTATAAAGGTGTCTCCCCTTACACCCATTATCCCACAAGGCTTGCCATAATCCCCTAATTTTTAGCCCCACCAACCCTTAGCTTCTGATTTGCTAAGTGGAAGGTCTATATCCACAGATGAACTTTTAACAGCTTTTTTGGCCAAACAATCAACCCACTCATTCCCCTCAACACCTCAGTGTGCAGGGACCCATAAGAAGAGACATGTAGGCAAATAAAGTTTGAAAAGCTTCCAGCAGTAAATCAGACCTACTGCTAGAATAACCTGTTTTAAGTCTAGTCAAAATCAAAAAAGAATCTGAACAAATTATAACTTCCATCCACTGTAAGCCCAAAATGATGACCACCAGTTCTGTAGTATACACTGATAGTTAGTAAGATGTTTCTTTATTGTTACCTGTAATTCAGGCACAGCAACAGCCACACCGACATTCCCAGCGATGCCAGAACAGCTTCTTCCCCTTTGCCATCCGATTCCTAACTGGACATTGAATCTTTGGACACTACCTCATTTTTTTTTAATATACAGTATTTCTGATTTTGCATATTTTTAAATCTATTCAATACACATAATTGATTTACTTATTTATTATTATTATTATTATTATTATTATTATTATTATTTCTCTGCTATATTATGTATTGCATTGAGCTGCTGCTGCTAAGTTAACAAATTTCACATCACATGCTGGTGATAATAAACCTGATTCTGATTCTAAATTATCTTTTGATCCATCAGTAAAAATGGTTAACATATCACAATAATTACATACTGATGAACCAATGGACTCTCAGGCATATCAGAATCCTTAGATTTCATTAAATTATGCAATCTAAAATCAACTAAGGCCATTGGAAAAAAACATGGTGGGGTAACTGAAAAAGCTATGGTGGGACAAATTACATAATCCAACAAACCCATATTCCTAGCGTAATGAGAATCCAGCCAACTGAAACTAAAAACTCTCTTGTTGTGATGTCACCAACAGCCTTTCAACACACTTTTAACAGAGTTATCATTCCTCTGCTCCCTCAGGTTAACCCAGGATGTTATCAACAACTTCAGCCTCCTGCAACTGTAAGGGTAATTGCCCCATTTCAACCAGTAAAGCTGAAACAGGAGATGACCTTACTGCACCACAACACAATCTTAAAGCCTGAGTTTGTATCACATCCAAACATTTAAAATTTGAAGATGAAGTTGATCCACAAGCCACACGCCATAATCAAGTCCTGATCTAATTAAGCAAATATTTTCTAAAGTCAACAGAGATTTTCGTGTAACACCCCAAGAATACCCACATAGACACTTAAGGATATTTAATGCCCCTTTACATTTGTCAATTATCTTACTGATATGTTGCTTCCATGTCAGTTTATTATCCTGCCACAAGCCAATAAATCTTACCACTGACACTTCTTCAAGAGTTTGACTGTACAATTTCAAATTAAATGCAAATCTATTGATCCTTTTTGTAAAACATATAGCTTGTGTTTTAGCTACTGGAAGCTCAAAGCCCCATCTATTTGTCCACTGTTTAAATTTATTATTTGCTAATTGTATCCCATATAGAGTTAAATCAAATTTTTTCCTCTGATCCATAAAGCTCCATCATCTGCAAAAAGTGATTTACCCGCCCTGGTGCCTATCTCAGAGAAAATATCATTAATCATATTAAACAATAAAGGGCTACAAATACTGCCTTGTGGAGTCCCATTCTCTATCTCATAGAAGCCCAAATATACCTTTCTTATCCTTACCTGCATAGACCGTACAAATAAAAAACTCAGAAAAATGCATAACCTTCCCCCACTCCTAATTTCCATAATTTAATCAAAAGACACTCCATAACATATCATGTGCTTTTTCTATATCAAAAATTCTGCTATTACAACTTCTTTATTTGTCTGTGCTTTCCTAATATCATTTTCCAAACACAAAACTGAAATCCGTTCTGATAAAATGCTATACCACCTCCTTTTTCCAAAATACAATTCAACCGCTCTATTACCATATGTTCCATGAGTTTACATAAATGGGACATTAATGATATTGGTCTATAAATAGAAGGAACTGACAGAGGTTTTCCAGGTTTTAGAATAGGCACTACTACTACCATTTTCTATGAGGAGGGAAGATGGCCTGAATTCCAAATATGATCTAAGCAGAGGTGAAATATAAGCCCATACGTTATAAATAACATACCCCAAACTAACTTTATCAGGGAGCTTCACTTCAACAAAACATATCAATATAGATAAACTATCCATCCTTTTCCCATTTCTGACTACTTGTAATCTCTTTACCTCCTTAACTTTGCCTCCAATAAATGAGATTTCACCTCTTCTCTCGAAATCACCACCAGAACACCAGTTATAACACCCCCTACTACCTCTATTTTCATTAGGCAACATAAATACTATATTTTAGCTAAGTAAAGTCTTCAATCATAATGCCTTCTCATACTCACATCCATTTCATCCTTACAAACGATTAACACATTACCTCCACTTAAAGTATGAGCACAATCTATATTCGCTGCAGCCAATTTTAACTGTGTAGTTAATTTAATGGGATTGATAGAGGGCAGCTGTTCTGAGTCAAATTTAAACAATACTTTGAAGTTTTCTTTCCTTTTTTGAAAAAAAATCTTGGCTTTCCTCTCCATCACTTGAAATCATTCCAATATTATGTTTCTTTTTCCGTTTTCCAGATCTAGATTCCAGCCTCCTCCTTCCAACTTACCCTTGCCCAAACCCTCCAGCGCTACCAACCACAGCTCCTCCCTAAAGTCCGATGAGCCGAGCTCAGCAGTTGGACCTTCCAGATACAGGTGCATTTTTACTACAGTAAATTGAAACACCTTGACTGCATACAGTGATCTCCATTTAACTAATTATGTGTTCTCTAAAACCAATTGGCTACACCAGTGATGATTCGGTGTATCATATTAAAGGTAGCGAATACTTATGCAATCAATTATTTTATGTTTTATGTTTGTAATTAATTTAGATCACTTTGAAGAGATGTGTTTTCACTTTAACACCGAGTCTTTTTCTGTTGATCAGTGTCAAAACAAGCCAAATTAAATCTAATGCTATTCAATGTTGTAAAACAATAAAATATGAAAACTTCCAAAGCAGGTGAATACTTTTTATAGGCACTGTACCTATTCCCCATCTCCAAATGTGGGCAATGTGATGTGTATTAATACCAATAACCTTGAAGTTTCCAACTTTAAATCATTAACGTGCACTTAGTGGCCATTTTATTAGGTACACAAGCTCAATAATGCAAATATTTAGTCAGCCAATCATGTGGCAGCAATTCAATGCCTAACAGTATGCAGACATGGCCATGAGGTTCAGTTGCTGTTCAGACCAAACATCAGAATGGGGAAGAAATGTGATCTAAGTGACCTTGACTGTGCAATGATTGTTGGTGCCAGACAGAGCAGTTTGAGCATCTGAGAAACTGCTGATCTCCTGGAATTCTCATGCATAACAGCCTTTAGCATTTAAAGAGAATGGTCCAAAACAACAAAAAAACAAAAAACATCTAAAGAGTGTTATTTCTGTGGGAGAAAATGAGAGACATCAAATAAGAATGGCCAGACTGGTTCAAGCTGACAAGAAGGCGACAGCAACTCAGATAACCATGTATTACAACAGTGGTGTGCAGAAGAGCATCTCTGAATGCACAACACATCAAACCTGGAAGTAGATGGGCCACAGAAGCCCAGGAACCTACACTCAGTGGTCATTTCATTAGGTACATGAGGTATATTGAAACTATGGATCCCTGGAAATGACCCTATAGGTAACCCTATTCCATGAGGATACCTCATTTCTTCATTATCAAAGTTAATCACTAACTAACAACAAGCCTATCCATGTTCTGACTCAATCAGTCAACCAGGCAAAGTTCTTGAAGACTGTAAAGTGCCTAGCATTTATAATCATATGAGAAGGATAGCAAGGACAAGCCAGGGATGAATGTTACATCAGTGTAAGACATAACAAAGAATGGGTATTGGGGTGGAGATATGGTGCAAGGCACTTCTTCCCTCTGCTATCCTGCAGGTCGTGTTTGGACAGGTGTAGCTCAGGGTCAGCTGGTGCAGATCACAAATCCTGGTTATGTGACCACTGACGTCAGGCAGACAATCTCTGTGGAGACTTGATACTGGCTGGGGTTACCTGTCTTGCAAAGACACTGCCCAGAAGAAGGCAATGGCAAACCATTCTGTAGAAAAATTTGCCAAGGAAATTGTGGTCAAAGACCATGATAGCCTATGCCATACGACATGGCACATAGTGATGATGATGGACCTAGAGAATCAATAAGAGCAAGGCGGTTTATGTTGCAACCAGATGCTATATTAATGAAGCAATTAAAAACAATCAAAACAAAGAAATGGGGTGAAGGCAGTTAGAGAGAGAAAACACAAACAAAGGATCATAAAAGTGAGTTGCAGGAGAGATGGACAGACAGACAGACATAAACACAGGAGATTCTGTAGATGCTGGAAATCAAGGAAGGGGAAAGAAGCCAGGTAGAAGACAGAAGGAGAGAAAGAGAGACAGAAAGAGGGTGAGACTAGAGGGACTAAATCAATATTATGGATAGACAATCCTTGGCATAACTAACCAGTTCTGAAACTAACAGGAAAACAAGCTACCTGGAAGCTTTTTCATTCTATATTGAGCCTGGGAGGCTGCAATATGGCCAGGCAGAGAGTAAGGTGCTCTTCTCAGTTTATTATAATTGTAGGAGGCTATGGATATACAAGTCAGAGTGAGAGTGAAATGAGGAACTAAGGTGACAAGCAATTGAAAGTTTACAGTTGAACAGAGGTGTTCTGCAAAGTGGCTGCCCAGTCTGTTCTTGGTTTCTATGTTATAGGAGAGAGCACACAGTGAATTCAATATACTTGGATGGAAACTGATTTCTATAGGGCAGTGAAATTCATATTTGAGAGCGTAGAACTGGATTTCTGGGAATAAGGTCTATGTGAATCAAATACCTATTGGGTCAGTGGGAGTATAACTGGAATGAGATGTTGTCGAGCTTGTCCAGGAATCAAATAATGATGGGGTGGGGGGGAAGAGAGAGAGAGAGAAATAAAAATAAGTTGAGCAAACAATATTAGTAAGGAAAAAGCATTTAGAATGAAAGCGAGTTCTCAGACATGAAGTCTGGAGTGACCAGCAACAATTTTCTTCAGTGATGGAGCAGAACCAAGAGGACAATTTCTATTTTTGTTTCTTATGTTCTTTATTCTTGTTTTTATTTTCTCTGCAACAATTCACTTTTTATCTACCTGCCAATAGACATTTTCCTGTACTTAATAAAGTGGCTACTGAGTGTATGTTTGTGGTCTTCTGCTGCTGTAGCCCAACTTCTTCAAGTTTCAACGTGTTATGCATTCAGCGATGCTCTTCTGCACACCACCATTGTAATGTGTGGTTATTTGAGTTACTGTCACCTTCCTGTCAACTTGAATCAGTCTGGCCATTCTCCTCTGACCTCTCTCAGTAACAAGGTGCTTTCGCCCACAGAACTGCCGCTCACTGGATGTTTTTTTTTTGGGGGGGGTTGCACCATTCTCTTTAAACTCCAGAGACCATTGTGTGTGAAAATCCTGGAAGATCAGCAGCTACTGATCTACTCAACAATCATTTCACGGTCAAAGTCACTTAGATCACATTAGAAACCCTCCTGATGAAGGGTTTCGGCCCGAAACGTTGTCACTACCTCCTGCCATAGATGCTGTCTGGCCTGCTGAGTTCTGCCATCATTTTGTGTTTTTATTAGATCATATTCTTCCCCATTCTGATGTTTGGTCTGAACTTCTTGACCATGTCTGCATGCTTTTATGCTTTGATTTGCTGCCACGTGATAGGCTGATCAGATATTTGCATTAACGCACAGGTGTAAAGGTGTACCTAATAAAGAGGCCACTCAGTGTATTATAGCATCATAGTAATGACCGTTTATTCCCTGGAGGACAAGAGAATGAGGGGAGAATTAATAGGGGTATACAAAACTATGAAGAGTATACACAGGGTAAATGCAAGCACGCTTTTTCCACTGATGTTGGGTGAGACAAGAATGAGATTAGGTTATGAGCGAAAGTGGAAATATTTAAGAGGTAATGTCTCAATAACAAGGTTGAAGAATAAAGACAAAAATAAAGATTCAAGTTTATTTATCAAGTGTATATCAAAACATGAGGTGAAATGCATTGTTTGTGTTAACAACCAAAACTTGGTTTGACCACAACATCTGCAGTGTACTTTGTGTTTACCACTTACTCTTATTTTTTCTCAAAAAACTCGTGCGCTGGTGTCTTCCTGATTAGGTTGGCATTCTCACAGCACTGAGCTACCCTTGAGAAAAAAAAACAAAGCAGGCTGAATAATATGTTCCTGCTGCTCTGTGTCTACTCACTCTTGTCCAGCTCCACATGCTTCCTCCTTGCCTGGTTAGTCTGTTTCCATTGCTGCAGCATCATCAGCAGATGTGCACTCATCCCATACTGATGTGCAGTGCCGACAAATCCTAACAATGCAGTTAAAGGCTTCATATTATTCAGCAGGACCTGGGATATCCTGATGGGGAGCTGGAACTAATTTAATTTTTCTTTTCTACAGTTTCCTGTTATGTCATTCCTTTAGGGCAAAAGATAATCTGGTGTGTTGATAGCATTCTTGTTCTATGTAAGCATGTGAGGCAGCGGGAGAATGAAAAAGCGAGCAGATTGAAAAGGGTCGGTCATTTTTTCGACAGTTGAACGGGGCACAATTACACAAGCGTGTGAAAGTTGGCCCATGAGGCAGCGGGAGAATGAAAAAGCGAGCAGATTGAAAAGGGTCGGTCATTTCTTCGACAGTTGAACGGGGCACAATTGCACAAGCGCGTGAAAGTTGGCCCATGAGGCAGCGGGAGAGTTAAAAAGTGAGCAGATTAACGGAGCGGGCGATGTAGTAGCGGGTGACAGAGTAGTGGAAGACAGAGTAGGAAGGCTTTGGTTCAAGAGGCTTCGGTGAGCAGAGGCTGAGGACGAGCTTCACTGCAAGTGAGGTAAGGCCGGGTAAGTTCCTTTAATTAATTTAATTACCTTAGGAGTAGGTAATGGAAGCAGCTGTTAGGGCAGTTGAGTGCTCCGTTTGCAGTATGTGGGAAGTCAGGGTGAGCACAATTGTCCCTGATGACTACACCTGCAAAAGGTGCATCCAGCTGCAGCTCCTGACAAACCGAGTTAGGGAACTGGAGCTGGAGCTGGATGAACTTCGGATCATTCGGGAGGCAGAGGCAGAAATAGATAGGAGTTACAGGGAGATAGTCACCCCTAAGGATCAGGAGGCAGGCAGCTGGGTGACTGTCAGGAGAGGGAAGGGGAATAGACAGAATGAGCCGAGCACCCCTGTGTCTGTTCCCACCAATAATAACTATACTGTTTTGGATACTGTTGGTGGGGATGACCTACCAGGGACACGTTGCAGTGGTTGCGTCTCTGGCACCGAGACTGGACCCTCAGCTCAGAAGGGAAGGAGGGAAAAGAGGAGAGCAGTAGTGATAGGGGATTCGATAGTTAGGGGGACGATAAGAGGTTCTGTGGAAGAGATCGAGAATCCCAGATGGTCTGTTGCCTCCCTGGTGCCAGGGTCTGCGATATCTCGGATCGAGTTCTCAGTATTCTCAAGAGGGAGGGTAAGCAGCCAGATGTTGTGGTCCATGTAGGGACCAATAACGTGGGTAGAAAGAGTGAGGAGGTCCTGAAAGGTGAGTTTAGGGAGTTAGGCACCAAGTTAAAGGACAGGACCTCCAGGACAGCAATCTCAGGATTGCCACCAGTGCCACATGCAGGTGGGTTTAGGAATAGTAAGATAGCGCAGATCAACACATGGCTGAAGACATGGTGCAGGAGGGAGGGCTTCAGATTTATAGATAATTAGGCAGTTTTCCAGGGAAGGTGGGAAGGATGGTTTACATCTGAACTTGAGGGGGAACAAGTATCTTTGTGGTTAGGTTTGCTAGGGAGGCTCCAGTGGATTTAAACTAGATACAAGGGGGGAGGGGAACCAGAGTGTGGAAACAGATGTATGGGAGAAGGAAGAAAAAGAAGATAGTAAAGTTGTTTGCACCGTTAGTGATAAACAGAGAGTAAGAGGTGGAGAATTTCTTAAATTCATTTATTTTAATGCTAGGAGCATTGTAAGAAAGCTGGATGAGCTTAGAGCATGGATTGGTACCTGGAAATATGATGATGTAGCTATTAGTGAAACATGGTTGCAGGAGGGGTGTGATTGGCAACTAAGTATTCCTGGATTTCATTGCTTCAGATGCGATAGAATCAGAGGGACAAGAGGGGGTGGTGTTGCATTGCTTGTCAGAGAAAATATTACAGCGGTGCTCTACAGGATAGATTAGAGGGCTGGTCTAGGGAGGCTATTTGGGTGGAATTGAGGAATGAGAAAGGCATAGTAACACTTATAGGGGTGTATTATATACCACCTAATGGGGAACGAGAATTGGAGGAACAAATTTGTAAGGAGATAGCAGATATTTGTAGCAAACACAGGGTTGTGATTGTGCGAAATTTTAATTTTCCACACCTAGACTGGGAAGCCCATATTGTAAAAGGGCTGGATGGTTTGAAGTTTGAAAATGTGTTCAGGGGGAGTTCCGGTGACGTCATCATCGAGAATGGCAGCTTAAGTCACTAGCTCCTCTGGAAAAACGCATATTAAGCCCCGTTAACCCATCAAATATAGTATTTTTCCTAAAATATTTGAACTGAAAAGAGGGGCAAGAATGGGGAAAAGGAATGGAAATAAAAAAAGCGACACTGCGTCCAAGAGGAGTGCAGCGAGCGGCTCTCCGACCCGACCGTGTGCTAGCGAGGCGGCCGCTGGGCCTCGTTCAGGCGAAGCAGCGAATATCTTCGAAATCCTGAAAGAAATAATGGAGGTCCAGAAAGATATAAAGCAGCAGCTCCATGATATTAAGTCAGAGCTCGCCAGCATCAATCAAAAAATAGCGGTGGCAGAGACTCGCATTGAGAAGGTGGAAGATCACATTCAAAACGTGGAACGGATACTGAGTAAGACAATAAAAATATTAAATCACCAAGAAGGTAAACTGCTTGACCTGGAGGGAAGATCACGGCGGAAAAATATCAGAATATACAACGTTCCCGAAGGAGCAGAGGCCTCGTCTATGACGGACTTTGTCGGAAAGTTACTGCGGGACGCGTTGGATCTTCCCCCGGCAATGAAGCTGGAAATCGAAAGAGCACACTGCGCACTCGTCCCGAGACCTATCCAGGATAGAAAGCCACGCTCAATAATAATTAAATTCCTTCGGTACAGCACCAAGGCGGAGATTCTACGAAGGGCCTGGGGTAAGAAGAGAGTGTTTATAGAGGATAAATTAATATATTTCGACCAAGGTTAACCCCCCAGTGGTCCTCCAGAAAGGCAAAGAATACTCTGAAGTAAAGCGAGTACTAAAGCAAAATAAGATTAGATTTCAAGCTCCGTACCCTGCTGAACTTCGAGTGTTTTATGACAACGGGACGCGGTTGTACCAGACAGTGGAAGCGGCGACTACAGACATGAAGGCCAGAGGGTTGCCCGTCAGCGTGACCAAAATGAGGGAAAGCCTGACTAAGGAATTATGTAATGTGTGTGTGTATATATAGTGTGTGTGTATATTTATATATATATATATATATATATATATATAGAGAGAGAGAGAGAGAGAGAGAGAGAGGAGGAGTACACAAGGAAATCTTTTCTGTGTAATGGATTTGTTCACTGACTTTTATGAATACTGCAATGGGGGCCCTCAGCCCTCAACTCACAAGTAGGAGGGGTTATCCCCCACAGCTAGACATTTCCTCTAGTTCAACGCAGGGTCATCTACTAGAGACCTCAGCCTTGGAATCACACGTTCATTGCCATTTTTGTTATTATTTGCGTTTCTTGGTTCTTATTTGTTCAGGGAGTGGATCAATTAAGTTTTGTTCTAATTTCAATGATGCATTGACAGATAAATACAGATGGCTAAGGACAAGGTAAAATTCATTTCTTTTAATGTCAATGGGCTATTAAATCCAAACAAACTTAAGAGAATTTTATCCAAAATGAAAAAAGAACAAGTCCATGTAGTATATTTACAGGAAACTAAAGAGAATAGGCTTCACTAATCTGTTTTTCTCCTCATATAAATCAGGACATAGGAGAGGAGTTGCTATTCTTATCTCAAGTAAGCTAAATTTAGAAAATGTATTTGAAATGGAAGATAAAGAGGGCAGATATATTCTGGTAAGGGGGAATATAGACGGCAATTCAGTTACTCTATTGAATATATATGCACCCCCGGGAAGTGATATAGGTACCTTTCAGAAAATTACTGATATTATAGTAACGGAAACAGGAGGTCTCCTGGTATGTGGGGGAGACTTAAATTTACAATTACAACCAAACTTACTCTTCCAATAGAAAAACCTATGAAACAAAATCTTTACGTAAGAAAGTTAATACACTTTTTGAGGATGTTGGTTTAATTGATATATGGAGGGACCTTTTCCCTGACAGAAGGGATTAAACTCATTATTCTGCTCCCCATTCTGTATATACAAGAATAGACTATTTCATAACATTTGGAAAAGACAAAGACAAAATAAACACCTGTGGAATTGGGACAATAGATGTATGTGACCATACACCTATATATTTATCTGTTGATTTTGACCTACAACCAAAGAATACTATTTGGAAACTAAATTCAAGTCTACTCAATGATCCGTACTTTAAAGAACAAATTAAAGAAGAAATTGGTCTCTACTTAGAATTTAATGATAGTGGAGAGGTTTCACCTCCCATTTTATGGGATACTCTGAAGGCGGTCTTAAGAGGGAAAATTATAGCGATATCTTCATGTAAGAAAAAATATGGAATAAAACATTAGAGGAATTACAAAATAGGCTGAAGGAACTAGAGAAAAACACAAATTGAATTTGGCACAGGATACATTAGGGGAAATTAAAAGAATTAGGAATGAAATAAATAATTTGGCTACGCAAGAAATCAGGAACAACTTAATGTTTCTGAAACAGATACATTATGAAAGTGGATCAAAATCTATGAAAATACTGGTGTGGAAACTGAAAAAAAAGATAGTAGAAAATACAATTCATAGAATTAGGGACCCAAGAATGAAAATGATAAAAAAAATAAGCTAAGTGAAATTCAAGAAGCTTTTGAAGTGTTTTACAAAACTCTATATTCCAAAGTTCCAGGGGGAAGCATAACCCAAATTGACACCTTCTTGAATTCTCTAGAGTTACCCACATTAAGTGAAGAACAAAATAGAACGATGACTGCTGACATAACTGAAGTTGAATTAAAAGCTGCAATTAGTAGGCTTAAATTAAGCAAGTCAGCAGGATCAGATGGGTATACGGCAGAGTGGTACAAAGAATTTAAAAATGAGTTAATTCCTGTTTTACTCCCCACACTGAACTGGGCTCTAAAGTAGGCACAAAGGCCACCCAGCTGGAAGGAAGCGATAATCTCAGCTATACCGAAAGAAGGGAAGGATAAAATGGAATGTGGGTCATTTAGACCAATATCCATTCTTAATGTAGATTATAGGTTATTTACCTCCATCATGGCCAAATGATTAGAGGAGTTTCTACCCATACTGATACGTAACAATCAGACAGGTTTTATATGACAACGCCAAACACAAGACAATATACGAAGGACACCACATTATGGATCATATAAAAAAAATAAAATCGAAGCAATAGTGCTAAGTGTGGACACTGAAGAAGCATTTGATTTGGTTAATTGGAATTTTCTTTACAGAGTTTTACATAGATTTGGTTTCCAAGACACAATTATTAAAACTATACAGAAACTATATGACAATCCTACTGCAAGGATTAAAATCAATGGATATTTATCAAATAGTCTTACCCTAGAAAGGGGCACGAGACAGGGTTGTGCATGGTCACCACTACTCTTCGTGTTATATCTGGAACCATTAGCTCAATACATCAGACAAAATGAAGATATCAGGGGTATTACTATTAAAGGGACAGAGCATAAATTGGTTTGTTATGCGGATGACATTTTGATCTATCTAGGGCAACCAACATAAATTTTTACACCAAATAAATTGGATGCTAGATTTAAGGACTGGACAGCTAAAGGAATAACAGTTCAGTTTTGAAATGCTTAAAGAGAAACACTTATTAGAAAAACAAAATTGTTTTATTCTAATTTCAATGATACATTGACAGATAAATACAGATGGCTAAGGACAAGGTAAAATTCATTTCTTTTAATGTCAATGGGCTATTAAATCCAATCAAATGTAAGAGAATTTTATTCAATTTGGAACAATTTGATTCATACTGGGAGAAATGGTTTAACTACATAATGTCTCATAGGCCTGATTTTATTCACACAAATCAATGAATCTGTTGTAAAAAAAAAATCACTCCCTACTTGTACATAGTTCTTTCCTTTTGCTTGTTTTTTCTTTCCACTCTTTTCTATGAGTGTGTACCTCAGATAAATACCTTGTGGAGATTTGTGATATATATAATTATATGATATATATGTACAATGTCTGAAATACATCTTATGGAAATGTTTCTTTGATGATGAACTTCAATAAAAAAAATCATAAAAAAGAAAAACAAGATTTCTATCGGTATTTACAGATGTGACAATATGTTAATAAGATGCTTAAAAATGTAACCAAGGCAAATACATGCTTGATAGAGCTCTTTAGAAAAGCATATAATTCAGATAATGGTAGTAGAATCATTTCAAGCATGTATAAGGGGTTGTCAAATCTTAAAACACATTCGACTTCATACATTAAAACAAAATGGGAGAAGGAAGGAGGGATAATTATATCTGAGAAAGAATGGATAACAATATGGAGATATCAATGGAAGTGTACCAGTTCACAGAAATGGAGGGAGTTTGGATGAAAAAACTTGATAAGATATTTTATTACACCCTCTCAGAAATCCCATTATGATAGTAACCTCCATTTGCTGGAGACATTGTGGAAATCAAAATGCAAATCATTATCATATTTTTTTGGGACTGCCCTGTTATCAAAAACTATTGGAGGGGGATACACAATGCCCTACAAGGCATCTTTAAATGTGAAATACCCTTAGAGAGTAAGACCTTATATTTTGGATATATACCCCAAGAATGGTTGAAAAGAGATAAATATTTAATGAATATACTGTTGGTGGCTGGTAAAAAGACTCTTACTAAGAAATGGTTATCACAGGAGAGCCCAACTTTAAACACATGGATGGAAATTACAATGGACATTTACAAAATGGAGAAGGTAACAGCATCTGTTAATCATAAGCTGGAACAATTTGATTCATACTGGGAAAAATGGTTTAACTACATAATGTCTCATATGTATTTTATTCTCACAAATCAATGAATCTGTTGTAAAAAAAAAGATCACTCCCTACTTGTACATAGTTCTTTCCTTTTGCTTGTTTTTTCTTTCTACTCTTTTCTATAAGTGTATATCTCAGATAAGTACTTTGTGGAGATTTGTGATATATATAATTATATGATATATATGTACAATGTCTGAAATACATCTTATGGAAATGTTTGTTTGATGATGAACTTCAATAAAAAAAATAAATTACAAAAAAGAAAATATATCAAGGATAGTTTTTGCAGCAATGCAGCAACTAGAGAAGGGGCAGTGTTGGATCTCCTGTTAGGGAATGAGATAGGTCCGATGATGGAGGTATGTGTTAGGGAGCACTTTGGGTCCAGTGATCAAAATGCCATCAGTTTTCAATATAATTATGGAGAAGGATAGGACTGGACCCAGGGTTGAGATTGTTGATTGGAAAAAGGCTAACTTTGAGGAGATGCGAAAGGATTTAGAAGAAGTGGATTGGGACAATTTGTTTTATGGGAAGGATGTAAGAGAGAAATGGAGGTTATTTAAATGTGAAATTTTGAGGGTACAGAATCTTTATGTTCCTGTTAGGTTGAAAGAAAAGGTTAAAAGTTTGAGAGAGCCATGGTTTTCAAGGGATATTGGAAACTTAGTTTGGAAAAAGAGAGATATCTACAATGAATATAGGCAGCATGGAGTAAATGAGATTCTTGAGGAATATAAAGAATGTAAAAAGAATCTTAAGAAAGAAATGAGAAAAGCTAAAATAAGATACGAGGTTGCTTTGGCAAGAAAGGTGAAAATAAATCCAAAGGGTTTCTACAGTTATATTGATAGCAAAACGATAGTGAGGGAGAAAATTGGTCCCTTAGAGAATCAGAGTAGACAGCTATGTGTGGAGACAAAAGAGATGGGAGGGGGGATTTTGAACAATTCCTTTACTTCGGTATTCACTAAGGAGAAAGATATTGAATTGTGTAAGGTAAGGGAAACAAGTAGTGAAGTTATGGAAACTGTGATGATTAAAGAAGAGGAAGTACTGGCGCTTTTAAGGAATATAAAAGTGGATAAGTCTCTGGGCCCTGACAGGATATTCCCTAGGACCTTGAGGGAAGTTAGTGTAGAAATAGCAGGGGCTCTGACAGAAATATTTCAAATGTTATTAGAATCAGGGATGGTGCCGGAGGATTGGCATATTGGTCATGTGGTTCCATTGTTTAAAAAAGGTTATAAGAGTAAATCTAGCAGTTATAGGCCTGTCAGTTTGACAGCAGTGGTGGGTAAATTAATAGAAAGTATTCTTAGAGATGGTATATATAATTATCTGGATAGACAGGGTCTGATTAGGAACAGTCAACATGGATTTGTGCGTGGAAGATCATGTTTGACAAATCTTATTGAATTTTTTGAACTAGTAAAGTTGACAAGGGTAAAGCAGTGAATGTTGTCTAAATGGACTTCTATAAGGCCTTTGACAAGGTTCCACACGGAAGGTTAGTTAGGAAGGTTCAATCGTTAGGTATTAATATTGAAGTAGTAAAACGGATTCAGCAGTGGCTGGATGGTAGATGTCAGAGAGTAGTGGTGGATAACTTTTTGTCAGGTTGCAGGCCGGTGACTAGTGGTGTGCTTCAGGGATCTGTATTGGGTCCAATGTTGTTTGTCATATACATTAATGATCTGGATGATGGGGTGGTAAATTGGATTAGCACGTATGCAACTAAGGTAGGTGGCGTTGTGAATAATGAAGTAGGTTTTCAAAGCTTGCAGAGAGATTTAGGCCAGTTAGAAGAGTGGGCTGAAAAATGGCAGATGGAGTTTAATGCTGATAAGTGTGAGGTGCTACATTTTGGTAGGACTAATCAAAATAGGACATACACGATAAATGGTAGGGCATTGAGGAGTGCAGTAGAACAGAGTGATCTAGGAATAATGGTGCATAGTTCCCTAAAGGTGGAATCTCATGTGGATAGGGTGGTGAAGAAAGCTTTTGGTACGCTGGCCTTTATAAATCAGAGCATTGAGTATAGGAGTTGGGATGTAATGTCAAAATTGTACAAGACATTGGTAAGGCCAAATTTGGAGTATTGTGTACAGTTCTGGTCACTGAATTATAGGAAAGTTGTCAACAAAATAGAGAGAGTACAGAGAAGATTTATTAGAATGTTACCTGGGTTTCAGCACCTAAGTTACAAGTTAGGTCTTTATTCTTCGGAGTGTAGAAGTTTGATGGGGGACTTGATAGAGGTATTTAAAATTATGAGGGGAATAGGTAGAGTTGACGTGGATAGGCTTTTTCCATTGAGAGTAGGGGAGATTCAAACAAGAGGACATGAGTTGACAGCGCTTCTCCCTTTAGATGCTGGCTGGCCTGCTGCGTTCCACCAGCATTTTGTGTGTGTGACATGAGTTGAGAGTTAAGGGGCAAAAGTTCAGGGGTAACATGAGGGGGAACTTCTTTACTCAAAGAGTGGTAGCTGTGTGGAACGAGCTTCCAGTAGAAGTGGTAGAGGCAGGTTCGATTTTGTCATTTAAAAAAAAATTGGATGGGTATATGGACAGGAAAGGAATGGAGGGTTACGGGCTGAGTGCAAGTCGGTGGGACTAGGTGAGAGTAAGCGTTCTGCATGGACTAGAAGGGCCGAGATGGCCTGTTTCCATGCGGTAATTGTTATATGGTTATGTAAATAGAGCACAGAATATCTCCAGTAAAACACACAAAATACCAGAGGAAATCAGAAGTCAGGTAGCATCTATGGAACAAGTAAGCAGTGGACCTTTCAGGCTAAGACTCTTTATCAGTACTGGAAAGAAAAGGGAAATAGAACAGGAAGCTGTAGCATTGAGAGGAGCAGGAAACAACCAAGAAGTACCATCATACGGCGTTACAAAGAATGCTTTGTTTGGAGATAAGAGCTTGGAGTTTGATGCAGCTCAGAAAATCCTGCTGAATCCCACCAAGTCACATTGTCCCATGATCAGTTTTTCCAGGATGTATAAATTTGTCTCTTTGGGATTGTGACTTAGAGGATGATGGAAAGATTGGGATCAAACTCCATACTGTGATCATATCAATATAATACATGCAGCAAGTGATAGAGACATTCAGCAACACAAGGGATTCTGCAGACACTGGAAACCTTGAGGATCACACACAAAGTGCTGGAGGAACAGCAGACCAGACAGTATCTATGGATATTTCACAGGTAGTGACCCTTCCTCAGGGCCACCTATTACCCTGACACAGCACTACACGTAAGCACTTTTTATAACGCTGTTTACATTGTAAACACATACTGATATTTGTATGTTTATGCATATTTTATTCCATATCTGTACTTTAACCTCCCACTTTATATAATTCTTTGCCCTTTATAATTGTTGAGTGCTGTTGTTTTTCTTTGCATGTTACACCCTGATTAACAACATTCCAAAATAGCCCATTGACGACTTCCTAAGCAAAATAGCAACACTTGAAGAAGTCAAGGAAGCCATTAAAACTTTGAAAAACAATAAGGCCGCTGGACTCGGTGGAATACCAGCTGAGGTCTACAAAATTCAAGCTAACCTTCTTCATTATCAACTGTATCAACTTCTCATCAAGATCTGGATAAATGAAGATGCACCAGCAGACCTTAGAGACTCAGCAATCGTTACCATCTACAAAAGGAAAGGCGATCGATCCGAATGCAGAAACTATCGTGGAATTTCCCTGTTAGCAACAGCAGGAAAGATCCTCACCCACATTATGAACAATCGGCTCAAGCCTTTAGCCGAGAAGATCCTTCCGGAGACATAAGCTGGTTTTAGACCATCACATGGAGCAATCGACATGATCTTCACAATGTGACAACTACAAGAAAAATGTTGTGAACAACTTCAACCTTTGTACATGGCATTCATCGACCTCACCAAACCCTTTGACTTGGTATCAAGGGAACTCCTATGGGATGACCTATCCACCTATGGGTGCCCTGAAAAGTACATTCGAATCCTGAGACTCCTCCACGATGGCATGCTTGCCACAGTCATGGTCAGCAACAGTAACTGTGAGCCTTTTCAAGTCAGATCAGGAGTAAAACAGGGATGTGTGATTGCCCAAACTTTGTTCACCATCTTCATTAGAAAATTATATGGTGAATGTATACATTGATCCTTGATCAAGGAGAGAAGCCAAAAACGAAGGTGGGGGAAGGGGAAGAGTAAAAGCTGGCAGGTGATAGGTGAAACCAGGTGAGGGGGAATGTTTACAGGTGGGAGATAGGGATGAACTGACAAGCTGGGAGGGGATAGGTAGAAGAGGTAAAGGGCTGAAGAAGAAGGAATCTGAGGGAAAAGAAGAGTGGACCATGGGAGAAAGGGAAGGAGGATGGGAACCAGAGCAAAGTGATAGACAGTGAGGACTATTTAGTTACCTCTACAATTGATAACAGTTTTATGTCATTGAACTGTGCAGCTGCTACAAAACTAATTTCACATCATCTGTCAGTGATAATAAACTCGATTCTGATTCTGATAAAAATGCATGAATGTTGAAAATATTGGAGAGGATGAAATTATTGATTACCTGATACAGATTAACTGAGTTTACAATGGATTTCATTCATAACAATGTTGGAGACCAAAGACAGAGTGCTCAGTGTGGAAATGTGACAAAGATTTAAATCAGTCGACCACTTGAAGATAAAATGTGTTCAACAATGTTATAGCCCAATCTACTTTTGTCTCTCCCTCTCCCAATATAGAAGAATGTCAGGAGCAGCAATGTATCTCAACTCTTTTCTCTGTATCTTAAACTTTGTTATTTTCCTTACATGTTCCAATTACCTCTCAATGGATGTTACCTGACTAGCTGAGTACTCCAAGCACTGTTTATTTTGTTTTGAATTTATTATTTATCAATCTATCTGTTACTATTCTTTATTTTTTATTGTTTGTTAGTTTATTATTTATTATTATAAAGTGTGAATTGGCCTTTCCAGCCCAATGAGTCCAATTTTTTGAAGATGTAACTAGTAAAGTGGATCGGGCAGAGCCAGTGGATGTGGTATATTTAGATTTTCAAAAGGCTTTTGACAAGGTCCCACACAGGAGATTAGTGTTGAAACTTAAAGCACACGGTATTGGGGGTATGGTATTGATGTGGATAGAGAATTGGTTGGCAGACAGGAAGCAAAGAGTGGGAGTAAACGGGACCTTTTCAGAATGGCAGGCAGTGACGAGTGGGGTACCGCAAGGCTCGGTGCTGTTGTTTACAATATATATTAATGATTTAGATGAGGGAATTAAATGCAGCATCTCCAAGTTTGCGGATGACACGAAGCTGGGCAGCGGTGTTAGCTGTGAGGAGGATGCTAGGGGGATACAGGGTGACTTGGATAGGTTAGGTGAGTGGGCAAATTCATGGCAGATGCAATTTAATGTGGATAAATGTGAGGTTATCCACTTTGGTTGCAAGAACAGGAAAACAGATTATTATCTCAACAGTGGCCAATTAGGAAAAGGGGAGGTGCAACGAGACCTGAGTGTCATTGTACACCAGTCATTGAAGGTAGGCATGCAGGTACAGCAGGCGGTGAAAAAGGAAAATGGTATGTTGGCATTCATAGCAAAAGGATTTGAGTACAGGAGCAGGGAGGTTCTACTGCAGTTGTACAAGGCCTTGGTGAGACCGCACCTAGAGTATTGTGTGCAGTTTTGGTCCCCTAATCTGAGAAAAGACATTCTTGCCATAGAGGGAGTACAAAGAAGGTTCACCAGATTGATTCCTGGGATGGCAGGACTTTCATATGAAGAAAGACTGGATCGACTAGGCTTATACTCACTGGAATTTAGAAGATTGAGGGGGGATCTTATTGAAACGTATAAAATTCTAAAGGGATTGGACAGGCTAGATGCAGGAAGATTGTTTCCGATGTTGGGGAAGTCCAGAATGAGGGGTCACAGTTTAAGGATAAAGGGGAAGCCTTTTAGGACCGAGATGAGGAAAAACTTCTTCACACAGAGAGTGGTGAATCTGTGGAATTCTCTGCCACAGGAAACAGTTGAGGCCGGTTCATTGGCTATATTTAAGAGGAAGTTAGATATGGCCCTTGTGGCTAAAGGGATCGGGGGTATGGAAAGAAAGCAGGTACAGGGTTCTGAGTTGGATGATCAGCCATGATCATACTGAATGGCGGTGCAGGCTTGAAGGGCTGAATGGCCTCCTCCTGCACCTATTTTCTATGTTTCTATCAGACCACCTGTTTAACCCTAACCTAATCACAGGAAAACTTACAATGACCAATTAACCTACTAATCTGTACGTCTTTGTACTTCTTCACCACCTTCTTATTCTGTCTCCTCCCTGCTTCCTGTCCAATCCTGTTGAAGGATCTCAGCCTAAAGTGTCAACTTGTTATAGATAATGCCTGACCTGTTGAGCTCCTCCAGCATTTTGTGTGTGTTAGTTGGTGGCAGAAGTCCGGGGAGTTGTAGAATTTTGCAATATATCAGCTAAGCTAATAAAAAAGTGACAAATTATTCAACTGGCATCTGTTATTATGCATGATATTCAGTGAAACATAAAGAAATTTGATGAATATATAGAGCAAGAGACACATTCTCAGAGACATCAAGACACTAAACTGCTCTTTGGTTAATATTGCAGGTGCTGCAGACCACATCCTACGATCACAAGTCACTGCTGGACACCAAGAACATAAAGTCCTGCAGGATGATCTCAGCAGTGAGTTGCTCAATGTAATGGACTGGGACTTATTGTGTTCCATTGTTGTATTGTCACCTGGACTTGCTGTGTACCGTTGAGCCAAGAAGGTGCATGGCCCAACAAGCAGAGTCTTGGACATTTTTATTGGGATCACAAGACCCTGTGAGTAACATAGAATACTGAAAGTCTGATTCACTGGTTCATTTGTGAGACCAGCAAGGTTGTGTTTCCTTGTTAATGGTGAGGTCTTGGCCACAGGGTTACCTTGGATACAGCAGTCTGTTGCAGTTGCCCAAGGGAGGAGAGCTGAGGCAGTGTGGTGTGTGAGGTACAATCTGATGTTTAGACTATTAAAGCACTGTCCCAGATTGGAAGCAAGAGCCAATTTCACTCGATCTCCTCTCTCTATGGTGCTGAGGTTATGAAGACTGCCCTGGCTGCTGTGCTCCATGCCTGCTAATATGATGAACTGACACTGAGGCTTTGGGGCCTACTGCAGGGTTTGGATCTATGGACTCAATTTGGTTTGGAATGTTGTTACTTCCTTCAATTGTTTGCATGATTTGTGTTTTCTTCCTTTTCTCTTGCGCAACTAGTGTCTGTTTGTATTTTTTTAAATTGGGTTCTTTTGGGTTTCTTGCTTTGTGGCTGACTATAAGCAAACAAATCTCAAAGTTGTATAATCTATAAATGCTTTGATAATAAATGAAGCTTGAAACTTTTGAGACAAAAAATTTCATTACCCATTTCAGTGAAAGTAAACCTGATTCAGATTCTGGGAATTATCCAGGCAGTTGAAAATTATTGAATTACAGAAGTTAAAAATAGCTTTGGCTAGATGAGGATGCAGCCGCTAAATCATTTCACTACTGTAACACCCACATTCTCCCTCATTTATTGCATGCATTCTTTAAAAAGAGGGGTACCCTTTTCCCTAGTGAGAAATTAGTTCTTTGTTGAACCACCAAAATCCAGGCATCCATCTTACTTGCTGTTTGTAAATCAACTGATCTAATCTGAAATTATTGCAATTGTAAATAATTGTCAATTGTGGTGTTCACTGGGATATCCAAAGAGAATCAAAAGTCTTTGGAAAGACAGGCTCTTCCTTGCCTCTGAATGACTTGTGAAAATTAACTTCTGATGATCTTTGTGTCCTCAGAGTTGTACCATAAGATTGGAGTGTGACAAATATTATTTCCTTGTTGAAAAAAATAATAGTGATAATCCTGGTAATTATAGACCAGAGAATCGTACATCAAACTGTTGGAGAGCATTCTTGGAGACAGAATTTATGAGCATACTCTGATAAAGGAAACTTGAGAAACTTGGCGGCATAGATTCAGAATTGTCTCGCCCACAAAAGGTAGTAATAGATAGAGTGTATTCTGCTTGGAGGCCAGTGACCAGTGGGAATTGTTCTGAGACTTTTGCTGTTTGTAATTTTTATATATGCCTTGGGTGAAGAGTGCTATTTGAGATGCACAACCGTATGAGTATTTAATAGGTAGTAGGAGTTGATCATTATACTGCCATGCAAGAATAGCAGCATGAAAAATACCACGTTGTTTGTAGAGAGAGCCACTCTCAATGCAGTAGTAAAAACAGGTGACGATTTCCAGCAAAGGTCTGAACATGCAGACATGTCCTTTTCAGTGACATTGTAAATATATGATTCTGATTCTCCCAGGAGATGTTTCCACAGGTCTTCTTCTGAAATTCTATGTGTTAAATAAATGCTTCTACATCTACATCTTGTAGAGTGGAGAGACATTTGCAATTTTCCAGTGCTTCAGAACCATTCCAGAATCAAGTAATTCTTGAAAGATCATTACTGATGCTTCCACAATCTCTTCAGCTACCTCTTTCAGAACCCTGGGGTGTAGACCATCTGGTGGTCCAGGTGATTTATCTACCTTCAGACCTTCCAGTTTCCCAATCACCTTCTCCCTGGTAATAGCAACTGTGCTCACTTCTGCCCCCTGACACTCTTGAACTTCTAGCATACTGCTAGTGTATTTTGCATACTGATGCAAAATACTTATTCAGTTCGCTCGCCATTTCCTTGTCCCCCATTACTACCTCTCCAAAGTCATTTTACAGTGGTCCAATATCCACTCCCACCTCTCTTTTACTCTTTATATATCTGAAAATACTTGGGGTATCCTTTTTGATATTGTTGGCCAGCTTACCTTCATATTTAATCTCTTCCTCCCTTATGGTTTTGTGGTTGCCTTTTGTTGGTTTTTAAAAGTTTTCAGTCTCTAACTTCCCACTAATTTTTGCTCTACGAGGGGTAATTGATAAGTTTGTGGCCTAAGGTAGATAGAGATGAGTTATACAGCTCTCGTTACATGCACATGCACATGCACTTCAACTCTGAGTGATCATGCAGAAAGTTTGAAGTTAATAACTCATCTCCTTCTACCTTAGACCACAAACTTATCAATCACCCCTGCTGTGGGCCACTTCTGGAGTTCCAAGATGCCAACTTCTACAAAGAAGGGATCTGTATGCTCCATGACCGCTGGACTAAGTGTGTAAATGTAGGAGGGGGCTATGTTGAAAAATAAATGTGCTAGGTTTTCTAAAATTGACTCCTTTTACCTTAAGCCACAAACTTATCAATCACCCCTCGTAAAAGAAGGGAGGAAGGCAAAAGAAAGGAAATTATAGGCCAGTTAGCCTGACCTCAGTGTTTGGGAAGATATTGGAGTCAATTGTAAAGGATGTGGTACGTAAATGCACGTGGTAAGATAGGCCAAAGTCAGCATGGGGTCCATAAGGGAAAATCTTGCCTAATCTGTTAGAATTCTCTGTGAAAAGAACAATTAGGCCGGGTTGTGTCAGATTCCCTAAAGGTTAATTTGCAGGTTGAGTCGTTGGTGAGGAAGGCAAATGTAAGGGGTTTCTTCTTTTATGTTATTGCTAAGGCTAATAAAATAGCTTCTTTGTTAGGTTAAAAATAAAAATGGATTCTTTGTTATGTTAACTGCTAAGAAAGTGCTTCTCTCTTGCAGCTTGTTTGGGTTATAATTACTGATAATGAGAATTGTATTCATTTGTTAACCAATTGGGATAGATGTTATTCTTTCTTGTGTGTCTGTAAGCTATTGTTATTGCAGGCTTTGGGGAGAAGGCACGATGGGGACAGAGAGTGGAGACACAATGCTGTAAGCTGGGCAACAGAACGGACCCTGAGCAGGAGTCCGAGGCCCAGGGTCCTTGGCGAGGAGAGGAGACAAGGACAGACTCAAGTAGAGTGTTTGGTCGATCACTGAGGGTGGTCCCATTCATGGGTTGGCAGAGTTCAGAAGACATCAACTGGTGGAAAGAGGACTCAGTTAATTGAGCTCCAACTGTTGTGCACGAAGAGGTTGAACTTTGATAAGTTTGGCGCCTTTCACTTTTTCCTTTTATATTGTATCTCAATTAAGTACATAGTTCCAGTACAATCTATAAAGTGTAATCATTTAATCGCATATGGTGTACTGTTATTTGGTGTGGTGGGGTGCATCACACAGCATCTACACAAACTGATTACCCAGCTTGGCAGGGCCGAAGGCTACTCCCCCTAGACAAAAGCGAGCTGAGCAAGCCTGAAGCTTACTGGGGGCTACACAAACAAAATGTTAGCTTTCATTTCAAGAGGACTAGAATGTAAAAACAAGGATGTGATGTTGAGGGTTTATAAGGCACTGGTAAGACCACACTTGGAGTATTGTGAGCAGTTTTAGGCCTCTTTGTCACGAGCGGGGACAGGAATAGACCCAAATGCAGGACACAGGCACTGAAGTACTAGGGGGTAGGACAGAATGGGGATGCCATGGCAGGTAAGGGGTAAAGCAGGCAGGGCTGGATCCCAGAGTTTGTGGCAGGGCAGGAGGGTCCCAGAGTTTGTGGCAGGGCAGGCACATAATTCCTGGGCAGGTCCACCTCGCAGGCAGGAACAGAAGCCTGGGCAAGATGCAGAACACCTGGGCAGGTGCAGGCATGACCCATAAGGAGTAATGGGTTGAAAGGGTCAGAGTCCTCAGGGTGGGCCACATGGATCCCAGGCAGGGCCACCTCCCAGGCAGAAACATAGAGGCCTGGGCAAGGCACAGACACCTGGGCAGGTGCAGGGCATAACCCATCAGAGGTGAGGGGTAAGGAAAGGAACAGAGTCCCTCCACCAGGCAACTGCAGACAGCCTGGCATCCCTAACAGAGGCAGGAGACAGGAAGGGGCAGAACCACCCAAGAGGTGACAGCAACAGCTAGGCTTACCCAACAGAGGCAAGGGAACAGAAAGGAGCTGGGTCCAGGGTGAGCAGCAGGACAACCAGGATACACCAGTAAATAGGGAGAAGCAAGCAGACAGCACAACAGCACAGGCAAGGCAAATACAGCAGAACAGCAGGACCAGCACACCCCAGAGAAGTAGGAAAACAAGACAAACCAGGCAGAACAGGTACAGAGCCAGTTGCAGAGCAAACAAACCAGGTACAGAGCAGGTTAAACCAGCTTCAGAGCAGGCAAGGAGCAAACAGACCAGGTGCAGAGCAGGCAAGGAGCAAAACAACCACCCCAACGAGGCTCACTCCCCGAGCACCTTATAAACACCTGCCCCCTAATAGGTGACAGGTGTACCTCCTTAAGCCAAGATGATCCAATGGCTCTGGGTGACAGAAGGGCTGGTTGCAAGGCCTGGAATCCAGAGTCCGCGGACCGGAGCAAGACCCAGAAAGCGGGCTCCGGACCGAACCCTAACACCCTTATCTAAGAAAGGATGTCCTGATATTGGAAAAGGTTCAAAGGAGGTTCACAAAAATGATTTTGGGATTGAAAGACTTATCATATGAGGAACATTTTATGGCTCTTGACCTCTACTCACTGGAATTCTGAAGAATGACAGGGGCTTCATTAAAACCTTCAAATGTTGAAAGGCCTAGATAGAGTGGATGTGGAGAGGATGGGGGAGTCGAGGACCAGAGGGCGCAACCTCAGAATGGAAATGAGCAAGAATTTCTTTAGCCAGAGGTTGGTGAATCTGTGTAATTCATTGCCACAAGGTAAGTGGTGAATCTGTAGAATTTGTTGTCGTGAGGAAGGTAGGGCAAGTCATATAATTGAACCAATCAAATGAATTGAGTCAAGTGTGTGTTACAAAGTTCAAAGTAAATTTTTATAGGTGCACCGTAGAAAGCATTCTTCTAGGGTGCATCACAACCTGGTATGGAAGTGGTCCTGTCCAAGACTGGAAGAAGCTGCAGAAGATCGCGAACACAGCCCAGCACATCACACAAACCAATCTTCCATCCTTGGACTCACTTTACACCGCACGCTGTCGGAGCAGTGCTGCCAGGATAATCAAGGACATCCCACCCAGCCAACACACTTTTTGTCCCGCTTCCCTCCGGGAGAAGGTTCAAGAGCATGAAGATTCATACGGCCAGATTTGGGAACAGCTTCTTTCCAACTGTGATAAGACTGCTGAGCAGATCCTGACCCGGATCTGGGCCAAACCTTCCAAATATCCAGACCTGCGTCTTGGTTTTATTATGATTTATAATTTAAATTTTTATTATATTTACTATTGATTTGTACTCCAGAGAGCGTGAAGCACAGAATCAAATATCGCTGTGATGATAGTATGCTGTAGTTTGTTTGGTGACAATAAAGTAATAATAATAATAATTTAACTTAATTATTGTTTATTGCAATGTACTGCTGCCGCATAGCAACAAATTTCATGCCATGTGCTGGTGATATTAAGCCTGCTTCTGATTCTGATTCTGTTTCTATGGTTATCAAGTTTGCTTGACATGTGAAATATCCCAATTTAAACCTTGGCAGAAACACTGTTGATTTATCTTTTTGGGTAGTGTAGAAGTTAATGTAAGACTATTATATTGCAGATGGCACAGACTCACTTCCACTGCAGTCTGTAATGCCAAGAGTTTGTACATTCTCCCCATGATTGCATGGGTTTCCTTTGGGTGTTTTGGATTCCTCCCACATTCCAAAAGCACGCGGGTTAGTAAGTTAATTGGCCACATGGGTGTAATTGGGTTTTGCAGGCTCATTGGGTCGGAAGGGCCTGTTACTGTGTTGTATCTCTAAAAAAAACGGCAGTGAAGAGAAAAAGTCACACAAATCCAGAGTAGGACAAAAAAAGTCCATAGTATTCTGTTGCTCCCTGCATACACAATATTCAATGCTGACACCATCTATTTATTGATTAGTTTGAAACAATTTTATTGAAATATTAGTTTACTTGATGAAAAGGCACTTTCTATTTCAAGGGCTCAATGTCAACTTATCTTGGCAAAAAAGTGCATGCTGGTGGGTACCCCAGTGTTTGAGATAGTAGTAGTAGTGATCACTTGGGTCAAATATGATGTTCTCCTAAGGAGTAGTTCATTGTTGAGATCTCAAGAGGCTGATTGGGGAATCACATATTCTGGTGTAATGTGGGCAAGAGCAACTGGTGGCTGTCATTCGTAGTTGTCCTTTCACAGCTGCCGCTTGTTCTCTGCAACACTGCCGAAGTTACTCTCATGTAGTGCAGCTCCCTCTTGAACAGATTTCCTCCAGATGAGACACTGTCAGAGAATGGGGCATTTCTGGAAGGTGCCTGGCTTGAGGTATTATGAGCAGAACATCTCCCCCAGACCCTCTGATCTTCTGTTTACCATTCAGTAGTAGGTGATCTTACTATTTTCAAGCCATGATGTCTGTTTCTTACTCCTCTCCATGATGAGGGTTTGCTAGTCTGTAAATGTCAACAATGGTGTCACACAAAAGCCAGGCTAGTAAGTGAGAGCTTAACCACATGCTCTTGCGGTCAGTGGTATTACTCAGTATCAACATCTCAGACAAGAAACTCAACCAAACTAGTCACAGAAGTGTTAATATGTGATTCAGCCAGCAATTTGTAAAGAATCCACAATGTGAATTTGCGCTCCTGCCATCAGGAAGGAAGTACAGAAGCACACCACCAGGCTCAGGAACTGTTATTACCCCTCAAGCATAAGGCTGTTGAACTAGAGGGGATAACTTCACTCACCCCAACACTGAACTGATTCCACGATCTATGAACTCACTCTTAGGGACTCTGGAACTCATCCAATCAATATTTATTGCTTATTTATTTAGTGATTTTATTTGTTTTGTACTTGCACAGTTTGTTGTCTTTTGCATATTGGTTGTTTAACCATTTTTGTCTATTTTTTTTGATTCTATGGTGTTTCTTCATATCTACTGTGAATGCCCACAAGAAAGTGAATCTCAGAGTGGTATATGGTGATATAAATGTACCTTGATAATAACCATATATAACCATATAACAATTACAGCATGGAAACAGGCTTTTTGTCCCTTCTAGTCCATGCCGAATGCTTACTCTCACCTAGTCCCAGTGGCCTGCACTCAGCCCATAACCCTCCATTCCTTTCCTGTCCATATACCTATCCAATTTTACTTTAAATGACAATACCGAACCTGCCTCTACCACTTCTACTGGAAGCTCATTCCACACAGCTACCACTCTCTGAGTAAAGAAATTCCCCCTCGTGCTACCCTTAAACTTTTGCCCCCCTAACTCTGCTTGGTTAGACCAAGTCAGGTGATTTGTGATATTGACCCCAAGGAACTTAAAGTTTTTGACCTGATCCACCTGCACACCACTGATGTAGAAGTGTGGTCTGCTACTCCTTCTGAAGTCAACAACCAATTCCTTCGTCTTGCTGACATTGAGGGATAGGTTATTGTCTTCGCACCATGCCACCAGGTTCTTAATTTCCTCTCTGTACTCAAACTCATCATTACCCAAGATACGGCCTACAATTATGGTGTCATCAGCAAACTTATATATTGAGTTTGATGGAAACTTGGCTACACAATCATGGGTGTACAATGAGTACAGCAGGGGGCTGAGTACACAGCCTTGTGGGGCACCGGCGCTCAGAGTGATTGTAGAGGAGAGCTTGTCCCCTATTTTTACAGCCTGGGTCCTGTCTGTGAGGAAGTTGAAGATCCAGCTGCAGATCTGAGTGCTAAGACCCAGGTTTCGGAGCTTAGGAATCAGTTTATTTGGAATGATGGTATTAAAGGCAGAGCTGTAGTCAATGAAAAGGAGCCTTACATATGCGTCTTTATTCTCCAGGTGTTCTAAGGAGGAACGTAGTGCCAGAGAGATGGCATCTGCCGTTGATCTGTTGCTCTGTTAGGCGAATTGCAAAGCGTCAAGGTTGATGTGTGCCATAACCAATCGCTTGAAGCACTTCATAGCAATTGATGTCGGAGCCACAGGTCAATAGTCATTCAGGCATGCCACCTTACTCTTCTTCGGCACCGGGATTATCGTTGCCTTCTTAAAACACGAGGGGATCTTAGACTGAAGCAAAGAGCAGTTGAAGATGTCAGCAAATACTCCAGCTAGCTCGCTTGCACAGGCCCAGAGAACCAATCCCTGGACGCCATCTGGGCCCATCGCCTTCCTTGGATTTATCTTCAGGAACGTCCTCCTCGGTGACGATGAATCTCGATGCCATCAGGTCCGGTTCATCCAGAGGGGGTGGGATGCTCCTCTTCTGTTTGAATCTTGCGTAGAATATGTTAAGTTCGTCAGGAAGAGAAGTGCTGCAGTTATTGATATTCCCAGCCTTCTCTTTGTGCCCAGTGATCTCATTTAGACCCTGCCATAGTCTACTGTCATCCCTCTGGTTAGCCTGGGCTTCCAACTTGGCTCGATATTGCCTCTTGGTGCCCTTAATGGCTTTCCGGAGTTCACGCCTGGATTCCGTGTAGCGACTGATATCTCCGGACCTAAAAGCCACAGCTCTAGCCTTCAAAAGGGACTGGACCTCATAATTCATCCAAGGTTTCCAGTTAGGGAATACCTGGATTGTGTTGTGAGACACACAGTCCTCTGTGCATTTCCAGATAAAGTCCGTGATAGCTGAGGAATACCCACTGAGGTTAGCTGCCGAGTCCTTGAATACTAACCAGTCCACCGATTCAAAGCAGTCACAGAGGACCTCATCTGTTTCCTCCATCCAACGCGACACCACTTTTGACACACTTTTTAAATTAAATCAGTAGTGCAAATAAATAGTGAGGTAGTGTTCATGGGTTCATTGTCCATTCAGAAATCAGATGGCAGAGGGGAAGATGCTGTTCCTGAATCATTGAGTGTGTGCCTTCAGGCTCCTGTACCTCCTCCTTGATGGTAGCAATGAGAAGAGGGCATGTCCTGGGTGATGGGGGTCCTTAATGATGGACACCACATTTTTGAGACACTGCTCCTGGATGCTGGGAAGACTTGTGCCCATGATAGTGCTGACTGTGTTTACAACTCTCTGCAGCTTATTTTGATGCAATAGCCACACCCCCCCATACTAGACTGTGATGCAGCCAATTAAAATGCTTAGCACAGTACATCTGTAGAAATTTGTGAGTGTCTTTGGTGACATACTAAATCTCCATAAACTCTTAATGAAATATGGGCTTCATTGTAACTGCATCAATATGTTGGGCCCAGGATAGATCCTCAGAGATGCTGACACTCAGGAACTCTTTCCACTTCTGATCCCACAATGGGGATTGGTGTGAGTTCCCTTGCCTTCTGAAGTCCAAAATAATTTCTTTGGTCTTAGCGATTTTGACTGCAATGTTGTTGCTGTGACACCACTCAACCAGCTGATCTAGCTCACTCCTGTACGCCTTCTTGTCACCACCTGAAATTCTGCCAACAATAGTTGTGTTGTCAGCAAATTTAGAAATAGCACTTAGAAATGGAAGAAGTTATAGTAGAGGCTTTGGGTGCTAATTTACCAAAATTTGCTGAAATCTGGGCAAGTCCTGGCAAATTGGAAGATGGCAAAGGTCACGCCACTGTTCAAAGAAGGATGTAGGCAAAAGGCAGGTAACTATAGACCAGTTACTACATCTGTAGTTGGGAAAATACTTGAAGCTATCATTAAAGAAGTGGCTCCATCAGGCAGACACAGCATGGATTCAGCAAAGGCAGGTCCTGTTTGACAAAAATACTGGAGCTCTTTGAGGATATAATGAGCACAGTGGATAGAGAGGAACAGATGGACATTATTTACTTGGATTTCCAGAAGACATTCGATAAGGTGGCACATAAAAGACTTATCCATAAGATAAGGATGCACAGAGTTGGGGGTGATAGAGAATTGGTTAATTAATAGAAAGCAGAGAGTTGGGATACATGGGTGTCTATGCTGAGAACTGTTTTGATGACGTTAACTGGAATGTCTTCCATGACGAGGATATCTCCGGGTTCACGGATGGAGTCATGTACTTCATACAGAAGTGTATCGACGATGTTGACCCCCAAAAGTTGGTCAGGTTCTTCCCAAACCAGAAACCCTGGATCAATAGTTCCGTGCGAGCAGCACTTACTGTGCAACATAGAGACATAGAGACATTGCCAGCAATCAGCAGAAGCTCAAGGAAAGCAGCTATGATCTGCGCAAAGCTGTCAAGGCTGTGAAACAACAATATGGGGACAAGACTGAGTCAATATTCACAATGAATAGCAGGCATGATTTGTGGTGAGGGCTGCATGCCATTGTAGACTTCAAAGCCAAATGTTGTGGTGCCACCATCATCTCGGCCTCTCTCAATCACTTTTACACTCGATTCAATGTCGCTAACTCTGAGCCTCCAAGGAAAGCCACCGCTACAACCTGCAACCTGGTCATCTCTGAGGCTGAGATACACAGATGTTTCCAACTAGTGGACAGTCGCAAGGCTGTCGCACAACTGGCAGGTGTTTACAGACATTTTTAATCTCTCCCTCTCCCAGAGTAGAGTGCCCTCCTGTTTCAAATTGTCCACCCTGTACCAGAAAAGTTCAAGGTAACATGCCTGAACGATTGGTGTCCTGTCACACTCACTTCAATAATAAGCAAATGCTCAGAGAGGCTGGTCAAGGATTACATCTGCAGTATGCTACCACCCAAACTGGACCCCCTACAATTCACCTACCAACACAACCGATCAACAGACGACACAATAGCCACTGCTCTACACACCGTCCTCACACATCTGGAGAAGAAGGATGCTTGTGTGAGAATGCTGTTCTTGGACTACAGTTCAGCATTCAACAAGGTAATTCCATCCAGGCTCAACAGGAAGCCAGAGACCTCAGCCTTGACCCTGCCTTGTGCAGCTGGATCCTGGACATCCTGTCAGATCGCCAGCAGGTGTAAGAGTGGACTCCTTCACCTCCAACCCTCTGACTCTCAACACAGGAGCCCCTCAGGGCTGTGTACTAAGGCCCCGACTTTACTCGCTGAATACCCATGACTGCGTCACCATAGCTCTTACCTGCTAATTAAATTTGCAGATGACACAGATTTGCAGATGGCTTTCTCTCAAACAATAATGAGGTGGCCTACAGTGAAGAAGTCATCTCTCTGACACAGTGGTGTCAAGAAAACAGCCTCTTCCTCAATGTTGCAAAAACAAAGGAGCTAGTTGTGGATTACAGCAGGAATGGATATTAATGGATCTGGGGTTGAGAGGGTGAACAGCTTTAAGTTCCTCAGCATCCACATCACCGAGGACCTCACGTGGTCTGTACACACCAGCTGTGTGGTGAAAAAGGCACAACAGTGCCTCTTTCACCTCAAATGGTTGAGGAAGTTTGGTATGGGCCCCAAAATCCTAAGAACTTTCTCCAGGAGCACAATTGAGAGCATCCTGACTGGCTATATCATTGCCTGGTATGGGAAGTGTACCTCTCTTAATCACAGGATTCTGTAGAAAGTGGTGCTGACAGCCCAGTACATCTGTAGTTGTGAACTTCCCATGATTTAGGACATTTACAAAGACAGGTGTGAAGAAAGGGCCCAAAGGATCGTTGACGACCCGAGTCGCCCCAACCACAATCTATTCCAGCTGCTACCATTTGGGAAACGGCATAAAAGCCAGGACCTGCCTAGGCTTTAATATATGATGGATCCAAAGCTTATGTTTTTCCAATATTTTTCGGCAGCTGTTATTCAGAAGCGCAAGGAATTCGACCAGGTAAAGAAGCAGCTGAGAGAATCCGGAATCCAGTACTTTATGCTATACCCAGTGGCACTGAAAATCACCTACAATGGGACCACCAAGATATTTGATTCTCCTGGCAAAGCTGTTGGTCTAAAGAATGTATACAGTATATTGTGTAACCCTGGTTATGGAGGATAATATGCTCGATGGTCGCTTTATTTTACCTTTTCATTACTCGATGGCAAGATCACTTATAGGATGGGTAACATGTTTGTTTTGATTAATACACTTTCATTATTTGTTTAAATTATCAGTGCTGCTCCAGCCTGAAGGAGTTTAAACATGACGGTAGCAAATCGATGGATTGATAAATTATGCCCTGTTTTTATTTTTGACTGTTAAATGCCATATTGGAAGTGGGGCAGAATATGGGGTGCTAGAAGGTTCAGATATCCCCTTTAAGTGTGGGGTAAGTCCTCTCGTTCAGTGCTGTTGGTGCTTTGTTTTTGTGTGTGTGTGTTATTTAATTTACTTATTGCTGCTCAGCTGATCTTGGTTTCTTCTCCTCTGGAGTCAAGTGATTCATTTTTTCAGCAGTTTGAACGGGGCACAACTGCACAAGCATGTGAAAGTTGGCCCGTGAAGCAGAAGGAGAGTTTAAAAAGCGATCAGATTAAC